>NC_086320.1:306714053-307334262 GCF_036172605.1 Pelobates fuscus | reverse complement strand
TGGGTACACATTGCCACCAAATGTGGATCAAATTGCCTTCATTGACATTACATTTCCAACACCTATCTCATGACTGGAAAGATTTTTCTTAAACGTTTCGGTGTTAGATACCATCTGTTTGAAAGTTTGAATTGTGTTTCCGTAAGGTTTAGGCAATGTATGTGTTTGTATAGTTTATTTAGAGAACTTATCCACTCTTCTTCTATACGTACTTGTAGTTCTTTTTCCCATTTATTTTAATTCTTTATTTTGTTCGGGTGTTTCAAGGCAGTTAAGCAGAGTTAAAAGACATTCGTGTTAACAAAATCATTGCAAATATATATGAGCGGTTACGTCCTTTTGTGAGTTGGCCCGTTTTTACATTATATACATCTAGGAGTTTGCTAGTAGTTCCCAGGAGTGGGGGATATTAGGGTATAAAAGGTGTCGACCACCAGGTAAGGCTATGTGTAAGTTGCGGTCTATCCTGTGTGCGACTGTATGTGCGATTTATAGCTCCTGTTCTTAGTGTTTTTGCCCCCTAACCTGTGGGGCTGTGGGGGGGGGGGGGGAGAGGGAGGTTTACATGTTGCTCGGTTGGTATGACTAGTCAAGAACGTGACACGGGGGAGCAATGTGTGTGTTAGGCTACAGCTCTCTTAGGCAGATCTTAGTTTACCGCTGTGGGGTAGTGGCGGTGAGCAAATTGTGTAGTAATGTCGTGGGCGTATAACAAGAAAATTAAAATAGAACATTAAAAGAAGCAAAAATTAACATAATAGGAGGAAACATATTATAGGTTAGTGTCCCTTATTAAGTCAGGCCACTGAGTTACTGGAACCACTGGGTGTAAAAGGGGTGACTCTGGATACGTCCCAGGTTCGGCTTGTGTCCGTCGTTGTACTTTGGCCTTGTAGTCCGAGCGCCTGGAGGAAAGCAGTTCCTTCTGTGGGGTCTTGGGCCCTGAAAGTCTTTCCATCTCGGGTGACCACCAGAGCTCTAGGGAACGACCACCTGTAGGGGAGGCCAGCATCTTGCAGTGTCTTTGTAATCGGCTGCATCGATTTGCGCCACAGTAGTGTGGCCCTGCTCAGGTCCTGGAAGAACGTGAGCGTGTGTGACTCGAATTGTAGAGGGGTCTTGCCCTTTACTGCATTGAGGAGCTGTTGTTTGTCGGCTTGAGTTTGGCAGCGTAAAATAATGTCCCGGGTGGCCGTAGCCGGTGCCTGCGATGATTTGGCAATGCGGTACATGCCGTCAAAGTTGAGTTGTTTTGCGTGTTTTGTGGACATAACGGTGGAGACTAGGCGCCTGACGAAGTGGGGAAGCTCCTCGGGTGAAAGGGCCTCCGCCACTCCGCGGATCTTGATGTTCCTGTTCCATTCTCTGTCCTCCAGGTAGGCCAATTTGACACCTTGGTGAGCTTGAGCCGTTTGTAGGTGTTGTACGGTATCATTGATGGTGGCCAAATCCTTTTTCAGATCAGTGAGGGCCTCTTCTGTCGTTTGGACCCTGTTAGTAACCGCCTGTACTTCTGCACGTACAGTTTTAAGTTCTGCCGCAAACATTTGCTGTATGTGTACCAGCAGGTTGTGTATGTCCTGTTTGGTGGACGGTGCATTCCCATCGGGTATCGCCGCGGTCTCCGGCGTGGAGGGGGTCCCTGCTGAGTCTGTGGTTGTTGCAGGGCCGGGCTGTGGTGCCCCTCTGGGCTTCAGAGTGAGTAGTTGGCCGATATCTTGGCCCTCCCTAGGTGCAGACTGGGTCTGCTTCTGCGTTTTGCGTACCATGTCGCCGTCTGGAGGGGTTTGTCTGCAGTATTCTGTGCGGGCGTTTCCCTCTGGGCTCGTTCCGCTCCAGTAGGGGTCGATGGTCGGCCGCAGGCTATCCACGTGGTAGGCCCGAAAGCCTCGGCGCCTGGTTTTGGCGTGCGTGGGGAAAGTGAAGGGCATCCGTTTGCTCGCTGGTACTTCCCTCTCTCATCGGTGGTGAGTCTACACCGATTTTAGCAGGTTTTGCGGTAATAAAGTTTAGTTTTGCCGTGTTTTAACTCGGAGCTGTCTGGAGATGCGTCTGCCTCGGAGCTCCGCTTAGCTCCGCCCCCCCCCTTTTCCCATTTATTAATCAGAACTATAGGTTTGTCATGTCTCCATCTATATATAACTTTAACTAATTTTGCAAGTTTTTATAGTTCTTTAGTTCGAGAAGGTGTATGAGATTTATGATTTTCTCCCCCTTGTTTTTAAGGAGATATTTTGCCATAAAACCTTTGATTCACAGATAATTAAAAGTTTCTTTAGGGGCAATTTTAAATTCCTCCATAATTTTAATTTTATGTTCCACTAATATGTTTTTAAATTCTCTTACCCCCCCAGTCTTCCAGGTATCTATTTTTATATTATCTAACATATTGAAATGGTGGAAAATGGAAGCACATCTATTATTCCATTTCTGAGTCCTATGTTAATTGTGAATGTATCCCACCAGCTCGTTAATTCTTATTATACTTAAGTATCTGTGATTTAGTTCATGCCTCTTTAATAATTTTTTTTATTCATGTCTAAGACCTGAAATAGTGAGGATAGATTACCTACCCCAGTTTTAGCTTTTTCCATTTTGTACCATATTTCTTGAGTTGCGGCATTGTTTTGAGAGAGCAATGTGTGGAAAAGTCTGCTAGCCAGATAACATTGCAAATAACTCGAAATCTTAAGAGAAATAAAGCTCCTGGTCGTGATGGGTACCCAAATTATTCTAGGATGTTTGGAAATGAAAGTACTTCCTATTTATTGATATTATTTGTAGGAATAAAATCATCTAAAGAAATATTAAATGTTCTTGGCAAGTATCTCCGTGATATTGAAAGAAGGTACAGATAAAACACATATAAAAACTATAGACCCTTATCACCCATTAATACAGATATTAAAATCTATGCAACAATCTTGAGAACTAGGCTTAATGGGATTCTATAGTGTAAGAATTGCCAAGTTACACTTACACTATAATTCTGTTTGGTCCCCCCTACTCCCTCGCTCCCACCCTGCAGCATGGAAAGAGTTAAAAAAACCCAAAAAACTTTGTTTACTTACCCTCCTTTCCTAGCACTGCTCTCCCTCGGTGCTCGGTCTGCACTCAGCCTCCTCCTTCATGGATGGGGCTAATGTGCATTCACGTTGAGCGCGACAAGCGCATTAGGCCATCCTTATAAAAAAAGCATTGCTTCAATGCTTTCCAATGGAGATTTTACTGACGCTGGATGTACTCATGCAGAGCGCAAGGACATCCAGCGTCAGTTAGTTGACCAAAAATCAGCCATCAGAAAGTGCCTCTAGTGACTGTTTGATTGACAACCACTAGAGGCAGTCTTAGTGCTGCATTGTAAATCATTGCAGGTTTAGAGAAACTGCAATCATTACGTTACAGGACTAAGGGGGACAAGGACACTGCACCCAGACCACTTCAGTAAGCTGAAGGTGAGAGAAAGACTTCGTATTAAAGGGACACTATAGACACCAGAACTTCTACAGTTTAATGTAGTGGTTCTGGTGTCTATAGCCTGTCCCTGTATGCTGAGCACTGTAAATGCTGCCTTTTCTCTGACACTTTCACTCTGACAGCCACTAGGGCTGCTTCCTAGTCCAGTGCAGCACAGTGTGCAGCATCTATGTTGAGTATGTCCATGCTCTGCATGGAGGCGCTTAACGCTCCCCATAAAGATGCATTGATGCAATGCATCTCTATAAGGAAATGCTGATTGGTGTGATGACGCTCAGCATTTTGCCACACATGTGCAATAGCCTCCCAATGCTTTCCTATGGGAATTAAATTGGTGTTGACTAAGATCATCCAGTTGTCAGCAAAAGTGAAGAGCACACTCTTGTTACTTCAAAATAAGCAAGATAACGTCATTTTTTTTTTTTTTTAATTCTTTATTTATGTTGTGCACATATTAACAGATGAATTCGGTATGCCACAATAGCTATACCAAACGTTTGAAGAACATTCAAGGAACAACATTGGCATAAATTGCATATTAATAGCACATTTTACATTTTTAGGTGTTGTCGTTGTGGTAGAGTATTATGTGTAGCCGGCTTTGTGTGATGTTTCCTAGCTGGCTGTCGATCTCCATACTCTAGTATTTATCACTGGTTTGCTTTGCCCTGGTTCTAACTAGGGTGCAGAGGTGTTGCATGGTTCACTGATGTGTGCCTCCAGCGCTAATCAGGTAGGTATTTTGCATTCAACGGCTGCCAGAGGCTTGTGGGGGGGGGGATGTGTGTGGCTCAAGGTAGGCTGTCGAGCTTTGGGTAAGCTATATGTATGTATATGAGTGAGCTCCCATAAGTGTATGCTTTATCTATGCTAAAACCAAAATGTGTAAAAAGATAGATATAACGGATGAACAGAGGAGTCAGTAACGTTAGCTGCTGCCCTAGGCAGTGTTTGTGGACTTGGTATCGGATAATTGAGTCCTCAGGTGGTGACTGCTGTGTATCCTCCCTTGTTTAGTCGTCGGGGGGAGAAGGGGATCACTGTTTCCGGATTCCACTGGTGTGGAGTGCGGGTTGCCGCTCCTGCCCCGGCCGGTGTCAGAGAGTCAGGTGGCAAGTTAAGAGTGGGCAGTGTGGCCTTGGCCTCCTCGAGATCCCTTATCTGGAACTTGATTCCCCCATGCTGGAACTTTAGGGTACGGAATTGCCGCCACTGGTATGGAATCTGTTTCTGCTGGAGGAGTGATGTAAACGGTCGGAGCGATCTTCTCCAAGCCAGCGTGCTCCCCGACAGGTCCGGGAAGAAGGTAAGGGACATATCTTCAAATTTGTATGGCGCGTGGTTTCTGACCGCCGCCATCACCGCTGCTTTGTCTTTCCCGCTCATCAGTTGGAGGACCAGGTCCCTTGGTACTTTTTCTGGTGCTCGTGGGGATTTTGGCACCCGGAAGAATCCTTCTATTCCCACTAGTTTGCCTTGTCGTGGGGTGAGGATAGTGCCCAATAGGCGCCTTAAGAGGTGCGGTAATTCCGCTGTCGGCACTTCGTCCAAGATGCCCCTGATTTTAATATTATTTTTCCGCCTCCAGTCCTCGAAGGCGGAGAAGCGGCGTTCAGTCTGCTCGCTGTGTCGCTGGAGCCCCTTGACCGCCTCCTGTAGTGTGGCTATCTGTTGGGCTTGGCTGTCGGACGCGGCCTCTACTACTGCTAGCCTGCCCGTAAGGCCTTGCAAGTCTGTGCGGAGCAAGGCGACGTCTGTTTGGATGCTCTTCTGGACATCCGCCAGGAGAGCCTTCAGCACTGCCACCGTTACTGGTGCCCCGTCTTGTTCGCTGTGCTTTTGTACTGCCCTTGGGTTCATGGGGGGATACTCGTTTTCCTCATCAGGGGACATATCATCTGAAAGGTCAGAGTACAGCACTGGGTGGTCGGCCATCTTTGGCCTTGTCGTTCCACTTGCCTGCCGCAGCATGTCTCCGATATCCAAGCCCATCCGAGGCTTATCAGGCTTAATCTTTTTAGATTTGCGACCCATAGTAGGTTCACTGTCTCGTGGTGGGTTCCCCAGTTGCGGATAGCTCGATTTTAGGGTCTTGTGTGGTTTATTTGTGGGTTCCTTGGTAGGAGCTCAGAGAATGTGCGACCATTCGGCTCGGCTGCTTGGCTCCGCCCCCAACGTCATTTTTTTTTTACTGCTGTGCAATAACATACATTCACAATTTCAGTCCAATTACGAAACTTTTCTTAATATGTCAAGGTAGTTGTACTGAAACATTGATTATATGCAAATGCACGTCTGCTTACAACAAATCCGCTCTTTTGTTTGTTATGAAGCCCTATGAGTGCTTTCTTTCACATTTGAGTGATAGTTTTCAGTTTTTTTCCCGCACTTTCATATCTGCACACTATGCTGGCGAATCTTTTTTCAGGCTGCTTTTCATTCCCTGTCCGGCCCTGGTCTCATTCCCCAACCTCCCATGTGCCTCATTCTCCTCCAGCCTCTCAATTTATGTGTTTCATTTCCTCTTACCCTTGTATCTCTTTCCCTCAGTCGCCCCATGTGTCCTATTCACCCAGATCCATGTGTTTTATTCTCCCAGCACACCCCCTTTTTCTCATTCCCAGAGCCCTAGTCAGGGGTTTCCAGGCAAACTTCCTGATACCTTACCTGACACTCTACACCGCCGGGAACCCTGACCGCTCCGTAGCGGCCTGCTGGGGATGGAGAGAGGCGGCCAATCTCCCTGCTCTCTGGTTCATAGAAGGGACCAGCTACACTCCAACTCTACCCCCCTCTGGACCGGTGGGGGATATCTTGGTCCCCACTGGATACTCACACGCCATCCCAGCGGCACCTACTGAGCTTTAAGAGTTGTTAAAGGTTCAAGCCCCAACTTTACAAGATGGCGGATGCCTCCGTCGCTGATTCCCATGACCCAGATCCAGCCCACAGAGACTCATGTGGCTCTATCAACCGCTTAGCAATGGCTCGATAAGCATTTCCTTTTGGGCCAAGTTGGGCCAAGCTTTTGGGCCAAGTTGGAGGACCGTGTGCGGACCACCCAGTCTGGGATACAGAAGGGAGAAGAGAAAGTGGTGCTGCCGAAGATGGAGGCCAACTCAAGGTACCAAAACCTCCTGGGCAGCACGTTACCCTAGTAATGGTTTACCTGAGCCGAGGGCTACTCGAAACGAAGTCTCGGTGCACCTCCCACATGGACGGAAGATCTCCCGCATGAAACAACGATCACGACTACGCTCCTTTAGGGGGAGAGTCTGGGCCTCCAGAGGCAAGCAACTACTTGGGTCTAAGAGGGTCTACTTTACCCTCTTGAGAGCTGCAGCGCCCCAATAGGCTCCAGTGGTATCACAGCTACTCTGTCTCATCTATAATATGTCATGTTTGTCTCACCTGTACCCACCATGTCTAGCATTTATTACCTGACAGTAACACTACTTATGTTACACAACCAGTCCTTGATTGTCCTTACATACTGCATGCCCATGCTTTGCACTTCAGTCACTACATAGTTAGACATGATGAACCAGCTTGACATATAACTGTTTCTTTTTTATTTTCTAAAAGTGTTCCAGTACATTCATTGCCACAACAATGTATTTCCGCGTTTATTACCAAATGCTTGCCACGGCTGTTGGGGCTTTGCATGCCTGTTTGTATTCTATTCTATTGCACAAAAAAATAAAGAATAAAAAAAACAATTATTACTAAAGGGGGAATGATAGATTTCCAATCCCTTGTATTTGGATATGGCTTACGTGGAAGAGAGCTACTGCTTAATGTAGTAGTTGTTGCTGCAGGTTTTTTTGTTGTAAGAGAAAAGGCAGTGTTTGCATTACAGCCATAGGCTGAGATCACCCATGCCGCGGGGATTAGGGTGATTACAGCCTCGGGATACCTCCAGTGGCCACTCCTCAGACGGCCACTAGAGGTGCTTCCTGAGGCAGTGCTGTAGATCCTGAGATCTCCCCTGCCGGTCTCAATCCATACTTGTGCCGCGGGTATTAGGGTGCGTGCTCACGCCTATGATTACAGCCTAGGGATATCTCCAGTGGCCACTCCTCAGACGGCCATTAGAGGTGCTTCTTGAGGCAGTGCTGTACAGTGTGAATGGAGATGCTGAACGTTGAGTCAATGCATCTCTATGAGGCTAGCATGGTGTATTGCAGAAGGTGCGCATTAGCCTCCCAATCCTTTCCTATATGCAAAACACTCAAGTTTACTAGAGATATTCTTTAAGCTCTTACATAAGTGGTATTTGACCACCTCCAGGTTGAAAAGTATTTATCCAGACTCTAATCCCCAATGATGGTGATGCTTAATAGATATTGTCACCTTTGCCCAGATATATGGTGGGAAAGTGATATTATAAAATAATTTTGTTCAAAAGTATTTTAATAGATAAACTCTCTGATGGGGAAGGAAATACCTATGTGTAATAAATTAGCTTTATTCCATGAGGGGCTGTCACAAATAAAATTAGAACAAAGCTATCTATTGATTCATTTATACATAGCTAGTAAACCGTTAATAGTTAGGATATGGAAGATTTCCATAGCACTCAGTATAACTGAATTGGTTGCACAGTTTGATTTTCAAGCTTCAATTGAGAAGGGTCAATACCTAAACAGTAAAGACAATCTAGATCAGGGTTAGTCAACCTTTTAATACCTACCGCCCACTTTTGTATCTTTGTTGATGTAACATTTTCTTACCGCCCACCAGTACCTACATTTATAGCGCAAGTGCAATTTTTTTTTAAATAAAGTTTTAGAAAGGAGGATTTAATTAAAAAAATATCTACTTAAATTTAACTATTTTTAAAAATGTAGTAAATAAAGTTCTATACTTTTTTTCCAATGTGTGTCTGTGAAGGGTGCACTGTGTGTGTGTGGGGGGCAGTGCGTGTGTGAGGGGGCAGTCTGTGTGTGTATGTGAGAGGTGTAGTGTGTGTTTGTGTGTGAAGGGTGCATAGGGTCTATGCTGTGTGTAGGTGGGTGAGATGTGAAAATCTACCTCAATGTCTCGCCCTCCCTTATTCTTACCTTTTACCAGGGAGGGGGGACATCATTCTGCAACTCCTGGTGGTCCAGCAGCGGCATGCTCGCTTTAGCCTGCAGCTCCTCTGGCTGCAGGCTGATTCTCCTGTCCTCCTGCGAGCACAGCACTGTATTGGAGCATTGCCATGGTAACGCGCAGCAGCGCTCCGACCAGCCTGCTCGCGGGAGGAACACAGAGCCTCCCAGGCCCTTCCTTCCCTCTGCTGGAACTAAGTGCCAGCGGGTGGTGAAGAGATCTTTGATCTCCTCACCAGCCCGAGAGGGCTTACAGGAAGGCTCTACTCGGGCCGGCAGGGGAGATAAAAGGATCCCCCCTGCTGGCCTTGGTCCACGGCCATCGAGGCCTACTGGGTGTTTTCTGCAGAACCTACCTCCGCCCACCTGAAATCCCACTAGTGGGCGGTAGGGATCAGATTGACTACCCCTGATCTAGATGGTTAACCAAAATATGGTCTCCCTTGTTGGAAAGGGAAAAATAAGCTAAAGAATTTTCTTTTTATTTTTGTTGACACTCCAAGAATCAAGAGTGAATGGATTGTATGAATGTGTGAGGACTTTTATGTAAACGCATATGAATTACGATGTGTATTATCTTTTTTATTAAAGATGTTATATAAAATGTTTGCATTATGCTACAGAGAAATAAAGAGAAATTGAAAAGTAAAAATTGTAATAGTAATGGTTTGAGAAACATGACAAAGAGTTCAAGGTGTTGCCTTGGCCTACAAATTCCCCAGATCTTAATCTGATTGAGCATCGGTGGATGTGCTGGAACAACCAATTCGATCCACGGAGGTCCTACCTAACAATTTAGGATTTGCTGCTAATGTCTTGGTGACAGATACCGCAGACAGGGCCGTCTTTAACGCGGAGCAAAATGGGCAGCTGCCCCGGGCCCATTTGTTCCTGGGAAGCCCAAAGCAGCTGCCCCTTGAGCCCGTAACACTTTCATTAGGGGCCCTAATATTTCACCAGACCGGACCCCTTCATCATGTTTCCATGCGGGCCGTGGCCAACCCCTCTCACAGTGATCCCCCGCGGGTGGACCCCTCTTTCTATGTTTTCACGTGGCTGCAGCCAGGCCCCTGTGTCTTGGTTCCCCCGCAGCCTGCTGGGAGAATGTGAGTTAACTTCATCCAGGGCAACAGAAAGCCGCGTGGGGAGGAGGAGGAAGAGACACACATGAGGAGAGATACTGAGGAAGCCGGGTGCCTCAAACTCCCATCACTTTAGGTCAACCAGCTCCCAGGGAAGCCATCCTTCTGCCTGCAGCAAAAGTAAGGAAACGTAAATTGCTATTTATATATGTATGTACCTGTATGTCAGAGTGTAAATGTACCTGTGTGTGTGTCTGTATTTGTGTATCTATGTGTCCGTGTTTTTTTGCTTCTCTGTGTTTCTGAGTGTGTGCATATGGCAGTGCATATACTCCTGCATGTTCGCCTGTGTGCATCTGAGTGTTTGTGCATATCTGTGTCAGTGTGTCTAGGTGTCAGGGTACCTGAGGTCTCTACCTCCGAGAGAGGTAGAGACTTAGTCGTTCATCCATCCGGACGGCCTGATTTTCCTCGCGGTCCATCCGGTCATGCAAAGCCGGCCGCGAGGGAGTGACTCCCTTTTATAGCATGACGCCCGGAGGTCGACGTCAGGACGTCAACCCGGAACGACCTGTTCAGGACCAATCAGGACTCGACGGAGGTGTGTCTACTTATCTGAACAGGGCATTTAACAGTGCTTCTTTCATTAGCTCATTGCCCTGTCGTGGTTCTAGCTTGTTCTAGTCACTCAGTGCTCGTATTTTCTAGTTATCCCTTTTGGTTTTGACCCGGCTTGTTTGCTCTATTCTGCTTATCTCTGTTACCCTTGATTCGGCTTGTCTATCGCTTACCTGTCTTCTGTTACCCTCGACCTCGGCTTGTCTTTGACTATTCTCTACTGTACTACTTACGTTAGTCCGGCCATTCTAAGGTCCGGTATACGTATCTGGCTACTGTTTGTACTCTGCGTGTTGGATCCCTGTCCCGATCCTGACATTACGACAGGGCCAATGGATCCTGCAAGTACAAACAGTCAGCTTGGTTCTCCTGATCCTAGGTTTGAAGCCATGGATCACAGAATGGATCAGATGGCGCTAGCACTACAGGCGTTATTATCTCGTGCCAATAATCCACCAGAAGAGTTACGTACTACTCCTATCTCTCCTGTAGGTTCGGGCCTAGAGGTAGCCACTGTAGGTGCTTCTTCTCGCATTACCCCACCAGTACGTTATGGTGGTGCTCCTGAGAAGTGTCGTGGTTTTTTAAACCAAATTAGTATCCACTTTGAATTGCAACCTCGCTCCTATCCTACGGATAGGGCAAAGGTAGGATTTATTATCACCTTACTCATTGAGAAGGCTCTGAGATGGGCCAATCCACTGTGGGAGAACGATAACCCGTTAGTATATAACTATAACGCATTTGTAGCTGCTTTTAGAAGAACTTTTGACCCTCCAGGTAGAAAGGTTAATGCAGCCAGATTACTGTTACGCCTGAGACAGGAGAACCGAACACTTGTGGATTATGCACTAGAGTTCAGGTCTCTGGCGTCAGAGGTCAAGTGGAATGAGCAGGAGTATATGGACGTATTTTTGAATGGGCTATCAGATGTAATCCTTGACGAGGTTGCTACTAGAGAACTTCCTGAGAATTTAGAGGATTTAATTTTGTTCATTTCTCGTATAGATGAACGTTTAAGAGAGAGACAGAACACTCGAGAGAGGAACCGGAGACCTTCCTTTAGGTTAGCTCCCGCATTTCCAAGTCCTGACTCCACGGTCTCATTGCTCCCTGAACCTATGCAGATAGGCTATACCCGCCTCTCTGAGGAGGAGAGACAGTACAGGAGGAAGGAGGGGTTATGTATGTACTGTGGAGCCAGAGGTCATTTACTCTCAAACTGTCCTAACCGGCCGGGAAACGCTCGCACCTAAGTTTCTCTAGAGGAAAGGCCTTGGGTGTTTCTATTTTGTCCTCTACTCCTAATTATAAAGATCACAGGCTTCTGCTACCAGTTTCCTTAACCTGGGAGAAAGAAGTGGTAAGGGCTATGGCCTTGCTAGATTCCGGAGCTGCTGAGAATTTTATCGACCAAGCCTTTGCTACTAGACACAATATCCCATCCCAGTTAAGGGAGACACCCTTGGCCGTTGAGGCCATAGATGGTAGACCATTACTGGACCCCGTTATCTTTCGTGAGACCATACCCATTAACTTAAATGTTGGTATCCTACACGTGGAGAATTTATCTCTCATGCTCATTTCGTCCCCTTCTGTTCCCATAGTTCTGGGGTATCCATGGTTGAAGAGACATAACCCTATTATCGATTGGGAATTAGGGGAGATACTCTCGTGGGGTCTGAGCTGCCAGGAGAAGTGTTTACGCAGGGTTTCTCCATTGGCCAATATTAATACACCAGGTAGTTCTACTCAGTCCACTGAGAGACAGATACCGCCCCTGTACCAAGACTTAAAGGCAGTATTCGAATGCCGATTCATTACCTCCACACAGGCCATTTGATTGTAAAATTAAGCTTCTACCTGGTACTATGCCTCCGAGGGGTAATGTATATCCTTTATCTGTTCAGGAGAACTCTGTTCTAGAGGAATATATCCGTGAGAATTTAGAGAAAGGATTCATTAGGAGGTCTTCTTCTCCTGCCGGGGCTGGGTTTTTCTTCGTTAAAAAGAAGGATGGCACGCTGAGGCCTTGTATTGATTACCGAGGTTTGAATAAAATAACTATCAGAAATGCCTATCCTATCCCATTGATTACCGAGTTGTTTGATCGTCTTAAGGGCTCCAAAATCTTCACCAAATTAGATCTCAGAGGGGCATATAATTTGGTGAGAATCCAGCATGGACACGAGTGGATGACGGCGTTCAATACTCGGTATGGCCATTATGAATACACAGTTATGCCATTTGGACTTTGCAATGCTCCTGCAGTATTTCAGGATTTGATTAATGAGGTACTTAGGGAGTTTCAACATGATTGTGTTATTGTCTACCTGGACGACATACTGATACACTCTAGGGAGATTGAGACTCACCATAGACAAGTCAGAAAGGTACTACACAAACTTCTGCAACATGGTCTATACTGTAAATTGGAGAAATGCAGCTTTGACCAGTCGCAGATAGACTTTCTTGGTTACGTGATTTCTGGGGAAGGCTTTAAAATGGACCCTGACAAACTCCAGTCTATTTTAGATTGGCCGTTGCCTAAAGGACTCAAGGCTATTCAGAGGTTTATTGGTTTTTCCAACTATTATAGGCGCTTCATTAAGGGATACTCTTCTATCATCTCGCCTATTACCAATATGACCAAACAAGGGGCTGATACTAAGACTTGGTCTACGGAGGCTCTTGTTGCGTTCAAGACTCTCAAAGAACTTTTTGCCTCTGCTCCCATTCTAGTCCACCCTGATACGACTCTGCCGTTCTTACTCGAGGTCGATGCCTCTGAGACGGGAGTTGGTGCTGTTCTGTCTCAAAGGTTAGGGGTGGACAAACCGTTACACCCTTGTGGGTTCTTCTCTAAGAAATTATCTGGGCCTGAAAGCAGATATGACATCGGTGATAGGGAACTGTTAGCGGTCATTAAGGCTTTAAAGGAGTGGAGACATTTACTAGAAGGGACATTACACCCTGTTACTATTTTAACGGATCATAAGAACTTGTCTTATATTGGGGAGGCTAAGCGCCTGTCCGCCAGACAAGCCCGTTGGTCCTTGTTCCTTACTCACTTTAATTATGTACTTACTTACAGACCTGGTTCTAAGAACTCTAAAGCCGATGCTTTGTCTCGTCAATATGAACCATTCACTATAACTGAGCCAGTCCTTTCCTTGATAGTTCCTAAGGGTAACATCATCGCTAACACGAATCTCACGATTCACTCTCCGTTGCTTACTGAGATCATGAAATTACAGCATCTTGCGCCCAAACAGACTCCTGGGGATCGACACTTCGTTCCCGCCACTCTCCAACTAGAAGTGTTACGCTGTTTCCATAACAGCAAGGTGGCTGGGCATCCTGGCATTCGCAAGACGTATGCTTTGATCTCTAAAGATTTCTGGTGGCCTGATTTACGTAAAGATATTAAAGAATTCATCGGGGCGTGTGAAGTTTGTACCAAGACTAAGCTACCTCATTCGCTCCCATGCGGATTTCTGCACCCTCTAGAGGTTCCTGAAAAGCCATGGTCCTGTTTGGCTATGGACTTCATTGTTGATTTGCCTATCTCTAAAAAGCAGACGGTTATCCTCACTGTGGTGGACAGATTTACTAAGATGGCTCACTTCATTCCCTTACCTAAACTCCCATCTTCGCCCGAATTAGCAGAGATATTCGCTAAGGAGGTCTTCCGTTTACATGGGATACCTTCCCAAATTGTATCGGACAGAGGTTCCCAATTTGTTTCCCGTTTTTGGAAATCCTTCTGCTCTCAACTGGGCATCAAATTGAATTTTTCTTCTGCCTACCATCCTAAGTCCAATGGAGCTGCTGAACGCACCAACCAAAAAGTTGAACAATATCTACGTTGTTTCGTTTCTGAACACCAGGACGATTGGGTCGGTTTGATTCCTTGGGCGGAGTTTGCACACAACAATCTCGTTTGTGATTCTACGCATTCTAGCCCCTTCTTCATGAATTATGGCTTTCATCCTTCCATTCTTCCTTCGGACTCTTCTTCCCAAGGGGTACCGTCGGTTGATGTCCATGTTGCCAATTTGAAGAAGTTGTGGGACCAGACTCGACAAATTCTTCTGCACAATTCTATGCTGGTGAAAAAACACGCTGACAAACGTAGAAGGGCAGCACCGGTGTTTGTTCCAGGCGATAGAGTATGGCTGAGTACTAGAAACATTCGGTTAAAAGTGCCTTCCATGAAGTTCGCTCCCCGGTATATTGGTCCTTACAGGGTGTTGGCTCAAATTAACCCAGTTGCGTATCGTCTAGCTTTGCCTACTACCTTACGCATTCCTAACTCGTTCCATGTTTCGTTACTGAAACCACTAGTTTGTAACAGATTCTCCTCCACGATCGCCCCTCCTCGCTCTGTTCAGGTGGAGGGTCAGGAGGAGTATGAGGTCAATTCCATCGTCGATTCTCGAATCTCCCGGGGGAAAGTACAATATCTGGTCGATTGGAGAGGATATGGTCCTGAGGAGAGAAGTTGGGTACCTCAGGAGGATGTTCATGCTCCCCGTCTCCGCAGGGCATTTCACTCTCGCTTCCCTTCTCGTCCTGGTTACTTCCGCCCGGTGGGCGTATCTGAGAGGGGGGGTACTGTCAGGGTACCTGAGGTCTCTACCTCCGAGAGAGGTAGAGACTTAGTCGTTCATCCATCCGGACGGCCTGATTTCCCTCTTCCTCGCGGTCCATCCGGTCATGCAAAGCCGCCCGCGAGGGAGTGACTCCCTTTTATAGCATGACGCCCGGAGGTCGACGTCAGGACGTCAACCCGGAACGACCTGTCACTCAATTGGTTCAGGACCAATCAGGACTCGACGGAGGTGTGTCTACTTATCTGAACAGGGCATTTAACAGTGCTTCTTTCATTAGCTCATTGCCCTGTCGTGGTTCTAGCTTGTTCTAGTCACTCAGTGCTCGTATTTTCTAGTTATCCCTTTTGGTTTTGACCCGGCTTGTTTGCTCTATTCTGCTTATCTCTGTTACCCTTGATTCGGCTTGTCTATCGCTTACCTGTCTTCTGTTACTCTCGACCTCGGCTTGTCTTTGACTATTCTCTACTGTACTACTTACGTTAGTCCGGCCATTCTAAGGTCCGGTATACGTATCTGGCTACTGTTTGTACTCTGCGTGTTGGATCCCTGTCCCGATCCTGACACTAGGTGTGTATCTGTGTTTGGCAATACATACACAATGCATTGCAAAGCCCACACTGCACACAAATACCCCCCTTTCCACCCTCCACACAATGCCACCCCCTTAACTCTACAAATGTCACATACCCCCCCCCCAATCCTGTCACACTTACCTTCTCTCGCTCTGCCACACTCACCCTATCACATTAATCCACCTAATACTGTCACACTCACCTTCTCTTTCACGGTCACACTCACCCCTTAGCCCTGTCACACACATCCTCCATAACTCTGTCACACTCACCTCTTACACCCTGCCACACACATACTGTCACATCAATCTCCCCTAATTGTGTCACGCTCACCTCCCCTCGCCCTGTCACCCTTCCTCCTCCAACCATGAAACCTTCACCCAAACCCTGGAACACTCACCCCGCAACCATGCCAAACCACCCTATCACGCTCACCGCCCAACGCTCATTCACCCCTCTGACCCTGGCACACTTACTTTGACACCTTAGGAGGGCTGGGTTCATGGGGCCCAAGCAAATGCTTGCCCAGGGTCCAGTCAATATTAATGATGGTCCTCACCGCAGGACATGTTCAGAGCTATTTTGGCAACATGAGGGGGACCTACACAATATTAGGCAGGTGGTTTAATGTTTCTGATCAGTGTATCTATATAGCTGTTTCATTGACAGGTATGGCAGGGGCCAATATTTTATAGAGCTTTCCATTAAAATGTGCACATTTGCTAGCACAAGGTATAGGTGGAATATTATGCTCTTTAATACTTACACTTTTTAGTGTTCAAACGGCTTTTATTTGTGTCATCGGATACGTATAACAATGCGATAAGATAGTAAAATAGGAGACACGCAGGTCTCGCAACAGTGGGAGCAGCCATATAAATATAAAGTGATGAACACCAAAACAATATTAACAAGTAGATGGTAGTACAGTAGCAACATTGTTAACTTCGTTACGGTACATGTAGTAAATATGCAAACATCTGTATCCTATAATCGGTTGCAAAAGGGTAGGTTTATCAATTCTGTGTGAGCCAGATAGTGACTGTGTAGTGTATGGACAAGATACGCCAGTCATCATAATGGCCGTGTACAGCCGAGGAGTATCTTTGAAGCGGATAGGGGCTATTATAACATCTGTGGTAAGGTTGACCTGAAGAAATAAGTCAGAGAGGGGACTCGTCGTCCTATAAATTATTGAGGAATAATGGGTTTCTATTGGGTCCCATTGCCTCGCGCGGGCCCTATTTTGTCGTGCGGGCGGTGAAATCTGTAGGTTCAGTCTATAGTGGAGGGCTGCAACGATTTAGCGGAGCATCCGCATAGCACCTGAGGCCCCAGCCCACCTTACCCTACTAGTAGACTGTTGTTGAAACTAGTGTGCACGGGCAATGGGGACAAATTATTGCGTGGGGTCAGGGAAAGAGAGCCAGTGGTGTAGAAAAGAGAGCACAGTAACAGAAGGGGATATGGAAGAGAGAGAGGAGGGAAGAGAGAGAGAGAGAATGAGGAGAGGAGAAGAAAAAAAAAAAGGGGGTGGGGTGGGGGGAGGGAATTCAGGACCGAGGTGTTTCGTGTAATGAAGTGCCACTCGTCCAGGGGCGCAGGTGGATGAGGGGGGGGGGGTGTAAAGGGGCACCATTCACGGGCCACACCCCCGCCCATCCCCCCCACCCCGCCCCGCCACGTAAGAGCCACGGCCGCCACCTCTCGGCATGCTTCTCCTCCATACCTATCAATGAAGCGTGAATCGATTCCGCCCTATATATCTCCTCCACCCTTTCCATCCAGAGACCAATCGTCGGGGTTACATCTTGCTTCCAGTGTAATGGGATCAGAGCCTTGGCGGCGTTCAACAGGTGTCGGAGTATAGATCTTCTATACACCCCGATGGTGTCTGGTGTAGAGTGTAGTAGAGCCACCTCTCTATCGAATCCACCGTCCGACCCCAGTATTTCCTCCGTTCGCCGTTTGATCTCGTCCCAGAATGGCGTGATGCGTGGGCATTCCCACCAGATATGCAGGATCGTTCCACGTCCCTCCCCACATCTCCAGCAAGTGTCAGGTACCGCCGGAAAGATCCTGTGTAGGCTGTCGGGCGTTCTGTACCAGAACGACAGGAGCTTATAATTAGTTTCCTGATAGCCGGAGCTAGAGGAGCATTTGTGGTGCAGGACCAGGATTTTTTCCCATTGAATCGCGGTGAATGATATACCCAGGATGCGTTCCCAGCGTCGGCGAAAGGTGTCCGCGTTCTCCAGATGGCCTGTTAGGAGATGCTGGTAAATGAGGGACGTGGATTTGGCTAGGTTGGTCCGTCGGTCACAGAGTGTCTCAAACCACGTCAGGTCTCTATGTAGAGATTCTCTGTGTGGTAGGGTTTGGTAAAAATGTGTAATTTGTGTGTAGCGGAAGATCTGCATTGCGGACGGTTGGTCGTTGTCTATCAATTCCCGTAATGGTATTACGCCTGTGTTATTCAGCAATCTATGGATGGAGAGGGATTCTTCCCCTCCCAGGATACTCCAGGATGCTGGTGGTAGTCCACCTCCTATGTGTGGGTTATATGACAGCTGTATCAGCGGGCTCGGCGTTGGAGACAGTTGCGGTAGTCTTCTGATGGTGTCCCATGTTTTTAGTGTTTGTGCCACTGTGGAAGGGCAGTCATGGGGCGATATCGGAGGTCTCTTCGAGTTCCATACCGTAGTGAGAAGAGACGACCCCATGTGGCTCTTATCTAGTTCAATCCATTGTTTGTGTGCTGGATGAGTATGCCATTCCAAGACCCGTTGTAGCACTGTAGCATGATGGTATTTGCGAAGGTCCGGGAGTGCAGTTCCACCCCACGCTCGTGGCAGGCATAGGATCTCCTGTCTGAGTCTCGCCTGTCTTCCGCTCCACACAAATCGTATCATAGCGGTCCGAAGCGATTGAAAGTACGCCGTCGGTAGGGCCAGAGGTATCGTTTGGAAGAGGTATAGGATCCGGGGCAATATATTCATTTTCAGGATGGCTATGCGGCCGAACCATGAAATATATGGGTACGACCACGCCTGTAAATCCCGGCTTATTCTTTGTAGCAAGGGTAGGAAGTTTGTCCGGTACATGTCTCCTAGATCCCTATTAAGGGCGATGCCCAGGTATTGCATGTGGTTCGGGCACCATCTGAACGGGAATTGGCGCTTCAGTGCGTCGACCTGCGCCGGAGAGGCCGAAATGTTAAGTACCTCGCATTTAGGTATATTCAGTTTAAATCCCGATATCTCCCCGTAGGACTCAAATGCCGACATCAAGTGAGGTAGGGTGGTCTCGGGCTTATTGATGATGAATAAAAGATCGTCCGCATACGCCGCCACTTTGTGGGTGACGTCCTTGTTGGGAAATCCGAGGATCTCATCCGATCTGCGCACAGCTTCCAGGAACGGTTCAAGGGTGAGGGCGAAGAGCATGGGGGAGAGCGGGCATCCCTGCCGCGTTCCGTTCCGGATCTGAAAGGGTTCGGTGAGTGCACCGTTCACTCTTACTTTGGCGCTTGGGCAATGATATAGCGCTCCTATCCACTTCATTATGTTCTCCCCAAAGCCCATCTCCCGCAGCGTAGCCGTAAGGAATGACCAGTTTACCCGGTCGAATGCTTTCTCAGCATCCGTGGAGAGCAATAGGAGGTTATCATTTGACCGTCTCGCCAGATGTTGGATGGATTGGACTCTGAGAGTGCTATCTCTGGCCTCACGTCCGGGTATGAAGCCTGTCTGGTCTGGGTGGACCAATGTCGGCAGAAGGCCTCCGATCCTGATGGACAGTATCTTGGTCAGCAGTTTTATATCTACATTGAGTAGGGAGATAGGTCTATAGCTGCTGCAGAGTTCGGGTTCCTTCCCCGGCTTCGGGAGAACCGTGATGGTAGCAGCCAGTGATTCCTGGTGGAATCGAGCGTCTCCGATGAGAGCGTTGAATGCATTAGCGAGTTTTGGGATTAAGATGTGCTGGAATTTCTTATAATAGTCTAAGGTGAAGCTGTCCGGACCTGGCGCGCGCCCTGTTTTAGCTGCTTTGATCGCTCCTGCTACCTCCGCCTCTGTGATCGGTATCTCCAAGTCCTCCGATTCCCCTCGTTGCAATCTCGGCCCCACATAGGTCTCGATATAGTGCCGCATTTTTTCGTTTCTATCTGCTATCTCCTGTGGCTGCGTCGGTTGCGGAATGTTATACAGTGAGGAGTAGAACGTCCGAAATTCCGAGGCGATCTTATCCGGGAATTGTGTAGTTGTACCATCAGCTTGCCGTATTCTGTTGACCTGGGCTAGTCCCTGTGGACCTTTAAGCATCCTGGCCAGTAGCCTCCCTCCTTTGTTAGCATGCTGGTAAAAGAAGGCCTTCGAGCGTTGCAATGAACGATAATGACAGGTCGTCATGTGTGTCTGTAGCTGTCTCCGGGCTTCCAGTAATTCCGCGTATGTCGACTCGAGTTGTGATCTCTTATGTTGTGCCTCGAGTGTGGATATGCGGTCCACAAGGTCGGTCATGTGTCGCTGTGATTCCCTTCTCTTTTTGGAAGCGATGTGCATTAGTGTGCCACGGATAAAGCTTTTATGCGCCTCCCAGATCGTGGTCGCGAGTTGGTCCTCCGTTGTGTTGAGCGTAAAATATGTATTGAGTTACTCGGACACCTGTTCCCTGATTGTCGGGTCTAGCAGTAGCGAATCTTGGAGCCTCCATGCCCATGAGGTCGGGCGCATCCTTGGGGAATCTATCTTCAGAGTGACGGGGCCATGGTCTGACCACTGTGCAGCCCCTATCTCCGCTGTTTGAATTGTCGACAACCGTTGCATGAATATATAGTCTATTCTCGAGTAGCATTTGTGGATCGTAGAATAGTGTGTGTATTCCCTGTCATCAGGATGCAGTGCGCACCAGCAATCCACAAGCCGAAGGTTCCGTAAGGATTTCAGTATGTTGCGGAGGGCACCTTGGGTGATGCAGCTGTGTCCTGTAGACGAGTCAGCAAGGGGGTATAGTGGTACGTTGAAGTCACCGCCTAGAATCAGGGTTCCTTCCGTGAAGGAAGAGAGCTTAAGGAGGGTTTTGTGTATGAATTGAGCTTGATTGTTGTTCGGGACGTAGATTGTAGCGAAAGTGTATCGTCTATCGTGAATATCTCCCTTAAGGAAGAGGTATCTGCCATTTGCATCCGATAGACGGTCCGCTTCGCGGAATTGAAGCTTCGCCTCCAGGAGGACAGCCACCCCAGCCCTGCGGGCCGTGGGGTGGTTACTACAGGCGGCGTTGGGGTAGTGCTTGCTTTTTAGCATTGGGGCTGCGCCCTCCTTGAAGTGCGTCTCTTGTATGAAGGCTACAGATATACGCCTAGCGTAGAGGTCCCGTAGGAGTTGCGTCCGATGTTCCGGGATGTTGAGACCGTGGCAGTTCAAAGATAAAACTCGTATGGGTCGGGCTCGTAGGTCGCGAGGGGGCGAGAGGCCGCGGCCGTTCCCCGCGGCATCGTGGTCCGCACGGGCAGGGGGGGGAGCGGGGAGAGGGTAAGGGGCGGGGAGAAGAGGAAAATAAATAAATAAATTTATGGGGGGGGAGAATGAGAAGAATGAGTTAGGGAAGAGCGTGAGAGAATGGAGGGGGCGTCAGTCACACCTTAACTCCCCTTCCCCTCCCAGGTGACGTTACCTCGGTTAGAGTTGAGAGTAGTAAACGGGGGTTAGAGTGCGCGCCTCAGATGAGAGACGGCAACTACACCTAGATGTAAGTGCAGAGGAACCCTCTTAGGAGGGTGTTTTCGTGTGACCACGGCGGCAAGCGACAGTCGGGTCTGCCAGAGCAAGTCCAGCAGCGTCCAACTACCGATTCCCCGCGGGAAGGGTTTGTTCACACGAATATGTTCGGGGTTAGTGGGTGTGTCCGGTAAGAATCACCACCTTGGGTGATACCTCTCTCGTATGAAGAGGTAGATTAGGGTCGTGGGCAGCCTACGGGTGCTCCACCACCTCGTCAGTAGTCATATGTCACTTATATGGAATAGTGCAGTTAGCAAGTTGTGTCAGCGGTCCCAGGGGACCTGGGTGAAGGGGGTCGTACGTCGTTTTTTTTGGGGGGTGGGGGAGTAAAGTGGGGACCAGGCAGGGGGCGAGCCTCACCTATATCATGGTCTTCTGTGAGGGCAGTAGGAGTCAGAGTAGATCGTCGAGTATCGCTGGGGCGTGGGATGGGGTGGGAGTACAGCATGTTTGCGGGCTGGGGGACTAATGTCCAGGAACAGGGGTATCGGCCGGTCTAGTTGAGCTTGCCCAACGTCCATCAGTAGGTCCAGCATAGCCTGGGGGGTGTCGGGAAGGGGCCAGGCCACCACTACCAGCAGTAGCTCGTGCAGCGTCACCTGTGTGACAGAGGGTGTTAGTGGACTATAAGACTGGCTGAACAAACATCAAATGCGTACCCGGGATGGGGAAGGCGCAGGTGTATCACGTGGGAAAAAGGCATAGCAGATAAGACATGTCATTTTTCACATTGATGCCTAAACATGGGACGTCCGGGTATAGAAATGCAGATATACATGTACATGGTTAAATGCAGAAAACACAATACATTCCCCTCCCCCGCCCCCCCACCCCCGTAGCACGCAGGCCGAGAGTTGAGACAATAGGTTAAATAATAGCCTCCAGGTATTACATAGTTACCAGGGTTGTCCCTCCACTCCTGCCAACCCCCCCCCCCACACCCCTGTTATCTGTTAATTGTTCCCCTTTTTGCCTTTCCCCATGGCAGTCAAGATTCCTCCTCGTCATTAGTCATATGTCAGTCACTTACATGGAATAGTTTAGTTAGCAAGTTGTGTCAGTGGCCCAAGGGGACTTGGGTGAAGAGGGTCTTAAGTCGCCTTCTTGGGAAGTACAGCGGGGTCCTGGCGCGGGCGAGCCACACCTATATCACGGTCTTCTGTGAGGGCGGTATGAGTCAGAGTAGATCGTCGGGTATCGCTGGGGCGTGGGAAGGGGTGGAAGTACAGCATAATTGCGGGCTGGGGGACTAATGTCCAGGAACAGGGGTGTCGGCCGGTCAAGTTGAGCACGCCCAACGTTCGTCATAAGGTCCAGTGTAGCTTGGGGGACGCTGGGAAGAGGCTAAGTCACCACCAACAGCCGTAGCTCGTGCAGCATCACCTGTGTGACAAGGGGTGTTAGTGGTCTAGGGAGCTGGCTGGACTAACATCAGCTGCGTACCCGGGATGGGGGAGGCCCAGGTGTATCACATGGGAAAAAGGTATAACAGATAAGACCTATCATTTATCACATTGATGCCTAAACATGAGACAGCCGGGTATAGAAATGCCGGTATACATGCACATGGTTAAATGCATAAAACACAATACATCCCCCCGTAGCATGTAATCCTAGAATTGAGACATTTCCCTTGTTCCCCCCTCCCCCCCTTTCGTTTTTTTTTTTCCTCTGCTTTTTCTCTTTTTCTCCCCCCCTTCCCCCCTCTTTTTATCATTCCTTTCCTTCCCCCCTTCCTTCCCCTCTCACCCCCTCCCCTCCCTTGCAAAACTATATTAGAGCATAGTGATTCCTGTATGTCTTCCCCCTCCCCCACTCCCTTGCACGTCAAGCCTCACAATGCCCTCCCCCCACTCCCCCCATACCCACATAGACCTGTAGCGGAGCGTCCTGCATTCCAGCTTTCAACCAGATGCGAGCAGGCCAGGTGTATCCGATAGCTTGGGGGGCTCAGGTGTAGCGCTAAAGGTAGACGTCCCAGGTCCTGTGCCGGATTCAGCCAACCACTGCGTATGGCAGGACCCCTCCAAGTCAGTGATGCCCGACCCAGTTTCCCCTCCCAAAACAGCCCGGCCAGTTCCAGGAGGGAGAAGAAAAAAAAAACAAACAAAAAAAAAACATGGGGGCAAATGAAGGCTAAGTTACATTAGGGGAGGCATATGGCGGTGTTAGGCTCGTAACCCGGCCTCCGCAGTGGGATGAGGGGGCCTCCCGTCCGGTCCATGGCGGCAATATCTGGAGACCTATTCCCATCCCCCACCCAAAGAGACAAAAGAGAATAAACAATAAAAGAAGGAGAAAAACATTTTCAGGTGGCGGGCCAGGTGCCCACCCGCGCCGGTCAGCCAGCCAGCCACGGCTAAGGCGAAGCTTATGGGCAACCTTTCACTGGAATTCCATGTTGTGTAGGCCTACTGAGCCAGCAGGTCACAGGTGGGCTTCTGCCCGGTCGCAGATATTTATTCTTCTGGATTAGTCGGGTGGGCGAGCAGAACGCCTGGGCGGTTCTCCCTGGAATCCCTCCGCGGTCGCCGGGGTGGCCTCTGGGGTCTGGGTTCCCTATCCAGCGGTTCCAGGATCCAGTCCGGCACAGCTATAGGCGGTAGATCCAGACGTTGCAGGAAGTGTGGGACTTCATCTGGCCAGCGTGCAGATACCCACTCATTGCGGTGGCGCACCTGTATGCTGAAGGGGAAGCCCCATTTGTATGGTATATTGCGTTCCCTGAGGGCAGCTGTTATGGGTCTGAGGGCTCGTCGCGCTTCCAACGTGGCTGGGGAGAGGTCTTGGTATAGAGAGACATCAGCACCCTGGTACTGCCATGTAGGTCGCGTTCTGGCGGTGCGCATTATGCGTTCCTTTAGTGGGAAGGAGTGAAGGCAGCAAATGAGATCTCGGGGGAAATCACATTGTGACTCAGAATTTTGCCACAAAAGGATTAAATTATTTTGAGCATCCATTGAGGTTGAAGAGTCCATTAGTGCTTCCCAGGATGTTGTGTTGATTGGCTGAAAACACAGTGGCGTGTAAGCAAGTGGTAATCAAAAATACATCATTTACACCTGACTTATTGTTCATGGAATTTCTAGACAATCTGGTGGAATAGTCTCGGCAATCTGCTTTAAGAATATTAGATATATTTCAATGCAAGTGGATATAGAAGCAGATTTAAATATATCTGGATGCTAAATTTTTGATAAATCAGACGGTAAGGAGAAGAGACAATATTACAAAGGAGATTATGTACAAAGGCATTGATATTGATAAGGCTGTGTCTCTCGCTCACACACAAATATAGCAGCATAAACCACAGCTAGGAGCTGAATGAAACTGGGGATAACAGAATGACTTAATGAAGACTGTGATAAACAAAGGAACAGACTGACTTAAAGCTAATGGGAAGAACAAAGAGAATGCTTTGAGGTAATGGAATTAAAGTCACAAATCCACAAAAATACAACAGAATACTCAATGAAATATGTATTAAGGAAAAATGTGTGTTTGAGTGTTGGTGGATTGTGTGCAGAACGAGATACAGAGGGCTATGGGGAACATTTGGCAATCCTATATTGAATTATTACTTTACACAACGTAGTCCACAAGTGAGTGATCGCCAGAGGTTAAATTTACCTATGAAAAAAGAAGTATAGAAATCAAGATAAAAGAAAAAAAAAAATATATATATACATACATACACATACACATACATACAAGTTATAGAAGATGTAGCTATTGAAATGTTTATAAAAAAAAGTCAGTCAGAGCAGCAGCAGTATTATTCTAGAGACCTAGAACAATTAGACAATAACAGCAATACAAAGCATATATAGCAATAATAAACCAGGAAGGGTTGACAGAGCCCTGCCAGACACACTGCATAATAAATGAATGGAGGAATGAAGAAATGATAATGCAGATTAGAGACAGAGGAGGAGAAAGGCCACAGGAACTGAAAGGTGAAATAAAGCAGAGGAGATAGACAAATAGAGAGAGAGAAAAAAAATATCGGTGCGGGAGGGAGGGAGTATAGTGACACGTGGGAGGGCAGAGAGAATAACAAGAGGGGGTGGGAGGGATGGAGGAGGGCTGTCTGGCTGTACTTCCTCGCTGACAGGAGGAGGAGCGGCAGCCTGGCGTGAAGGGGACAGCGGCACATGCATTGAGGACACGGGAGATGTGACCGGCCACAGCTTGCATGACTGCACACAGTGTGTACACAGCGTGGACCCCACACACAGCAGGCTGGACACACACACAGCTGACAGAGGACTTGTATAAAGTTTATTCCTCCGCTGGATTTGGACCCACAACATCCTGTTTGTGTATGGAGCATGTAAAGCTGTGTACACACAGCGTACCATGGATATACTGACTGTGTGACAGGCATGGCACTGCCAGCCACAGGTATCACCCTGACTGCGGGCACCATGTGTAGGGACAGGTAACACAAGAGGGCACAGCATATGACATCTGGCATCCTGTACACAGTCTGGCACACCACGGAGGACATACATTGACACATCTGCACACCTGGAACAAAGATGGGGGCACAGACCTTGGCACATCTAGATTAGGGACACAGACAGTGAACTATGCACACCTAGAACAGGGACAGACAGTGAACTGTGCACACCTAGATTAGGGACAGGCAGACTGAATTGTGCACACCTAGATTAGGGACACAGACAGTGAACTGTGCACACCTAGAACAGGGACAGACAGTGAACTGTGCACACCTAGATTAGGGACACAGACAGTGAACTGTGCACACCTAGAACAGGGACAGACAGTGAACTGTGCACACCTAGATTAGGGACACAGACAGTGAACTGTGCACACCTAGAACAGGGACAGGCAGACTGAACTGTGCACACCTAGAATAGGGACACAGACAGTGAACTCTGCACACCTAGAACAGGGACACAGACAGTGAACGCTGCACACCTAGAACAGGGACAGACAGACAGTGGACTCTGCACACCCGGAACAGGGACAAACAGACAGTGGACTCTGCACACCCAGAACAGGGACAAACAGACAGTGGACTCTGCACACCCAGAACAGGGACACAGACAGTGAACTCTGCACACCTGGAACAGGGACACAGACAGTGAACTCTGCACACCTAGAACAGGTACAGACAGTGAACTCTGCACACCTAGAACTTGTACATAACCAGTGAACTCTGCACACCTAGAACAGGGACAGACAGTGGACTCTGCACACCTGAAACAGGGACAGAAAGTGGACTCTGCACACCTTGAACAAGGACACAGTGGAGTCTGCACACCTGAAACAGGGACACAGACCGTGCACTCTGCATACCTGAAACAGGGGCACAGGTATTGGACTCTACCCACCTGGTACAGGGATATAGGTACTCAACCCAATAATAATAACTCTGCACACCTGGGATATGGACACATGTATTGAACTATACCCACCTGGTACAGGGCTACAGGTATTGAAGTCTGCACACCTGGACACTGCTCTTTACAGCTGAAAGGAGGACACTGAGCTGTGCAAACCTGAAAAGATGAATTAACATCTGCCCACTTGTTATGGCACAGACCAAATTTTGCCTGGTCAAAATTTAGACACCCAACCCTGCTCAACTGGATTGGGATATTTGCTTTGCACGGAGGATACTTTTGTGGAACTGGGGGAAGTGTACACTCCATTTCCCCTAGACTGAAGGAGGGTACAGTAAGTCTTTCCTATCTGCAAATGGTGTACACCCTGTTGTGCCTATCTTGAAAAAGAATACTCAGTTCTACTCACCTGTAAGGAGGATATACTACTTTTCCCCCCTTCTAGCTGGAAGGAAGATTATATGCGGTTCTACCTACCTGGAAGGAGGGTGTATTCGGCTCTACCTACCTGGAAAGAGGGTACACTCAGTTCTACCTACCTGGAAAGAGGGTACACTCAGTTCTACATACCTGCCTGGAAGAGGGTACACTCAGTTCTACCTACCTTGAAAGAGGGTACACTCAGTTCTACCTACCTGGAAGGAGGGTACACTCAGTTCTACCTACCTGGAAGGAGGGTACACTCAGTTCTACCTACCTGGAAGGAGGGTACACTCAGTTCTACCTACCTGGAAGGAGGGTACACTCAGTTCTACCTACCTGGAAGGAGGGTACACTCAGTTCTACCTACCTGGAAGGAGGGTACACTCAGTTCTACCTACCTGGAAGGAGGGTACACTCAGTTCTACCTACCTGGAAGGAGGGTACACTCAGTTCTACCTACCTGGAAGGAGGGTACACTCAGTTCTACCTACCTGGAAGGAGGGTACACTCAGTTCTACCTACCTGGGAGGAGGGTACACTCAGTTCTACCTACCTGGAAGGAGGGTACACTTAGTTCTACCTACCTGGAAGGAGGGTACACTCAGTTCTACCTACCTGCCGTGGCTATGTCGTTGTCCCTGGGAGTATACAGACACTATGCCGTACAGTAGTACACACTAGCAGGTGACGTGCCGGTGTACACGGTGGATATACGCATACCCCGGGAGGAGGGCTGATTTCCCCCCGGCAGGGGATGGGCGGGCGGCAGAGCACTAACCCAGCTTCGGACGGCCGGACTCGGGCATACTCGGGCTCAGACATTCCCTCTACCACCGGGAGAGGACCGATCCGGGCCCCGGCGGGGGTGGCCACCTCCTCCCCCCTGGCCAGGTACTCCTACGTGCAGGGCGGACACCCGGCGGCGGTGGCAGGGCCGGAGAGCAGCCAGCCCACCCTGGGCTCCCGGAGCCGCTCTGTTGGGGGTCTCCGGGGTCAGGCCCCGCTCAGCCAGGCCGGGCTCAGCATCCCCGGGGCCGCCCGAGACTCTGGCAGCAGCACCCCCGAGGAAGCCGGTGGCCGGGAGAGGGGCCCGGGGGGCGGAGGAGGAGGATCCCGGCTGCTGATCGGATCCCTGCCCTCTCACCTCTCCCCGCATCTCTTCGGAGGTGAGTACTACTGTGACGTCACGTGGGATGTGTGACGTCATAACGGGGTTAACCAGGGCAGCATGTGGGGAGGGGGGGCTTGTAACCTTGAACATGGGTCTTATTCACTAACCAGCAAGTTGTAATTGTAAAAATGGGTGAATTCTCCCAGATCAAACATTCTAGCCCAAATGTAGCCATCATTCTTAGTTTAGTGAATAACCCCCTACAAGGATTGTATTACAAATGTCTTATTAATATGTTTACACCGTATTTTCATATTTAGATGTATATTTTGATTTTGTATAATGATGTCTTATGGATGTAATGGTCATAGAGATTTGAAGGTAATAATGATTCCGAATAATAATGAACAATGGTCCTTTTTTATTAAAGTGTCTCTGTCACCTAAAACTTTCCTTACTGCTATGGTTTCCTGGTCTTTTCCTCTGTCCCAATCTGTTCTTCAATTCTGTTCTTTCTCTTTAAAACAGGGGTTGTCAACCTTTACCTACCGCCAACTTTTGTATCTTTGTTGATGGTAAAATTTTCTTACTTAATTCATGCGCAGTTTAAAAAAAAAAAAATGTAAATAAAGTTTTAGAAAGGAGGATTAAAAAAAAATAAAAAAAGTACTTAAATGTAACTATTTTTTAAAATGTTGTTAAAATTTTCTATACTTTTTCCGTGTGTGTGTGTGAAGGCTGTAGTGTGTGTGTGTGTGAGGTGCAGTGTCTGTGAGGGTGCAGATCACAGGCCCTTCCCTCCCTCTGCTGGAACTAAGTGCCAGCGGGCCAGTGAGATCTTTGATCTCCTCAGCAGCCCAAGAGGGCTTACAGCAAGGCTGGCTCTGATTGGGCCGACAGAGGAGATGAAAAGATCCCCCCTGCTGGCTTTGGTCCACGGCTGTAGAGACCCACTGTGTGTTTTCTGCAGAACCCATCACCGCCCACCTGAAACCCCAAAGGACCAGGTTGACTAACCCTGCTTTTAAACATTAGACAAAGCTGCTAACTTTCCCACAATATTCGTCTCTATGCTGTCGTTGTTCCTTTGCCTCTTGAGATTTTCGAGCGTGGCGCATGGGCAGCTCCATTTTAATCACTTGTGGCTTATTGGGCTTGCACGACCGCAGCCGCTTCCAAAGTGCTCCCTTGTCGCATACAAGGAACATCAGTGCTCCTTCACCACCCATGTACAGGCCTTCCGAGCAATGTGTATATCAGCAGAGTAGGCACCTGCTGTATGGCTTAGCAGGTTCCTACTCTGCCTTAGTTGATATTCGACCACCAGTGGAGCCCTAATGCGGCCAGCCAGTCATCTTCTGGGTGCCCTGTGACAGGAGGAAGGCAGAGGGCCCGCACTCGTGACCCTGGTTACCCCTGTAGTTCCACCAGTGTCTCTGGGAATGAAGCAGGGAAGACCATATGTAAAACTATGTTTTTGATGTTGGTTTTGATACACTGTCTGACCCAAGGTGTATGTAACGTGGCTGTTGGATCCTATTGTATACTAAAAAATATGTATAGTAAACTTCATTTAAAAACAAATTAATTAAAAAACTTGATAAAAAAAAATATTTTTATGGTTACAGTTGAGGTCACCATCCCCCCCTCACATTTTTTAGGCTGAAATAGACCAGCACTAAAACAGGTTTTAGAGTTGGTCTAAAACTTGCAGTTCCCTGGTGAATTACCTACAATTAGAAATTTTGCAAAGTTAAATAGGTTTATTCACTAGGGAGATTGTTGGGAATTCAAAGTGAATTTTAAATTCGAGTTCTAAATAGCTTAAATGGAAAAATTCACCAAAACAGCTATGCTACCAGTTTGGCTACTTTGGCACTTAATTTGAAATTCTCATTGAATTTCCAACAATTCTCACGTTCGTGCATAACCCTGATTAAAACCGTGACCTTTCAGGCAGCTGCAGATCTAACCGGCAGCCTCACAGATTGTCATCTTGACATTTATCCATAGCTGCCAGGAAGTAAACAGGTTTTACTGTCCCTTTAAAAGATTCAAGGTTGTAGATGTGAGCAGGTCATACATATAGTAGGTTTTAGTTGAATTTTACATTGGAGGAAATGAGCCAGCTAAAATCCTATTACCAGTGGTGAAACAGATTTATTACATTGTGGCACGAATAATCTGTGCTTTATTTGGAACAAAATCATTCTCTCCAATACTGTATGTTGTAATTTCTTTCACAATGGCGTTCATCGTGATTAGTAACCATATATAGAACCTTTCCTGTCATGTGGGAAAACTATGTCATAAGGGAATTTCCCAAACAAAATGTGTAGAATTACTATATAGAATAGAATAGATATTACATTGCTACACATTATTTTGTTGGTACTATGATTGATTGATTAGACATCTGAGTATTCTCATAATCTTTCGTAATTTTGCATTTAAATCTCATATACATTTAAATTGTCCCCATTAAAAGGAAGATTTAAATACTGGTCATTATGGTGGTGCGTTTTATACCATGGGTGATTTGAGGTGGTTTCTTGAGTTATGACTAGTTAGCATTCTCATAATCTTTAAATACTGGTCATTAAGATTTAAATACTGGTCATTATGGTGGTGCATTTTATACTATGTTTGGGTGATTTGAGGTGGTTTCTTGAGTTATGACTAGTTAGCATTCAAAATACTTTAGTTAATACTAGTTGAATGTGATTGGAATTAAAGTGGCACTGTCATTATCTGTGGACTTTGCATAATTTGCAAAAAAAAAAAAAAAAACATGCTCACGTCGTCACAGGGGGTACGATAACCGGGGGTGGCAGTCAAAGGTGAGTTTAACTGACTTGAACCTGTCCCTCGCAGGCAGACATCACTGCTGCAATGTTGAATATGTGCGAGAGTACAGCATTGAGGTCTATGGAGGATCCCACAAGACAGCGGGATCCTCCATATATACAGTGCCAATTCTATGTAGTCGTTACTGGTGACGGCTGGGGGTTGACACTTCTAGACTGCAGTAGCTCTGCCCAGTGTCAAGAAAAGTCAGACGTAGGAAAAATACTGAGACAAAGTAGACAAAGTGGTTATGGTACTTACAGTGTTCCTTATTGTATAGCCCTAACACTACTTATGTACAATTGCAATGTTGTTACCATATAATTTGCCTCACTATGAAGAATGCAAAGTTTCCGTTCAAGGGATATTGAACCATGTTTTTGAGAGTTTGTCTTCTTGCATTTCTATAAATTGTTTATATTAAATGCATTGAATAACAGAGGCAGGCAATGGTAGTCACCAGTAAGGCATAGTGAAATTATTATTACAAAATCATCTTGAGCACACACTGTGCAAAGCAGAATGGAGTTTGATGATGTAGAGCCGTTCAGGAGAGCTAGTTTAAGCTCCAAAGCCTAACTCACTAAGCATGCAGTTGTTTCACTGATGGAAGTGGCATGGAAAATGTAGCCTAAAGCAAATATAGCCAAATAAGCAAAACCCAGAGAACCAGTTCTACAAGGGGGACCCTATCTCTCCCCTTTTCTTTATCAGAAAGGGAGGGAATTCATTTTAACAAATTAAAGGAGCACTATAGTGCCAGGAAAACAAACCTGTTTTCCTAGCACTATAGGGTTATTAGGTCCCCCCTCCCACTGGGCTGAAGGGGTTAAAACAGCGTCGGGCTCCCTCGGTGCTGGTGACCTCTCCTCCTTCAATGTGATTTCACACGGAGAATCGCGGAAGCGCCTCTAGTGGCTGTCAGGAAGATAGCCACGGCTGGACTATCCCTCAGTGTAAACATAGCAGTTTCACTGAAAATGCTATGTTTACAGCTGCAGGGTTAAAACTAGGGGTACATGGCACCCAGACCACTTATTATTATTATTGCCATTTATATAACGCCAACAGATTCCGTAGCGCTTACTTCATTGAGCTGAAGTGGTCTTGGTGCCTATAGTGGTCCTTTAAATGTAGTTACCTTGGTTTTTGAAGTCAAGTCTGGAAGTCAGTGATTTGACCTGTAAGGAAAGGTAGGACCCTAACATTAAAGGCCTAACCAAACCCTAACGAGGAAGGAAAGGTTTGATGGATAATCATCTTACTTGTCCACAAAACGTTGGACTTAAAGGCTCACTCTAAGTTTGCCGAAGTGGTTCTTGTACAAAGACAGTATCCCATCATCTTTGATTTTTAAAAGCTCATTATCTTTTGATATACCGAGCTTTGATTTGGAGCATGTAGCCCCACCACCCAGCTGTCAGAGAGCAAGGTGATTTCTCTTCGTGGTTGGGAAGATCAGTTTTGTCCAGGTTTTCTTGCAGCTCACACAACACCTGGAGAGAGCAAAGCCATGGTCCGAGCTTGCACGCGCCACTGTTCTCTCTATCACCTCACACAGCCTTGTCCACTAAACAGTAAACGCTGCCTATGCGCTATCCGGAATCACTATGCACCTTTAAATAGCATAAGTTTTTATTACCACTGAAATAGCCATTAGTAAGCTCACCTGCAGAATCATGGCCACATCTTAGGTGAGTCTTGTGCTAACCATTCATTGTGTTGCTTTGAGCTAAAAGACTCTATGGAGACAAGAAGGGGTATTCTTCTGAACAAAACCCTTAATAGGGCACAGATGGGGTAGGCAGCAGCTCTGTAACATTACTGTGCAGGACAAAATAGTATATACACATTTTTTTTCCCCCAAAACCTTAAAATATTGGATTATTTTTTTTAATAAATATATATATTTAAAAATATTAATTTTAAAAGTTCATCCAAAAGTATTAAATAATTTAAACAGCTTATCAAAATGTTTTATAATAATAATTAAATTGAGAACGGAATTCTGAGTTAAGTGAAAAACCAGTTGCTTTTGGTTATGTTTTGGCCTTGGATACATCTAGTTTCGGATTGACAGTCCTTGCTGTAAATGTGAGTTTGTGAAGATCACAATACACAGGTTTTTTAAGTCTAGGTCACAAAGCTGCAGGTTAAAATATGCACATGTTTGAGGCTGTTCTTTTAGTAATCATTCTCAAAGTGCTAATTGTCAGAATTCTTATAACTGACACATGCAGAAAATTGACAAGCACACATAATATATATCACCACTGCAGTTGCTTTTGTAATTGTGATTTAGGTCCATCTGATGGTTCTGTTATCTTTTTTCCACCCCCTGTATGTAGCATTGGATTACAGGCAATAGATTTTTGACATACCAGTCTGCAATGTTCTGTTAGACAAAGATATAAATATGACTTACTGGCAGACAGGCATTTCGCTTGCATATTTTCTTAAGCTTTGTCGGCCGAGTACAGTATGAGGTATTCCCTGAATGTGTGTGTGTGTGTGTGTGTGTATATATATATGTATATGTATATGTGTGTGTGTGTGTGTGTGTGTGTGTGTGTGTAAAAAAACAGATAGAAATTGTATCTTGTAATACCTTTTTTATACAATACCTTTTTATATAAGAAACGGAAGGAATGGGAGCACTCACAGTCTTCAGTAAAATGTCTTCTTTATTTGTAAGATTAAAAAGTGAGATCTAGTAGGATCAACGTTTCAGTCCTTTTCAGGACTTTCATCAGGATCACCTGGCAAGTACAGCTTACTATAGCCTGGGTGCAAGGATTTTCTGTTATATACCTATATAAATATATTTATATGTTTATATATATATATACTTCTTGTGGTTTTTTTTTTTTATATAAGCATTACGTAACATAAAAAAGGAGCAACTGACCATCTTTAAAAAAGGATCAAATAATCCAAGATTCTAGTTCATGCACCAAGCTTTTGATTTGAACCTGGACTCAAAGAGTGACAGAATTATAATACAAACTACAAAGGCCTGAACATGCTTGGAAGAACGCACCATGTGTTCAAACCAGAAGGGAATATACCTTAAATAACATGGAATTAATTTGTGTGAACAGAATATTAAAGGAAAATTACATCCAGTAAGTTAGCTAAATATAGCACAGGGATATTTAAGAGAGACATGGTATACTCTATTGCTTGTGTTTGTGATTAGAGCTAGCAGGCCCAATCAATCTGAGGAAATGTGATTAAAAAGACATATACAACGCTGTATACATTAAATATAGCCTTTATCAAAGTTAGGGAGACAAGTCGGGGAAAAGCTTGTCTAAGCAGTGATATAGTCAGTGATATATATTTTTTTGTCTTGACTCTAGCAGGCAAATGGACACTCCCCAAATATCCCCCACTTAGCAAATGAATATTTATTTCTGTATTATATTTGACTTAGTGCGTGCGCTATCCCTACTTAGGTCATTAGGCTTTGTTCCTCCCTTAAAATCCGAGACAATTCTAAAATGGATCCCCTGAGAGTAGTAAGGAGGCTCAATCAGAGCATAAGACTTGTGTCCTGTCATTCACATGGGGATAACCTTTGTCACACTTACTGACTACCCCCATTCCTTTGGGACATAAAATGTGTTCCTTCAGAGAGACATGTCTTCGACTCTAAGGGACAGCCTCTGTGTCAATGTGACATTTGTGAAGAGTTTTGTTGCTCCCTCCTCCCCCCATAGGACGCCACATTACTACTAGTTAACCTAGGACATAACCTTTGTTGGTTAGAAAGTGGCTGTATATTATCACTGCCATGCAAGATTGCTGAGATTTTGACAGATTTTACTTCTGCATTATCACGCTAAAGGACCTGCTTTCACCATAACAATTACAATAACCTGATGTGGTTATGGTGGTGAATGTCACTTTAATTCTAGCATATGACTTCAGGGTGTTTATCACTGCACAGTGAGTGGACAATTGTCTTGCATATCCCTATCAGGAGCCATAAAGAAGCCCACAACGTTCTTTTCGTAAGATACAAGTTAACGATTTGAAGCTCACATGATCCATTTATTGTCCCACACACCATAATAAACACTGGCATTCCCTTCTAATGACTTCAAAGGTTTAATTACAAAATATGAACCTTGGAAGTAAGGCTATTGCTGACTACCTATCCCAGGAAATAGACAAGACTAAGAATACAGTGAAGCCATGGTAATTCAAGTGAAAACATCATTTCGATTCATGCCTATGATTTATGGTGTTTCCAGAAGAAATGCTGTTTAATCACATATTGTGTGTATGTATGTGTCTTCATGTGCATTATTTCCACATATATGATACTTATCTACAAGTAACATCTACTACCCGAAGGGGAAAATATATATAATATGGATTGTACCAACCAGGCTTTTATTAAGTAGATTGAATTCATTTGTGTGTGTGTGTGTGTGTGTGTGATGTTATAGATTTTACTAATTATTTGCTGTATTATACCACATTTTTTTTTTTTTTTATCATCACTGTCATATTATAAGATCTACACAGGTTCTCTGTGCAGATTTTATTTATACATTGGACATTTTGTGATGGGGTGTTCACACAGTTAATTTTTGTTGTTGTTGTTGTATATGCCCTTGTTCCAAGTTGACTCTTGTCTGTGTAGCCACTGCCCCTTTCTTTAATCTGTTTGTCTATTTGGTGCTATTTTATGTCTTTCTGTATTTCAAGCTAAGTTCACAGTCTTTGAATGCTGAGCCCATTATTGGTCATAAAACCAACACCCATCCTAAATTATTACACTGACACTGACTTAAAGACACAGGTATTGGTAATAAGCTGTCACTGGCTCAGTTAAAGGAACACTGTAGGCACCATAACCCATCATTTGATTGAAATGGCTATTGAGCCTGGAGTTTATGGGCTCCTGGTAGGTCTTGTATCTATACTATTTGGTAGAGAGTCTGGGCCCATGGCAGCCTGGAGTCTGGTATCCATTGATGATATGCCAGATGTGGAGCTATTCTTTCGCCTCACGCCTTACCAATTCAAATCAGGAATTGGGGCAGTGATTGGCTGACGCTCCCAGCTAATCCTTGCCTGGTATTGCATGATGTAAAGGATAGCTTTTCCTCTGCCATTTCAGCATAGATGGCTTGGCTTGAGGCTGCATAAAATCTCTACTAAATAATGAATAAACAGTTTAGTAGTCATTTGGGACCTGTCATAGAGTCCAGGTACCATAACCACTGAAAGTAATTACAATATGCACATTTCCCCAGAATCCCACCGTTACAAGGCATGGTCCAGTTCTTCCTTATGTGCATGCCAGGGTTCATAAGCTCTATGCTGGACTCTGCCATCACAGGAACTGACTTCAGTAGGTTTTCCTCCAAAGTACACAGTCTAAGGCTAAGCAATGAACTGGTGATATCAGAATAAAGTGAGTACTCAGACATAATTTCTGCCTTCCGTTGGTTCGTCCCTCCCTCCTTCCTCAGTATATACAACTTCAATTGTTTGTTTTTTATTTTTTCTTTCCCTTCCCTTCATTGCAACTGTCATGCATGGTGGCATGGAAAAAAAGAACATGTAGGGGGAATTTATCAAGGCAAAACTGGAGCTATTTTTAGTTCAAAGTACTAAAGTTGAGAGACATTTTATTCATTTCCATGATGATTGGTCCTTATTTAGCTTTTTGCCCCAAAAAGTACCTGGTTTTGCCTTGATAAATCCCCATCCTTTATCTTTCGCAGACTTTTAGTCATACCTGTATGCCAGTATCGTAGTATTTCAGCTGTGCCTGTCACTGGGACGTATGTGTAAATACCTCCCAACTCTGGGGTCCAGAGAATCGGGACATCAGTGGGAGTGGAGTAAAGGGGGCAGGCGAGTGATCTTATCATCAGCCAGGCCAACCCACTGAGGGTAGACTCTGCAAGGGGAACGGTTTCAGTGCTCTCTGCAGCAGGGTCCCCGTACCCTGAACTTAGCCAGCGTGCATTTAATGACGCTCTAACGCAATGCTTGTTGGGAACAGTTGTCTGGTGTTTCCAAAAGAATGACACTTGGGAAGTAAGGTGGGACAGGTCAAGATATTTGTTACTCTCCCGCTGAAATCTGGACAACTGTGAGGCCTGACATTTGGGGATATTTATCACAGTGTCGCTGACACTCATTTGTCTAATTTTCAAAACTATAATTATCTTTTTTGTTTCTCTCTTGCTCAACTGTAGATTCTTTTGCACACGAACTGTCCTTTTTCAATGTATACAATTATTTTCACTTCTCTAGATTAGACATTTTTCTGAAATTGAAGCTTCCGTGAAAACTTGCGGAATTTACTATAAAGGAAACTGTCACTTTGTAGATAACTTTTCAAATACTTTAGTAGACACAATCAAAATAATGACAGACTTCAACCGTCACTGAACACTTAAATTAAATTTCCCCCATTATCTCTTTAGGAAGCTTCTGACTCATTCCTGTAACTGAACCATAAGTAGTGTCGGGTGCATTTGGATGGTGTAGAGCAGATCAAAAGACAAACAAAAAAACAAACCACAATCTGTAAGTCTTAGTACCTGAATTTAGTAGCACTTTTGGAAACATAATGTATATATTTAAAGGGACACTATAGGCACCCAAACCACCACAGCTCATTGAAGTGATCTGGGTGCAGTGTCCCAATCCCACTTAATCCTGCAAGGTAAATCATTGCAGTTTTTGAGAAACTGCAATAATTACCTTGCAGAACTAAGACTGCCTCTAGTGGCTGTCAATCAGACAGCCACTAGTGGCACTTCCTGGTGGTTAAGTTTTTTTCACCTAACTGACGCTGGATGTCTTCACGCTCTGCATGAGGACATCCTGCGTCCGTTAAATACCCATAGGAAAGCATTAAAGCAATACTTTTCTGTGGGGAGGGCCTAATGCGTTCACCGCACATGCATTAGCCACCCTGTCTGATGATGTTGAAGGAGGCAGAGCATCGACCCAGTGCCGAGGGAGACCAGTGCTGGAATCTGGTGATTGAAGGAATATTAACCCTTGCATTGCTGGTGGGGGGAGGGGACACAGAAGAACACAGAAGCGCTAAGAATACACTTTAGCATTCCTAATGCTGTAGTCTTCCTTTAATGTTGACTCTTACATGAAGTTGACTTCATCTTCAACATTTTGGCTAATGGGCTCACTTCAAAGCAGTGGTTACGTTTTTTTTGTCTACACTAGTTAAGTCAAGGAATCAAAATGACATGTTAATTTGCGTTGTTTGCATTGTTTTATTTTTGTGTATCTGAGATCTAATTCTAGCTGCATTAGTACTTTTTTTTTTTTTTTTTTACCAGTCTGAACCATGTTCTATTTTGGATCAGTCAGGTTGATTGCTGCTCTGTGATTTTATTTTATTTATTTATTATTTATTGTATGATGTGTGTCAGTTTGCATGTTATGCACGTCTAATGTAAGCCATATCTCTGGAACTGAATTAGTAACAGACAAGCTCTATAATTTCTTTTTCATGCACTTACATATTTGCTTGAAAAAACTTGCTACAAAACACATTCCAGTGACACATCACTAGTAGCAAACAAGTGAAGCACAAAAATGTCAAATCGTACTGCACACAGTCTGACGCCAACTCTTGGGAAATATCACTTTAATATGTCACATCTTGCCTGCTATTATATGCTACCGTTTATAGTTTAGATTGCCTGATATGTTGGGTCATTGTGTCCAGCCAAAAGTAAATATTAGTTGAGCTTGTAAGGTTTATACCAAGCCTTTCAAACACAAGTGACTTTTGCATGTGATCGGACATGTGACCTAATGGTGTGAGTATTTTGGCTAATGCTGTGGGTGGGTGTGTTGTGTGCAGTGTTTATTTTATTTTATTTTCTGTTTGGTTTTATCTATGATAGTTGTTATATTTTATGTGTGTGTTTGCTTGACATGACATGTTGTTGTGGTCAAGGACCCATTAAGGATGTTCCCTGCCTCCACTACCATCTCCCAATAACAGGAAGTCTACTGAGTTGAACACTGCATTGCAGGGCTTAGATCATTGTCTGAGAGTGTTTGTCGGTTGCAGAAGACCTATTGAAAGTTCTTGCTGAGGAACCTCCTTCTCTCAGAAGATGGTACTGGAGTGTGTGCAAGGGCACTCCAGGCACTAACTAGTAGTTATGGTATTTGGAGTGTTCCTTTTAAACAGACATTCTAAACACCAAAGTCATTAATGTTCACTGTGGTAATACAGTTGTAAGGGAAGGAAGATAGGGATGAAATTCTTTAAAATGATGAAGTAAATTCAACTATCAAGGCAGGATTTCAAGGATGAGAGCTCTTAATGGAACAGCTTTAACTAATTTATCTTTTGAAGCATTTGAATGCTTCATTGTGCAGTGCGGCAGGTATCAAGTGCTGGCCATTAGCAGTAGCGCATCACTGATTAAATTTTTTTCCCTTTTCTTTCGGTTTTCCTGTCATTATGCCCCTTTGTCTTAAAAGGCCGCTAAAGTCACACAGATCCCTTAGCCTCAATGAATGAATGGCTGGGTGTAGTGATCCTGTAGTTTGAGTAAATCTTAGTTCTTTAATCAAGTGCAGCTAATGGCAACATTTGATTGTTTTGTAGCGCATGTGCTCTGTACGAGAAGTATGCGATTAAAAAAAATAAATAAAAAATCGCAGGTGACGCCCGCAGGGATGCTGATATTGACAGAGCTGTTTTTGAGACTATAGGTTTCCTTTAATGATTATACTCTTCCTTTATTTATATTTATTACATTTTGTTTTTCCTTTTGCCAGATCTGCTGGACACACTGTTTTGTTCTCCTCTGTCCATGATGTGTACAATTTGACCTTCTGTGGGATTCTTTTGACTGATGGATTGTGGGGATCTGCTTAGCAACTGAAATGTAACTTTGCTTAAAGGGAAACTGTAGCGTTGAGAATACATCTGTTTTCCTAATGCTACAGTTTTGAAGTCCCTTTTTATTCCCTCCCGCCCCCAATGTTTGTTATAAAATAAATTACTCATCTTCCCTCCAGCACTGAGTTTCCCTCGGTGATGCCGCGGCCACCTACTTGGTTGGTGTCATCCTGGAGAGATGCCTTCAGGATGACGGTCCAATCAAATGCTCCTCATAGATGCACATTGGGGACCATAGACTCATGTGAGGTGCTCGCTGCCATGCTCCTATGATTCTGCCATAGAGTCAGTGCAGAATCAGATTATAGCAGACCGTGATGGCACTGTGCATGCGCATGTGATTTCAGTGTGCCACAGTAGGAGAGCCAGAAGGTGAGTTATCCAGTTTTTTTTTGGAGGTGTGGCATGAAGCCATGCTTCCAAACCTTATAATAATAAAAATATATATATATATATATATATATATATATACGACTAACTGTAGAATTAGACACTCTCCAGACATGATTGACACACTTTTTTTTCTTCAATGTTTTGTATCAATAACAGATTTATTTGTTGCCTCACCGATGTGATGTGTTATTTGCTACAATTCTGCAGGTTCTTGAAGGATCAGGAAGTCACTCAGAACTCTCAGCCAATCCAATCCTTTTAATTCATTTTTTTCTGTAGAAGTGTTATCGTGATAATTACAAAAAGCCAGCATGGCAAGCTAATTAAAATAACAAAACTGTAGGAGGTAGAGTGGACCCGTCTGGTGTGGCACATCAGGTTTGCGTATACCAAAGTTGGCAATATTTACATTTGTAAAAAACTTTTTTTTTAGCAATTTATTACGCAATCTCATGACTGGAATTGCAAAGGTAGTTTGATCTGTGGCGTTGATCCCATTTTCCTTTTTTCCTAAAAAAGTGCAACATTTTGAATTAAAAAGAGAGAAATCTCACCCACACCTCTTGTGCCATTTTTACCCCACTCCCCTTGGAAAGAAAGCTTTTTTTGAGCAGGTTTCTGAGAACTTTCTCTTCCTTTATGTCAAGCTTGTTTTGTTGCAACTTTATTTATTTTATTTTATTTTTTTAGTCCACCTATTGTACAGCGCTACAGAATTTGTTAGCTCTTTTCTAAATAATAATAATTGTGATCCAAATGGTACGTCCAGGCTAAAATTGTCAGGATGTGAGTTGGAGAATGTTCGTTTGTTTTTAGCAGTTGGATTTCAATACATTTTAACATAGTCTTGTAGCTCACTAACTGTTTGTATTTGGTATGGAATGTTACTTTTCCTTCCTGATTTCTGTGTTAATTTAAAGCATCAGGAAGGGATAATTAGATGCTTGCTGCTAAGTACCATGTTCTAAGCTCTAACACAACTTTTTTCCCCCCCTTTTTTTAGTGATTTATGCAAAGCACTGGGCAGGTGACAGGTCCACTTGAAGAATTCTAGCTTTATTGGGTAATCACATTTAGTGTCCTTGTTCTTTAGCACACTTGACAGGCCTCTGGTTAGTGGTTTAACAGCTGTGTCGTTAGATCTTAAGGTACTTTCCCTGGATGAGAACTTTGAGCTTGGCCTGTAATAAGCTATTCATTGCCGGTGCTTAACTGCTTATTTATGTCAACGCTTTCATGACTAATTCCTGTAAACAAACAGTGTGTTTCTCTGCAAGATTTTACATCACATATCTTCTGCGGGCGTTCTACGGGAATGATGGAAGTGAAACTTGTTAGTTTCCATACATTTTCTTAAAGGGACACTGTACTGTTGTCGGATATGTCCTTGTAAAAATATTACTATGATATAATTAATAAATAGCAGTGCCACCCCTTGTCATTTAATTTTTAAAATTTCAAGCATTGATTTTACCTTTATTCCATCAGCTTTTGAAGTCCCACCATGGCAGTTTCCCCTGACCCCTTTGCACGTCAGCATCTCTGACGTCTGGTCCAATCAAAAGATTCTCACAGAGAGGCATTCTGGACCACAGGCGCATGCACAGCACTGGCCATGATCTGCCAATCAAATAATTCTCTTAGTGATTTCTTTAATTCCATGATCGGCTGAGAAGTTGCGAACACTATAGCGCGCATGTTGTGCTTGAACACATTGGCGAGTTGAATGACAGACACTGCTCTCATAATGCGTCAGAAGTGGAAATAAAAGAACATCACAGTATACAAACTCTCAATCTTGTTGAGCTGAAGCCTGATTCTGTTGACATCAGCAAGTACATCACGGTACGAGTGGGTATGCCAGACGGTAAAGTAAAGTGAAAGCACGCTGAATTGGAGGCCTTGGGGCATGGCTTGAAGCTGCACTACAAGTCCTCATACATGATAAAAAAACAACAACTTTTAATTCAAAGAAAGTAGGAAATTATTGATTGTACTATAATAACTTCAATTGCATGAAGTTATATAGTGACTGCAGTGTTCGTATAATATTCCCCCAAAACATAAAATCAGCTCATGAATGCTTTCCGTAGCCTTTGCGCCTCGTCAGAGCTGCTTTCTTGTAATGTTTGCTTATTAGAAAAAATAAATAATAATAATTATTATTATACCATGTGAAGTACCCAGATAAAAGGTTTCTTTTCTGTAGCATTTTGCTAAATATTGGAAGGAAGAACTGTGATGAATGTAGGGATGACTGATTTACAAAGGGCCGTTAAGACACACCGTGTTGAACTATAGTTGAGCAGAAAGCAGCTTACCAACACTGGACAAAATAGGCCCGCTATTAACTTGCTTCAGTTTAAAAGGACACTCTAGGTTGGATTTACCATTTTATTTTATTTAATGTTCTTGTCAACGCGTCCAAAATGAATTTTTTTCAGAAAGATAAAAGCATTATGAAATACTCACATTGACTGAGTTGGAATTTCACTGAAACAGTCAAAAGATATACTAAGACAAAGTAGGGGCCATTTTGTCTTCATATATTTCCTTTGCTTGACAAAAAGCAGAGCTGCTGCTGTAAAGTTGTGTAATTTCTGCGAGGCATAGGGACATTAAATTGTCTACGGGCGATCCAGTGGTCTTGCAGGATCATCCATGGAAATCAGTGTTGTGGACTTCTGGCAGATGAAATGTCAGGAGCTAAAGAGCCTGTAAAGCTCAGGTAAGTAAAACCCACTTTTTCCTGCACTCGGTGGCCACTCGGTATTCAAGGGAGCATTCGCAGTCGGCCATATTTGTGAAGACCCACGCGGTGACCAAGCAGCTTTAAAGCAATTAAAGGAAAGGATTAAAGGAATTGTCTTCACCTCCTAAATGTGCTACACTAGTAGCAATAGGGTTTTTTTTTTTCTCTTCATGATACAAGCATATTTTAAGAATCTCTGATCCTCTTTTTACTTTTAACAGAAGAACTATTCATTTCCTGTAAACTGCAGTGGTTGTTAAAAAGATACTCTAAGTACAAACACAATTTTAACTTAATGAAGTAGTTTTAATTTGCAGATTCATATTCTGCAACTATTATCTATCTCGGTGGGTTTTAACCAGTGTTGTACTGCTGTACTACAAACACATTGACTGCAGGCATGTAGTATGTGGTATACAGGCCTTTACACTGTGTTTGTTTTTTGTTTTTATTTATATAGGGTGAAATATGGGATTTGCATCTGGCAATTAATATAAACAAAGTCAACTTGGCTGGAAGTGGGGACCAAAAAAAAGTCACAAAAATATATTTATTTGGCGTGTCTTTGAAAGTTCTATCTCATTGAAGTTTGCATTAGCTCAAAAAAGATTGGGAATTTTTTTTTTTTTATTCTTTATTTTTGCAATGGCAGATCGCATGGTAAAGTAACATTGTTAGGCTTGTGCAAAAGCCATATCATAGTACACATGTCGACAATGTATTACAGAAAGAAATAGAAAGTCGAGAGTTATTTTGTTAAGGCATTTCTTCATGTTGTGGAGATCGACTTGGTCGCAATCCGCCAGAGTTTAGTTTTTTTTATAGTCAATGAAGAACAATAACAGAAAACAAATAACCTTAGAAAGTATTGTATTTTACATATTATGTAGGAGCGGGGTTGTGTTTGTAGCAGTGTTATTCAATGACTTTTGTAGTGTATTGTTGTCATAGGATGTGATATGCACGTGAGATGTGATCAGCATCCGTATGCATTGAGTGGGTAAAGAACCCTGTATAACAATGGAAGTAGTATCCATATAATCAGCGTTAAATGTCATAATGACGTTTTATACTGAATGTCATGAGAATTTAACTACTTTACTACATTTAAGAAATTTGCTCTAGGTATGTTTTTCCAATAGTAGTATGCTCTTTATATCCACGGCATTTTTTATTTTTATTTATTTGGTTTGTCTTTTTTTTACGATGTGAAGTCTTTTTTCAAAAAGGAGTTACACGAGGACTCATATCTGCAAAGAGAGGTCTGCTAAACATACATTAGCATACGATAGGAAAATAGTACTGAAAATAACTCCCAAGACAAATCAGCAGACACTGTGCACCAGCCTATATATTCAGTTTAAATTATACAGCTCACATGTTTATTACTAAGCCACCATAAAATAATTAAGCTTTAAAAAAGAGCTAATTAAATATGCTTGCTGAAATTATACACCACTAAATACATTAAATATAAACTGGCATAAAGTTTGTCTTTCCTGTGAGCTGCAATGGCAAACTGTGTATATCAAAGGGTTCCACCCCCCCACCCCCCCACACCTTCCCTCCCAAATAATCATTTTAAGATTTTGATTTGATTATTTGAAGGGCCCAGAGTGCATGCACGCTCTCAGAGCCAACAAGGGGAGGTGGAAGGGAATGGAGGATAGGGATTAAAAAAATAACTGATCGTATTGGGAGGGCTTCCCTCAGTGTGGGTGGGAGGAAGGGAACACAAGAACTTCTCCCTTGCAGGCTTTAAATTATGCACAGAATTGACATTGGGTAGCCTGTAACAGAGTTCCATGCTGCCTAAGTCACGTGTACTGGGACTAAAACTTGCCCCCAGTGCACAATTAAAAAGATTTCTAATTGTGCAGTGTATCAAGCTGAAATACAGCACATCTATCCAGACTACCAACATGACCACTTCAGAAAGCAGAAGTGGTCATGGTGGTTGCAGTAACCCTTTAACCAAACTGAGCAAAATCTGTACAACAGTACATCTGTGTATATAGAATATCTCCCGCTAAGTAGATGTAGCATTATTCACTAACCAGGAATTATGGAGAGCTGACTAGGACAATTCAACAATTTAGGGCAAAATATTGAAACGGGTAAAAAATTCTCAACCAGGAAATATTGGACTAGAATTTTCAGTCCCATTGTCAATTCGCCACAATGTCCAGCACAGGTTTTAATTGTTAGCAATGTATAAATCGTGGACTGTCCCCCATCTAATATAGACTATTATTATGGATTCCTATGCTTACAGCATAGATGTCTATGCCAACAACAGTGTGACAGAGAAGCAAGCATGTCGGCAATATTTAGGATGATTACCTAAACTATAGCATTACTATAGCATTAGGAATACAAACCTGTATTACAAACGCTATCGTTTCTTGTTACCTTTCTAGACTCCCCACAAACCTCCCAAAAAAGAAGGTTTAAAAGGTGAGATTTACTTACCTTTCAGCTCTTGTTGTACCTGTCTGCACAATGCCTTTCCGTCTCCTTGGAAGAGATCTCCAAGAGTGATGAACACTGTTAATAAAATGCTTCCCATATCGGAGCATTGGAAGGTTAATCTGCATGCGCGGCAAAACGCAGCTCCAATCAAATGCCACTCCACGAGCAGCATTTGATATACAATGTAGTTTGACACTGTTAGAGCAGAGGAAGTGCCTCTAGTGGCTGCCTTCCTGACCGTCACTAGAGGTGTGCCTAGCCAACAATGCAAACATTGCTGTTTCTACCTTACAGGCTTAAAAAGCAAGGGACTCCGCACCCAAACGACTTCACTGAGATGAAGTTTTCTGGTTGTGTTAGTGGTTGTCTATAGATGCACTTGCACTATTCTTTTTGGGCACAGTTCCCTGGTGAATAGGACCCAAAAATCGTGACTGTGCTGCTGAAATCGGGATGGTTGGGAGGCATGCCCTTGTCTCTCTCTTACCCAATATGAGTAAAGAGAGATAACTCTTAGCTGTGTTTTTCCTAGAAACCTTTTTCACCAATTTCTGACCGAAATATTATAATTTTTTTAATTCAAATTGTTTTATGATTTTTTTTTTATGCTGAAATGTCAGTACTGACAGAGAACCTGTGAGTAAAACACATTCCTTTTATTTGTAAAATTGACATAGTTTAGTCTTTTCTCTTTATTTTTTAAACCAGACAGGAACTGAAAGTGAGCTATCAATATTTAGTTTCTTTAATGCTTCTTTTTCAGTAAGACTAGGTTCTAGAAATAAACGGAGACAAGTTGCTTCCTCTTTTTTGATACCACTATAATGTAATTTCATATTGCAAAATAAATGAATTGCTGCCTTGATTTCTGTTTTACATTTGATACAAGCTAGGAACACGCTGCTTTCCATGGCCTTAAATAGAAACTCTTAGCACCAAAACAATTTCAGCTAAATTAAGTGGTTTTGGTGCATAGATCCCTGCAGTCACATGGGTTTTATACCTCTCTTCTCTTACTGATAAACTGTTCATTTGAACCCTAATTTGCAGAGTGTGTTTACTTAAGATGTTCATATACCATGTTCTTATAATTGTCTACCAATGCAAAGAAACCTCCTGGGTAAGATTAGAGGAAGTTAGAAGAATTCAAACCTTGACATGAAAAAAAAAGAATACTTTCAAACCTGCAGACTTGATTATCAGAGAAAATGTAATGTGAGAATTTGAATTTATTCACATAATGTGTGAATGCATTTTAGGTGTATGTTTTTATTGGACATTACCCAATATGAACAATGATCACGTGCTTGGTATCAAGGGGTGGGTTAGCTTCGCTGCAGTACTTGAGAAGAGGATAAAATGTAATGAATTGGGAACATAATTTTGAAAAACATGCACTTTAACTTAACAAGTAAACAAGCCAGTGCAAGGATTTTTGACTACACAGGTGCCCCCCATCCTCCCCCAAAAAACTGCATCTTCACCTGTGTGTCTCTTAACCCGCTTTTGAATATCTTACCCCCTTTTATGTTTATCACATCTTTTTTGAATGTCGTAACCCTTTTAGTGTATCTTAACCCCTTTTTGTGACCTACATTCGCTTAGGTGTGTCTTATGCCACATTTGTTCTCCTTTGCGTGAAAAAACCTGCAGGGACATGCTATAGACACCAGAACCACTATATTAGGTTGTAGTCTTATGACTATAGTGCCCCTTTAAAAGGATTGAATTATCATGAGACAATAAATATATCATATTTCAAAGCAGAGAGAATTTGAACACCCTGCGTATTCTAAAAATGAAGTGTAAAAACATCATAAGCTGGTAATCAAGAAGTGTCCATGGAGCGGCAATATCCCATCATTTTGGCAGAGAAGCCTTTCTGAAGTGATTTCAGTTTACATTATACCACAGGCTAAAGGGTTACTCCATCCATCAAAACCACCAAAGCCTGTTTTAGTGGTTATAATAGTAGGAGTACCCTGGCGCCATTTCCTGGTAATATGGCAAACTGTTTTACAATGTTTTGCCCACTTCCCTGGCTCTCCTGGTGATGGGGCTCCGATGTAGGCAGGTTGACGACATCTAATTTCTGCAGAGGCCAGCATGTGTGGTAGAAGCTACAGGATGTTTAAGTAAAGTTCAGTACTCACATGGTTAAAACTACTGTGCAACTAACTTGGATCAGGGCGCATGTGTGGAATGTCAGGAACGCCCACTATTAGATAGCATGTGTAAGAGATAAGTTTCAGTTTAGTAATTGGATGTAACCATAGACATGTAGGTGTGATTTCTGTATTTTATGTATATGTATGGAATACGTCATTTACAGTATTTATTCTTTGATTGGAAACTGACCAGTGCCCAGTACATCGTGTTCTTTTATAATAAAGGTACTGGGACTTTGCAGCTGCAAATTAAATAAAGAGCCTTTGTTTTTCAACGACCTGTGTCTGGAGTCTTCTGGAGTGTCCTCGTTTCATATCTAACCTGATTGGGTTGCCTCACTTGTACGAACTGGTATGCTTCACTGTGGCATTCCGTCCATGATGCTCTGTGTGTGCATGCGCGTACCCTCACACACAGGATTTTTGATTATTACATTTTGTGCTGTGACTTGACTTATCACATAAGAGATACATCAAATAAGAAAACAATTTTCTCTACATGGCCTTAAATATTACATTAGAACACACACTTTTTTTTTGTTAAAATAAGCAATTGAAAACATTATCTGCAAATATGAAATACACTACTTAATATATACTTTTCTATATATTAAATTATATATATTACTTTTTTTTTCTGCAAGGACTCAACTGTGTGAAAACTGTTTGATGGCAGTTTTCTCAGTGGAAAGACTGCATCCACGTGGTATGACAGTGATGATAGCTGTAATCCGTGACTAAGTAAATAATCCTGCCTACTTCTTAAACAGTGTTACAATTAGTTTGTAAATGCACCGGAGGTTATTTTAAGACAGAGACATTGTATTTGAGACATTGAATGTTTTTTTTTATAATTTTACTTATCGCTCGGAAAATATTTTAAATTCCTAAATCTGCAGTTTTCTGGAATCTGATGTAACCTTCCCTGCTCTCCTTTTCTGGGTCTTGCGCTTACTTTGTATAATTCTTCTATAGATGCTAGAATACTGCATTTATAGGCATGTGCTTATTACAATAAAAGAATACTATAGCTTAGTAATACAAACATGTATTCATAATACTACATAATGTTGCAGTCCCCAGTTAAATTCACTTTATTAAATTAAACAAATTAAAGATAAAAAAAAGTTTTACTTTCTTTCGTCCTTGTAGCCTGCAGATCCTCCTCCTGTGATGTCATCTTGTCTGCTGAGTGTATCAGATTCTCAGTCCAATCGAATGGTTCTCGTACGTTTCTCAAATGCTTCTTATTGGGAAGCATAGCATCCAGTGCTTTTCCTATGAGCAATGTTTGATGTTCAACCTTGCCAGGGATGTTAAATGTCAAATGATCAAGCAAAGAGTTGTTGCAGAGTAATCACCCTGTTTCTACAAAACTTTTGAGGATTTCATCAGTCCTATAGGCCTCTAGTTGTAAGACATGATTAGTGATCTATTTGTTCTATTCTAATTGTCATGTTTGGCTTTTTTTAACCGTACATTTGTACACATTATACACTATAGTTATTGAATTCTGTAATCGTTTTAATTTATCATCATATATACATATTCTGTATGACAGTCTTTTTAAGACAGTGGCAGTACAATTTTAAGGGACACTTCAGGCTCTTCTTTTGTCGTCTTCTTTTTTCCATTTTAGAAAGTGCAGATTTCAATAGAAACTGGCACTCTTATAAATTTACCTTGTTGCCACCCCATGGCTGTCAGACAACCGGTCCTGTTAGTTACTGGTTGTTTAGCCCAGTGGAAATAAATTCAAGAGGCAGCAATAGTGCAGAGCACCAGCCTTCTCATTGAGCTCCACTGATTGGACAGCCACATAAAGACTTGGCTGCATTAGAAGGGGAGTATTTGCAAAGGCAGCAGTCAAGAGATCTGCAGCTTTTGCAAATACATTTTTCGATATAACCCACAATCCAGAAAAATAACATAATTAAATGCCTGCACGTTTTCATTTTTACTAAACTGTAATTCTCATTTATTTTTTGTGGAGTGTCCCTTTAATTCCAGTAAAATACTGTTTATTGGACAAAAAAAACAGATATTATGTGATGGTTCCTCTTTAGGACTAGAAGGTCACTCTTCTAAATTTGCAATCAAACGCAAAGCAGATGAGGAAGCTACCCTCCAAAGATTTACAGCTGACAAATATTGAATAACAAAATAAAAATAGTTCTTGTATTTTAGTTACTGTAATATTGTATTTAAACAGATCTGCCTAAGCTGTATGCCCTGTTTGCCATACAATGTCCAGTTCTACATTTGCCTAAACATGTCAGCTATATACTTTCAGTTCTCTCTTTTTTTTTTCTTCTTCTTTTCTTTAATATCACATGATGTCCCCACAAAGTAGAGTGGAAAAGCGTCTTTACTTCTTTCTCGTTCTATTCCCTTGCACAGTACCTCTCTTTTAAAGTTTAACGGACTGATTATTTACACGTACGTGGTTTTGTACTAAAGGTAACTCTTCCCCTCCTGATATAGAGCTAAGTTGCCCTCTCTTTTCCCTGTGAACACATTTTGTGTAAGTTAGGAATTGCTTATGATAAATATGTATATCTTTACACGTGTTATGTTTTTGTAGAACATCTCTGTATACACTCGGTTTCTCTGATGCAGAATAAGCATTTTGCACCATCCTTTTTAAAAAACTTCTATATTTAAAGGAACACTATAATGTTAGGTATTCTGAACGTTATAGTTTCCTGTTTAGAATTACTTGCTTTTCAGGCCTTGCCACACCGGTCTCCACGATGCCATTTGGCCTCGTTGGTTGAGATTATCAAGTTTGATGATCTTGGTCAGTACAGGCTAGTCCGCATGTGCAGCCAAACACTATGGAGCGCCAATCAAATGCGGATCTATGAGCACCAGTTGATTTATAACAAAGTTTGACTTGGTTATTTTTGCAGAGGAAGTGTCTGTACTGGCTGTGTCCTGACAGCCACTAAATATATGTTAATTCTGCAATGTAAATATTGCCGTTCCGAAAGAATAATGTGTTTTACATTGCAGGCTTGAGAAGAGAGGGATATGGTCTGTCTCATTAAACTAAAGTTTAAATGGTGATTTTTCAATGTATGTGTATACTCAATTGCCTATTTTCTTGACACAAAGCAATGTAGAAAAATAAAATTAAATTGTTGGAAATATTTTTAAGCTAATCTGGTTATAGTATGTAATAACAACATAATTACAAATCATGGGAAGACAAGTGAATGTTTACTTTAGTTTATTGAGCATTCTATGTTGCAGTTTTATTATTATTATTTTTTTTTATTCAGCAATTCAGCAAATTAATGTAAGCACAATCTTAAATATTTTGTAATCAGATTGTCATGGTGACACGATTATTTTTAATTCCTCACACCCCCAATTGCCGCCGCCGAGACTTGAACCTGTGTGATTTCCTGGAGCGGTAAAATAGCAGCAGCCTCCACAATATGACTGCACACACCTGGAATAAGGTCTTTGTTTTATAGAGCAATATGTTAAACTGACATCAGAGAGGGCCTATGCACGCACTCATGGGGAAGCTTTGCACTAAGCTCAAACTGTGGTTTCCTGCAAACCGTCATGACTTACAGCTGTGCACCTGATCAAACTATTCCATCTAGCTCTGCTGCAGGGTTCGTGCATCAAAGCAGTTTACATGGCCGTGGATTGGTCACTATTTAGGGTCGCATAGAGTCTTTTGGGCAACCATTATTTGACCACTCACATTTGGTTATTGAATGTACACAATAGTATGAACATACAGATTTTTTTTATGTCTCCCTTCCCTTTGATTCTAGGTTTGTTGCAAAAAAAATGATTTTTTAAAAATTGCAAAAATTTATTTAACGTTGTGTAGTCATAAAATATAAATGTAACTGCATATGAAAGAGGGGTGGAAAGGGTTACTCAAAGTACATTAAACCCTGCAGCTTGCTGTAGTGGCTGGGATGCCATGAGTATCATAGTCCCATTTTCCGGTAATGGGGCAAACCATTTTGCAGTGGTTTGCCGTCTTACCTGGGCCCCTGCCGGTCCAATATGGCTTGTGACGTGCCCGATTACATTATTAATGGAGTATCATCTGACCGCTCTCAGCTTGTGACTGCAGTTCTCTGCCTAGAAATATGTTCAGAACTAACATTAGCCAGCCTGGAACTCTTGATCCAGGCTCGCTAATAATGTCCCATTGACACTGCTAGTGGTGGAGCATCATTACTAAGTGAAACACTGCATTTGCAGGCACCATCACCACTTCAAATAACATAAGATTTAAAAAAAAAACTGTTTGTTTGTTTAGTACATTTTATAAATTAGCATTAGCCCTGAGACAAGGAGAGAGAGAAAAAAATAAAAGCAAATACCAACAGTGATTCAGCACAGTATTTCGGGTTACATCATAGTCGACACATATAATATGCAGTAATTTAAAATCAAAAACCATACACGACTTTTTCATCTCAAACTCACTCACACTGCTTGCACTTACAGAGACCTGGCTGTCCCCCTCTGATAGCGCTACTCCTGCCTCTTTATGTTTTGGTGGGCTACAATTCTCTCACACTCCCAGACTCAACTGTAAAGGAGGCGGCGTAGGCATCCTTCTCTCCCCTCAATGTACCTTTCAACCAATCATAACTCCCCATGCCCTATCCTTTTCTTCTTTTGAAGTTCACACTGTCCACCTATTTAAACCCACTCCTTTAAGAATTGCTATCATCTACCGCCCCCCACCTCCCCCCCGGTTATCCTAGACTATTCATTGAGCACTTTTCTTCCTGGCTTCCCCACTTCCTCTCATCTAGCACTCCTTCCCTTATACTTGGGGATTTCAATAACCCCAATTGCACTGATGCCTCTCGTCTGCTCTCTGTAACCTCCTCCTTTGGCCTTATGCAATGGTCCAATTTAGCAACCCATACAGCAGGAAACACTCTTGATCTTGCCTTCACCAACCTCTGTACTGCCTCTAATCTCTCCAATATTCCTTTTCCTCTATCTGACCACCATCTGCTGACTTTTGACATTGGCATACCTAAGACCCAATTGACACCACTGTCTGAACATCACTCTCACAGAAACCTCCGATGTCTTGACCTAGATCATTTCTCCACTAATCTCCAAACTCTCCTTTTACCTATCTCAAACCTCACCTGTCCTAGTTCTGCAATCTCCTTCTACAATTCCACCCTCTCCTCTCAACTAGACATCATGGCACCTTGTACATTTAAACGCCGCCGGCCCCCCCAACAACAACCTTGGCACACCAAGCTCACGCGATACCTCCAAAAATGCTCCAGAACTGCTGAACGCGGTTGGAGAAAGACTCACTGTGCATCTGACGTTCTCCACTATAAATTTATGCTGAGCTCATACAGCTTGGCTCTTTCCTCTGCAAAAGTTAATTACTTCAATACCCTCATAACCACACTCTCCCACGAACCCAAACGACTATTTCACACATTTAACTCTCTTCTTCGCCCTGCTGTTCCTCCTCCACCTACCAACTTGACCGCCTCAGACTTAGCAACTCACTTCACTGACAAGATCTCTACAATCAGAGAAGAGATCTCTCATCTTTCTTCTTCCCCTTACAATACTTCCCCTAACTTCACTCCCTCTGCTGTTCTATGTTCATTCGCACCCGCTACATTGGAAGAGGTTTCTGCTCTGCTCCAGTCCTCCCGCCTCACCACCTGCTCCTTAGATCCAATTCCCTCGCATCTCATCCGTACTCTGTCTTCTTCTCTTTCTCCACCTCTCACTAAAATTCGCAATCTCTCTCTCTCCTCTGGCATATTTCCATCGCCCTTCAAACATGCAACTGTAACCCCAATTCTAAAGAAGCCCAATCTTGACCCTAACTCCCCATCCAACTATCGTCCTATCTCGCTACTGCCTTTTGCATCCAAGATCCTTCAAAGAATTGTGTATGCGAGATTGACAGACTTCCTCGAGTCCAACTCTCTGCTAGACCCGCTTCAGTCTGGTTTCCGCGCTAAGCACTCTGTGGAAACGGCACTGACCAAAGTATCCAATGATCTACTCGCTGCGAAATCTCGTGGTCACTACTCTATCCTAATTCTCCTTGACCTGTCTGCGACTTTTGACACTGTTGATCATCAACAGCTTCTTCTCATCCTCCGCAATATCGGTCTACAAGATATTGCTCTCTCAGGTGCTCCTCCTACCTCTCCCAGGGCTCTTTCAGTGTTTCTTTCTCTGGCTCTGCTTCTTCTCCCCAACTCCTCTCTGTTGGTGTCCCCCAAGGTTGAGTCCATGGTCCCCTACTGTTCTTCATCTATACTGCCTCCCTTGGTAAACTCATTAGCTCCTTTGGCTTCCAATATCATTTCTATGCAGATGACACGCAAATCTACCTGTCCTCTCCTGATCTCTCCCCGTCCCACTTGACTAGTGTCTCTGACTGCCTCTCTGCTGTTTCTAACTGGATGGCTGCCCACTTCCTTAAACTAAACTTGACCAAAACTGAAATTCTGGTCTTTCCTCCCTCAAGTGTTGTTACTCCTGTGTCTGTCTCCCTCCAAGTCAACAGTGCTACCATCAGCTCCACCACGCAGGCTCGCAGCCTAGGTGTTCTCTTTGACTCCGACCTCTCCTTCAAGCCTCATGTTCAATCTATCGCCAAATCCTGTCATTTCCATCTCAAAAACATTGCGCGCATCCGCCCCTACTTAACAGATGCGACCAAGGTGTTGGTCCATTCCACTGTCCTTTCTCGCCTTGACTACTGTAATCCGCTTCTCAGTGGTCTTACGTGCTCCCAACTTGTGCCGTTACAGTCCATAATGAATGCGGCGGTGAGGCTCATCTTCCTGTCCGCCCGCACCTCCCATGCCTCACCCTTCTGTCAGTCCCTACATTGGTTTCCTATAAAATATAGAGCTCAATTTAAAATTCTGGTTCATGCTTTCAAATCTCTACATAATGCTGCTCCCACCTATCTATCCTCCCTTGTACACAAGTATGTCCCGTCTAGGCCCTTACGATCTGCTGAAGACTCACGTCTATCTTCTGTCCGTACTCCCACCTCTGATGCTCGGCTTCAAGATTTCTCGAGGGCTGCACCGTTCCTGTGGAACTCTCTTCCCTCCTCCATTAGATGCTCACCCAGTCTCCACTCCTTCAAAAAATCATTGAAAACCCACTTCTTCATAAAAGCGTATCAATTAAACTGTTAATAGCTCCCAACTGATTCCTCTTCTGCAACTGTCACTAGTCTAATACTATCCTTACCTTTTGTGTCATTTTACCCTACTCCCTGTAGCATGTAAGCTCATTGAGCAGGGCCCTCAACCCCTCTGTTCCTGTGTGTCCAACTTGTCTGGTTACAACTACATCTCTGTTCGTCCACCCATTGTAAAGTGCTGCGGAATTTGACGGCGCTCTATAAATATCAAAATAATAATAATAACTAGAAAAGCTACAATTTCTGGGGAAATTGTGAAGTGTTCTTGCCTCCACCAGTAGTCTACAACTGGAGTGGGCGGAGTAACTGTTATTATTTATTTATATAGCACATTTAATTGCAACGTTGTTGCCCAAAGTGCTTCACAGTTACATTAAAACATACAGTTATAGAAACCACTAGAAAAGCTACAATTTCTGGGGAAATTGTGTGAAGTGTTCTTGCCTCCACCAGTAGTCTACAACTGGAGTGGGCGGAGTAACTGTTATTATTTATTTATATAGCACATTTAATTGCAACGTTGTTGCCCACAATGCTTTACAGTTACATTAAAACATACAGTTATAAAAACATTAGCAGGTGCAAAAGGCTTTGTCTATGACATCACTTGCTGCTGCAGCCTTGCACAGATCAGAGTATTTTGGCGGTTGACATCTTCAAACGGTCGTATTTTAAAAACTATAAATCCTACAGTGAAGAGCTTTATATTGTGAGAATCGCAAGACCCAGACCTACATTTTGATGTATAGTATGTCTCTGAGATATTAACAATGAAGGCACAGTCGCAGTTTCGAAATTGCCCTTCAAATGTGAGCTTTGCAGAGTGGAGTTTCAATGAATGTCAATGGACTGCGTGAGTTGCAAACAAATGGTCATATTGTGAAAACTATAAGGACTATGGCTTAGCCGTGGACATTTTTAGTGGCAGCAGGGATAGCTGAACGTTTTGATATAAGATTTGTGTAGGTGGGCCTGAAAATGAGGGAGTGGTGGCAGTTTAGAAATCATGTCCTGATTTTTCAGCTTTTGCCAGCTCCCACTCTAGCTTTGCCATTCATTCCTATGGGACAAATTTCGCCACAAGAACGACGATATTCCGTGAACCATTCGGCGAAACGTTCCACAAAGTAATAGCAATCCGATCGGGAACAATCTGCACGTTTTGGTATATTTTTGTCTATGTAGTGTAAAAACTGTGGGAGGAGTTAGGGTGGCAAATTTGGCTATAATAAGAATAATAAGAATAATAATAATAATATATATGTGAGATAACATTAAGTGGTCTTGCTATGCAAGAACACTTAATAATAATAATATATATGTGAGATAACATTAAGTGGTCTTGCTATGCAAGAACACTTAATAATAATAATAACATCCATTGTACATGAGCCCATATGAATGGAGGGTAATAGCCACCCCTGTCGAAGTTGGACCAGAATCTTTAGATATTTAAGTAATTGATTAAACTGAAAGAATAGATTAAAGATGCAATTGAGAAAAATAATGAAGAATTGAAGAGACAGAATTTTAGAAAAGGAAGAAATAGAAGTGAAAGTCCACTCCACAACGTGCCCCATACACCTACTTTCTCTCATCCATCCACAGCATATCTCCAGATCTTATTGTTTCCAGTTTCACCAAATTGGTCATACAAGTAACCACAAGGGGAGTCCCATGTGTGTAAAATTAACCTATGCTTGCCCCCCACCACGCTTTACCGTTGCATTCTCTCTGCAAGCTATGTATGCATCCCATGGATACCACTTTTTTGTGTGTTTGGTACCAGCGCCCTTCAAGAAGGCAATCTTTTATTCTGCTGCTTTAGTCTCTTCTATTCTCTATAGCCAGCTCTAGTTAGTGGGTACTTCCAGTTTCTTCCAGATGGCAGGTACATTTCCACCCACCACCACCACATCTCCAGCAGGTCGGTGAAAAAGACAAAGATTTTGTGTAATAATTTGGGAATACGATATCACCGAGATAGAAGCTTGTAATTAACCTCCTGATATCCTGAGCTTATAGAGCTCTTGAATAGCAGAGCAAGTACCTTCGCCCATTGTTTAGTCGTAAAAGAATCTTCACGGATTGTATCCCATTCCTGTTTAAATTGAATGGATTCCTCTTCTTCAATATCTAGTAGAGGCTGATACAAAAAAGCCTGAGATCTCCATCTGCATCCCAACGTCCACTATGCAGAGAGTATCAAACCAGGTTGGTTCCCTATATACCGCAGCCCTGTTTGAGAAACCCTTGAAGAGCCGCCTGACCAGCCAAATGCACGGCAGGCCTCTGCTCCATCCTTGATTTTGACCATACTAAAAATATGCTGATAATATGGCTTGTTTCATATTTAGGGATTAGCTTGTTTGCCAATTTAGGTATGATAGCCCTTTGATAATAGTGATTCAATTGTTAGGAGCCAGTTGGCTCAACATTCCGCTGTCTCATAGCTTAGGTGCCCTTGAAGGCACAGTGTTTAGTTGTTACATAATATTATTCTCAACAACAGTCCTGTGTACTACTTTAGGTAAATCACAGCCAAGCTTTGACAAGCTAGTAGATACATTGGGAGTGCTTTTATACCAATCGATTTAATTGACCTTGTGTTATAGTTTTCTAGCTAATATTTTTTTTGTTTCATTTGTTTGTTCTGTTTTTGATTTGTCCATGTTAGTACTTTGTTTTAATTTAGAATTAAAAGTAAAATTGTAATTATCTTGGGTAACGAATTGGTTTCAGGAACTTTTTGTTCATCTAATAGTGCGCAGGCACGTGCAGGGTGGTGGGGGGAGAGATGTAGAAGATAGTGTAGGGACAGACCAGAGTTCAATGAAGTAAGGGCAAGACAAATGGGTATCCTTCCTAGAGTAGGTGATTACCCCTGTGACTACAGGAGGTGCGGCTGGAAAGGCCTCCATGAAAGGCCCGTGAGCTGCTGACCACAGTTGGGTAAAGTGACTGAATGCCTATCAACAGGTATGCTTTGCAATCTTATAGTAAACAAACACAATTACAGTTTCTTTTCACCAATTTAATTTTCTAACTATGAATGAAGTTTAAGAACATGCCTGCAGCAAAACTCTGCTAATGCCCTGCTTATTAAAGGTGAACCACTCAGAACTATATAATTGTCTTCACTCAACCGTTCGGAGTCCTCCTGTCTCATAGACATCTTAAGTATGGGGCCACTCTTGTGACAGTTGGAAACTTTTCCTCTACCCCTTTATCCGTAGCTTATGGACCTCGTTAGGATAGTGCTGTATGAACCAAAACTCGGTGTTGCAGGGCACCCCCAATAATCCAAGCCATCCCCCGTCCCCAAACTTGTCCATTGGACCTGTCTAGGACCTTGTAGTCAAATCCCTCTGTGTGGGGTGGGTCAGGCTTCTTATTGCGGCTTTACAGCTAATTTAGGGCGAAATAGATCAGAGCCACTGCTTTATGCTGCTCAGCGTCCAGGCCAGGCCCCCGGAGTAACATTTTAATGACAAAGTAGTGAATTGTGTTCATGGCAGCATGGGTGTCACAGAAGGTTACATCATATCAGGCTTTACCCTGGGAGCCTTGCATAAGATGTAAATAAAAAATAAATAAAAAAAAACACCTTAAAATAATGGTACAATCCACAGTAGACATTAGTTAGCAATTTTGTTGTGCAAAAACCATAACAATTTTAGTTGTCAATATATGTATTTATTATAGAAATTGATTAGTGTGTGCTGGTAGCATAGTATTTTTTTAAATCTCTTCCGTCCTCCCGTGCCTTTCAGGGTTTTGGGTCCAGGGACATTCTATACTGATTCCTTCCTTTGACTGCTTTTATATATCCATAATCTACAAACATTAAGGAAGATTTTCTAAAAGCATTCCGCATAGAACATTTGGTCAGTGTTCTAATTGTGGAGCAATCACCATGGAAACTAGTGGGATGTACTTGTTGATTTGTTCAGTTTCCTCTTTTAGAACTTTGAACCATGTTTCCATAGCGACACATTTTTCTAAAACTCCCCTTCATGTCTGGATATGTAGGCACCCAGACTTCTATAGGTTACTTAGACTCCCCAAAATACATTTAGGAAATTGTGTTAAAGTAACAGCATTAATGGTTATAGCACTCTACAGACCACAAGTTGTACTAATAGGGTTTTTCACTAAACGTCTGATTTTTGTTTGGATGGACAACATTAATTGAAAATTATCGAATTCAGACGGCGCTGGAAATTCTCGTATTTACTTTTTGCAAGGGAATGATCATTTAAAGTGCTATCTGCCTGCTGGCAGCATTCACATCCAGTGAGCCAATAGTTACATAACTACCAAAACTGCAAAGGTTAACCATGTGGCAGCTGCTTGCTAGGCTCTGCTTCATTAACAAAGTAAAATAAATAAATATGGCCCATGGGAGTCAATAAGACCCCCATATTACAATAAGGGAGATTTAAAACTAGCAACTGGGTACAAGAAAGACCCCATTCCATGGTGAGCGGCTTGTAAAATAACAGGGGAACATAGTCCCCCACCATTCCTGAGAGCATCAGGTATGGGACTTTAAATAATTTAATGGGGGTTGCCCTCTGTCTCACTCTTGACAAACTGGTTGGATGCTATTACATTTTAATTTAATTTTTTTTTAAGTGTCTGCCTGCCCATACCCATGGTCAATAGGTAGGGACCTGATGTCTCCATCCCAGACCCTACTCTTTCCAATGGATATAGGCTGTTATAATATTAAAGGGGGCGGCCTAGTCTGTCCCCGGCAACCTCAGTCATGGGTAGCAGGTGAAAGTTCAATAGTCATACAAGTTGGGGGGCAAACATGCCATTTCCCCTCCTTCAATTAGTGTAATGGTCTACCCTACCCTCTGGGTGGCTAGGGGTCTCCAAGCCGATTGCCAGACAATTAAATTAAACCTACCTAGCCCTCTCACCCTAGTAATAGAAGTGATGCTTTTAAACTAGTACCTGTACATTTTAAAATATTATACTTGCGAGTAGTCTTCTTCTAAATATTCTATTCTTCAGCACCAAAAAGACAAAATGAAAATCCATTATATGCAACGCTTATATAGTGGGGGCAGAGGAACTCTGTAGTGTTAGGAATACAGTTTTGTATTTGTAACACTATAGTATTCCTCTAAATTCTGGACCTCGTTGTGAATCCTCCACGCCTGGATTCGAGCATCTGTGTATGGATTTCAGTTGTCCTGAGGCATTCAGTCATGCTGAAATCCGAACCTAACTAAGGGTGATTCATAGCCTTGATTGCAAATAGTGTAAACAATTCCTGGATTTTGCAGTCTCACTAGCCCTATATGCAGCTGGATGGTTTTGCCCAATTCAGTGAGGGCCATTTGGACTTTACAGAATTAACGCGACTACTCTTAAACTCTTAAACTCTTTTGTTGCAATGGTCATTTATTTAAAAAACAAAAAGCCATTACCAATCTAATTTCCATCCATATAACTGCGACAGTTTAGAAGACTTGTTCCACGTTAAGACTGTGGCATTACTTACCTCCGCCGAGCCGCGCAGCCCCCCTTCTGCCGAACTCTCTGACTGCTCCACGCCACCGCGCGGCACACCGAGGGGGACTCACCTCTCTCAATCCTAGCAGACCTCCTTGTGCCGCGCGATCTGACTGAACCACACAGCAGTACGTCTATTTATAGATGTGGACATGACGTCATCATTGTGATCCTAATCTGTTTTGGATCGCAGTGATGACGTGGACCTATCAGAACATAGGTAAGCCTATTTAAAGCTTGTTTTAGCCCCCATTGATTGCCCTATCGTGGTTTCTGTTAGAACCTCGTTTAGTGCTCCAAGTGATTCCCTTGTGATTTCCTGTGTTTGACCTCTGCTTCGTATTTGACGTGTGATTTCTGGTATCCTGACCTCGACTTCATATTTGACTTATGATTTCTGGTATCCTGACCCGGCGTTGTATCGACTTTGTTTATTCCTGCTATACTTGTCCTTGAGTTATTCGTTACCCTGTTTCTTGTTGTATAGTTACGTTAAGTCCGGCCATTCTAAGGCTCGGTAAGACGTCTTTCGGATCCACCTTTTGTGGTTTCCTGTTTTCTGCGTGTTGGGAGTCTGCGAACTCTCTGACTGCTCCACGCCACCGCACGGCACACCGAGGGGGACTCACCTCTCTCAATCCTAGCAGACCTCCTTGTGCCGCGCGATCTGACTGAACCACACGGCAGTACGTCTATTTATAGATGTGGACATGACGTCATCATTGTGATCCTAATCTGTTTTGGATCGCAGTGATAACGTGGACCTATCAGAACATAGGTAAGCCGATTTAAAGCTTGTTTTAGCCCCCATTGATTGCCCTATCGTGGTTTCTGTTAGAACCTCGTTTAGTGCTCCAAGTGATTCCCTTGTGATTTCCTGTGTTTGACCTCTGCTTCGTATTTGACGTGTGATTTCTGGTATCCTGACCTCAACTTCATATTTGACTTATGATTTCTGGTATCCTGACCCGGCGTTGTATCGACTTTGTTTATTCCTGCTATACTTGTCCTTGAGTTATTCGTTACCCTGTTTCTTGTTGTATAGTTACGTTAAGTCCGGCCATTCTAAGGCTCGGTAAGACGTCTTTCGGATCCACCTTTTGTGGTTTCCTGTTTTCTGCGTGTTGGGTTGCGACTCCTGTGACAAAGACATGAATCAATTAAGCATTTCTCTGTTCTCTACGAATTGATAACATCTAGCACAAAATGTACCAAGCTAAAGTGTCTGTACATGTGTGCATAATCTCACTCTACTCAGAATCTCTTTTATATTTCTCTCTTTCGGGGGTTATGTTTTGGATTATATTGGTTTATATTATTCAAAAAAAGAGGATCAGTTGTTTTTGATAAAGGTGGGTTATAAACAAACAAATGTAAACAAAATTAAATAGAGCTATTGAAACATATCTTAAGACAACAGTATTACTTATGTATCAGTAAGAGCTGGTACATTCTGATCTTGTTGCCACTGGCACTTGAAGAAATTGAGTTGGTCAAGGTCATCAGATATCTTTTTCCTTTGCATGGAGATAATCTATCTATGTAGCCTCCAGCTCCGTCTTGGAACCTGTTCTCTCCTCACCTTGATTAATATATTGCATTCACCATATATTGTTTTGTAGAATTGAGGATAAAAGGTAAGAATGGAGCTTTAAAGGATTAGTTTAAAGTCCATATATATATTGTGTGTATGTATATAGAGATGATACATAATGGAGAACGGTATAATACAGGAAAATAACGTATTGAGGGGTACTGGGACATTCTAATAAATCACAATGCTGAAGGTCAAGTGGTTAATGAATGTGTCCTGGATCCTAAGATGGCATTATTTTCTTATACATGTTTCAAATTTCTATATCTTTTCTATTACATGATGTTTTTTATTTTATTTTATTTATTTATTTATTTATTTATTGGGGGTGGGGGGAGAATTTTTGAGGAATAGGATATAATTTCATAGATTGATAGGGGCCGCAGCTGCTTTTTGTATTTTCTATATTAATTCAGCTCTTGTCCCAATATTTGTGATACAGTAGAAGCTGAAGGGACACTATTGCAATGCTTCGGTCTCCTCTGCTAATTACAATTATTGGGAGAGTGCTGAATTGCTGCAGATAGCAGCTGCAGCCCAGGGGCTAATATTAAGCAGACAAAACACCTGGTGCTATCCAGGCTTTGAAAACGTGATCTGCCTGATGAAATAACCATGTGGTGGGGAGGAAATGGGGCCTTAGTTAAAGTAGGATCAATGGCGGAACTACCACTGGTGCGCCTGCATTGGGGCCACACGCTAAGGTGGCCCATCTGTTGGCCCTAAGTGTGTGAGTATTGCAGAAAAGGGGCCCCGGACACGCGCCTGACCTTTTAGGACAGCGACCGGGCCCCTTTTACATGGGAGATGCCGAGAGGAAGTGAGTTCAGCTAACTTCCTCCCAGCTACAGGAACAGCAGCACTGGAGGGAGAGGAGGCAAAGAAGGACCGAGAGGAGGCAGCACAACACTCCCATCAGACTGAGCCAGTCGCAGGGCCCCACGCAAGCCACTTTGCTGCACATAAAAGGTATGTTAATGGCATCAGTGTGTGCATGTGTCAGGGTGTTTGTATCTGTCAGTGTGTTTGTGTGTGTCAGGATGTGTGTGCCTATGTGTGTGTGTAAATGTGTATGTTTATCTGTGTATATATGTATGTATGTAGCAGTGTATGTGTATATGTGCATACATCCCAGCAATTAAACACCGACATAATATGCAAACATACCCCAGCAAACATTACACAGAAACACACCCTTGAATTAAAACGCCCAAATAATATACAAACACCCATTTATTCACATACCAACACTACACACAAATGTGCACCAGTATTTGAAAGCCAATACTACATATAAATACACCCAAGCATTCAAATGCAAACACCACATACAAGCACACTACCGCATTCCAATGGCAACGGTACATACAATTATACCTTTACATGCACTTATATACTATATATATAAAACATGCTTAAATTCAAACGCACAAACATTGCTCGCAAATGAAACCCTGCAAGGGTGGGCAAATGGTAGATCTCCAGCTGGCACATCATTGTGGGAGTTGTACGACAGAAGGGGGTCTACCTTTTGGCCACCGGGGGGCAAAAACATTTCTTGCACCAGGGCCCTCTCTACATTAGTTCAGCCACTGAGTAGGACAATATTTTGTGGTGGAATTGCAGTAACTTCCAACTTAACTAGAAAAGGGGTTTAACAAGGAGTGACAACAATTACCCACCATACGCTCCGGATCAAACCCATCAGGTTCTGAGATCTGTGAATGAGCTTCTATAAAATGCAAGTGCAGATATTCTGAATCCCACTGTTTGTTACAAATTATAGTGTCTATTGCTAAATGACTGTTACCAGCGTTTTTATACATTCTGATCTGTCTTGAAATCTCATATATTGTGTTGTATTGTCACATACTTCCTGTCTCTCAAAATGATGCTTTTATTTTGAGAGTTCTTGGGCCAATGAACGCCGCTCTGCATGGTCCTGCTTTGCTATATAGAGCAATCTGGCTTCTTCTGCAGGGGATATAGCCCCAGGAACAATTGAGAGAAATCCAGTGGGTTGACAAACTGTACTAAAACAGTTTGACATCTTATAATACGACAAAGCTAGGTCACTGCTGACACTATAAGCACTACAGCAAGCTCTAAATGTACAACCTATTTACTGGGGAAGCTCAGTAATCACGACGTTTGTAGGGGAAGTGAAATCTAGTCCCTTTTTTCCCCCCCAACATTTTATATACGTTAAGCCTTGTATCTTTGATCTGTTCATTTAAATTGTTTTATTTATTATGTCAGTGTGATTGGTAATCGTTGTAGCAGTAAAGAAAAGGGAAGGAGCTCATCACTACTTTATATATCTGTCAGAAAAGTATACATATTTTCTTTCTTTTTAACTGACGAAAAATACAGGGTGCTATAAACAATATTTTAACGATGACTTCCTAACAGATTTGAAATCAATACAATGTTAAAATGAACCAGCCTAGCACTTATCATTTGAAGGTTCGGAATAAGTGTATTCATATTAAATTCCATTTAAAGTCTGAGTACACAATATTAGACGTTTTTACGTTTGTAAATGTTGGTTCAGATTAGCAGGAATGCCTCCGGGACACTTGCATAATGGAAAATAATGTTTTAGTGAATTAAAAAAAAGTTTATTTTTAGAGAGAGCAGCTGCTGTTCAATAGCTGCAATGCAAGGCAACTAAAGTAAAGTGTAAGAAAACTTAATGATAATGGAACCAGGATAGACCTACCCAGAGAAATGCAATATAGACCTGTATCACTGTTTACGTTCTAATATTGTGTTTATTAAAGGAACGTACCATGACCACTACAGCCTTCAGGTTTTCCACCGTAAGTAGGAAAGGCCCGGATTACTTACAATAGGGGGAGAGGGACCATAACCACTACTGTGAGCTGTTGGGGTTATGGTAATTGAAACGTTCATTCAAGACAGACTGTAGATATAGATATAGTTGAAAGTTGTCTAGAAAGCTTTATATTGTTCTAGACGTTTGGAGGAGGATAGAGGGCTTGCATATAAAAGCTCACTGTAACAGAGACCTCTTATATAGTTATATATATTATATATAGTTAGGAACCAGCTAAGAAAGATTTAAGGCATGTTTGGATTTAGTCATTTTTTCACCAACATTTTCTGAACAGTACAGTGTCATTGGTGAGCTTGTTTATATAATGACTTTTATAGTGTTTAGTCTACTTTGATTTGGCGGCTTCGTGGTTTGAATACTATATGTCCCTGTAGTTTTTGACTAGCATGAAAAAGTACTGCGCAGCCTATTGTCTTATGGTAAGAGCTAAGCAAGATATAAATCTGAATACTAACTTGTGTTCCTAGACCTTAAAATCATATTAACACAAGATGGCACTATCCAAACCAAACTATTTAGGAAATCCACTTCTACTAATAGTCTCCTTCATTGGGGTAGCCATCACCCCTATAGGTTAAAAGCATCCATTCCATTTAGCCAATACCTACGGGCGAGAAGAAATTGTTCAGAAGATCACACCTATTATAAAGAATGCAGGCTTTTCAAAGGGCCAGTGGCATTGATAGACACCTGAGTCTCACCACAACCAGACCAAAACTGGATTCAAAGACCCCAAGGTGTATTGCCACTTTTAAACAAGGCTGGAACACGATGTCGCACATACTTCACAACAATTGGCCCATTTTACTTCATAACCCATTTCTTAAAAATATCTTACCTAACCATCCACCTCTTACAGCACGCAGACCCACTAATCTTCAGGACCTTCTTGTCCATAGTAATTTAACATTACCTTCTCCACCTACAAATTGGTTATCAAACACCAAAGGAACGTATAGATGCGGTCATTGTAAGGCATGTCAGTACATTACTCCTTCTAAGACTGTTCAATCAACACAATCCAAAATCAATGTAGCCACCAATGCCTTGGTGAATTGCAGCACTACACGTGTAGTTGTGGCACCCAATATATTGGTAAGACATACCAGCAGTTCCGTAGGAGAATTTTACAACATATTAACTCTATTAATAACATCATTACTCCTACACCGGTGGCCAGCCACATTAACAATTTTCATGAAGGCAAATTAGAAAATTTAAGGTTTCAGGCAATAGAAAGATTATTGCCTAATCCAAGAAACGGCAACTTCAACAGAATTTTGTTGCAAAAGGAATCCAAATGAATTTATCTCTTCAAGACATTGGTCCCATTGGGACTAAATAAAGAATTTAATTATACTGCATTCATTCATTGATTACAAGCGCTTATGTTATTCTAGTTTATCTTCATTTGATTGGCACTTTTGTTGCAGTTATTATAATATGTTTGATCCTTTTTAGTTATTATAACGTTTCTATTAACCCACTCATACAACTCTATTTTCACTTAGGTGATATTCTCTAACCGCCATGATATGTTATTAACATGGACTATCCATTAAATACATCCATTGCATATTAAGTAATATGGGTATGATTCCCCATCGTCATTATTATTATAACTTATTTTTTGGTTACAACCATCCTTACCTTTTAATGTGGACACCTTGATTCATCCTTGGGAACATCTCAATTAATCATCCTAACATGTGTTCCTTTATAACCTTTAGTACCCACATTTCTTTTATCTCTATTACCCTTAACATTATGTGTACATATTAACTAGCCTTATTTCAACGGGTAATCTTCAATTACTATGTTGCAATGCAATATATATATCTACAAACTTAATGACTTTGTGGACTCTTATTAAAATGCATTTCTCACTCTTTTGATTGTGCCGAGCCACCGTAGTCCGGTATTCTAGTTCATGACATCACACTTGCGGTTGGTCCAATGAGGACTTTTGGTGGGTTATTTAACCCCTTAAGGACCAAACTTCAGGAATAAAAGGGAATCATGACATGTCACACATGTCATGTGTCCTTAAGGGGTTAAACTCACCTTGTTTGGGGAGTCAGTTCCCCCTGATGAGCCTTTGTTCGGCGAAACGCGCGTCGGGGCTATTGACACTGGGTCCGGTTCGGTGTTAAATATTTCGCTTTTTCTTGGACATGTTGGGTCATCAGAGTTCAAAGAACCCTTTCCTCTTTCCTGTAAAATTAGTAAAGATCTTCTTAGCAAATTACAGGTTCTGATTTTTTGAGGTCGCATGTTTTACTAAATTGTTATTTATTTGTTCTGTAAATCATCAGGGAGCGTTGGTAAATTATAAAACAATGCAGAGATTCTGAAACCTTACCAGATCTTCAAGGGATTAACACACCTAAACACAGTGTATCTTGGCTAGATTAAAATATTAGTCTGTTGGTTTAATCATTTTAAACTGTCATTATCATTTTCTTTCAATAAATCAGTGTCACTTTAATTATTAGTAATTATTGCAATTACTCATGATTCATATAAACAGCTGGCGATTTAACTCATCCCTTGCAGGAAAAAAAACAAAACCAAAAATCAGAGGCATCCTATATATAAGATATAAGGAAGCCAATAATGCTTGCAAAAAGGCAATTAAAGTGGCTAAACCAGAAAATGAGAAATTGATTGCCAAAGAATGCAAACCCCACATTTTTCCCCCCAAGTACATGAATTCTAAAAAAAAAGTGTAGGTAGACTGGAAACAGAGATGAGTCTGTTCGTTAATGAAGATCAGGACATTTTAAATAACTATTTTTCTTCCATATATTTTAATGAGTATCCTATGGCAAGAGATATGCAAATGATTGCTGCAAAAAACTTGCAGATAACTTGTGATTGGATGACTCGAGACAAGGTGCTACAACAGTTAAAAGAAAATTAATGTAAATAAAGCCCCAGGGCCTGATGGTATTCACCCACGAGTACTTGAGGAGCTAAGTGGGGAATAAGTGAACCTCTGTATTTAATCTTTCAAGATTCTTTTTTTTGTTTCAGGTATTGTACTGGAGTATTGGAGGAAGTCAGATGTTATTATATTTAAAAGGGGTTCAAAATCCTTGCTTGGAAATTATAGACCTGTGAGCTAAAGTTTTGTGACTAGGAAAATATTTGAAGGGCTATTAAGGGATAATATTCAGGAACTCATTGGGAAGAACTTTGTTATTAGCAATAATCAGCATTGTTTTATGAAACATAGGTCATGTCAAAATAACCTAATTGCATTCTACGTAGAAGTAAGTAGAAGTATAGATCAGGGTGTTGCAGTGGATGTGCTTTACTTGGATTTTGCCAAGGCATTTGATATGGTTCCTCACAATAGGTTAGTCTTCAAACTAAAAGAAATTGGTCTAGATGAATATTCTTGTTCTTGTGTAGAACATTGGCTTAAGGATAGAGTACAATGAGTTGTCATTAATGGTCAATTTTCAGGCTGGATAAAAGTGGTAAGTGCTGCCCTTCTATTTAACATTTTTATAAATGATCTTGAAATAGGCATTGAAAGCCATGTTTCCATGTTTGCAGCTGACACAAAACTGTGAAATTGCTTTGCTGCATAGGGTTCTAAAATAGATTGGGGGACTGGGCACTAAACTGGCAGATTAAATTTAATGTAGAGAAATGCAAAGTTATGCACTTCGGGGTCAAGAATGCAGAAGCAACTTAAACCCTAAATGGTAGTGAATTAGGGATAACCACACACGAGAAGGATTTGGGAATTGTTATAGACAACAAATTAGGCAGCAATATGCAATGTCAATCTGCGGTTGCTAAGGCCAGTAAGGTTTTGTCATGTATAAATAGGGGCATATATTCTCAGGATGAAAATATAATTTTGCCTCTTTATAAATCGCTGGCAAGACCACACCTTGAATATGCTGTGCAATTTTGGGCACCTGTTCTAAAGAAGGATATCATGGCAATAGAAAAAGTGCAGAGACGAGCTACAAAATTGATAAAAGGAATGGAGCATTTTATTTACGAAGAAAGGTTAAAAAAACTTAAATCTCTTTAGTTTGAAAAAAATGGCGCCTTGGAGGGGATTTGATAACATTATACAAATATATTAGGGGCCAGTACAAACCATTATCTGGAAATCTATTCATAAACAGGGCTATACATAGCACACGAGGTCACACATTTAGGCTGGAGATTTCCTCTAAGGCAAAGAATTTTTTTTTTTACAGTAAGAGCAATAAAGTTATGTAATTCTCTGCCTGGAGAGGTGGTTTTATCAGAGTCTATACAGATGTTTAAACTGCAATTGGATAAATACTTGCAAAAACATAACATACAGAGGTATAATTTCTAATTAGTGGGGTAATAGCTGTTTGATTCACGGAGATACCTGACTGCTTTTTTGGGGTCAAGAAGGATTTTTTCCTAGTTTGTTGCAAAATTGGAAGCGCTTCAGACTAGGTTTTTTGCCTTCTTTTGGATCAACAGCAAAAACATATGTGAGGAAGGCTGAACTTGATGGACGCAAGTCTCTTTTCAGCTATGTTACTATGTAACTATGTAATCTGCTGATTTTAGAATTTACATTGCTTTCCTGATTCTGCTGCTATTTATTTATTTTTTCTCCTATACAACCAACTGGAAGTTTTATAAATATTTGATGCTTTCGGGGCAATCACATAATGCTAACATTGATTCATTCCTGTCTCTTTCTACCACATTCCATATAGTAAGAACAAGTTTACAATCATAAAATATTGCTCATTTGCATGTGAGATTCAGTTTTAACTGGCTAAGACAACAAGAAAAAGTATGATTCACCATCTAAGTGAGACTAATCATAGTATGATTGTTTGTTAGTTACAGCATCTTGGACAGATGACCTTCTGGGTTTTTTCCATGCACTATAAACTTCCTAGTCTCCGAAGTTTACAAAGAATGGTTTTGGGGGAACAATCCAGCGAGCAACACTTCTGTTTGTAATGGATTCTAACTAATGCAAAAGGTCAAAGCAGAAAGACCAGCTTGTTTGAGATTACAGGCCACAAATATTCAAAATACAGTGTTATTCAGATTTGTGTGAATGATCTAAAGTCAGACAGATGCAAGCACAGTGGTGTGGTTTTGTCTACGGCTCCATCATTTTCAAAGCATGAATGGACTTTGACGCTTATGTAGCAGGGGCTAATGGGACATAGTACTGTAACTGTAATACGTAGGAAGGCTAGGATTATAACCAGTATCAATAGCTTCATCTACAAAAAAACAAGTCCTGCGCTCTAACTCTCATCACTCCTGGGCGGCAGCAACGACCATAGTACACATCAGCCCCAATACATACAGTAAAAATCAATGAAAAAAGTTACCTACGCTCTCTCCTTAATCCCTGTGTATATTTAAACAAATGGAGGTCATTTAGTTACGCCAATGGCCACTGGAGGGAATGCCCGCCTGCCAACGTTAAGGCAGACCCCCCTAGAGTCGGGTCCTACTCTGACCCTTCACCTTGTTTCCTTGAGCTTCTGGCAAAGATATATCTAATGAGACAGAAAGAGGTATTTTTTTATATATACCCCTACAATCAGTAGCTTAATCTGAGAAGAGCTCATTGCAGGAAATTGCAAAATCTTTGAATTTGTAATAACCTTAACCTCTTAATAACAGTGAGATGAAGTTACAGTGCTTCCATTGTCTCTTTAAAGGAATATTTTAAGCACCATAACAACTGCAGCAGCCCAATCTGCTGAAGGGGCTTGTCTAACCGACTGCAGCCTGCAGGATCTTGCAGACAGCTCTGCTGAAGTGCTCTCTTCAAAGTCAGTGTAAGCGTGTCTAGTGATGCACTCACTCTGTGCTCCTCGTTGACAGTTCCCTGGTGTCCTTGGAATCCGGACACAAAGAAACTTAATAGGACAGAACCCCGAAATCAAGACAGTCCTGCCAAAATCAGAACTGCAAGGAGAGGTGAAACTATGGTATAATCAAAAGAATAAAGATGTTGCAAATAAATTATTTTTTTCTGTGATTTACAATTTGCTGGACTTCACCTCCTATCACCAACTGCCAAGCATAGGCAAGCTGAAGGGTGATAAGAATTCTAAAACTACGTCTTCAGAAAGGTGATAATTGGTAGTTAGAGAAGTATTCTTCTAACTTTGTTATCCCACCCACACTAAAACTACCTCTGCTTTGTAGGTTTAGACTTCCACCTGCACTGTAAGAAATTGTATTTTCACATTAAAAATGAAACTAGTTAAGGACACGAAATTACCAGCTTTACACCTGTGGTAACAAGTTCATTCCGGGTTGAGCCAATAAACTCTGTCAAATGTAAACGCTTTGAGAACATTTGTTTTTTCTGTGTTGCTATATCATAACTCTTCTGTAATCTCTCAGAGCACTCCTGTCTAAGGACACTTAGATTATATCCTTTGCTAAAAAGTCTGCCTGGATATTTTATCTTTAATTATTTCATTTAAATCTGATTGTTTCACTAAAGTATGAATTGTTGCGAATTCAAAGTAAATTTCAAGTCTAGGACCACCAAATGCCAAATAAAAAAAATATATTCACCTCACCTTATTTTTGGCAAAAATAGCAACAAAAAAAAGTTAAAATACACAATTTACTTTGAATTCCTGACAATTCACACTTAGTGTTACTGTTACTACACACATACATATCACTCTCGGCCAACTACTACATTCATGCTTGGCCACCCAAAACATCCTTCTCCGTTGTATTTCTTAGGTTGAAGCAAATGAGAGGGGGGCCTTCTTTAATTTTTGCATATGGGACCTGTGGTTCCTAGTTATGCCTCTGGCTTGTGGTACACTTTGCCTTAGTGCTGTCGAGTGTGCCTGTAGACAGTGGAGAATATCAGCTGTCACATGAAACAACTGTGTGACTTGACTCGCCTTTTTGTTATAATTTATTAGTTGTGTGTGACATGTCATTAATCCCTTTTATTCCAGAAGTTTGGTCCTTAAGGGGTTATTAAAGTACCATTCTTTATTTAGTGAAACCCAGTCTTCATTTATTGGTGGGTTCTGTAAACCTTATGTTTGCACTTTCTTCAAAAAGTGTTTTATTTTTCATTTTATTAACATTATGAAAAACTGGTAGTTTTTCTTCTAATGGCACATCCTGGCCTACGATGCAAATTGTAAAATGTATCCCTATTTCCTGCTTGCTGTCTGTTACTATCGGTGCACTCATAGTTGAAATGCTTCAATAGCAATTATTGCATCTCAAAGGTGTGGCATTGTGGGGGGCGGGGGATAAATGTATACATTGCAGTACCATATTGTGTATATTCATCACATTTGGTGGCTCAGAGCTATATATATATATATATACAGTGGTGTATCCTGGTTTTGTGCTGCCCTAGGCAGGACAAAACTCAGGCGCCCCCCCACCCAACCTTTCCCCCCGCCCCGCATTCTAAATACACACACACACACTCGCTAACAGAAACACACACACACTAACAGACACAAACTAGCAGACACACACTCACTGACATACACACACACTCACAGGCAAACACACACTAACAGACACACACACACTAACAGACACACACACACACACACACTAACAGACACACACACTGACACACACTAACAGACACAAACACTAACAGACACACACACTGACACACACACACACACACACACTAACACACACACACTAACAGACACAAACACTAACAGACACACACACTGACACACACACACTAACAGACACACACACACACTAACAGACACAAACACTGACACACACACACACTAACAGACACAGACACACACTAACAGACACACACTAACAGACACAGACACACACACTAACAGACACAGACACACACTCACCCACCCACATTAACACATTTTTTTTACATTTATTTTTAACCCATTTTTTAAAAAAAATTTGAACACATTTTTTTTAAATTTATTTTTAACACATTTTTTTTATTTTTTTTTAACACGTTTTTTTTAAATTTATTTGTAACACATTTTTTTTAAATTTATTTGTAACACATTTTTTTTTTTTTATTTAACACCCCGCCCCCAGCCTCCTTACCTTTGGGAATGCTGGGGAGGGGGGTCTCTTCCTCCCTGGTGGTCCAGTGGCTGCTGGGCGATCGGGCGGGCGGGCGGCCGGCCGGCGAGGGAGCACTTCCCCTGAGCTGTCTGCTCAGCTCCCTCGCGCGCCTCAGAGTGAGGCTGGGAGCCGGAATATGATGTCATATTCCGGCTCCGCCTCCCAGCCTCACTCTGCGGCTGGCGAGGGAGCTGAGCAGACAGCTCAGGGGAAGTGCTCCCTCGCCGGCCGCCCGCCCGCCCGCCCGCCAGGCAGTGCCGCCCGATCGCCGGCATGTCTGTTAGCCGCAAGGCTAACAAGACATTTGCCTTGGGCATTTGGGGGCGGCTTTTTTTGCCGCCCCCTGGAAAATGCCGCCCAAGGCAAATGCCTTGTTTGCCTCGCGGCTAATACGCCCCTGTATATATATATATATATATATATATATATATATATATATATATATGCAATTTTCTATTAGTCAGCACAATGTATTGTCTATAAAGTGATACCATATGCCATTTGTTTTGTGTGTGACAGGTATATTTTAAATCTCGAACATTATAAAACTAGTGCTCTTAACATAGTTATTTATGAATCTGATTTGGAATGCAAAGAATTGTTGCATACATCAACACCTTTTTGCTATAATTTGTATATAAGGAATAGTGCTTGTAATACACTAGTTTTCCTTTTCTTTCTTTTTTTATAATTTTTGTTTTTTTTATCAGCCCTTCTTCGTCTGCTAAAAGTTGCATCTGGTCGTTCTGCCAGTGTTGGCTACTGTGATATAATTTCCAAAATTGTTTCTGCACACTATAGGCACCCAGAGCATTTCATATCAATGAAGTTGTCTGGGTGATATGCCCCCCCTTTTTTTAACCCTGCAATACAAACATTCCCGTTCTGCAGGAAAGGCAATGTTTACATTGCAGGGTTTATATGTATTTGGTTGTTATACTCACAGCCTCGACAGATGCTTCCACAAAAATAACCCAATAAAACACTGCTACTTATATCAGATAGTCTCATAGAGTAGATTTTATAGTATATTCTAATATAATCTTCCATCAAGTATCGAACAAGAATACAGCTCGGCCATAGCTCAGCTTTTATGGCCTAAAAATATGAATTCCTTGACCATTTCTAGACTCCTAGCTTAGAGAATGACCCAACAAATGTTAAAAACAGTTATAATTTTGGACAAACAACCTAAAATGTGGATAGCGCTTTAAGATATAAAAGAAACACAAAATATATATTGTGATAAACTTAAGCAGCAATCACCTAAAGTGACAAATATCAGTGAATTATAATTATAATGTTGGGCCTTTCTTGGCCTTTTTATTTAAAATGCACATGATGTGTATAACGGTATCTAACATTCAATTTTTTGGGGGGGTTAAATTTTTCCATATAAACGGCAAAGCTACCCAGGACAAGTTCAAACTGGAGTTCCAGTTATACAATACTGTAAAGGTAATTACAGTATTTAGCAATGGTTAAAGTGGCAGTATACTTTCTTTAGGAATAGACACGCGCATACATTGGGCAAGACGAGATCTCCACTAATATCATAGTTCGTCGAAAAAGGAAAGAGGCAGATGATATGTGAGGGGTGTTTGTGTCACATGAGTACAATCTCACTTCTTTTTCTGAGCTGCCCTTAGCAAAATTATATAGTGATCTTCATTAGAAATCTTTATTGTCGAATGTCATATGACCCTTAATATTTATGCTTCCAAGGACAGACCGTGTAATCTAATCATGTAGTTATCAGCCAAGCAAGACAGACGTTCCCTTCCCCCCTGACTCTATGCTGCTAAGGTCTCTTAGAAAGCAGCTCATGGTTGCTTTGAGCGTCACAACACAGGTCTGCGTACACCTCTGTGTGTTAGTCCTTCAGCCTAGTGTCCCCTTCAACACTTTGTGAGTTTAATTAATGTCCGTTCTTTGCACCTGCTGCACGCCACAGTGAGAGCAGGATTGTGAATTCTCTCTGGGCTGCAATGACACTCTAAGGTAAACACAAAACGGCAATAGTGATTCAGAACAACGATGCTGCAGACATCTTCCCTTTGTCGACATCTTATTTACAAAAGACACGACCACCAGAATCATTTTTGTTTTTAAATGTTGTTTCCTGTTATGGAAAAATTAGGTGTAAATGTATTTTTCGTGCCTCTGTGGTTACGTAACATGCAAAAAAATAAAATAGAATAATAATTTAATAATAAAATAATTGAGTGAAAGGCCATGCAATATTGAGAATGAATGATTTAATGAGTTAATAGCTTTGATTTTATCTATAATTGGCCGATTACAGTGTCTCATGCATGTTTTATCCCAGGAAGGAGTAGTAGGTATATTTTTAAGGTCATTATGAAGTGGCAGATTTGTTGATCTTCAGCTGCTGACTAATTACTCATTGCATTTTTAAAAAGTTAGATTTTCAGCGTAGAGTACTTAAAATGGTCTCCACCGTGCCTAGATTTTTAAAATCCTTTATTTTTTAAAATTTGTTTCTACTAACCAGGTTTCGTGTCACATGTGCTTTTATTTACTGTTTGTCACGTAAGCATGTTATTATTATTATTAATTTTTATTTTTTTACCTTGGCAGAATTGAATGTTGGTAGTTTAGTCACACTGTATTTGAATAAAGGAACACAACCAAAAACAATCAGCTGCTGCATACGGAGTATCCCCCTTCTACATGCATGCAGTCTCTGTGCTGGCTGTGATTGTGTTATTTATTATAAACTTTAGGATTGTAGTTCATAAAGGGACACACTAAGCACCAAAACCACTATATCTTAATGTAGTGATTTTGATGCACAGATACTGTTCCTTGAGTTTAGATTTGCCTAAAACACACCTCTAGTGGTTGTCAAGCATACAGCAACCTGGGGTACTTCCTTGCATTGCGCACACAGCAGGATGTCACGGAACCTCGCCAACGCTTCTTGTATCACTGAATCACTGGATTCAGTTTCTTCACTGCATGGATGTGGTCACATGATCATGCATGAACAGGTCTCTCTAGTGTTTTTCCAGACTGGCCATTCATGTGAGTGGACATCCCCTTTCTCCAGTTGGGCACGTTGCTCTCATTTATTCCTTGGGATTACTTAAGTACATCTAATAATGGTAGCAATGGTGGAAAGCCTAGGGGGAGGAGAGGAGAAGTTAAAGTGGAATTGTAATTTCTCTATAAATTTACCCCATTGAATAAAACATCCATGAAAATCACTTGTAATTTGGGTTAACCCCTTTTACCCTGATGCTCCATTTTCTTGTGACATCATAATCCACTACAGTCCAGGCACAGCCACGGCACACAATGCAAATAAGAAGGAGAACCAAAACATTGTTTTGGATTCTCTTCTCCTACAGAACAGATGGTAGAACATTGCAACATGTATAGAGCTGATTAGCAAGTAGCCAAGATGTAGGGTCTCTGTTCTAGGATAGATGTGTCTATTTCTACATTTAATTCTATTTTGTAGACCTCGCAAAAAAGTTATTTTGCTAAATATACTTGATAAACATATTAAAATATTATTCCTATTTAAAGTAGATTTGCCAGCATGCTAAACCATATTGGATACATATGCCAAGATTGGCTACATATAACTATGCCAGCAGAAAAAAAAATGCTTCTACTGTCTTTTTTAATGGTCTTCTGGTCATTTAATAAAATTTAAGCAATAATACACCGTGTGAAATGTGTATTGGATTTTGCAGCTCCAGGGAGCAGTTTTGTTTTGTATAAAATATTTGTTTCCCTTAACCAGTAATTTATTTATTAGCATGGATTTTAATGTCACTGCATATAAATACATTAACAGGCTTTGGTCATCATAAATACACTGTAGAATTTGTCACGCAGTATTGATTTTTTTTTTTTAGTATGTGTTCAGTCGTGTGCTATGGAGCACAAGGCAGACCAAAATCATATATGGGAATCACTAGCAGCCGCTGGAAGACTGAGTGGTCAGTAGCCATAACCATTCCTCGTGTGCTTAAATAAAAACATACCCCCCACTCAACCAAAGCCCCGGAGACTTACACAATTTCTTATTAACTTTTCTTTTAGTGTTTCCTCTACCATTCACAGAGCCCTTCTCCTTGTCATAACCCAAACCTTTAGCCATCACGCTGGTAATGTAAAACAGAGCATAATGTTTTTCTTTGTACAAGAGTGAGTGAGTGTTAATCTGAAATCAAACTGGCACCACTTGAGCTGAGGCCTCTATTCCTCTTCTACACAACTACTGCAGAATGTATATATGAAATGACAGTGTTTAACAGTATTTTGCCTGGCTTCCTTTCTTCCCACGTCCCATATAGGATTAGACTCTTTTATGCAGCTTTAGCTCTGTTAATCTGGTTTAACAGGTGTCACCAGAGATAAAGACTTCTTGCCCTGCCTGCAGCTCTGCGGTCATTGCCTGGGTGATTAGGAAAGTTAAGACATAAGCAGAGCCTATATACACCTATGCTCTACAAAACGCTGTGCCGTTTTACACACACGTAGCAGCTTTTATTTTATTTTTCATTATATATTTTTTTTACATTTGAAGTAAACTCCTTCCATACCACCTACCAATTTTAAAAGGTTTAATATTGTTTGGTGTCAATTTTTTTTTTTTTTTAATTCTTTATTTATTACAAGGTTAAACACCATAGTCAACAGAAACAGTAGCATATACAAAACCAATATGAACACATTCAGGCACCAACATATATAGGAAGTTTGTACAAGTGTACATCAAATAAACGTTCGGTATCTTCGGAAATAACGGGTGCATATCGGCCATGAAGGTCCATATAAAATTATGGTGGTCCACCTAATTTTAAGATATATGTAAAACAAAGAAACCTGACTGGCTGTATCACATGAATCGTTCTGATAGGAAGAATAATTTCACGGCTTTAGATAACTCATGCACTACTTGTTGATATCACCCATCTCCAGCACTGAGAACGAGTTCGCCTACATAGATGCTCTATCGAACCTAAGATAATCTCTAGGCGTTCGTAACTCCCTGCAATCAGGGCTAGGATGGCACTGACCGACTAGAGATGAAGGAAAAGTTTGGTGTCAATTTTAAGTAACACTACAAATTTTTTTTTTAACACTTTTCTTGTTGTTGCCATTTATTTAGCTACAACATTTTCTGCAATGCGTATATGGTAGATTTTATTTAACGAGAAGTAATTGACAAACAAAACTTATATTGACCAACACGAGGCGCTCTTCCACCCTTTTATGCTTCAGCTGTTTTCCATTTACTTTGCTTTTTTAATGAAAAGCTTGTCTGTTAAATCCTCTCCCCCCTCCCCCACCCCCATTAACTTGATTAAGAAACTGAGCATACTTGTGACTTCATACCTAGGACATAGTTGTTGTCATGTTCTTATAGACAGCAATGTGAGAAAAAAGTATCAACCAAGATATATCCATTACTTTGAACTTAATATTGCGGTTATGAGATTAGATAATAAACGAGAAATTCCTGGTAAACTGGAGTGTTCCTGGTTATAAGGTCTAACCAAAAGCAGACATTAAGAATAGAAAGAGAGCAGGGGTGCATCTGAATTATGAAAAAGGGCAGCACATTTTTATTTTTATTTTTTTTATTTTTAATAAGCCTTGTATTTTCTTTGAAAATGGTATTATCAAGTAGACATGATTTAAAACACAGCTCAGCTTTGAAAGTCCTTATATTTGCTTAAAGGGACAGTTCATCTCATTTAAGGGGTAACTTAAGAGGTCTGGATGCAGTGTCCCTGTCCCCTTAGCCCAGCATCTAAAAACATTGCAGGTTTAAGAGAGCCTCTAAATGCGCTTCCTACAGTTTTACAACGCTTAACGCCGTGAAAAAACACTTGACGACACTAATGCTTTGCAAGAGGACATCCAGCGTCTTGCATATTGTCCCTAGGAAAGCATTATTTCAAGGCTTTTTTATGGGGAAGGCCTAAAGCATATGTGGCGCTTGCATTAGGTTCCCCCTCGCGCTTACGTTTGGGGAGGTGGAGACGGAGCCAGCAATGAGAACTCGGCACTGGAGTCTGGCAAGTGTTTCAGAAGTTTTTAACCCTTTTCATTGCTGCGTTGAATTCCTAACACTAGTATAGTTTTTACTTTAATGTATGGTTACAGTTAGACCTTACACTGCACTTTATCATTGGTAAGCTGCACATGCCCTGTGCAAGACCTAAATTGCAGTTTTATTTCTGTTTTTTTTTAAAAGATTCAAGGAAAGTATCTTATTTCCTGGAGACTCATTTGAACAATTCACTTTATCATGTATTTTAGTGACCGTTAAACTTCGTATCCCAGATGTTTGTAAACTCCATTCCAATGAGTCCTTTTTCAGGCTAAGCATATTTACAGGTTTAATGACCAAAACCTGGGGTGCCATAGTTACCATCGGTGCCAAAGTTACCATCACTGATGCTTTGTACCTCGTCATGGGCACACATAATCGGCATATCAGTTTTTTTGTCTTTGGGCATATTAAGGGAGATGTAGTATGTAGCATGCCTGAATTGATGAATTTCATAGCTTTGCAATCTTGTCTGTTCTTTACCATTACAGAGAGAAGGAGTGATGTTTTGAAGTGCTATGGGAGGCTACGGGGGTAAATGGATGCAGATGGAAGGACAGACCACGCATATTAAAATCCCATTCTTTCGCTTTTGATCTATCCCATTTTGCCAACATAATGCGTAGTCTGTTTAGTATGCACCCATCGAATCAATAAGTACTCTAGCATATCATTCAGCTGTAAATGCACTGCTGGCCTCTTCCTTTGCATATCCACTCTTTGTTTTCAGACGGTGATACAACAGGACATTCCTCCCCTGATTATTTTCAGTTCTCTTCTATTTAAAGATGACCGTGTTATACCCAGTCAGTACTACTAAGCTTTTTTTTGCTTTTTTTTTTTTGTTTGTTTTTTCTCTCGATTGGATGAGATCAATTCTGCAGGAAACATGAGAAATGAATTTTTTTATTTATTTTTTGCTGCCTCTTAATATACCTTTTGGGCACAACTGACATATTAGAAGTCAAAGTACTTTGTTTGCTCTTAATAATTTATTATTCTGGAAAGTAAATCAAAATACAGAGTCAAATAACACGAGTAGTAAGCAAATTGCAAGTAGCAGTTTGAAAAGGAAGGGCATAGTGACTTTTACGAACACGTGTATTACTGAAAGTGCACGTTCCCATTGAGTAAATACATATTATTGCATATTTGAGGTCTTTTTAAACCCTGCTTCTGCCTTGCTGACCCTGTCTTGTTTTAATGTGTTGTAAATGTATGTCCTTTGTCTTGCATTGTAGATTTCCCCGATATATATATATACATGTATTGTATAGAATTTGTATATGATCACATTGACTCGTCGGGCAACATTTTTCTTTGACATTTTTACGTTAAGTCCTATTAGTTAGTTGACCTTGTTTCTTGTTAATTAGTTGGAAGTAGAAACTTGTTCTTTGTCTTAATATGTACTTATCACATATATTCAGTTCTACCTCCCCAATAGAGCAGAGGTTATTGAAAATATAGCAGTCTATTTGCATCAAATCACTGTCAAAAGCAGTAAGCTTTCAAATACGTAGCTAGCCTCCACCAAATTAATAACTGACCCGTTTAGGGCCAATGACAAGCCCATTTCATGTCCTGTCATTAGCAACTCTACAAGGCCGTGATAACGTGATAAAGGTTTGATCCGAGATTGTGTGTCACTGTGATATGTCTGATGACCAGATATTTATGGATGTAGTCATAATGACTGTCTTTGGTCCTCAAACAACTTGTGCATTAATATTGTATTCCACTGACAAGTGATGTAAGTGGATAAATGCCTGCAGAATTTCTCAGCCAGACAGATCTGTTTCAGTACATTATAATTGCACAAAATGTTTCCAAAAACATCAAGAGCCAGCATTAACATGCTTGGCAACCACCGCTCACTACTGCTTCCTGGGTTTTGGCATCCACCACCGTAAATGAATATAACAAATTTCATGCAAAGTGCTTCCCCATCTCCACTGTGAGACTCCATATTGAGAATAAAAAGCTCTGGCAAAAAAGCATGCCTTAATTTGGTTAAAGGTCCTTTGCACTATTTCTTTCATATTCTCTATGAGGTCTAGAAAACCATAATAACTAAAAGGTAATGCCTTTAGGAGCAGTCAGCACCAGGAGGAACCAGAATTGAGTCATGTTTACAGAACTAGCACTAAAATTCTTGCCAGTATTTGTTTTAGGAAAACCTTACAGGGCTGTATTACTATATGCAATTTACACGCCTTAACTCTAATTCAGTTTTGTATAGCATTAGTTTTACACAAGATTCCCTAAACATTTCATAATACCCCTTTCCTTTCCAGCAAAAAACCTTGGCTTAGCTTCTTGCTGTAGAATGAATTTGTTTTAAAATGATTAATAGGCTATGTTTTTTCTAATGATGTAATTAATGGTGCCTATTGATTATGGTCACAGGGTTTTAAGTGGACATGTCTCCTGACACGTTTGCAACAATCAGTAGAGCATAAAAAGTCTGTTTTTTTGTAAAGAAAATAAAAAAAAAGTTTCTTAAAAACTATTATATAAAAATAGACATTGATAGGAGAAATGGATTCGATAATACAATCCCCGATAAAACAAGATGTTCTTTATTAGAAAAATCAATCTTTAAAGCAGCACTGTCACAGAATGGGGGCTTTGCAGAATTTGCAGAGCCCTTTAACGTTGGAAATTGCCCCTGGGGGTGGGGGGAAGTCCTCTTCTTCCTTCAGGTCCTCTTCAGCGCCAGGAGCCAACGTCACTGCTGTACTCTGACGCATGTGCATGAGGTCTATGGAGGGTCGCGCAAGACTGTGGTTTCCTCCACAGAGGGTGCCAATTCCATGCAGCTTTCACTGATGACATTTAGAGGAAAGTGATAGTTCTAGACACAAAGCTACCACAATCTAGAAATCCATACTTTGTCTCCATATATCTCTTCTAAAGATTCTAACTTTATGAAATACAAATTTTGGGGGGGAGGAGTGTGACCAGGCCGCTGTATTAAACATTTAATGCATTTGATAGTGTGATGTAATTCCAGTAAAATACAAGTTTAGCAGGCTAAGATTGCCACAAGGCATATGTATGTATATGTGTTTGTAGTATCAGTTAGTTAATTACACGTAGCTAAGATACTGTTATCACTGTACTGACCAGGTGCAGGAATGTAAGAACTGGAATTACGCGTCCCTCTCCTTTGTATCAGATGAGCCACGTGGTTAGACCGGATGGATGAGTTTAGACTCTATTTATTAAACAGGTTAAGGGTATGTGTGGGTGTAGTTAATTGTGGGAGGAGCTACAGTGCTATATAAGGAATGTACTCTATGTATTCAGTACTCAGACTTTGCTGTATTTTGGTGACGCTAGTCCCTCTGAGTCCCGATCGGTGATCCAATAAAGAATCTCTTCCTTCCTGAAGAAACCTGTGTCCATCTCTCTGTGCTTGGCTTCCGTCAGTTTCTCCGGTATCATTTGGTGCGTTGGCCGGGAAGCTCATCGTTCAACGGTAGCTGAGAGGCAGAGGCGTGAGACGGTCTATCTTTGCCCACGTTCTCTACGGCTGCACCCCTGAACTTCTGCGTGGACCTCCCTTCGTCTCGGCGCCACTGGTCTGTTGTCCAGGAGATCATCGGCCTCTACGTGAGAAGTGCTGGGGTGTCCCCGTCGATGAGTGTGAACTCAGGTTCAGGAACGAGGAGGTAAGACAACTGCTGTTTTAGACGGCAGGACCCACTAGGGGTATACCGATTGTGCGGTAGGCCCAAAGGGGTTTTGAATCTGTGTATCTGCCCCCTCTGTCGGAGGGAAGGAGCGAAGGCGCACCGCTCGATCGAACGCTCTTTAGTCAGACCGTTTGATTTGGTTAGTCAGGTGGGGTCCTGGTGTAAATAGCCCTAGCCGGACACCGGTGTCTTGTCTAGACTAGCGTTCTAGGGTGTATATTACGTTCGCTAGGTCGGAGGGACCGGGAGACTAAGCGGCGCCTGTGTAAATTCGGTTCGCTAGTTCTCATCCTATCTGGGCTAAGTGGGAAGGCGTGTAAATTTGGAACCCACTAGACTTTTGATAGTGCGACTAAGAGGCGCCTGTGTAAATTCGGTTCTCTAGCTCGCTATATATGTGGTGATTGGGCAGTGTGGCTAACCAAAACGGGTGTATATAGTTTTAGGTAGTCCATTCAAGGTACTGGCCAATAGTTTAGTTGGGAATTGTAAATGTGTTAACGATTGTTTTAGTAAAGTGTATATCTTGTTAGATAGCGCGAGCTCAGCCGTCTAGCGAGAGTGTTAATAGTGTGTTGCTGTATTATAGTGCACGGTACCATAACCCTGTATATTTACTGACATTATATAATAAGTACTAATTATTGTCGTCCATTGCATGTTTAACACCATAACCACTAATAATTGTATTGTGACCTTAACTTGTGCTTTGACCTATGCTAACCGTACTGTAACCGCTATTTGTAAAAGACGATGTTACTGGGGTGTGTTATAGACGGGTAATTCGTTTATAGAGAATTATAGCGTGGGTGACTGTATAGTTACGCCAAAGGGCATAATATTGATTATATAGTGACTGGTGTAACAGCTGTGTGTGTACGGGAATTCCCTGAGTGTTTATTGTTATTGTGTACGTTTCACTTGGTAACCGTACCACGTGGTGCTGTTGCCAGAGGAAACGGGTGTGACTGTTGAATAGTACGCGTGTATAGTATTCGTTGTCGACGACGTTCCATTGTTAAGTATGGGTGCGTCGCAGTCAACGATTCCGGATCCCTTAGGATGTATGGTTAAGAATTTTAAAAAGGGATTCAAAGTTTGTGATTTTGGGATAAAGATGTCTCCTGTACGTTTGGTCACTTTGTGTACTAGGGAGTGGCCTACTTTGGTTGCGGCATGGCCGCCACGTGGCAGTTTGGATCCAACTCTGGTACAGCGCTTACACGTGGCTGTATCGGGTAGGCCTGAACTTTACGGCCAGTTTCCTTATATTGACTGTTGGAGACAGGCCGTAAATGACTCGCCAAAATGGCTCCAGACATGCCACGAGGAGCAGTGTCGCCTCATGGTAGCTAGGACTTGCTCGTCCACTAGGACTGGTGTTAGGCCCATTTTGGACACGCCCCCTGAGTCCGAGATCCCTTTGCCGCCCCCTTACTTTCCGTTAAGAAGAAGTGACGCAAACGCAGGAAGTCCTGCACCCCTCCCCTCATTACCCTCATCCACTTCCGCTTCCTCCTCCAGTACAGGATCCACCCCCCCTCGTACTAAATCTCCCCTTCCGGAACCAGAATCCACCCCCATTAGAAACGAATATCCTGATTTGGCGCCACTTCAGACTTCCGGTCAAGCTTCATCTAGCTCGGCTCGAAGTGTTTTATTTACGACCTTTTCCCAAAACCGACCTCCCACATCCCCATACCCTATCTCTCCCCGACCGGAACCCATGACTGACGCCTCTCTACGTAGCCCCATCCAAACCCGACAGTTGACTGGTGCCCAACAATTAAAGCACTATCAGATGCCTCTTCGTCTGAATCCCGGGTCAGCTTATATCGATGCCGCAGGTCAAATGGCACACGCTGACCCAGTCTTCGTATATGTCCCATTTACCACAACCGATCTTTTAAACTGGAAGACCCATAATTCCTCGTATACTGAGAAACCACAAGCTATGACTGATCTGTTCACCTCAATAGTACAGACGCATAATCCGACATGGGCTGATTGCCAGCAGTTACTAATGACTTTATTTAACAATGAGGAAAGGACAAGAATAAATCAAGCAGCCATTAAAGCATTAGAGGATAGAGCCCGTGCTTTGAACCAAGCCAATCCAGCAGCATGGGCCGCGACACACTATCCCAACACCGATCCCGATTGGAACGTAAATGGTGCTGATATGGTTCAACTCAGAGCCTATAGAGACGCTATAATTGCTGGCATGAAAGCCGGAGGAAAGAAAGCCATTAACATGTCGAAGACAGTTGAGGTGATCCAGAAAAGCGATGAAGCGCCCAGTGTCTTTTATGACCGATTATTGGAGGCATACCGCTTGTATACCCCCTTTAATCCGGAAGACGCAGACAATTCCCGAATGGTTAACTCCGCCTTTGTCAGCCAAGCATACGGAGATATTAAGCGCAAGCTACAAAAGTTAGAAGGGTTTGCAGGTATGTCCATCACCCAACTAATGGAGGTAGCAAATAAGGTCTATATGAACAGGGATACAGAAAGTAAGAAAGAGGAAGAGCGCAAGATGCGTAAAAAGGCTGATATGCTAGCGGTAGCGATCGCAGGCGTAGATAAACGGGGCCCAGATAGAGGCAATAATAGATGGAGTAGGGAGCCTTTGAGTAGGGATCAATGCGCGTATTGCAAGGAAGAAGGGCATTGGAGGAACGAATGTCCGCAAAGAGAGCAGTACGAGAGAGACCAACCCAGGGCAGGCTACGGAAACTTTAGAGGTAGAGCGAGAGGTAGAGGAGGCCCCGGAGGGAGTAATGGTTATAGAGGGAGTAATGGGAACAGAGGAAGTGTTAGGGAAGACAGGTATATTCCAGCAGCGCAAAGGTCCCGCGATAGAGAAGGTAGGGACTTTGTAGGATTGGCTGACACTGTCATGGAGGACTATTGATACCGACCGGGCTCCATCCCCCTTGGTCGAGCGGAGCCTATGGTCGATGTATCAATAGGGGGGAAAAGGAGTGCGTTCATGATCGACACTGGTGCTGAACATTCAGTGGTGACTAATCTAGTTGCTCCTCCATCTGGAAGGACTATTACTGTGATAGGAGCAACTGGAAGAAGTGCTGAAAAACCGGTTCTTAAAAGTCGACTCTGTACATTGGGAGGCCACGTAGTAAAACACCAATTCCTTTATATGCCTGAATGTCCAGTCCAATTGCTGGGACGTGATATGCTATCAAAATTACAAGCGCAGATTACGTTCCTACCAAATGGAACAACATCCTTAAAGTTTAATGGACCTTCAGGTATTATGACTTTATCCGTACCAAAGGAAGAAGAGTGGCGACTTTATACAGTGTTGACTAGCCAAAACCCTAGGAGTGATGAGACATTGTTTAACATACCAGGAGTTTGGGCAGAGAACAACCCACCAGGACTGGCCCGCAATATTCCACCAATAAAAATTGAACTGAAACATGGGGTTTATCCAGTGAGCCTAAGACAATATCACATTCCGCAGAAGGCTAAGAAGAACATCCAATCCTATCTGGATAAGTTCATACGGTATGGTATCCTAAAATTCTGTACTTCCCCCTGGAACACCCCATTGCTGCCTGTTCAAAAGCCCGGTACAGATGAGTATCGACCTGTACAGGACTTAAGAGCAGTCAATGATGCGGTTGTTAGCATACATCCAGTTGTACCCAATCCATATAACCTGCTTGCTTTAATTCCGGGCGGGGCTACTTACTTCACAGTCTTAGATCTCAAAGATGCCTTCTTTTGCCTCCGAATTGCCGCAGAAAGCCAATGTATTTTCGCTTTCCAATGGGAGAACGCTGTAACGGGCTCAAAACGCCAAATGACTTGGACAAGACTGCCCCAAGGGTTTAAAAATTCACCTACCCTATTTGGTTCAGCTCTAAGTCAAGATCTACTGGATTTCGAGTCTATCCCAGGAGAATGTGTATTGTTACAATATGTAGATGACTTGTTGATAGCAGCAGTTACAAAAGAAAAATGTCAGCAAGCAACGCACGATCTACTACATATTCTCTGGAAGGCAGGATACAAGGTGTCCAGGAAGAAGGTTCAGTTGTGTTTGCCAACTGTCAAGTATCTGGGATTCCATATCTCTGAAGGTCAAAGGATTATGGGGCCAGAGAGAAAAGAAGCTGTCTGCCAAATACCAATACCCAAGAATAGAAGACAAGTGCGAGAATTTTTGGGGGCAGCAGGCTTCTGTAGGATATGGATTCCCAGCTATGCGATACTGGCAAAACCTCTGTACGCAGCCATCAAAGGTACAGAGCACGACCCCTTCTTATGGACCCAAGAACAGCAAACGGCATTTGAAGATGTGAAGAAGGCTTTGATGAGTGCCCCAGCATTAGGTCTACCTGATCACACACGACCATTCTACTTATATGTACACGAGCAAAGAAGAATGGCTGTGGGAGTATTGACACAGTACTTGGGATCATGGCAAAGACCTGTTGCCTACATGTCTAAGCAACTGGATGCAGTGGCCAGCGGACTTCCACCTTGTCTAAGAGCCGTAGCTGCAGCCGCCCTGCTAGTAGCTGAAGCCGATAAACTCACTCTGGGTCAAGAACTTTATGTACGAGTCCCACATGCAGTACAGACGTTGTTGGATTACAAAGGAAATCATTGGTTTAGTAACAGCCGTATGACCAAGTATCAAGCAATGTTGTGTGAAAACCCAAGAGTGCATTTAGAGACTGTAAACACCTTAAATCCAGCTACCCTTTTGCCGCAACCTACTGAAAGTCAACATGATTGTTTGGAAGTAATGGATGAAGTATTTTCAAGTAGACCAGATCTTCGTGATTTTCCCATCCAGAACCCCGATGTTCAATATTACACCGACGGCAGTAGTTATGTGAAAGAAGGGATCCGCTATGCAGGATATGCAGTGACAACAATAGACAAGGTGATAGAAGCTCGGCCACTGGCGAAAGGAACATCAGCACAAAAGGCAGAATTAATAGCACTAACACGAGCGTTACAATTGGCTGAAGGTTTAAGAGTAAATATCTATACGGACTCTAAGTATGCGTTTTTAACCACTCATGCCCACGGAGCTTTGTATAAAGAAAGAGGACTACTGAATTCAGAAGGCAAAGAAATCAAGTACGCAGCTGAAATCCTACAACTATTGGAAGCAGTGTGGGAGCCGAAAGAAGTCGGTATCATACATTGTCGAGCGCATCTGAGAGGAGATGGTGATGTAACCAAGGGAAATCGGATGGCAGATAGTGCAGCTAAGCGTGCTGCTGAATCAGGAAGACAGGAGTATGTGGGGCATATAGCTGCTCTTATACCAACTGCACTGTCCCAATGGACTCCAGTTTATACAGCTCAAGAAGAGGAGTGGTTAAAGACTGAACCGGGAAAGTATTTGGAGAACAAGTGGTATCAGCTAGAAGATGGAAGAATAGTCATACCAGCATCACTAGCGGTAGAAATTGTCCAAAATTATCACAACGGGACACATTCTGGGAGAGACAGTACTGAAGAATCTCTCAGGAAACATTTCTACATACCAAGATTGTCCAACTTGACTCAGGCCATTGTACGCAGATGTGTAACGTGTGCTAAGAATAATGCAAGACAAGGACCAGTAAAGCCACCAGGAGTCCAGTTTATGGGGGGACTCCCCATGTCCGATCTACAAATAGACTTTACAGTAATGCCTAAATCGGGTGGACATCGTTACCTGTTGGTAATTGTGTGCACCTATTCAGGCTGGGTAGAAGCATGTCCTACTCGTACAGAGAAAGCAGGAGAAGTTGTAAGATTCCTGCTACGAGAAATAATACCCCGATATGGACTACCCTGTTCTATAGGATCGGACAATGGTCCAGCTTTTGTTCATCAGTGCCTACAACAACTGACTCATATGCTTGGTATAAAGTGGAGGCTTCATACTGCATATAGACCCCAGAGTTCTGGTAAGGTAGAGAGAATGAATAGAACTATAAAGAACCAGTTGGCTAAAATGTGTCAGGAAACCCAACTTAAGTGGAACGTTCTCTTACCCATAGCTTTATTGCGAATCCGCAGTACCCCTACCAGAAGGATGGGCCTCTCTCCTTTTGAAATCATGTATGGGCGACCACCTCCCGTACTTGGTAACTTAAGGGGGGACTTGAGTCAGTTGGGAGAAGGAATTACCCGGCAGCAGGTTGTAGAGTTGGGTAAGACTATGGAGGAGGTACAGAAATGGGTACAAGATAGATTACCTGTGAATATTTATCCCCCTGTTCATAGTTATCATCCAGGAGACCAAGTGTGGATTAAAGAGTGGAATAATGTACCGTTAGGGCCCAAGTGGAGAGGTCCTTATGTTGTTCTTTTGTCTACCCCTACAGCGATAAAAGTAGCCGAAGTAACTCCGTGGATACATCACTCCAGGGTTAAACCAGCAGCAGTCGATTCTTGGCAAATTACAGCAGATCCAGAGAATCCCTGCAAGATCCGGTTGAAACGCACTACTCAGTCGGAGTAACGAGGAATTATTGTGGATTACAAATTTTATTGTTACAGGTGTGAGTGAGAAGGCCATAATAAAGCCTGTCCGCTTACCAACACATAGTGTATAAGCCAGGAAAGTCTCGAAGGGACACCTGTGAAGACGAGCAGAACTCCATTCCCTGCAGCCCTCACATCCTGGAAGCTGAGGTTCCATCGCACGGACGAAGACTGAGGATGACGGCGAAAGATGTGCTTTTGATTGTGTTTATTTATATGTGTTTTTATATTCAGGAAGGTAGAGGTACCGACACTCCTAGCTGTGAGGTATGCATTAAGACTACGAGAACAGGTAACCATATTTCCCAAACCCTAATTTGGCATTCACAATACGAATGTAAAGGAGAGGTATCAAGATGTAGATACCTAAATATAGACTATAGTGTGTGCCATTTAGGAGTAGGAGAACCTAAGTGCTTCAGTCCAGAGTATCAACCTCGTACAATTTGGTTGACTCTCAGGAATGGAGATCCTCAGGGGACCCTAATTAATAAGACGGTGTTAGAATCCGTACATTCTTCGGGTGTTCTGCTATTTGATGCATGTAAGGCGATATCAAGTGGTAGAAAACCGTGGAATGTATGTGGGGATCTTAGATGGGAGAGGACGTATGGGTCTAATGATAAATATATTTGTCCCAGTAGTAAAAATAAATATGTGAGTCCTAGATGCCCAAATAAAGACTATAACTTTTGTCCATATTGGTCTTGTGTGGGGTGGGCGACTTGGGGACAGACAGTAGATAAAGACATGATAGTGACTAAGTTGCCGACTAGCCCTTATTGTAAGTCTATGGAATGCAACCCAGTCCATATACTTATTAATAACCCCGACAAGTTCCTAGATAAGTATGGAAATTTATTTGGGTTTCAGATATACGGGACGGGTTTAGATCCTGGGACATTATTGTTTATAGGAATAGAGACTGATACGGTATCCTCCCAGACTCATCAAGTATACCATTCCTTTTATGAAGAGATGAGTATAGATAATAAGATCCCCCATAACGCTAAAAACCTGTTCATTGACCTAGCTGAAAGTATTGCCGGTAGTCTTAATGTTACCAACTGCTATGTGTGTGGAGGTACTAACATGGGAGACCAATGGCCTTGGGAAGCAAAGGAGGTAATGTCCGGTTCTGAGGCAGTTGACCAACTAATATCTACACAAGCCGATTATCATTTGAGTGTTAGAGGTAAATCTGAGTGGAGATTAAAGACCTCCATCATAGGTTATGTTTGCATAGCAAGGAAAGGAATAATGTATAATACTTCTGTAGGAGAATTAACTTGTCTAGGGCAAAAAGCTTATGATGATGATACTAAAAATACAACTTGGTGGTCGGCTTCAAATGTCTCAGAACCATCTAACCCGTTTGCTAGATATGCCAGTTTAAAGGATGTGTGGTTTGATTTATCCATCACATCTACCTGGAGAGCCCCAGCAAATTTGTACTGGATCTGTGGTAAGAAAGCCTATTCGGAGTTGCCACAGGACTGGGAAGGGGCATGTGTGTTGGGTATGCTCAAACCATCCTTCTTCTTGTTACCGATTGAAACAGGTGAGACTTTAGGTGTTAAAGTGTATGATGTGAATCATAGGAAGAAAAGGGGACCCTTAGAGATAGGCACCTGGGAAGATAATGAATGGCCTCCCCAGCGTATCATAGATTATTATGGGCCAGCCACGTGGGCAGAAGATGGTACCTTTGGTTATAGAACCCCAATTTATATGCTCAACCGTATTATAAGATTACAGGCGGTGGTTGAGATTATTACTAATGAGACCTCACAAGCACTCAATCTTCTAGCGAAGCATAATATCAGGATGAGGACAGCAGTGTACCAAAATAGATTAGCCTTGGATTACCTTTTGGCAGTAGAGGGAGGTGTATGTGGGAAGTTTAACCTGAGCAATTGCTGTCTTCAAATAGATGACGAAGGGCAAGCAATAGCTGAGCTTACTAGCCATATGGTTAAACTAGTGCATGTGCCTACTCAGGTATGGAAAGGGTACAATCCAAGTAGTTGGTTTGGTAGCTGGTATGAGTGGTTTGGAGGGCTTAAGGCAGTGGTAGGTGGAGTCCTACTGATTTTACTGTTGTGTCTACTCCTACCGTGTCTTATACCCTTAGTAGTTAGGTCTGTGCAAAGCCTGATAGGAAGTATAGCAGAGAGGAAGGCTGCTGCACAGATAATGGCGATATATAAGTATAAGGCTCTAGATCAAGGAGCACCAATGCAGGAAGATGAGTGTTAAAAGATTCACATCATAAGATAAGTCTGGTCTGGTTCATGGTAACCTGAGGTATATGCAAACCAAGGTTAAGTGATGCCTCAAGTAATTGTGAAATATCAGAGGCATCAAAGGGGGGAATGTGATGTAATTCCAGTAAAATACAAGTTTAGCAGGCTAAGATTGCCACAAGGCATATGTATGTATATGTGTTTGTAGTATCAGTTAGTTAATTACACGTAGCTAAGATACTGTTATCACTGTACTGACCAGGTGCAGGAATGTAAGAACTGGAATTACGCGTCCCTCTCCTTTGTATCAGATGAGCCACGTGGTTAGACCGGATGGATGAGTTTAGACTCTATTTATTAAACAGGTTAAGGGTATGTGTGGGTGTAGTTAATTGTGGGAGGAGCTACAGTGCTATATAAGGAATGTACTCTATGTATTCAGTACTCAGACTTTGCTGTATTTTGGTGACGCTAGTCCCTCTGAGTCCCGATCGGTGATCCAATAAAGAATCTCTTCCTTCCTGAAGAAACCTGTGTCCATCTCTCTGTGCTTGGCTTCCGTCAGTTTCTCCGGTATCAATAGAACTTCATGGAGATCACATTAAAAATTAAAAATGTAGGCCAAGTTCAACATTTGTTTCCAACTTGGCTGTTCTAATCCATATTTAGCAAATCAATCTATTTTTACTTCTGTTAAGTGCCAGCATATTCTGCAATGGATAAGCAAAATATGAATCTAATTCATGACAATTATAGAGAATGTGAATATAACAGGATGAGGCCCATTATCAAACAAGCTGAGTCTAACAGGGTTATCCATTAAAGGGATCCTATAGTGCCAGGAAAACAAACCCGTTTTCCTGGCAACAAAAGGCTCCTGTGGTGCCCCCCTCCCGCGGGGTGGAAGGGGTTAAAACCCCCTCAGCCACCTTCTTGAATCCAGCATGATGTCCCTCGGCGCTGGGTCATGCTCCTCCTCTGCCGACGTCAGCCGGCGGGGGAGACCTAATGCGCATGTGCGGCAATAGCCCCGCGCGCATTAGACCTCCCCATAGGAAAGCATTATTCAATGCTTTCCTTTGGGGAAAATCTGACACTGGAGGTCCGTGAGGATGTCCAGCATCAGATAACGGACCAAAAGCCTGTTTAGATTCCGGAAGCCCTCTAGTGGCTGTCTGTTAGCTAAGGGAGGGCAGACTTAGAACTGCAATGTAAACATTGCAGTTCTCTGGATCTGCAATGTTTAGCATTGCTGCACTAAGTGCAAAAGGGACGCAGCACCCAGATTACTTCAATTAGCTGAAGTGGTCTGGGTGCCTACAGTGTCCCTTTAAACTGTGAATTAGAGTGAATTAAAATATATTTCTTTTTAACGTTTGTGCTTTGTTAATGTCTTCCACAGGTGCTCTTCAAAATTTCCTCCCCCCAAACAAACCCTAAAGGGATAATGATCTAGTTTCCATATAAAAGAGGGAATTAATAAAGATAATGCGTGTAACAGTATGTCAAATTGAAACATTATTTATACGATCACGCTATGGTTGGATAATTCCGCAGAGTCTCGCAAATACTGCCAAGAGAATAATGTTGCTGGCATCTAACGTTTTGTGTTTTAGATTGATCTATATGGATGTATGCCTGTTTTAGCTCGTAACAGAATGGTAACAAATTGTCTTCTTTCTAAATTCTTGTGCTAAGTCTGCCCAACTCTGACCTTAACTAATGGAGTACAAATAAATCTTCTGACTTTACTGTCACTAAAATGCATTACTCTAATAAGATTCTCTATATAAATAAAAAAGCAGTCAAAACTGTGTTGAGTAGCATTATGACAATTCTATAATGATGCTGAATTCATAGTTTTAGTGGCGTCAAAGCTCCATTTAAATGACCAGTGTCTTTACACTGTTAAAGCAGTGCACCCAACTTACTTTAAGTGGACTTTAAGAACATAGTCCCCATACTCTAGTCTTGCAGCTTGCTGAAATACTTTAGGGGTTAACAGCTTGTCCCTTCAGACTTATTTTATAAAAGTGCCAATAGAATTGGTTTCTATGCTCTGTTGGTAGATTGCCACGCATGTGCCATGTGTCCCAATTCTTGTGAGTAATGATGGCTTCACAAAAGAAGCTGCGGCAAGAACAAGATGAGTTTAATAGCTTTTCAATTCAAAATGAGGGGCCCTGTTATGTAAATTTATGTATTTTAAACTTTGCCCGCTGATTGGCGATGTTAGATTTCGACACCTGCACTCGGTAAGTGATGGCCTGGATGCTGGTGTTAAGGAGCTTCAGGTCAGCTGCCCACAGTTTATGTATGTCTGCCAGCAGGGCCTTTAGATCATCTTTGGTGGTGGGTGCCGAGCCGTCAAGTGGGTCTGAAATTCATCCTTGGCCGGCCTGAGGGTCAGGTGTGGCCTCCTGTGTTCTCTGCTCCGGAATGGTTGTGGCTTGCGGGCCGTCTGCGGGGTTCGTTCTGGCATGCGCAGGCCTCTGTAATAGGGTGCCTATATCCCTGCCATCCACAACGGTGCTTGGTTTTTCCGAGCGATGTCCCATGGCTGATGTAGGTGGCGTGGGTGTCTCCAACAGTGAGCTCCCTGTGATTGTGCCGCCAAGCAGCAACTACAGGTCTCTGCTTGTCGGTGTGTAGTAGGCCCCAATCGTGTGCCTCGGCTTGGGCTGTTTGGGTGTGTGGAAGAGTTATATTTCAACTACCTTTAAAAAAAAAAAAAAAAAAAAAAAAAAAAAGCATAACATTTTATGCAGTCAAGGCAGTTAAAATCTAAAATATGAAAAACTGATAAATGGTTATGTCCTTAAAATCCTATGTCGCCTGCAAATTTAGAAACCAAGGTAACTCATCCGCTAGTTTGCTCAACACAAACTTCCTTGTTCATGCTAGGCAGTGTCCAATCAAATGCTTCAAATGCTTGTTGAAGCATTGTAGACCCAGTAAGCACATTTGGAAGCTATGAAACCACATTTATTAGAATAGGAAAAATATATAATATCAATACGTAAGTTTTGGATAATTTACAAATTATAGCAATAAAATACTCATATTGTGATGGAATAGTCCAAAAATGGGTTTGGCAGAATTCATTCTTCTTTGGTAAAGCTTTGATGTTTTCTTTATTCAACTAATCTCTCTCAGGAGGCTGATTTGCACTACCAGGAAATTAACAGAGCAGGACATATAGACTTCTGAAATAAACACACTCTGCATATAACAAAGATTCCAAATGAACAGTTTTTATTCAGAACGTGTGCATGGAGCCTTCATGAGTCATAGCCAGGGGAGATGTGGCTAGGCATGCATATACTAAGCTATTTAACTCTTAAACAGCAGAAAGTCTGGCATCTAGATATGTGCATCTAAAACACTTCATTATGCTACAATGGTTCTGGTTCTTAGACCGACCCGTTAACTCATTTGAGATGCACTGGAATAAGCAAGGCACATTTTCCTCAATACACTATCAAAACAATTAATTGCACATGAGAAGTCAACAGCATCACAGTACGTATGTGACCTTACAAAGATTCCCAATGTGTTGTCAGTTGGATAAATTGTTTTGTTTATTGCAGGCTGACAAAGCTTTTCTTAGTCAACATTCTGCTTCTGTCTGCTTCTCTACATGAAGATGCAATTACCGAACTCCTACCAAGCTGTTTATAACCACCTTCTAAAAAACTATGGATTACAGATCATGGTGGTAAATGTTCCAGCATAAATAAAATCCATTGGTAGTTTAATATAGAAACAATGTGAGCAACTAATATCCAATTTATATGCATAAACAACCCTTGCTGTTTGATCAAAACAATGGAGCTGCGTACGAGTCACAGCAAAAAAGGTATACCATTTAAAATTTGGTGTCAAAGATGATGAATTACAAACTCTACTGTTGCATTCATTTATTCCAATATACACTGCTCAAAAAAATAAAGGGAACACAAAAACACACACCCTAGATCTGAATGAATTAAAGGACCACTATAGGCACCCAGACAACTTCAGCTTAATGAAGTGGTTTGGGTGCCAGGTCCAGCTAGGTTTATCCCTTTTTTTAAATAAACATAGCAGTTTTTAGAGAAACTGCTATGTTTATAATAGGGTTAATCCAGCCTCTAGTGGCTGTCTCATTGACAGCCGCTAGAGGGCTTCCGCGCTTCTCACTTCAGAGAAACTGCTAGGTTTATTAATGGGTTAATCCAGCCCTCAAATCCTCTAGTGGCTGTCTCACTGACAGTCGCTAGAGGCGCTTGCGTGTTTCTCACTGTGAAAATCACAGTGAGAGCACGCAAGCGTCCATAGGAAAGCATTGATAATGCTTTCCAATGAGACCGGCTGAATGCGCGTGCAACTCTTGCCGCGCGTGCGCATTCAGCCGAATGGGAGGAGAGGAGGAGGATCGGAGGAGGAGAGCTCCCTGCCCGGCGCTGGAGAAAGGTAAGTTTTAACCCCTTTCCTCTCCCCAGAGCCAGGCGGGAGGGGGACCCTGAGGGTGGGGGCACCCTCAGGGCACTATAGTGCCAGGAAAACGAGTATGTTTTCCTGGCACTATAGTGGTCCTTTAAGTGTTCCCTTTATTTTTTTGAGCAGTGTACATAGATTAGTACAAGAGTAAGTAAGAGTATTAGTATTAGTAAGAGTAGTACAAAAAATAGATAAAAGAGGAGGGAAACATAAAAAAGGAGGGGGAAATACTCGCCTCCTGTCATTATTAAAATTAAGATTATTAGTTCACTACGTTAGCATAATCTACAATTTTACCACATAACCGGAGGCTTCATATTTAGCATTTTTAACGCTATCTGATTAGAGAAAAAGAAGCGTGAGAGGAAAGACAGAAATAAAAAATCCAAAAGGTTTCTTCCCGAGACCAGTCCGCCGAACGCATGATGTCTGAAATAGGAAGTTGAGAATCATAATTGAGTTATTACAGTATCTGACTCAATTCTCTCACAGGCAGAGAGGAGGGAATTATCTGTTTGTATTGGGAGTGTCACACTTTGTTTCTGTATTATTATTGGTTGTAAACTTTGTGTCCCTGTCCCCCACAAGGTCCATGTACACAAGGTTTTATGGGGACTTGCATAAAACCCAGTGTGGCACCATTAAACTTCATTCCTGTTGTACCCTTCATCTAGTCTAGGCTAGGCATGTGCATGGGGAAAATGTTCGGTTCGGTTCGGCATTCCGAAATTCTGGATTTTCGCAATTCGGGACTTCGGCAACTTCGGAACTTCGGCACTTTAGCACTTCGACACTTCGGAAATTCGGCACTTCGGAATTTCAGGACTTCGGCACCTCGGGACTTCTCTTGCAGCCGCTTTGTAGATAACTTCCTAATTCCCACGGTATTAGGGAGTTATCTACCAAAAGGCTGAAAGACCTAAATTGGTCTTTCAGCCAAATTTACTAATACTAAGTAAAAATTACTTAGTATTAGTAAATTTTGCCCCTACTCGCTATACCGCGAGTAGGGGCATGTCTATTAACCCCTTAAGGACTAAACTTCTGGAATAAAAGGGAATCATGACATGTCACACATGTCATGTGTCCTTAAGGGGTTAAACAGTGAGCAGCCTGTGACTGCTCCCTGTTTTAAAAAAAAAAGTGCCCCCCCCGGCCCCCACCCCTGAGTGGCGGGTGGGGGCTCTAAAGTAAAATGAGGGGGGCCTAATGTCCTCCACCCTGGCCCCCACCCCTGAGCGGCGGGTGGGGGCCCTAAAAAATGTTGTTCCCCCCAGGTGACTAGGGGTCCCCAAACCCCTAGTCACCCCCTCCCCCCAATAAAAATTGTCCCCCTACCTTTCACTGGGTAAGTATATTAGTACTTATGCAATACTGTGCTTCGGAACTTCGTCACTTTGACACTTCGGAACTTCGTCACTTTGACACTTCGGAACTTCGGCCCCTCAGAACTTCGGCACTTCGACACTTTGGAAATTCGGTATTTTCGGAACTTCGGGACCTCGGCAATTCGGACATTCGGAAGTACATATTCGGACCGAAACAAATTGCACATGTCTAGTCTAGGCTGATGTTTGGGTAACTGTCTACTTGCTGGGGAGAACACTATCTGAATGCTGCATTTGTCTGGAACCGTTCGAATCTACACCCGAACTGCAAGCATTAATCACTCAGGCTCAGCAGTTCAGGAGGAAATAGATGAACAGGGTATCTACTATACCAGCGTTCGTAACACCTGGTATATGGGTGTATACAAACACCGCTAGGTATGCTGTGATGTGAGGGCTCAGATACCTTGCCAGTCATATTGAGCGGCTTATTATAAAAGAGGATGATACTCTTGCATATTATTGGGAGGCGTTAAGAGACTCCAATAGCCAAAGGGGGGAACCCCTAAGTCCCCAGTGGGGATGTACCGTACCGTGGGTAATCGTAATCTTTGTATGTGTCATGTATTTCATACCAGGAAAGAGGTTTGGTAGGTACCGCAGTCGGGGTTTTACCCCTATTGCTCATGTAGGGCCAGGCTCGTAGAGAGAATCTGTAGGACATGTGCGTTTACCACTTATCAGTAACAGGGGATTCACCCGTGTACAGCTGTGGCAAGCACTCTGCACGCCAGGCACATCCAGCACATATGCAGAAATTGACTGTAAGGTTTAATGTAAGCAACAATTAAACCAGCATTAGTTGTATAGAGAGAAGATTAATCCTTTGTAATATATCCTGTGCCAGTATATAGTAATTGCCCATACCGAATGTAATTGTATATAGATAGACATCATTGTGCAGCAGAAAAACTTGTATATTGGCTGCAAGTTCACCTTTTGTGATAGGTCTTGTGTGCCTGAGTGTGTTGGGAGTGACAAGTGTGTCTCCACTTGCGGTTAGTTGTATAGAGGGGAGGATAATTCAGCCAAATTAAGATTATACAAGAGTGACAAGCTAAGAAGCATATACTCTGACCTGTTCCTGCAAGAGCAGAAAAGAAAGAGGGAGAATTAGGGGCTGTCCTACCTTATATCTGTTATGACTGTTTTGTTCTGATTGGTTAAAGTTTTTTGATTGACTGCTGGAGTTTTAAGTAAAGAAATTCAATGCAAAATATGAAGCCTCCTGTTGTGGTAAAATTATGGAAGCAAAAATTATTGCACCTTGCTTTACAGATCTCTTACATTGTAACATTGATCTAAGGATGAAGTAAAAATAAATCAAATAAAAATTTGTTATTGTTTTTTACAAAAGTGATTATTTTTACTACTGCTACTTTAAAATTCACAGAGTGAATCTATAGTTACACGTTGACTATAATTATATTCTATGCCGTTACCAGTGCCAATTTAAGTTGTTTTTACGTTTAGCTTGATGGTATTGACTGCCTTAGTTTAAAAAAAGTCCCAGATTAAATTGATAATATTGAGCTTATTTAAAGGGACACTATAGTCACCTGAACAACTTCAGCTTAAAGGACCACTCTAGGCACCCAGACCACTTCAGCTTAATGAAGTGGTCTGGGTGCCAGGTCCAGCTAGGGTTAACTAATTTTTTTTATAAACATAGCAGTTTCAGAGAAACTGCTTTGTTTATCAATTAGTTAAGCCTTCCCCTATTTCCTCTAGTGGCTGTCTCACTGACAGCCGCTAGAGGCGCTTGCGTGATTCTCACTGTGAAAATCACAGTGAGAGCACTCAAGCGTCCATAGGAAAGCATTATGAATGCTTTCCTATGTGACCGGCTGAATGCGCGCGCAGCTCTTGCCGCGCGTGCGCATTCAGCCGACGGGGAGGAACGGAGGCGGAGAGGAGGAGGAGAGCTCCCCGCCCAGCGCTGGAAAAAGGTAAGTTTGAACCCTTTTCCCCTTTCCAGAGCCGGGCGGGAGGGGGTCCCTGAGGGTGGGGGCACCCTCAGGGCACTCTAGTGCCAGGAAAACGAGTATGCTTTCCTGGCACTAGAGTGGTCCTTTAATAAGGTTGTTCAGGTGAGAACTATAGCTCCCTGCAGCCTCTAATATAAACACTGTAGTGTCTTGGTGGCCACTTAGGACCCTGATCCTACTCTGCAGAGAAAATAAAAAAGGTAATTTACTCGATTTTCTATATCACAGCACTGGTCTCCGTCGGGAAGCTCCACCTCCTTGCAGAGAGCATCGCGATTGACAATCTCAGCCAATCCAATGCTTTCCCATAGTGGCTGTCCGAGTAACAACCAAAAGAAACATTTTAAACCCTGCAATAAAACCATTTCTGTTCTGCAGGACAGCAAGATTTGTAGCTGCAGGGTTAAAATGTGGGGTCTGGGGGAGAGGGCATGGTATCGAGACAACTTCATTTTTTTTTTCTTTTTGCAGCTTTGACAATTTTTATTGCAATGGTGCACTATATGTATCCGTTACATATCGGGAACACATGTACCATAATTAGATAAGTATAGGTGAGGGCTTGGCTATGGAAAAGAGTCCTTCTACTCTTTAGGTGCTTGAGATTGATAGACTTCTAAGTGTTTCTGCTATATTGTACATCCATCCATTGTACTTCCAGAGAATCACATCCTGATAATCCCTACTATACCCATATGGCTTTCTTAATTTTAACATTAATTCATTCTATCTTCCTGATCTAGCTTTTGCTTAAACAGATGCGTCTAAAAGAAGACAAATGCCTTTTGGCACAGCGTTCAATGACTTCTTGCCAAAAGAGCCATTTGCTTAGTTCCTTTGTGTCTTAATGACTACCGAGTTGACATTTGGAGTTACCTATGCGCAGTTCACGTTTTTAAAGTACAGGATTTCACATTTATGCCTTGTGTCCATGTAGACATGGCAGACTGGAGCCTTTTTATTTAATCATAATCTGACTGAAATTTGCACATATCTGGATAATCCGTGAAGCCCAATATGTTCTCTTCATGTTGAACATTGGGCTTCACTAATTATCCAGACCTGTGCAAATTTCAGTCAGATTATGATTAAATGACCTTTGTTCACCCCGCTTTGATATTAAAAACGTTAGTTAAATATTTTTTCATCGTCTTGCTTCCAGCGCTGAGAGACCGCCACTGCAGACACCCAATCTTCGTGGGTAAGCTGCTGACATCCACACATTTTCTTCCAATCCAAAGCTTCTCATAAAGAAACATTGGGTGTGAGATGTGCATGCACGGCAGAGCTGAGCTTCCCGAATGAAATGCTTTCAGAGAGAAGCTACCTCGTGTCTCACCTCCCCTGTTTAACTTTTAGATTGTAAGCTCACGGGCAGGGCCCTCTACCTGTTGTATTTGTCTGTTCTTATTGGGTTGTCTTTCCCAATTGTACAGCGCTGCAGAATATGTTGGTGCTTTATAGATGCCAGTAATAAATAAATAAATGAAGAACTGCGTCTGACTCTGCTATTGCAGTGGGAGCACCTCTGGTGGCTGTCTGGAAACAGCCATTAGAGGTGTGTTTAACCCTGCAATTAAAACATTGCTGTTTCTACAAGGTGGCAATGTTTTACATTGCAGGGTTAAAATGACAGGGACACTGCACTCACACCACTTCCTTGAGATGTGGTATCCCTTTAAGACCTGAATTCTCTAATGCTCATGGGCGAACACACAATTTGGGGAAATCCCAGACCTCTATTTGAATAAAGAGTCTCTGTCTTTTACAGGAACAACTAACAATAACTGTATAACAGTATGATATGTTGAAATGATTATAGCCTTCGGTTGTTACAGTCGAGCATCTGAGGATAATCTCAGACACCCAGAAATGTTCTTAATCTCTACACTTTAGTTTATTTAACAAAATACATTTTAAAATATTAATATTTAAATGGGCACTACATATCCCAGCACTTTAACTTGCTGAAGTACTTTATGTGTTAAGAGCGTGTCCTCTCTTTGTAAAAAAAACAACAACAAAAAACATAAAAAGTGCAGATTTAAATATAAATTGTCATTTTTATAAATTTACCTTATTACACCCCCCACCCCAACCCTAACTTTCAATCTTACAACAATCTGGCCTGTAACTTCATGGTTGTTTAGCTTAGTGAAGCTAAACTCGAGAGGCAGCAATTACCACGAGCACCTGCCTTGCAAAGCCTTCTCTTTTAGCTGCATTGGGAAGTCTGTGATTTGGACAGCCACAGAAAGTATGGGCAGGGTTAGATTGTTAAGGGTAGCAAAGGCTCCAGACAAGAGATCTGCAAGTTTTGCATACTGTTTTGAGATATACCACAAATGAAAAACATACAATCATTTAATTATGCATTTTTTTTCATTGGGGTACATCTAGTGAACATTGATTTTATTTATTTTTGTATTTGGGCAGTGGATTAATCCATTTTCACAGGGTGTACATTTAGCGAAATATGTTTTCATTGTACATGCAAATAAAAAACATAACGTAACAGTATGCATGAGCCATTTCCATATCACTGGGTTTTTTTTTACTTTGTATATGTGGTTTAGAATTAAAATATCCCATTTACCTTGTGTACCGCTCAGCATATTTCCAGGAATTTTATGCAGATAACGGATGTTGCTCTATAAAGGTTCTGTAAGGTTGTGTAGCATCTTTAGTCAAATGTGCTCTGAGCTTTGTGATTCTTTAACACAGCTACAGACAGCATCTGCCACTCCAGATGCCATGAACTACAATTCACATGATGCCATGTTAGTCGGACTCTTGTGATGAATGCAACAACATACAAAGTGCACCAAGTTCCCCTGTAGTTACCGCTCACTCAACACTTGGGAGTTCCATTCAAACAGGATCTCCCGTGTTGTGAACAAGTCCAATTATGTCTTTCCTACTACTGCTCTAAGGGAATTTTTTATATATATTTGGATTATCATAAAAGCACCAGTCTTCTAGATAAGTTTGTTCTTAGGGCAATGTTAATATATCTTTCCGGGAAAAATACTTTGATATTGTTATATTTAGTAGTATTGCTATTAAACATAGTTTTTTTTTTTTTGGTTTTTTTCTTACAGTGTTTATTTTTTATAAATGGCTTTTAACAATCTGACAAAGCCACAGGGCCAGTATAGTACATAATCTGTATTAATGGGTAGCTGAAACTGATAACCGTTTCAGTTTGTTGATTTGATCACTTTCCATACTGTGCCAGGCTCTATCAGTTTTTCTTTGAGGCATTTTTAAAACAACTACAACAAGGAAGCTTCAGAAGACAATAGTGATGCATACCCTTTCAAGTGTCCTTTTTTAGGAGGGACAGTCCCTATTTTGGGCCCAAATCTCTCTGTCCCTTATTTCTATTCCGATTTCCTTCTTTTCAGTATCTCCATATTGTTGATGTGACTGAGTGTAAAGCAGAGCTTCACAGCAATAATGCTCCCAGTACTGGGTCTTTAAACTACAATAAATGTATTTAGAAATCAGTCTGTGTAAATAAGATGGTGTTGTTGTACATAACATTTTAGTTGCATAAATTATTATTAGAAATACACATACAATTTCTCAGAACAACCCCAACCCCTGGCCACACACCCCTTAAATTAAAGTGTCCCTCTTTCTCCATTTCCAATGTTGGGACGTATGATACTACAAATGGATTACTGGTGTCCATAGCTACAAACCTTGCACTAAATTCATAGTAGGTCCCAACCATAATCATGAGAGGAGCACGAACATGAGTGAGTACTGTTCGTAATGGGAGATGGCCTGTGTCTTTCCTACTTTTGTTTTTCGCTGCCCCGTTGAGTACTATTAATAACGTTATTCAGCTAATGCCCTGTAATGTTTGTTGTTTGTGGTCTGCTAAAAAAAAATAAAAAAAAAATTTCCCAGAGCAGTTTATTGGGTGAATCAATCACAAGATAGTGTGTAAGACCAGTAATAGGGCAGAAACAAGAATTGGCATCATCCATACAGAACAGTACTTGGTATATGATACACTTACTAAATAGATTACTATTATTTTTATTATTAATATTTATTAATTTTTTAAAAATATCTTATATTCGGCCAAACTATCAAAAATATTGCAAATTAATACTAGAAACAACATAACACATACCTTAAAACGGTGCAAAAATCTAAAGGAAAGTGAAGAGACACCACCAGAGCGTTAGGTTAGGGGTAATTGGGTCATTGTGAAGTGAGACTTTATTGCCAAACTGGTTTCACTGTAAGTACTCTGCATGTGTACCATGACGTGAGTTCCAGGTGAGATGAATCTTTAATGATTACCAATGGTCAAGTTTTAAATGATATGCCAATTAAGTAATGTCTTCATACTGGGCCAGTACAAATCCACGAAAACTAATTTATAGCTACCATACTTATTACCTACATATTTCCATTAATAATATAATAATATTACTCTGTAGCACATATTCTATATTTTAATTATTTTGTTTGTTGCTTTCTGCGTCTATTGCATCTAATTTTCCCAGCAAGAAGCAATGAGTCACCAGTTTGCAGTCATTGGTTCTGTACGGAGAGCATTTGTCGGAAAACCAGTGCTGACTTCCAAGTTACTAAATATAAAAATACAATGACGTACACCATAACCATGATTGTAATTCTTCATAACAAATCATGAAAGGCAGCAGCATTTCCTAGACAGATTGTTATGTACGAGCCCTAATTTCTAATTGAGCTACTGCTCATTCCTATTAGCCCTAATGAACCCAGTGACATTTCCTTGAAACTGCCTTGCAGCTGGAACCGCATAACCTTTCTAAGCATGGTTTAGTACCAAGTTATTAAGTATATCCATTTCATGGATTAAATGTAAAATATACGTCCTCTATTTGCTGAGAAATCAGATCCAGGTTTCAGGTATGAGCAGTAATGCCAGGCCTCTGGCACTTGGCTTGTTTTGGTTTTTTTCGGGCAAGAGAACTTGTTTAACTGGAAATTCAGAAGCCAGATTGCACTCTACGTAAGTGCCTCAATCCAAATGGATAGTAAGTTAAAAAAAACAACAACAATTATTTCTTAAAAAACATAATGCAGTTGGAACAAACAGGAGGAGCACTGGATCGAAGGGAGAACGTTTTATGCCCTTAGGCACTTCATCAGAGACCTTGTTTAACTCCTAGATCTTACTACCTCTGTTTGCATGGCCCTGCCCTTTTATATGATTTAAGACTGCCTTTCTACTTTCTTCTCAGAAATCTGGTTGCAGCCATTGATTGCTTCCTTTTTCTGCCCCGTCTAGGTAGTGTAACAACTGTTCCTTCAACTTCAGTGCTTTGATTTTTGTATCCTGATCCTTATTTGTGAAGGGCGCTGATCTCTCAACTTGGTTGGCAATTCTTTTGACTTCTTTAGCCATATTTCTAACATGCAGTTAAATGTGACACTCACCAAACCCTTAGCCAGTTCAGGCATTTCAAGTGTCCCAGCTCAAGCACACCTGGTGCAATTAATAAAGCCCTTGATTAGTTGCATCAGGTGTGCTTAAGAGTCATTGTAAGTTGCCTTTTCAGTTAAATTTGGGGAAACCACTTAAAGCATTTGTTGTGTTGAGCTATTTCAATTGCTTTTGTTTGATTTGTTCATTGCAAACAGCTGAAAGTCTATACATTTTGACAATAAACCTGATTTTAAACAGGGGGTAGAAAAATTTTGATTACAACTGTATGAGGGATATCCATGTCATGTAGTATACGTGTTGTTGTTTGGAATACTTGTAGCCAGTGTTTACATTTTCTGTTCTGATTTTCCATGCATGTAGAGTGCTGGCATATGCTATGACTTCTGTGAGGATGAGGGAAATTGTAGTCTGCACAGAGTAGGTTCCTATGGCTGTACTAAATACTGATCTCTGGAGAATTGTTGTGTTTTTTTTTATTATATTCCCAGTCATGAGCTCAGTTTTGCACGTTTCCTGGTATCATTAATGTTTTGATTTAAAACTCTCGGTGATGTTTGAGCTGAATGAGTTCAAAGAAATCTAATCTCGAGTATATTTTTTATAGTCTGTTGTGTGTAACAGCACATTATATAGTGAGATTGCTGTACAATGATTTTTTTTTTTTTAACAATTGCTGTAATACACTACTGAAATACTTATTGTACCCAAAGTCTTTACAAAGCTTTTCGTGCCTCAGGCCATTGATACTCAACATTGACCTTGCAGGTGCTTATAAACTAAATTTCAACTAATTCTCAATACTTTAGGAGCACCCTGCCATTCTTCTTAAGTTGAATATCTTTGGATTTGATTACTAAACAATGGGTTGTAATGCAGTGAAAACAAATCACAAGATTTAGCAAAGCTGTGAATTTATAGGTAAATGTTTTCAAAGCCGCTGTTTAGCCTAAATTTTGCTTGTTTACCTGAATATGTATCATAGTACAAGAGACAGACATATATACACATTCCCAGTTTTGTAAGTAGGAACTAAGGTTACGTATTCATATTACTGCAAGAGATGTACATGGTTAAGATGGCATTAGATTGTTGACTGAAATTGAAAGTATAATGTTTTGTGTATTCCTCAGCAATCTAAGTTTCCTTAATGAGCAATGTCATTGAAATCTGACTGAAGAATGAATGGTTCACAAATGTATTGCAGCCTGTGCGCCCACATCCAGCCTGGGATCAATGGTTTGGCATTTTTATGTTTTTATAGATTTGTTTGGTGAGCTGTGCCAACTCTTGACGAGATGCTGCAGGACATCATTTCCTAGAAGACGGTGACATTGCAATTTATGCAGTCCAGTTCTTCTAAAATATTATTGCGTTCAATTTTAATTATTACGGTGCACCAAAAAAAAGCAATATGGTTGCTTAACACTTTGTGGCCTAAACTGTGCTCAGTGCTGTTTAGTGAATAAAGAAATTTTAAATTTTAATGAAGAAGGCCTCTCGTGTTTATTTTCTCTTTCCTTTGTTTACTCCACCATTGCCTCCCCTTTGCGGGTACAGACTGTGTTTAGGTCAGGGGTGGCTAAATAGATGACCACTATGGTCGCTCAATAGTACCACCACAGCAATTCCTGTGATGACGTAACGCTGACCAAGCTTCATGGGAGTCGAAGATCTACAGAGGGCATGGGGTCACCATTTGGCTGTTCCTGATTTAGGCATGCTGACTATTATTGCTCCATAGTTCAGAGCATCTGTCCAGCAGACAGCAATCTGTTACCTATTAGCCAGAGTAAGGTTAAAGTTTGCCATGCATGCAAGAGGCAATCTGAGTTCACCAACAGATTCAAAGGATCACAATAAAATTTCCAAAAAAAAAAAACTCCTCCTAAAGCTGAACCAGGAAGCATTTTATTAGAAGCAGAAAACATAAAAATGTGTTTTTTACATATAAACATTCCTGTAATCTATAAAGAACATCACCTCCAGGTGCTGCTATTGCAGACAAGAGCGACCTGCTGGGCAGCCAAATGTTAAATCCATTGTGTAAAAGCCTAATGGAATGGGTATTTCCTTCTGTGTACTTCGATCGCAGTGTCACAAAATCTCTAAATTGGCTTTATTTTACTTCCAGGCTATAGGAAACCTACAGAGATTTTATATTTTTTATATAAAAATGTAGGATAAAAAAACATAAATCTATTTATCACATATATTGAGCACTTTCAAGATATTTCCAAAATCTAATTGCCCGTGAACATTAGACAGCTGTCAATATTTCAGTCCTTGAAAAACATTGACAGCTGCCACTTGTAAAGCTTCAACTTTGGATTTATTCTACGTGTGATCCATGTTTTGCCGATATGCACACACAGGTACTTTGTTAATGGAATAACTTTTAGGCAGATTTTCATATGGGTAGATTGCACTATGCGTTAAATGATACACTGATGTGATCTGTCTACATATAAATCTAATCTAGGCAGGCTACAAAATTAATAAAAGGAATGGAACATTTTAGCTATGAAGAAAGGTTAACAAATTTAAAGCTCTTTAGTTTAGAAAAATGGCACTGTAGAGAGGATATGATAACATTATACAAATATATCCGGGGCCAATATATACCGTTTTGTGGAACCCTATTCACAAACCAGACTTCACGAAGTCATGCGTGTAGACTGGAGGAAAGAAGATTTAGTCTAAGGCAAAGAAAATGTGTTTTTATCATAAGAACAATAAGAATGTAGAATTCTCTGCCTGAAGAAGTGGTTTTATCAGAGTCTGTACAGATGTTTAAACAGCAACTAGATGCATACTTGCAAAAACAGAATATTCAATTTGTTCCCAAATTTTAAGTGCTTCAAACTGGGTTTATTTTGCCTTCTTTGGGTCAACAGCAAAAAACAAATGCGAGGAAGGCCGAACTTGATGGATACGTCTCTTTTCAGCCTATCTAACTACTTAATCTTGCTAAAATATTCAATGACCTCTTACATGGATAACCACCGACTCTGCGCCTGCATTTTTTTAACCTTATTTTAGAAAAGCCTTCTATTCTGACTTATTGCTGCCACCAGTGAGCCAAAGCACTGCACTCAGAGACTAGAAACTTCTGTCTGTAAAACCACTGGAAACTAATACTCTTGATATCATTGCAATCTTCTGGGAGTTTATGCACGGGAATAGAGCTTGGGTGTTATGTGGTTTGTGTTGAGTACAATGCATCGTAGCTAGGTGAGCATAATTGCTAGTAGTTACCTATAGGTGGGTACCCTGCTTATTATGACCAGTCTAACAGAATCTCTGTAATTTGATCTAACTCTTTGTGCACAAGTGAATTGAATATGAGAAACCATTAGTGTCTGTTAGTCACAGCTTCTGTTCTGATTTATACTCTTGGAAATGTTTGTGCTAAACAAGTTCAAAGGATCGGTATCCCCAAAATTGGTTTATTCTCCGTGTTTATATTCAGGCATAGCCTCGGCTAGTGCAATACAGTTATTTCTTTTTTTTTTGGATGGCTGCATTCTGCATGGTGAGGGATAAAAATGTACCGTTCAGTTTGGTATGCTATTAGCTACCTTGTTTATCTGTGTAAAAACTGTGATGCCAGATGCAATAAGGACCATAAGTGGTCCAATCGGGAGTCCTATTTCTAAACTAGGGGTGTTAGGTCTCAAAGCTACATCCTGCATGGTCAGTCTGGCAAGCTGGCAATAACCCCTCGCTTGGCCTTTCAGTGCTACCTGTCCTATAAAAGAAAGGACAACTACCCATCTGTTACTACTGCTGCAGGTACTGTGAAATCTTAAATTAGAGAAAGTAAAATATAGTTTTCTTTCTCCTTTCTGTATGTTCGCCACGTTAAAGGAACACCAAAGGGTCAGGAACACAAACATGTATTCCTGACCCTATAGTGTTAAAACCACCATCTAGCCACCCTTTACCCCCCTAAATATAGTAAAATCTTACTTTTATTTTAGTCTGCTGCTGGCTTTGCCCCTGATCTGCCTGGTTGGCTGACATCATCAGAAGTCTTAATCAATGCAATCACAATGCTTTCCCATAGGAAACCATTGAATTGACAGTGTATGTCAAGGAGGAAAGGTCAGGGGCAGAGCCAGCACAAGCCCTGACCAATCAGCATCTCCTCATAGAGATGCATGGAATCATTGCACCTATATGAGAAAAGTTCAGTGTCTGCATGCAGAGGGTGGAGACACCGAATAGCAGTGCTGCACAGGGTGCAGCACTGCCTCAGGAAGCACCTCTTGTAGCCATCCGAGCAGTGGCTAGTAGAGTTATCACTAGGCTGTAATGTAAACACTACCTATTCTCTGAAAAGACAGTGTTTACTGCAAAACACCTGCAGGGACTCACTATACTTACCAGAACACATACAATAAGCTGTAGTAGTTCTCATGACTATAGTGTCCCTTTAATTTTATTCTAAGTCCCGACAGACACGTTTGAATTCTGTAGGGTTATCTTGCCTCTAAAAATGTAAGAAAGTGAATTTCAAATTTCAGTCCAGAGTAGCCGAATTGAAAGAATAGCCGATTTAGATGATTTGTCTAGTTTGACTAATTTTGACCTTAGATTTGAAATTCACCTTGAAGTCTAACTTTAACAAATATCCCTGCTAGTATTAAACATTCGGGGAAGAAGCGTTGCCACTTTAAAAACTGGAAATGTATCATTTGGCAGCTTTGCTTTCACATGACCGTTTATATCTGTAGAGCTAGAATTGTTAATGTAATAGACACTTATCGCTTCTGGCATGGTAAGGGTTTTAATAGGTTTACAGTTAGAGCTCCTCTCTGCCTGCTGCACATTGTATCACTAACATAATGCTTGTTATCATGCGGAGTTTGACCCCGAGTCTCTGCTTGCACTCAAAAATAAATAAATAATGCCCTTTCATTCTGAAAATAGTTGTTTGGCCTTCAACAATGACAGCTAACCTGGCCTCTTGTTCACAAATTGGGTAAATATAAAGAAAGGTTTCTAAGTATCATTGATAGTTCGAGGATGTTATCACTGATGGCTTATTTGTAACATAAACCAACTGAGATTTACAGCCTGCCGCATCAGTGGCGCTGCCTGCCAAGAATCTCTCAAAGGAGATTATTCGCTATAGCGCCTTGACTCCAAGCTGCGTTGGATTAATTAAAGGAACAAAACTCTTCTTGATTTCATTGTCATTATTTATTTCCTTTATTTCTTTTTGTTTGTATGTTTTGCATTTTTTATTAGCGCTGCATTTTATAACTCGCTCATTGGGTTTTATGTTCTCTGGTTTGTTGAATATCTTTGGACCAGTAGATGGCTTAAAAATAAATACCGCCTTATCGTGTTTTCCATTTTCTGAAGTTGCTCTCAGGTTTTGCAATTGCAAACATGTCTGAAAAAAACTACTTACAACAAAAATTATGTTACATAATACATTCACAATTCTAGCTCTACAGATATAAACGGTCATGTGTCCCCACAGTGATTTTATAGATATGTTATAGAATTATGATTTTATGTTTGGTTTTATGGCGTCAAAGCGCATGTGAGATTACACAAACTGAAATAATACTTAAAGTTACCTTCAATATATGTTAACGTTTTTTTTTTCTTTTCCTTATTTGATGCTCCATTTTGAAAAAGTAGATTTAAAGATTTAGTAGCTCACATCACAATGTGCACTTCACAATGTAGGCACAGTCTGGGCATACAATAATTAGAGGAGGGCAAACTGAGACAGTGTTTGTTTCCCTACCTTATTGTGTTCTATGGCAAAAAAGGCAGATCTTAATAACTGTCAGGGAATCAAGATGGAGGAACCCAGGACCAGGATAGAATGTTGTTGATTTCTACATTTGATTCTATATTTAGACCTCACAAAATCATCTTTGATGAACACAGGGGATAAGTAAATATGATGATAAAAATACTGAGAAGGGACAGTTTCCCTTTCAATCTAGTTAGATATGTTTTATCTAAGGGTAGTTGTGATTATTTGCATTTATGTTTTTCTTTCTTTCTCATTTTGTATTTAGCCAGTAAACAAACACTGTATGAGCAATAAACATAATTTCATCTGCCCATGAAGTGCTACATAAGATTTTATCTAATTTCCTTTTGCCGGTCAGCCGATAAAATGGAGAACCTCAAGCTATTTTCTGAATTAGATAATGTTGTTATGGCTCATTGAAAAAAATAATTATTTCAGAGTTTCTTTTGCAAAATGTGTGTGTGTGTGTACAAGCAGAATAAAGGACCATTAAAATAAAAAATATATATACAAATTTCCTTACCAGAGCAGAGCATATCAGTTATCAACTGGTCCTTGATCACTGTCGCTGTTTGACACTTACCTGGACACTCTTGGCACCTGTAGCCCGACCCCCTTTTATCATCAATCTCTAATTCACGAATAGTGATATCTATTACAAATACAAAAAGAGAAGTCCTGCGCTTAAGCAGCAAGGACTACAACACACATCAGCCCCAATATATAGTAAAAACCAAAGAAAAGAAAATGTTACTTGCGCTTTCTCCTTAATCCCTATGTATATTTAGACAAATGGAGGTCATTTAGTTGCTCCAATGGCCATTGAGTGATATCTATTACTCTATTACTATCTTTGGACAGAATTAATTTGCTGGGAGAATCCGGGTGTAGCTCTGAGCAAATTAATTCTTTGCAAACATGGGTGAAATCAATATTACTGATGTGAAAGTGAAACTTCAGCTTTTGCTGTATCTGGATCTAAAGCTGGATCCCTACAGGTAAATGATAAACCATTCAAAAAGGTTTGACTAGCTTCCATGAGACAGAAGCAAAGGACTCCAAAACCTTAACCACTACAGAACACTGTGATAGTGATGGTGCTTAGAATATCATCTTCCTGTCCGCCCACGCCGCCCACGCCTTACCATTCTGTCAGTCCCTACATTGGCTTTTTGTAAGATATAGGGCTCAATTAAAAATTATGGTTCTTGCTTTCAAATCGCTACATAATGCTGCTCCCACCTATCTATCCTCTCTTATACACAAGTATGTCCTGTCAAGGCCCGTGCGCTCTGCTAAAGACTTACGTCTATCTTCTGCCCGTACTCCCATCTCTGATGCTCGCCTTCAAGACTTCTCGAGGGCTGCACCGTTCCTGTGGAACTCACTTCCCTCCTCCGTTAGATGCTCACCAAGTCTCCACTCCTTCAAAAAATCATTAAAAACCCACTTCTTCATAAAAGTGTATCCATTAAACTGTTAAGAGCTCCTGACTGATTCCTCTCTTGCAACTGTCATTAGTCTGATACTATCCTTACCTTTTGTGTCACTTTACCCCACTCCCTCTAGCATGTAAGCTCATTGAGCAGGGCCATCAACCCCTCTGTTCCTGTGCATCCAACTTGTTTGGTTACAACTACATGTTTGTTCGTCCACCCACTGTAAAGCGCTGCGGAATTTGTTGGCGTTATATGAATAATAACATAATAATATATATGCCCTTTTAAATAAACCATAGCTAAGAGTTATACTATAATTTATTTTTTCATTTAATTTTTTTGTTTTCATTTTACCTGGCAGAGTAACAAACCAAAACAATGTGGGAATACAGAGAACAGACACTATCCCCAATAACGTGCCCTTCGGTTGATCCCAGCTCCGTTCACAAGCTAGTTTTATCTTGTGCCATTACAGAGAGAACCTCAATTATATTAATATCAGACTGATCCCACCCATAAGGGGGGCCCAGATCCAAATTACAGATAAACTAAAACTAGCTTGAGAACTGAGCAGGGACCCACCAGAGGACAAGCTATTTCAATTGTCCTCTGCTCTCTGTATTCTCTTGAGCTCTTGTTCCGCATGCAATGATACAGTGTATATGGTATTTCTCTAAAAATGCAAAGCGTGCATTTGCATGCTTGCAACATTGACAGGAGATGGTGTCGCCCTGGGCACTGAAGTGCTAAACAAAAGTGTCTATGAGAATGGGAAAATTATGATATGTCAGTTGCCCTTTAATTCTGGCATCTTTGAATTCAAGGATACAGTTATAACGCCTTTAAAACAGCTAGGTTATACATGTTTAAATTCCCATATGTTACATGATGTGAGCAAAATAGTTTTTCTGCTTTTGGACGCCTGGGATTAAATGTTGGCATTGTGTTTGCCTATTTCTTTCTGGATATACTACATCAATGCAGATGTACTGATAATACATAATGCAATGTGTGAGAAATCTATTTTGATATTTTTATTCATATGTCATGCCGTGTCCAGCTCTAAAATGTTCTCGGCTGAAATGCCACCATTTTGCAAGCAGCTTTTATATTTTTGAAAACTAACCTTTCTTACAATTCTTCGTATCTCTTCTTTATTCCTTCACTGTGACTTATACTGACATTTAGATACAGATTTGTTATGTTAATGTCTGTTTTGTTGTTGTTTGTTTTTTAGGATTTAAGTGCCCGGTGTGCTCGAAGTTTATTCCTACAGATGAAATGGATTTACATCTCGTCATGTGCTTGACAAAGCCAAGAATCACATATAATGGTAAGAAACTCGCCTCTTCCAATCCAGTTTTGTGAATGGGAAGTCAGATTGGCTAAAAGGGTCAGCTAACCACTCTCAGCCAATCAGTGGTGCCTATACCCGGCGGCACTCCACGGTTCCTGAATCTGAAAATTCGGAACCCGGATGCTGCCTGGGGAGGGGGGGGGGGGGGGGGGTTGACATCGCTGCTGGAGGAACCTTTGGAGTCAATCCATTCGAGAACGGTTTAACACCTTGAAGTAAAAGTACCTCAGAGGGCCTCCTGGCACCATAACAACTTAATTTAGATTAAGCTATTTTGGTGCCTGGAGTGTCTCTTTACCGAACACGTAACGAGGGCCTTAAATGAGATGACAATTAGAAATAAGATGGGTAAAATAGTACAACATGTAAGCTACATATTAATCAAAGTTAAGGTGGCTTGTTAGTAATATTAAATAGACACTATAATCATCAAAATACCTTTTAGCTTAATGAAGCTGTTTTGGTATACATATCATTCCCCTGCATTCTCACTGCTCAATTATTTGCCATTAAGGAGTTAAATCACTTGTGTTTCTGATTATGCAGCCCTAGCCACACATCCCCTGCTTGTGACTTTACAGACAGCATTGGAAAAAATCAGATGTTAACTTACTTTAGAAGGTTTTCCTGCTTTGTAAATTGAACTTTACTCACACACAGGAGGCTCCTGCAAGATCTAGCAAACATAGTGGATGAGACACTCCTACGAGTGCAGGCTCCTCGTTTTCTAAACCAGATTCTGGAGAGACCCCAGCCTTTAAATAGAATATTGCTTCCTTTTTGTCAAACATTGCAGACTTGCAGACTGACATGTAGTAAGTCCAGTTGGTTGTTGATTTTTTTTGTTTTTTGTGTGCAAACTGCAATGGATATATATTGCATAATTAAGACAGCCACTAGAGACGCTTCCTGCAATAACACAGAGTTTACCTCTGTGAAACGATGCTGAGCGTCCTCACTCTTTGATTCAATGCTTTCCTATGAGAAGGTCTATTGCACTTGCATTCCTAACACTATAGTGTTTCTATAGCTTATGGTGCAAACAATATTTTTTATGCTATGCTGCTTGTTTGCATGCTGCTTCTGTTTTATGTTTTGTACTTTGTGCTGGGGATAAAGGTTTGTGGGGAAAAATTGATGCGAAAAAATAGCCATGTAAATGCTAATTTATATGAAGACGTTAACTGAACCCAGTGGATATAATTTTACTAAAACCCAATCATGTGTTACTGTTTATACCTTTGGTTGCTAAGGTCTGGCTCAGGACACCAAAAGTGGGTCATTCCAGGACTGCGGGTAAGCTGCTTTCAAAGGTTCAATCATGCCAGTGTCTGTAATTTACTTTTTCTTTTAATGGTCACAAAATTGGGTCCCTTTGCTATTTTCTGTGTGAGCCCACTGGGACAGACTCACTGTTCATTTAGTTGGAAACCTTGTCCGAAAGTAGTGATCAATCATAATACTGGTTTCCCTGGCCACCGAGTGCTTACAATAAATGGCTTTTGTAGCAGGGCTAATTTCCAAAATGCAATGGAAACCTCTACAGACCTGGTACAACCCGAAATATGTTGGTTTTATGTTGAGTTTATAAAGAGACTTTGTGAAGATTGGAGGCCCCCCTTTTCGGCGCTTTCCTTTTAGGTAATACATTGTTTATTGAAGTATACATTGTTTATTGAAGGAAAGCGCAGAAAATGGGGGCCTCCAATCTTCACAAAGTCTCTTTATAAACTCAACATAAAACCAACATCTTTCGGGGTTGTACCAAGTCTGTAGAGGTATCCACTGCATTTTGGAAATTAGCAGTGCGAGAGAAAAATAACACAAAAAAATGACTACCCAAAAGTTTGACAGAGACTGGTGGTAGAATTAGTGCACGGAAAGTGTTAAAATAGCACCATTTGAAATACCCTAGGGTGTCTACTATTCAAAAATATATGGTTTGATAGGGGTAAATTACATTGGCCGGCTTCATAAATGTCCCAAATAGGACATGGGTGCAGGATGACCAGCTGTGAAAATTCCTAGTTGGAAAACTGGAATGCGCACCCTCCAAATAAGGTCTTCTAGCCCCCAGAGAACCCGACACACCTGTACATGTGAAGTATCACTGCACTCAGGAGATGTTGCTGAACAGATATTGGGGTGTTCTTTGGCAGTAACCCTTAAAGTTCTCCGTACATGTATCCTTAAATTGCTATGTGTGTCAAAAGAGTCAAAATACCCCAACTTTAGGTTGTCTTCTTTTAAAAAAATATATACATGTGAAGGGTTATTCAGTGATTCCTGACAGATATCAGGGTTACAATGTAACCTGCGTTAATGTTGAAAAAACAATGGTTTGGAAATAGCAAAGTGCTGCTTGTACTTATTGCCCTATAACTTGCCAAAAAAAACTAAGTACATGTTAACATTGGGTATTTCTAAACTCAGGACAAAATTTAGAAACTATTTAGCACAGATGTTTTTTGGCGGTTGTAGATGCGTAACAGATTTTGGGAGTCAAAGTTAGAAAAGGTGTGTTTTAAAAAAAAAAAAAATTACATCATATTTTTTCATTTTAGTTTATAGTAAATTATATGATATGATGAAAATAATGGTATCTTTAGAAAGACCATCTAATGGCGAGAAAAACTGTATATAATATGTGTGGGTACATTAAATGAGTAAGAGGAAAATTACAGCTAAACACAAACACTGTAGAAATGTAAAAACAGCCCTGGTCCCAAACGGTAAGAAAATTAAAAACTGGTCTGGTCAATAAGGGGTTAATCGGAAGATGATATGATAAATAATTAAAACTACATTTGTATTCTATTTATAACAGGGATAATGTAATGTGGGGAGTCGTTTCTGCAGACTAAAGTTATCTCCCTGCTCAGGTTACTAAAATGCTAGTATTTTGTGGAACAAATATGGTACAGTGGAGCTATCTCCATGGAAACAAATAGTACACTGTACTGATTATTTCACCTTTAGAACACTTCCTACCATTACATCCTGGCTCCATCTGTAGTAAAAGGATTACTGAATGAATCTGACTATAATCAGATAGGAAAGCAAGCTTAGTGCAGATATATATGTGTGTAAATGTAACATACATGGTAAATGTCATTTATATAACAAATTGATTCAACACTAAAAGCATTATAGATTTATTACAGCCAATCTCAAAAATATGGTATAGCCAGAGACGTGTGGAATTTTTCATAAAGTCCCTATTTTACTAAAATAATTTGATTTTATTTTTACTAGGGGATTTACAAAAAGTAGCTTGGGAATTTCTTCAATCACATGAAAAAAAATCATAATTAACCCTCCTCCCCCCACTCCCCCCATCTCCCCTTGCTTTTGTCCTGTTATTGTGATTATTTATTGACATTAGTCTGAAAACATGTCACTCTCAAACTGGAAACCAGCTGAATGAGAGACGCTGGTCCCCTATTTGTAGCTGGTACCTAACACAATTACAGTAGCGATTTTACATAAAATTCCATTTTGCATGTTACATGACTCCTGTCTGATCCACACAAGGAATGTAAAATATCAGCAGACCATGAACGTCAAAGAATCCTTCATTAGATGTTAGACCAGGGGTAGCCAACCTTTTAATAACTACCGCCCACTTTTGTATGTTTGTTGATGGTAAAATGTCCTTACCGCCCACCAGGGGCGCAGTGACTAATTTTATAGCGCAGGTGCAATTTAAATTTTTTTTATTTTTTTTAGAAATTAGTATTTTCTTCTTTTTTTTTTAAATGTACTTACATTTATCTATTTTTCTCCTTTTTTTTCTATTCTCCTTTTTTATATGTGTGTCTGTGAGGTGCTGAGTGTGTGAATGGTGCTGTGTGTGTGTGTTTATGTGTGCTGTATGTGGGTGAGAGGTGTGTGGGTGAAGGGTGCAGTGTGAGAAGGGGCAGTGTGCGTGACGGGGGGCAGTGTGTGTGTGTGACGGGGGCAGTGTGTAAGGGATGTAGTGTGTGTTTGTGTGTGAAGGGTCCATAAGGTCTATGCTTTGTGTGGGTGGGTGAGATGTAAAAATCTATGTTAATGTCTCTCCCTCCTTTCTTCTTACCTTTTACCAGGGGGGAGAGGGGGGGGGGACATATGACCTGCATAATCTCCAAGAGTCATCATTCATTCAGTAATCCAAATCTCAAATACTTTAACATATGCCTGAATTATATGGTAAACAAAATGAGTACATGTCAATGCAGACATTTAATTATCAGGTGGAAGCTCTTAGCTCCTTCCTAAACCTCCCTTCCAACAAATGCAAAGGCAGGCTGGTTATACTGTGCCTGCACCCATATAGTCTTACCACTGCTCTCGTTGATGTCCAATACACATGTGAATAACCCACAGCAGTGTTCATTTTGTTGACTAACCATTTTAGTCAAATTATAGTTGACTAAAATCTTTGAGATTTGGTCGACTAAAACTAAAACAATTCAGATGACTAAAACTAAAATGGCATTTTAGTCAAAAGACTGTGACTAAAACTAAATAGAAATTTTCTGTCAAAATTAACACTGCACAGAGGGGCTGTGGAAGGGGCAAAAGAGACAGAGAGAGACACCTAGAGGGGATGGGAGGACGCAAAGAGACACGGAGGGGCTGGGGGAGGGGTAAAAGAGACAGAGAGAGACACCTAGAGGGGATGGGAGGACACAAAGAGACACGGAGGGGCTGGGGGAGGGGTAAAAGAGAGCTTTAACTAAATCCATTAGATTTTACTTGTGTAAACTAAAATCTACTGTAGATTTAGTCGACTAAAACCAAAACAAATCAGATGACTAAAATACAGCTAAAACTAAAATGGCTTTTTAGTCAAAAGACTATGACTAAACCTAAATTGCCACCAAAATTAACACTGACTCACAGTCCATACTGGGATTGAAATGGAATTTGTAATAAATAACATGCAATTAACTGTATAACAATTAAGTATACAGCTGATGCTATCAGATAAATGGTAGAGAATTACAACAGAAAATATACTTGGATGTAGCCTTGAAATCTATTGAATTCCCCCTTGCTAATACGCAGTCTATCACAGACAAAAGACCAAGTTGAGAAGTAGTTAGTTGTATCTACCATGATGGCGTGTGTTGCAAATTTTTGGGGTTGCAAACTTTTGTAAAATTGGACAAAAATTTAAGGCACGATAACCCTGAGCTGTCGGCATATACAGGTAATGTCCGTGGTGTTAGGTAAGGTTTGGCAGAGTAGTGGGCCAAGAAAAATGAAAAATCATCTCCAACGTTATAAACATAGAACAAATGTCTGCTGCTACACTCACCACCCATTCCAAAAAAGAGCTCAACACATAGTAGGGCTCTCTCTCTCTGGTGGATTTTAAATTATTTACATATGGATGAGGAACCCCAGTGTAAAACAAGATACAGAAGGCATAAGAAAACCCATTTCATAAAAGACCAGTCTCTCAAGTACTGGGTTACAGTCTTGGTCACTTGTCCATTGTTAAAACTAGTGTAAGTTGCTTTAGAGCAGTGGTTCCCAAGCTTTATTCACTAGTGTACCTCCTGACAGCCCACAAATTATACCCCTCATATTAGCAAAATGTTTGTAATTATATGTAGTTGTTTATTTTACATTTATACTTTTTACTATGCCCCATCTCCTATTTCACTCCGCTCTAGGCTCCTCTGCCCTAGGCTCCCCTACTCCTCCTATGACCCAGGTTCCCCCTGCTCTTCCTATGACCCAGTCTCCCCTGCTCTTCCTATGACCCAGTCTCCCCTGCTCTTCCTATGACCCAGGCTCCCCCTGCTCTTCCTATGACCCAGGCTCCCCCTGCTCCTCTTGTGACCCAGGCTCCCCTGCTCCTCTTGTGACCCAGGCTCCACTTGCTTCTCCTCTGCCCCAGGTATGTTAGTATATACAGTGCAGATACACATATACAAACACCACCAAAAATGCAGATACACAGACACACAGATACAAAGAATGACACGCAAATGTACAGACACACAGATACAATGACACACACACACACACACACACACATAGGTACACATACATACCAATACACACACACACACACACACACACTGACACACATACAGATACATAGAAACATAGAATGTGACAGCAGATAAGAACCTTTTGGCCCATCTTTTATACACAGATACAAACAATGACATACATACAGATACAAAGATAAATAGAAACAAACACTGACACAGATATAGATGCACAGATGCACACACTGACAAACATGCAGACACACACAGACACACTTGCAGATACACAGGCACATAGAAACAAACACTGACACATACATACAGATACATAGACATACAGATACACAAACTGACACACATAACGATACAAACATTACATACATGTAGCATACAGATACACAGACACACAGATATGAACACCACCACACATGCAGATACACAGATGCAAACACTGACACATATACAGATACACAGAATGGCACACAGATGTCCAAACACAGACATACAGATACTATGACATACATACCAAATACATAGACTTATAAAAACAAACACCAACACAGATATATATACAGACAAACACACAGACACACATGCAGATACACAGGCACACAGATACACTGTCACAAATGCAGATGCACAGACACACATGCAGATACACAGGCACACATATACAAATACTGATACACATACAGATGCACAGACAAACACTACATACATTTAGCATACAGATACAGACACACAAAGACACAAATACAGACGGGCTCTCACTTCCTCCCTACTTCCAGCAGTAGTTCCACCATTACGGATTTTTTTTCATGTCCTGTACTACAGGTTGGGAAATGCAGCTTTAGAGGACTGTTTGCATGTTCAGTGGGTGGACAAGTCTTTTATACTCACTGTAAACTTGCACGACAATTTAGAATGTTTAATAATTGACTAAAGGACTTCAGAGAGGGGGCTCAGTTCCATCCTGATTCTGTCAAATCACATCATAGTGTCTGACTGACTAAAGAGCATCTGGTAGTCTAAGCATTTTGAGAAATGTACTCCGTGACATCTGGATTATCAGACGCTGCCTGTCTCTAATAGATGTATAATAGATAAAGCACAGAATATGAGGCCATACATACTGTTACGTACAGCAGGCATGGTTCGGAAAAATATGTTGATAGCCTCAGGATCCCATAAATGACTCACAGAAAAAATAGTTCACTGTAGAGCCTGTGATTTACTAAGTGTAGGATTTTAGCATTTTAGAAAGCTCTCTGTATTACTGATATCTAATGCAGCCGTCAGAAAATTATTTGATATGACCATTTAAATAGTCATTGGGTACAGCGATGGGACCAAGCAGCAGAGAGGCTTGTAAGTAATATCAGATTACTGGTAATGGGGAATTTTTAACTTACTGGCGTGCCATGCTTTGAAATGCTTCCATGTTTCTACCACTATAAGGACAGTTTGGTGTCTACTTTGTCTCAGTGAGTGTCAATCTGTGTATTAATGAGACCGGTCAGAGTAGAATGGCCAGACTGAGTCATGCTAACAGGGAGATGATGATTGTAATTAAAAGAACCAACCTGTGCGTTTAGAGATGTTCTTCTAGCACTGTTATAAGTTCACATCAACCTTGAAGTAGATGGGCAACAGGAATAGAAGACCACACTACATCCACTACTGTCTGCTAAAAGTAAGACACAGGGGCACAGATACTAGAAATTAGAAGATTGAAATCCCCTGGTCTAACAAATCTCAATTTCTGAAATATATAATACAGTATATTATGAGAGACGAGAATTCTGTGCATGGAATTTCCAACCATGTTGTCATGTTACAGCATATAAAACATTTCTTTATCTTACGAAATGCCCACACAGCATATTTGCAACACATGAAGTATAGAAGTAGCTTTTCACAAATAAATGTTTTATTCTGTGAGATTAGAAATGGGTCACTTCACCACCACGAACACCTTGCTACAACCAGTGTTTCGTCGCTCAGTTTAAAATACTGTTGAATAATTCAGCATCTCCGTTCATGTTACATTGTAGTGCTAACTCTGCTTTAATTACATTAGACTTTTTTCCAGACAAACAAAAGACATTTTATTTTTCAGGTGAAACTCCAATTATAAAAGAGCTTTGGAATTGGGGATGTAAAATGTAACAGATGCACAATTGAGCTGTGCCTTGTTCGGCTTGTCTCACAGACATGGTTATCTTCCTAGCAAAGCCTTTGTGTAATCAGGCATATTGGCACCGTGGTTGGCTCCAACTGTATATCCAGATACACGTCGGCATCATGCCCACTCTGAACAGCTGCTTAACATGTTCCATTCATTCACACATTATGTGGGCGTACAGTCTGCATTTTACTTGAAGATCCTCTGGCTTATATAAAAAAGTGTGTTTGTGTGTGTGTATATGTGTCAATATGTATGTGTATGTTTGTGTGTGTGTGTATATGTGTCAATATGTATGTTTGTGTGTATGTGTATGTGTCAGTATGTATGTGTGTATGTGTCAGCATCTATTTATCTATATGTGTCAGTATATATACACACACACTTTATAAAAAAAACACATTTTATTATATAACTACCGTATATACTCGAGTATAAGCCGAGTTTTTCAGCCCATTTTTTGGGCTGAAAAACCCCAACTCGGCTTATACTCGAGTCAGAGTCTGTATTATGGCAATTTGCATTGCCATAATACAGACTGGGGGGAGAGGGGGGCTGGCAGAGCTGTACTTACCTGTCCTGCAGCTCCTGTCAGCTCTCTCCTCCTCCGCGCCGTCCGTTCAGCACCTCGGTCAGCTCCCAGTGTAAGTCTCGCGAGAGCCGCGGCTCTCGCGAGACTTACACTGGGAGCTGACAGAGGGAGCTGCACAGACCGCGCGGAGGAGGAGAGAGCTGACAGGAGCTGCAGGAAAGGTAAGTACAGCTCTGCCAGCCCCCCTCTCCCCCCACTGAACTACCAATCCCACTGGACCACCAGGGAAGGAGAGCCCCCCTCCCTGCCATATATCAAGCAGGGAGGGGGGACGAAAAAAAATATATAAATAAAATAAGAAATAAAATAATAAAAAAAAATTAATAATAAAAAAAAAAAAGGTATAAGGACCACTATGGGAGGGGGGGGGGGGGTATAAGGACCACTATGGGAGGGAGGGGGGTATAAGGACCGCTATGGGAGGGGGGTATAAGGACCGCTATGGGAGGGAGGGGGGGTATAAGGACCACTATGGGAGGGAGGGGAGGGGGGGGTAAGGACCACTATGGGAGGGAGGGGGGGGGGGGTAAGGACCACTATGGGAGGGAGGGGGGTATAAGGACCACTATGGGAGGGAGGGGGGGATAAGGACCACTATTGGAGGGAGGGGGGTATAAGGACCACTATGGGAGGGAGGGGGGGTATAAGGACCACTATGGGAGGGGGTGGGATAAGGACCACTATGGGAGGGAGGGGGGGTATAAGGACCATTATGGGAGGGAGGGGGGGGGTATATGGACCACTATGGGAGGGATGGGGGGGATAAGGAACACTATGGGAGGGAGAAGGGGGATAAGGACCACTATGAGAGGGAGGGGGTGGGATAAGGACCACTATGGGAGGGGAGGGGGAAGTAAGGACCACTAGGGGAGGGGAGGGTAAGGACCACTAGGGGAGGGGTGAGTCAGGACCACTGGGGGGGGGAGTGAAGGAACACGGGGGTGGGGAGGTAAGGACCACTGAGGGAGGAGGAGGGGAAGTCAGGACATATGGGGGGGGAGGGGGCGGCAAAAAATGTTTTGCCTACGGCGGCAAATATCCTTGCACCGGCCCTGCACACACTGCATTCACACACTGCATTCATGCACACACACACTGCATTCATGCACACACACACTGCATTCATGCACACACACACTGCACTCATACACACACACTGCACTCATACACACACGCTGCACTCATACACACACACATACGCACACACTGCATTCATTATACACACACTGTAAATAAATATTCAATTAATATATTTTTTTTAGGATCTAATTTTATTTAGAAATTTACCAGTAGCTGCTGCATTTCCCACCCTAGTCTTATACTCGAGTCAATACGTTTTCCCAGTTTTTTGGGATAAAATTAGGGGCCTCGGCTTATATTCGGGTCGGCTTATACTCGAGTATATACGGTAGTTATTCCCCCACCCCTCAACTTGCATGTTTTAGTGATAATATCTTAATTTCATTTAGACCCAAATATGATACATTGATGATTGACTATTTGTGGACTTCATCTAAATGAAGCTGTTATGGTCCCCTAACTGGACATACACTAAACAACTATGTTTAAAATATTTCTGGAGCACTATAGGGTCATGAACACAAACATGTATTCTTGACCCTATAGTGATAAAATAATTTAGGTGGCTTGCCCCCCGATCTGCCTCCTTGCTGACATCATCAATCTTTACTTTTTTTTTTTTTTGCCAATCCCGATTGTCGGAAATCGGCAAGGAGGTGGGACGAGGTGGGGCTTGGTCAATCAGTACCTCCTCATAGAGACGCATTGAATCATTGCACATCTATGAGGAATATTTAGAGTCTCCATGCAGAGTGTGGAGACGATGAGTGGCAGTGCTGCATACTGTGCAGCAGTGCCCCAGGAAGCCCCTGCAGTAGCCATCTGAGGAGTGGTACTGGAGGTGTCACTGAAAAAACAGTGTTTACATGAAAAGGCCTGAAGGCAATGATTATACTCACCAGAACAAGTACAAGCTGTGATTTAAGCTGTAGTTGTTCTGGTGACTATAGTGTCCCTTTAAGATTTTTTTTGTTTTTGTTCTTTTGTTTATAAAACATATAACATTATAAAAAACATTTGAAAAGGAAACTGACTGACATTTCTATATTATATTGTACTATGTTATATGATGCTCTGTTTTCTGTTAAATTTATATTAAAGATTTAACAAATTCAATCATGATTCAATTTAGTCCAGGTATAATTTCATATTGCCAGTTAACGCACTGCAAATAAGTAGGAGGAAAAAAAGAACATTGTTTCTTCTCAATTAAGTTATTTTGAGGCAGGAGTCCCTGGATGCCGTGTAACCTAAAGATGTTAAACCATTAGGACTCCTGGTGCCTGTCCACACTAGCTCCTCTTTGCTGGGCCACTATTCTTAAATAGGATTTTTTTATATATATATGCTTTGTGTTTGTGTTTGTGTCGAATAAGTGTGCCATACTTATCTCTCTTGCCCTAGATATTTAGACTGTACGCTCATTTGAGCAGGGTCCTCATCAACCTATCGTTCCTGTAACATTTTGCAATTGTATAATTTATCGTAAAATTTTCCCCCTTTTCTAATATTGTAAAGCGCTGCAAAATTATATTATTATATTTATATAGCGCCAACAAATTACGTAGCACTTTACAATGGGTGGTCTAACAAACATTAATTGTAACCAGACAGGGTTGACACACAGAAACAGAGGGGTTGAGGGCCCTGCTAAATGAGCTGACGTGCTAGAGGGAGTGGGGTATAGTGACACAAAAGGTAAGGGAAGTATTAGGGAAGTAGATTGGTAGAATAGTATTCACTGAAGACTTAGTAAGTTTTTTTTTGGAGCCATTAACAGTGTAATTGATATGCTTTTGTAAAACAGTGAGTTTTTAATGATTTTTTTGAAGGAGTGGAGACTGGGTGAGCGTCTAACGGAAAAGGGAAGTCTTGAAGGCGAGCATCAGAGGTGGGACTATGAACAGAGGATAGACGCAGGTCTTCGGCAGATCGTAGGGGCCTAGACAGGACATACTTGTGTATTCGGGAGGATAGATAGGTTGGAGCAGCATTATGTAGAGATTTGAAAGCAAGAACCAGAATTTTATATTGAGCCCTATATCTTATGGGAAGCCAATGCAGGTACTGACAGAGGGGTGAGGTGTGGGAGATGTGGGCGGACAGGAAGATGAGCCTCGCCGCTGCATTCATTATCGACTGCTATGGGTTGAGTTGGGAGTATGTATTATGCCCATATATATATGTATGTATGTTGCAAAGCCTTGCACTCTTGGTCACATGTAGTAATGCCCGGTGCTGGTCTGGCAAGTCATATAGAAACCGCAAAAAGAACCGCACTCTAGAGACTTGTACTCGATTAATAAAACTTAGCTTTTATTTATTCCATTAAATATGCCATAAAATATGTCAACGTTTCAGCTCCAACACAGAGCTTTTATCGGGACAAACAATTGTCGTTTGTCCTGATGAAAGCTCTGTGTTGGAGCTGAAACGTTGACATCTTTTAAGACAGTGGTTCTCAACCTTCCTAATGCTGCGACCCTTTATTACAGTTCCTCATGTTGTGTTGACCCCCAACCATAAAATGATTTTCGTTGCTACTTCATAACTGTAATTTTACTACAGTTATGAATCGTAATCGTAAACATGAACTGTCTTGGTTCACTTGGCCAGATGATCTTTGTTGGGAGGTGGTCATCTCATTACAGGATTGGAGTTCAGAGGTCGCCGAGCACAACCATGTTTGGGTAAATGTTCCACCAGGGATTTCCAGATTGTCCATGGTTTCCTGGGTGTATATAACTTCTCATGTTATGTGTTGTTTTATTCCCTAAATTCAGTAAAGGAAAAGAAACCAAGGGTTTGTTTGAGTGTTTATTGCTCACCGAATACGCATTGACAGCAAGTTTACACAAGACGAAAGAAAGTTAAAATCTCCCTAAAATGGCAGTCATCATTTCATCCTTCTAAACTTTTCTAATTACAATGAATTACTTGTGTTAACAACTAATCTATTCCTGTATGCAATTTACCAGTTATTGTAAAGTTAACATGTCCCCTCACACCCACTGATACTGGGTGATATGAGCTTAAAAAAAATCATTTTTGAGCGTCTTGGCTTCATGCTGCGGGGCCTTTACGCATTTAACTTTCAGCGAGAGAAAAGGAGTTTAAACATGTAACCCCCTTATTGCCAAATTGTAAAATTCAGACTAAAAGAGCAGATCTGTAAATATTCTCCAACTCTTTGATTGTTTCAGATTGTCTGTGTTTGCCTGCAGTCTGGTACATTTTGGAGTTTAGAAAATAACCCTAATTAATGTGAATCAGGAATTAAAACTTAAGGAATTACAGGGAGTGCAGAATTATTAGGCAAGTTGTATTTTTTTTTTTTTTTTTGTAAATATTTATTTTTGCAGTGCATAGTAAGACAACGTACAGGCATGTGGTGCCCCAAAGGCAGTCCACTTGCACAATTCGAAACATAGGTTACAATGGGGTACATAGGAACAATGCACAATTTTATGTATATATTTAGTTACCAGAGGATAGGTCACGAGTTTATATATAGTAAACGTGCTAGTCAAGTTAAGAGGTCACGAGTTTAAATTTAGTAAACATGTTATTCAAATTAAGAGGTCATGAGTTTACACATAGAAAACATGCTATGCAAATTAAGAGGTCACGAGTGTATACGTATTAAACCTGCTATTCAAATTAAGAGGTCTCGAGTTTACACATAGAAAACACGCTATGCAAATTAAGAGGTCACGAGTGTACACGTATTAAACATGCTATTCAAATTAAGAGGTCACGGGTTTATGCATAGTAAACATGCTATTCAAGTTAGGTGTGAGTAGGTATTGTATAGTAATTCAGCGCGTAACGTTCAACATATAACTTAATAAACTGGCTATGAAGCTTTAAAACACAGCTATGAATAAGTCTCATAGGCTAGGGCTAGAGATCATACGCTTAATAATAGTAAGATTAACATGTATTGTACGCAGGTTTTAGATTGAGGCTTAAAGCACAATAGCAGTATGATAACATGGCATATGGAGTGGAGAGATGGTTTCATACTATAAGATTTGCATTGGAGGGAGTCGCTGTGGTCAGGAGGCGCGGTGTGTTAATTCCAATACAGTGTTATCAGTAGCTAGACAGTGCGCAAGCATTATTAGAGTATGGAAAATTGTTGTCTAAGCGTATAGTTAAGTCCGATAAATGCTAGACCCCAAGATTGTCCGGCTGCAGTGCTGCTGTGGTTGCATGGTACCGGAACATTGGGCGCTTGTGGTATTGTCCCTGTTAGCCGATGCCCTCTGTTGGGGTGCAGACAGTACCTATTGAGGGTCCTCTGGACGGCAATTTGGTGCGATGGCTTCCTGGGCGTGATGGGAGTCGTTGAGGTGGGTCACCAAGCCTGTATATGGCTGCTCTTGGAGTGGAGGGTGTACTGTGTGTAGCATCTCTCGACGTTTGGTCGGTGCTGAGTGATCGTGAGGAAGGGAGGGCTTTTCCCCAGCCCCAGGCCTCTTGTGGGGTCGGCTTCTTCTTGCCACAGACTCGGACGTCTATGTGAGCCGGGTCTTTCCCCTGGTGGGCGCCGTGGGTGGCCCTGGTGTTTCGCCGGCGGCGGGCGGGCTTCCGGCGTGGTGGCTGAAGCTGTAGAGGGTGTCTCCATGGGACCCCCGGCCCAGGTGGGTATTTAGTGGGTACAGTGGGTGTAAGGGGGCAAGCTTTACCCGGGATCAGCCCACTCCTTCCCATTCTTTGCAGGGGGGGACCCGGTTAGGAGTCATTCCAGTTGGGCCCAGAAGTTCTGGAATATCCGGTCCAGGTTGGTCGGCTGTGGCAGCGTGAATGTAGGCTGGGATACAGCCTCCGCCATCTTGCTGGGTCCAGCCCGTCCAGGGCCCCAGTCTGGGTAGTCAGCTTCAATCAGTGTCTCTTTACTTGCTGTGTTGGTGGGGACCGGGATAACCCCCTCCGGTCCATGGGGAGGGGAACGGGAGCCGGAACTGCTCTTGTCCACGCTTTGCGACGACGGGGGAGCGGCCGCCTCCCCGGTGTCAGCCTCGTGAGTAGGCCGCAACGGCTGGATATTCGGGACTTTGGCGTACAGCCTCGGGAGAGGTGTCATTCTGCCGGTCTCGGTGCCCTGAGTCGATTAGTGTCCAAAGTGGGTCGGGTCACAGGTTTCGTATAGCGAATTTTTAGGTCGCTTTGTGCGTGGCCGCTGGAGCTTCAGCAGCACACGTCTGCTCCCTTCTGCTGTCAGGCCCCGCCCCCAGGCAAGTTGTATTTTTGGGGATTAATTTTATTATTGAACAACAACCATGTTCTCAATGAACCCAAAAAACTCATTAATATCAAAGCTGAATATTTTTGGAAGTAGTTTTTAGTTTGTTTTTAGTTTTAGCTATTTTAGGGGGATATCTGTGTGTGCAGGTGACTATTACTGTGCATAATTATTAGGCAACTTAACAAAAAACAAATATATACCCATTTAAATTATTTATTTTTTACCAGTGAAACCAATATAACATCTCAACATTCACAAATATACATTTCTGACATTCTGACATTCAAAAACAAAACAAAAACAAATCAGTGACCAATATAGCCACCTTTCTTTGCAAGGACAATCAAAAGCCTGGCATCCATGGATTCTGTCAGTGTTTTGATCTGTTCACCATCAACATTGCGTGCAGAAGCAACCACAGCCTCCCAGACACTGTTCAGAGAGGTGTACTGTTTTCCCTCCTTGTAAATCTCACATTTGATGATGGACCACAGGTTCTCAATGGGGTTCAGATCAGGTGAACAAGGAGGCCATGTCATTAGATTTTCTTCTTTTATACCCTTTCTTGCCAGCCACGCTGTGGAGTACTTGGATGCGTGTGATGGAGCATTGTCCTGCATGAAAATCATGTTTTTCTTGAAGGATGCAGACTTCTTCCTGTACCACTGCTTGAAGAAGGTGTCTTCCAGAAACTGGCAGTAGGACTGGGAGTTGAGCTTGACTCCATCCTCAACCCGAAAAGGCCCCACAAGCTCATCTTTGATGATACCAGCCCAAACCAGTACTCCACCTCCACCTTGCTGGCGTCTGAGTCGGACTGGAGCTCTCTGCCCTTTACCAATCCAGCCACGGGCCCATCCATCTGGCCCATCAAGACTCACTCTCATTTCATCAGTCCATAAAACCTTAGAAAAATCAGTCTTGAGATATTTCTTGGCCCAGTCTTGACGTTTCAGCTTGTGTGTCTTGTTCAGTGGTGGTCGTCTTTCAGCCTTTCATACCTTGGCCATGTCTCTGAGTATTGCACACCTTGTGCTTTTGGGCACTCCAGTGATGTTGCAGCTCTGAAATATGGCCAAACTGGTGGCAAGTGGCATCTTGGCAGCTGCACACTTGACTTTTCTCAGTTCATGGGCAGTTATTTTGCGCCTTGGTTTTTCCACACGCTTCTTGCGACCCTGTTGACTATTTTGAATGAAACGCTTGATTGTTCGATGATCACGCTTCAGAAGCTTTGCAATTTTTTTTTTATAAATTCTTTATTTTGAAAGATTTTGTTGTTTGGGGTTGGGGTACAGAAAAGAAAACTTGGGGATGCATAATTAGTACATGTTTCACAGAGCAGGTATGTTTTAACATGACAATTTATCAAGCTTAACAGTTTTACATGTCTGTAACAGTTTGTTTCATACATTATTTGCAGTGGTTGTTCTTGTTGTTCAAAATACAATACAATTGTTTATAGAGTTAGTTTTTGGGCGTTTGTTCATTGGCCCAGTGTTACAGATGTGTTTCGTATCGTCTTTTCCTTGTCTAATGGTTGGGGTGGGGTACAAAAAGAAAAGAAGAAGGGGGGGGGATTGGATATCCTAATATTTTGTCCTTTTGTCTTTGCTCTGATGTCGTATCCTCTTACTGATTTTTGGGTCGGGTTTGTCTGGCATCTGGTGTGTGTGTGAGTTTGTGGGAGATTAGCTTAGGCAATTAGGTTGTAGCACTTCTCTGTAGTGTCTGTGGGTTTTGGAGGGATTGGGTTGGGGGGTGTGAGTCTGATGTTTGCTTATCGTTGCGTCTGTGGTGGGTTTTTGTAGCCTTTTGGAAGGTTGTGCGTGTAGTCGTATGTGGTGACGGTTGATCGTGTGTGTGGGTGTTGGTTCTCGTTGGAGTTTCGTTTCGAGGTGTTTTGAGGTGTCGTTGTGTGTCCTGTGGGATGGGTCTTTTTGTGGTGATCTCCCCTGGTTAGTGGGAGGGTGTTTGTTGTGTAGTGGTCCTCCTCGTGAGTCCACTTTCTCTTCCTTTCTTATGTGTGGGCTCGGTGTGAGTGCGCCCTTGGTTAATGTCTTTGCGGTTTCGGGTGTAGGTCTTTATCAATTAAGCGCTCTCCGTAGAGGGGTTTTGTGGGTTTTGTGAGTGGTGGGTTGGGTTGTGTTTTGAAGGTGGTGGTGGGTGTGTGTGTTTCGCCAGCGGGTGGGGATTGTTCCCTTCTTATTTCTTATGGCAGGGTTGGGAATTCATAGAACCAGGGGTCCCAGATCTTGTTGTGGTGTTTTGTAGTGTCATGGATTAAAGCGGACATTTCGTCCATTTTTATAGTGTCTTTGATTTTCCGCTTAATTGTGTCCATTGTTGGGGTATCTGGGCTACCCCATTTTTCTGCGATTGCTCTTCTGGTGGCCAGAGCTATTTTGGCGATGAGTTTGTTTTGGGCCCGTGGTGTGTCTGCCAGGGGTTTGGACAGGAGCCATATCCATGGGTCCAGCGGGATGTTAGTGTGCAAGATCTGTGAAACCATAGTAGCAATTTGGTGCCATAGTTGCGCTGTGTGGGGGCATTCCCACCACATGTGAAGGTATGTTCCCTTCTGTCCGCAGCCCTTCCAGCATGAGTCGTTGTCTGACCTGCCCATCTGCTTGAGTCTTAAGGGGGTGAGGTACCACCTCATGAGGGTCTTGTAAGCCTGCTCTTTATGGTTAACGCAAATTGAGATGGTAGCTATAGCTTCCCAAATGTCGGCCCAGTCTGATGGGTCTTCTGCCGGGCCTAAGTCCCTCTCCCAAGCCGACACGTACGTGAGTGCTCCGTCTTTGGTGTGTTGTATTATGTGTGAGTATATCTCTGAGATTTGGCCTTTACGTGCTGGGGTTTGTAGGCATTGTTTTTCAAAGAGTGTCTGCTTTCTGGTCCCTCCCTGAGTTATTGTCGGGGTTTCTAGAAAGCTTTTTATTTGTATGTGGCGAAACATGTCGAAGGTGCGAAAAGGAGTGTTTTGTGGAAGTTCTGCGAATGGAATCGGGCGGCCGTCTTTGTAAAAGTGTTGTAGTCTCGTGAGGTCATTATCTTCGAAGCGGGTAAAGTCTTTGGGCGTCATGCCCGGTGGGAATTGAGTGTTCCGGAGTATGGGGGTTAGCGGGGAAATTTGGGTTGTCAGGCCATGTTTGTGTACGATTTTATCCCATACCTTAATAGTGTTTAGGATTGCGGGTGATGTTTGAGGGAGGGGGGGTCTCGCTGGTTTGGGCAGCCATATATACATTGAGGGGAAATCCCTGCCAAAAATATTGTGTTCCAGGTCGACCCATCTCTTTGCCCCTGGTGGAACGTGCCAGTTCTGTGCTTGTGCCAGCTGTGCAGCCTGATAATAATGAGTGAGGTGCGGGAGGCCCAGACCTCCTTGTTTGTTGGGTACATATAGGGTCTGTCTTTTTATTCTAGCGCGTCTGTTGGCCCATATAAATTTATCGATCTTTGACTGCAGCTGTTTGAAGTCTGTGGGGCGTATTGGGATCGGAAGAGTTTGGAATAGGTATAAAAGTCGCGGTAGGGCGTTCATCTTGACAGACGCCAACCGTCCTAGCCAGGATATCGGCATGTCTTGCCATCTATCTATGTCGCGGGTGATGTTTTGAATTGTAGGTGTGTAGTTCAGGTCATAGCAAAGGGAAAGGTCTGCCGGGATGGTTATACCCAGGTATTTAATGTGATTGAGAGTAAGGTCGAATGGGTATATGTTGTGTATAGCTGTTTTAGTGGTGGGGTCTATGTGTATTGGTAGTACCTCCGTTTTGTTAATGTTGAGTTTATATCCCGAGACCTTGGCGTAGGCATGCAGGGCGTCTAAGAGTGGTGGTAGGGATGTGACTGGTTCTGTAATTGTTAGGAGCAGGTCGTCTGCGTACGCCGCCGTTTTGTATTCTTCCCCTCGTATCGTCATTCCTTTTATGTCCCTATGAAGTCTGAGGATTTGTAGGAGTGGTTCTAGGGACAGAGTGAAAAGTACTGGGGAAAGTGGGCATCCCTGGCGAGTACCGTTATGGATTGTGAAGGTTGGAGGGCGTGTGAGTGGGAGGAGGAGGTGTGCTTGTGGTGAGGCATAAAGCACGTGCAGGGCATTCATGAATTTTTGTGGGAGTCCAAATTTTTCTAGTGTGGCGAATAGGAAGGGCCATAGGAGCCTATCAAATGCCTTTTCGGCGTCTAGTGATAGGAAGAGGGCTGGGGTGTGTGTCTTGTGGGCTGACCAGATGAGGTTGTATGTTCGTCTCGTGTTGTCACTTGCCTGTCGTGTCGGTATGAAGCCCACTTGATCTGGGTTTATTAGTGTGGTTAGGTTGGGGCTTAGGCGGTCTGCTAGGATTTTGGTGAATATCTTAATATCCACATTTAGGAGTGAGATTGGTCGGTAATGTCCAGGGTCGAGATTAGTTTTGTTGGGTTTAGGTAGGAGGCATATATTCGCCTGTAGCATTTCATTCGGTAGATGGTCTCCCTGTAGTATGGTGTTATATAATGTGCACAGGTGTGGTATCAGATTGGGTGCGAATGTCTTGTAATATAGCCCAGTGAACCCATCTGGACCTGGGCTTTTGTTGGGCTTTAGCTCTTTTATCGTTCTTGCGAGTTCTTCTGGTGTTATGGGGTTGGCTAGGGTCTGTGCCGCTTCTGTTGTTAGGGAGGGTAGTGGTATTTGGGCTAGGTATTGGTCTATTAGTGTTTTGGTCAGCGTTGGGTGATGTCGTGTTTCAGGGGTGTGGTCATATAGGGTTCTGAAGTATTCTTGAAAGACTCTGGCGATTCTGTCTGGGTCCTCTGTGGTGTCCCCATTTGAAGTTGTTATTTTATGTATTTGTTTGTGTTCGTTTCTTTTTTTGAGTCTGCGGGCGAGTAGGGTGTCGGCTTTGTTAGCTTTGTCGTAGTATAATTGTTTTGTCCAGAGTATCGCTTTGGCCGAGTCTTTCGCCATGTGTTCTTTTATCTCTGTCTGGCATTTTTTAATTTGTTCGTTGAGTTCTTGTGTTGGGTCTATTTTGTGTTTGGCCTCCAGGGTTCGTAGGGTCTGTAATGTTTGTTCGAGATGGGCTACCTGCTTTTTTTTGTGTATTGTTGCTTGGTTAATTAAGGCTCCTCTGATTACGGCTTTGTGTGCCGCCCATAGATTACCTTCGGAGCTTGCTGTGCCTTTGTTGATTTGGAAGTATTCCGTTATGGCTTTGTCAATAGTTTGTCTGATTTGTGGATTGTGTAGGAGGAGTGGGTTTAGGCGCCACGTCCAGGGTCTCGCCGTTCCGGGTAGGTTGAGCGTTAGTGTTATGTCTGCATGATCAGACCATGTGATGGGGCCTATTGCTGTGTTTTTGATCATGGGTGCTAGTGATGGTGATGCGAGAAAGAGGTCTATGCGGGAGTGTGATTGGTGTGGGTGCGAAAAAAAGGTGTAGTCTAGAGCTGTAGGGTGTTGAGCTCTCCATGTGTCTATGAGGCGTGTGCGTGAAATGAATGCTGAGAGTAGTTTATCTGCGTTCGCTGTTGGTGGTCTATTTTGTCTGCAGGTTTGTGAGCGGCGTCGGTCTACCTTTGGTGATGGGGTGGCGTTGAAGTCGCCACCGATTATGGAGTGGTGAGAGGCAAAGAGGGCTAGGTGAGCCTGTATTGTGTGCCAGAATGCGTTGGTTGGGGCGTTTGGCGCGTATAGGGTGGTGAACGCATAGGATTGTGTGCCTATCTTCCCTGCTGTCAGGGTACCTGTGGTCTCTACCTCCGAAAGAGGTAGAGACTTAGCTGTTCCTCCATCCAGACGGTCTGATGGCTCCCTTCCCCGCAGTCTATCCGGTCATGCTAGGCCGGCCGCGAGGGAGTGACTGCCTTTTACAGCATCTAGGCAGGAAGTAGTCATCAGGACACTCCCCCGGAACAACCTGTCAGTCAATGGCTGCAGGACCAATCAGGACGCCTTGGAGGCGTGGTTACTGCTCTGAACAGGGTATTTAACAGAGCTTCTTTCATTAGCTCATTGCCCTGTCGTGGTTCTAGCTTGTTCTAGTCACTCAGTGCTTGTGTATTCTATTATCCCTTTTGGTTTTGACCCGGCTTGTTTACCTTACTCTGCTTATCTCTGTTACCCTTGATTCGGCTTGTCTCTCGCTTACCTGTCTTCTGTTACCCTCGACCTCGGCTTGTCTTTGACCATTCTATACTGTACTACTTACGTTAGTCCGGCCATTCTAAGGTCCGGTATACGTATCTGGCTACTGTTTGTACTCTGCGTGTTGGATCCCTGTCCCGATCCTGACATTATGACAGGGCCAATGGATCCTGCAAGTACAAACAGTCAGCTGGCTGCTCCTGATCCTAGGTTTGAAGCCATGGATCACAGAATGGATCAGATGGCGCTTGCGCTACAGGCTCTATTAGCTTGTGCCAATAACCCACCAGAGGAGATACGTGATACCCCTGTTTCTCCTGTCGGTTCAGGTCTAGAGGTAGCCACAGTGGGTGCTTCTTCTCACATTACCCCCCCAGTACGCTATGGTGGGGCTCCTGAGAAGTGTCGTGGTTTTTTAAACCAAATTAGTATCCACTTTGAATTGCAACCTCGCTCTTATCCTACAGATAGGGCAAAAGTAGGATTTATTATCACCCTACTCATTGAGAAAGCTCTGAGATGGGCCAACCCACTATGGGAGAACGATAATCCATTAGTTTATAACTATAACGCATTTGTAGCTGCTTTTAGAAGAACATTTGACCCTCCAGGTAGAAAGGTTAATGCAGCCAGATTACTGTTGCGCCTGAGACAGGAGAACCAAACACTGGTGGATTATGCACTAGAGTTCAGGTCTCTGGCGGCAGAAATCAAGTGGAATGAGCAGGCGTATATGGATGTATTTTTGAATGGCCTATCTGATGTAATCCTTGATGAGGTTGCTACCAGAGAACTCCCTGAGAATTTAGAGGATTTAATTTTGTTCATCTCTCGTATAGATGAACGTCTAAGAGAGAGACAGAACACTCAAGAGAGGAACCAGAGACCTTCTTTTAGGTTAGCTCCCGCTGTTCCAAGTCCTGACTCCACGATATCTTTGCTTACTGAACCTATGCAGAAAGGGTATACCCGCCTCTCTGAGGAGGAAAGACAGCACAGGAGAGGAGAGGGTTTGTGTATGTATTGTGGAGCCAAGGGTCATTTACTCTCGAACTGTTCTAACCGCCCGGGAAACGCTCGCACCTAAGTCTCTCTAGAGGACAGGCCTTGGGTGTTTCTATTTTGTCCTCTACTCCTGATTATAAAGATCACAGGCTTCTGCTACCAGTTTCCTTAACTTGGGGGAAGGAAGTAGTAAGGGCTATGGCATTGATAGATTCCGGTGCTGCTGAGAATTTTATCGACCAAGCCTTTGCTAGTAAGAACAATTTCCCATCCCAGCTAAGGGAGACACCTTTGGCCGTTGAGGCCATAGATGGTAGACCACTACTAGACCCTGTTATCTTTCGTGAGACCATACCCATTAATTTAAATGTGGGTATCCTACACGTGGAGAATTTATCTCTTCTGCTCATTTCGTCTCCTTCCGTTCCCATAGTTCTGGGGTACCCATGGTTGAAAAAACATAACCCTATTATCGATTGGGAGTTAGGAGAGATACTCTCGTGGGGCCAGGGCTGCCAGGATCGGTGTTTGTGCAAGGTTTCTCCATTAGCTAATATTAACATACCGGAGAATCCTACTCAGTCCACAGAAAGACAAATACCAGACCTTTACCTAGACTTAAGGGCAGTGTTTGACAAGAAGAATGCCGATTCTTTGCCTCCACACAGGTCATTTGACTGTAAGATTAAGCTTCTACCCGGCACTATGCCTCCGAGGGGCCATGTATATCCTTTGTCTGTTCAGGAAAACTCGGTTCTAGAGGAGTATATTCGGGAGAATTTAGAAAAGGGATTCATCAGAAGGTCTTCTTCTCCGGCCGGGGCTGGGTTCTTTTTCATTAAGAAGAAGGATGGCACGCTGAGACCTTGTATCGATTACCGAGGCTTGAATAAAATAACTGTCAGAAATGCCTATCCTATCCCACTGATTACCGAGTTATTTGATCGTCTTAAGGGCTCCAAAATCTTCACCAAGTTAGATCTCAGAGGGGCTTACAATTTGGTGAGAATCCAGCAAGGTCACGAGTGGATGACGGCATTCAATACCCGGTATGGCCATTACGAATATACTGTTATGCCATTTGGACTATGCAATGCTCCTGCAGTATTTCAAGATTTGATTAATGAGGTACTTAGGGAGTTTCAGCATGATTGTGTTATTGTTTACCTGGACGACATACTAATACACTCTAAGGAGATTGAGACTCACCATAGACAGGTCAGAAAGGTATTACACAAGCTGCTGCAACATGGTCTATATTGCAAATTGGAGAAGTGCAGTTTTGATCAGTCTCAGGTAGACTTTCTTGGATACGTGATTTCTGGGGAGGGTTTTAAAATGGATCCTGTAAAACTCCAATCTATTTTAGACTGGCCCTTGCCCAAAGGACTCAAGGCTATCCAAAGGTTTATTGGTTTTTCCAACTACTATAGGCGCTTCATTAAAGGGTACTCCTCTATCATTGCGCCTATTACCAATATGACCAAACAAGGGGCTGATACTAAGTTCTGGTCTAAGGAAGCTCTGGGTGCTTTCAAGACTCTCAAGGAACTTTTTGCCTCGGCTCCCATTCTAGTCCATCCTGATACGACTCTGCCTTTCTTGCTCGAGGTCGATGCCTCTGAAACAGCAGTTGGGGCTGTTCTGTCTCAAAGGTTAGGGGTGGATAAACCGTTACACCCTTGTGGTTTCTTCTCTAAGAAATTTTCTGGGCCTGAGAGCAGATATGACATCGGGGAAAGGGAACTGTTAGCAGTCATTAAAGCCTTAAAGGAGTGGAGACATTTGTTGGAGGGGACCCTACACCCTATTACGATTTTGACGGACCACAAAAACTTGTCCTATATTGGGGAGGCTAAGCGCTTATCCTCTAGACAAGCTCGTTGGTCCTTATTCCTGACTCACTTCAATTATGTACTGACTTACAGACCTGGTTCTAAAAACTCTAAAGCCGATGCATTATCTCGCCAATATGAACCTTCTACTGTACCTGAACCAGTTCTTTCTTCTATAGTTCCGAAATGCAATATCATTGCTAATACGAATCTCAGGATTCATTCTCCATTACTGGCCGAGATCATTAAGTTGCAACATCTAGCACCTAAACAGACTCCTGCGGGCCGTCATTTCGTTCCTCCTGCTCTTCAACTGGAACTTTTACAGTGTTTACATAATAGCAAGATGGCGGGACATCCTGGTATTCGCAAAACTTACGCGTTGATCTCTAAGGACTTCTGGTGGCCTGCTTTACGGAGGGATATTGAGGAGTTCATCGCTGCATGTGAAGTTTGTACTAAAACCAAACAACCCCATACGCTTCCATGTGGATTCCTGCAACCCTTGGAGGTTCCAGAAAAACCATGGTCCTGTTTGGCCATGGACTTTATTGTCGATCTACCTATCTCTAAAAGACAGACTGTTATCCTCACCGTGGTTGACAGGTTTACTAAGATGGCACACTTCATTCCCCTGCCTAAACTCCCGTCTTCTCCCGAATTGGCAGAGATATTCGCTAAGGAGATTTTTCGCCTACATGGGATACCCTCTCAAATTGTATCGGACAGAGGCTCCCAATTTGTTTCCCGCTTTTGGAGGTCCTTCTGCTCTCAACTTGGTATTAAATTAAACTTTTCTTCTGCCTATCATCCTCAGTCTAACGGAGCTGCTGAACGTACCAACCAGAAAATTGAACAATATTTACGATGCTTTGTTTCTGAACACCAGGATGATTGGGTCGGTTTGATTCCTTGGGCGGAGTTTGCACACAACAATCTCGTTTGCGATTCTACTCATTCAAGCCCCTTCTTCATGAATTATGGTTTTCATCCGTCTATTCTTCCTTCGGATTCCCCTTCCCAGGGGGTGCCGTCGGTTGATGTTCATGTTGCCAATTTGAGGAAGTTGTGGGATCAAACTCGACAAATCCTTGTGCACAACTCTATGTTGGTCAAGAAACACGCTGATAAACGTAGAAGGGCGGCTCCGGTCTTTGTTCCAGGTGATAGGGTATGGCTGAGCACGAGGAACATCCGTTTAAAAGTGCCCTCCATGAAGTTCGCTCCTCGTTATATTGGACCCTACAGGGTGCTGACCCGTATCAATCCAGTTGCGTATCGTTTAGCTCTTCCTAATACCTTACGCATCCCGAACTCGTTTCACGTTTCATTGCTGAAACCACTCATATGTAACAGATTTTCCTCCACAATAGCCCCTCCTCGCTCCGTTCAGGTGGAGGGTCAGGAGGAGTATGAGGTTAACTCTATTATTGATTCTCGAATCTCCCGGGGGAGAGTACAATATCTGGTTGATTGGAAGGGATATGGTCCTGAGGAGAGGAGTTGGGTACCTCAGGAGGATGTTCATGCTCCCCGTCTCCGCAGGGCGTATCACTCTCGCTTCCCATCTCGTCCCGGTTCATTCCGCCCGGTGGGCGTATCTGAGAGGGGGGGTACTGTCAGGGTACCTGTGGTCTCTACCTCCGAAAGAGGTAGAGACTTAGCTGTTCCTCCATCCAGACGGTCTGATGGCTCCCTTCCCCGCAGTCTATCCGGTCATGCTAGGCCGGCCGCGAGGGAGTGACTGCCTTTTACAGCATCTAGGCAGGAAGTAGTCATCAGGACACTCCCCCGGAACAACCTGTCAGTCAATGGCTGCAGGACCAATCAGGACGCCTTGGAGGCGTGGTTACTGCTCTGAACAGGGTATTTAACAGAGCTTCTTTCATTAGCTCATTGCCCTGTCGTGGTTCTAGCTTGTTCTAGTCACTCAGTGCTTGTGTATTCTATTATCCCTTTTGGTTTTGACCCGGCTTGTTTACCTTACTCTGCTTATCTCTGTTACCCTTGATTCGGCTTGTCTCTCGCTTACCTGTCTTCTGTTACCCTCGACCTCGGCTTGTCTTTGACCATTCTATACTGTACTACTTACGTTAGTCCGGCCATTCTAAGGTCCGGTATACGTATCTGGCTACTGTTTGTACTCTGCGTGTTGGATCCCTGTCCCGATCCTGACACCTGCAACTGTGAGGTATCGGCCTTGAGGGTCCGCTACAGTCTTCTGTATAGAGAGGGGGCAGGATTTTCTTAGCACTATGGCTACCCCGTTATGTTTCTCTTGCGGAGAGCTGGCAAAGTGGTTAACTTTGTAGTGTCGGCTCAGGAGGGGGAACTGTTTGGCTCGAGTGTAGTGCGTTTCCTGCAGTAGGAGTACGTCGGCTTTGGTTCTATTTGCCCATCTCATAAGTTGGTGTCTCTTAGAGGGGTTGTTTAGACCTTTGCAGTTGATTGATAGGCAGGTCAGAGTGGCTGGCATGCTGGTTGGTGCTGCGATAGACCTTAGCGTGTGGGTTATCTGTCCGCGGGGGGTTGTTTTGGGTTTTGGTGTGTGGGTTGTGGATGGGGGGGGGTTAGGGTGGGGTGTGGGTGAGAAGCGCTGTTTTGGGGGAGTGTTTGTGTGGGGTTAGGAAGGTTGAACCAATGGGGTGGGTGGGGGAAGGTGTTGGGTGGGGCCTGGTCTTACCAGTCAGTTGCCAGGCGTCGAGTGGGCGGTGTGGGTCGGTGTTGTTGGTGTTTGAGTTTTGTGTATGTGGATTTGTTGTTGCCTGTATGTTTTGGTGTGTGTCAAGTGTAGATAGTTGTGTTTGGTTGTTAGAGTTTGTGGGGAGGAAGGTAGTGTGACCGTGTGTCTCCTTCCCCTCTTCCCCGGGCACGAGGTGTCATCTCCACGGGTACGGTGTGTTTGTGGCGGGTTGTATGATTATGTGCTGTGTTGGTGCCGGGTAGACTTCCGGGTTGTTTGTATGGTAGGGTTCTGGAGTTATGCTTTTTGTGTGTGTGTTTTTGTCCTGTCTGGGGTGGGGTCTTTGTTGAGTCGGCGTATAAGTTCTGGGATTTACGTTTATGGTGGTTATAAACGTTTGTTGCTATCCTCATGGTGGTGGAACTCTCGTGTGGGTGGTCGTGCTATGGCTGTCGGGTGTGTGTGCAGTCGGGTGCGATTTGGTGTGTTCGTAGTTATGGCCTGTAGGCTTTGCTGACTAACCTGTCTGTGACTATTTTTCATTGTAAGTCCCAGTTTGCATGCTGGTGTGCTGTCTTCAGGGTGTCAGGTTTTCATGAAGCAATGGTGTAGCATTGGTAACATAACTTTAACGAGAGTAAACATAAACATAAACAACATGTCATCGAAACTTTTAAACATCACATATATAGTAGGTTCTTAGCATCCTAGCATCATGTGTTCAGGGTGGGTGTTTAGGTCCTGTGTAGGCTGTGGCGGGGTGGACAGTCCCTACTGCCCGGTTCCCGGGTTCCCCTTTTTTTTTGTGGGGGTCATCAACCTGTTACAGTTTGGGTGTTTGTCGTGCAGCTGCACTTTAGAAATGCATGTTACCCCTTAGAAATCTAGCAAGTGGGTGCTTCGTGTCAGGTGTCGGGGGTTAACCCCCTGTTGGTTCGTGGGGTTTGTATGCTGCCTTGCGTTTCTCCGGGGTGGTGCCCTTCTCCCCCCGGCACCCCCTTGCTATAGAGCTCCCTGTAGTGTCTTACGTATTGGTTTGAGTGTGATCATTATGAGCAGTAATATAGACCTTTGTGTATAGTGGTCCCACATTGGGGTATGACAGTATTTCTCTGGTGTATTGTCCTGCGTTTTGCCGGGGTGGTGTCCACCCTTTTTCGGCACCCCTTGCCTTAAGTGTACCTGGTAGTGGCAACTGTATGGGTTTGATTGCGTCAGTCGCAATTATTAACCTGAGCATTGATAAATATTAGCCCGGTATTGGGGTATAGCTGTATATTAACTGGTAAGCCATCTAGTGTGTTGTCTGGGTGTTGCCCGCCTCCCTCCGGCATCCATTGCCTTGAGTATACCCTGTGGTGGCAACCGTATTGATTCATTGGTGTCAGTTGGAGTTCTTAGTATAAACCTTGTTGAACAGTATCCCAGGGTTGGTGTATAGCAATATTGTACCGGCATGTTACCCCTCATTTAGTCGGGGTGGTACCATCTTCTCCCCGTTACCCCCCCGCCTTAAGTATACCCTGTGGTGGCAATCTTACTGGCTCGGTTGTGTCAGAAGTGGGCCTGAGCATAAACATAACTATATGTGAACATTAAACCTTAACCCCATATTGGGGTATAACAGCATGTTATAACAGTGATACTACCGATCTTAGAGTTATTAATGGAGTCCTTGTGCCCGGTCCTTGGCGTGAGTGCCTGGGCTCAGGTAGAATAAAATGAAGGAGTCCTATGCGCACCAAGCGCTGTTGTTCAGGTGTCCTTTTGTGGATGATCTTGCGAGGCCGATGAGGCGTTCTTCTTTGACTGTGTGCGCGCCATGTTTACGCGGGAATCAGTTCGTCGGTTTCGGCTTTCGTTTGCGGTAATTCGGGTGTCTGTCGTCGGGTATCGTAGTTGTAATCCCAGATGTGTCGCGAAGTCCCGCATGTCGGAGACTTGGTGGAGGGAGTAAGTTTGATCCCCTTTTTTTACCGTGATTCGGAAGGGGTGCCCCCACGTGTATCGCCAGCCGGCTTCCAGTAGGGCCGTAGTGAGGGGCTTAAGATCCCGGCGTTTTCTTAGTGTTGAAGGGGCCAAGTCCTGGTAAAATTGGAGCTGTTGTCCCTGGTAAGTTGGTGGGTGATCTCTCGCTGCTTTCATAAGCTGTTCCTTCACCGGGAAATGTAGCAATTTGACGATGATGTCCCTTGGTGTGTTTGAGTTAGGGAATGGGGGCCTCAATGCCCTGTGGGCTCTTTCGATGTAGATGTCTGGCCCTGGGGTGTCCGGTAGTAAGGACTGGAATATTGCTGTGATGGTGGGGAGTATGGCTTCCGGCAGGACAGATTCCGCCAGGCCTCTGATGCGTATATTTTGCCTGCGAGATCTGTTATTTAGATCCTCCATTCCGTCTTCTAGAAATAGGATTCTGTCTTTCAGCATCCCTATGTCTTTGCTGTGATCTAGCACCTGGGTTTGTGTTTCTTTAAGCGCTCTTTCTGTGTCGCCGGTGCGTGAGGCCAGTGCCTCTATGTCGCCTTTGAGGCCTGCAATTTGTTTTTCAAGAGCTGCTGTGGTGTAGGCTTTGATGTCTGCCGACGTTTCTTTCAGCATTAGCCGCAGGTCCTCTTTGGTGAGGGGTGTCGAGTGGGTGCTCTCGTGTTCGCTCTCTTCAGAGTCTGAACCGGAGTTTCCCTGGCTCTGGGCCCAAGATGGCTGCCTGTCTTCCTTTGCCCGGAACATCGTGGCCACGGATGGTGTCGAATCCTTTTTCTTTTTTGCTCCCCCCATGAGGGTAAGTGTTATCTTTGGTTGTGGGTAGTTTGGCACCTGTTTAGCACTTTTGTGGAGGCTGATGGATGCGGATTTCGTGCCCGGGGTGAGAGAGCTGAGGGAACACACGTCCTACTCCATTGACAGTTAGGCTCCGCCCCCCAGAAGCTTTGCAATTTTAAGAGTGCTGCATCCCTCTGCAAGATATCTCACTATTTTTGACTTTTTTGAGCCTGTCAATCCTTCTTTTGACCCATTTTGCCAAAGGAAAGGAAGTTGCCTAATAATTATGCACACCTGATATAGGGTGTTGATGTCATTAGACCACACCCCTTCTCATTACAGAGATGCACATCACCTAATATGCTTAATTGGTAGTAGGCTTTCGAGCCTATACAGCTTGGAGTAAGACAACATGCATAAAGAGGATGATGTGGTCAAAATACTCATTTGCCTAATAATTCTGCACTCCCTGTATTCACCAAATTGTAATGAGAAAAAAAATTTAATTGCAAAATGTAGGCTAAAATAATCTATAAAATAATTTTAAAATATTTGGCCAAAGTAGCTAAACTGAAAGCATAACTGACTGGAGAATTTCTCTAATTTGACTACTTGACCCTAAAATGTGAAATTCAGCTTACACTTCCAGCAGTTTAGTGAGTAATTGTTTATCTTGGTCACATTTGGTTTTAGACTCTGAAGTCGTTTTTTTTTCTTCTTTTCTTTCTGGCCTATATTCCTTTGCAGAAAATGTTTTGTCGTTGCTAGTTGCTAGTTAGTGCATCAACCTTCTACGGACTAAGAGTAACTGGAGCGTGGTCAGACCACGTCATTTTTCCTATAGATGAGTCCCTCACTAATACTAAGTCCCTGTATGCTATTAAAAAGTAATCAATCCTCATCTATGTAGAGGTGGATTTAGAGTATAAAGTATTTTTTATTCGATGAAGAATCCTCCAGCAATCTGCTAGTTGATTGCCCTGTAGTATACTCATTTGTAGTCTTGCCGATTGTAGATTTGAAGGGTTAGTGGCCGTACTATCTCTACTGAAGTCGAGGGAGAAGTTAAAATCACCTCCAATTATGATTGCCCCTTCTGCATGTTTATTGGGCAAGGTCATTATGTGTCTCACGGCTGCGCATTGATTATTTTTCGGCAGGTATATGTTCGCTAATGTGAATGGGAAAGATCCAAATTGTCCCAACAATATATTGTATATTGGCCCAATATATCAGTGTAGTATTGTGTGTGTGTGTGAAAGGGACATGAGATCCAATCAGGATCACCACACCTCTCCATTTGCTTCTAGTAAAATTGTTGTAATAGATCAAGGGGGTGCATTGGGGTGCATTGGGGCCCCTGAGGTAGTTCTCTTGTTGGAAAACTGTTTGGTTTCATCCTGATAAGTTCCCTCATCACTGAGCAATAAGTCCCCTGACATGTGTAAGTACAGTATTCGACCCCATCATGATTCATTGAACAACATACATTTGTACTCACGCTTTGTTGTCCCTCTGCATAATAGGTACTTAGATTTTAACAACAAAATAACTATAAAAATAAGAAAAATAAAATTTGAAGTATTGAAGTTAAAAAAGTAGCCAAAATGCGCCGAGGGCATACTGGAATTCCAGTAATGCCTGCAAAAGGAGTCGGTGCTTGTCATGTTGTACATTCAAATTCAGCAGTTGGAGCGGGAGAGGGTTTAGTGTGGTTGTTGAGGAGTGGGGAGGGCACTGCTCAACTCGATAAACAGGGGAGGGTTATATTATGACTATGTGTTCAGAAATCGTATGGTAGGGCAAGAGAGCTCAAGTTCGGAAAACTTTCTCTGATTTGCAGCAGTGATTACACCAGATAGAGGAGTGGCGTCTCAGTTCCTAAGACCATCAGAAATATGTGTTTTCCGATGGTCTTAGGCGACCCCTGTGAAAAAGAGTCGTTCGACCCCAAAAGGGGTCACGACCCACAGGTTGAGAACCGCTGTTTTAAGACAACTTTAATGTGTGTGTGTGTGTGTGACACAATACACACACACACACACATAGTAGTGGTTGTGTAAGTCGGTTGTGGTATGCCGAAACCGACGTTCGGTTAGACCTGCAAAAAGAGGGCTCACCATAATTGAATGGCTTGATAAAGTGAGCGGTAGGTAGGCTGAACCAGGCAGTACCAAACCAGAGGAAGGGGCATCCTGTATATTTATAGGCCTGGTAACCCCTCCCACAACTTCAGGCTCCACCTACAGCCTCAGTCTTCATATATATTGTTATATTTCAAATGTTGTTTTTCATTTCCCATTCAGTTCTCCCTGGAGAAATGGAGATGGACATATCTTCAAGCCACATGATCACATGTCCCTGGGGCAACTATGCCATAATAAGTAGATCTGTTGTCTTACTGACTCAACACGCTGTGTCTTACTACTACTGCCTCTTATCCTCCACCTCTACAATATCAATGTGGCCAGATGTCATTGACCTTAAAATCATTGGTTTGTTTGTATAACAGAACACTCATAAGCCCACCCATTGTTCTGGCCAGTCGTCCAGGTTCAAATAACATTTCATCAAAGATCTGGTAAGGGAGATGTACATACTGTATATTAGCTCATTTCTTCAGTAGCTGAGCATGGATCAAGATGTAAACCCTTAAGGGATACTCACTATAATCCTTTCATCTCATTTAACTGTAAGCACTATAATCCTTTTTATCTCATATAATTAGTGATAGTGCCTGGAGTCCTCTGATGCTGTCCATGCATTCAGTGTTAAACAGCCAAAACCCCACTGAGGGTATAGCTAAGGCAGAAATTACACAGTTTTTTCTAGCCATTAATGCCAGCAATGGACGCTGTGATAGGCTAAACGCGGACAGTTGAATTCCCAGCCAACCACTTCCTCCAATTGCTACGCAGGTAATGTTTTCCTCTTATCTAGGAGGAACAGTCCCTGTTCAAATCCTCCTGACCCTCTTTTCTAAGAGCTCCATACTTTCCATGTGTCTGAGTGTGTAACAGAGCTCCACTGCAATAATGCTAACAGTAATATGTCTTTAAACAACAATACATGTGGTTAGAAATCAGTCCGTGTAAGTAAAATGCATTGTTCTAAATTACAGTTTAGTTACATCATTTGTTATTAGTAAATCACCTAAAATTTTAAGGACAGCCCTGCCCCTAGCTACACCCCATCTCACACACTAATATTAAAGTGTCGTCCTTTGTTCATCTGTATGAAACACTATAACCACTTCAGTTAGGTAAAGCAGTTACAGTGCCTGCACTATACAGTGCCCACTATTTTAAAAAGTTGCCAATACATGCTCTATTCCGGCACCAACAACAATTCTGGAATAATGTATTTACCTTTTTTATTCAAATGGAGATACTGACCAAAACCTGGACTGTTGGTGGTCTATGATGACTTCATTCTCCTTTAGAAATTGGAGAAAAATTTGTGCATGTCTATATACACAGGATTACTAGGCAGCTTCAGCAAAAAAAAAAAAAGCTATTTAAGAGTCCTCCCCATAGACCACAATGGGGAAAAGAACTGAAAAAAATAGCTTTTCTTTGTGTCCCCTTTGAAGCTCTATGTGTGTATACTTCAGTTTTACCCCATCAGATTAAATGTGCTCTTAGCAATCACTTCCGTATTATTGCGTTAATTCTGATGACCTTTAAATATCACCGTTTGTTTTGAAGGATGACACAGAAGATTTAGCGGTATCAACTTTATACCTTGTTTTTCACTGCAGTCCGTGAGCATTTTTCAGAGTCTACTTCTCTTTGGTAATAGAAATGTCTAAATGCCAATATTAATTACAATTTACAGGGCCAGTTTCTGGAATGAGGCAACATAAATTAAATGTAGAAGAGCATAACTGAGACACATTTATCAAAATTAGGTTTCTTACCCTGATTTCATTACGGGTGCTGTGGGGCTATTTTCTTTTCTAATTTTTCTTATATTATTATAATTATTTTATTATTTATATAACGCCAGCAAATTCCGTAGCGCTGTACAATAGATCAAATGCCTATATGAATGTGTTTAAATGTGGAAAACATATTTTTGTTTTTTCGTCATTTTAAAATTGCACATATGGTCCTTCTTTTTTTTTATTTTTTATATTCTTTATTTTTCGGTATGCAGGTGAGTACAACAGTGCCCGTGTCGCCACAACAGCGTTAGCAGGCTCATTTCGCATAATGATATTAGTACAAGAATGTGGCACATTAGTCATGCATACATTTTTATATTTCTGCGCTTTTCCATTTTGACAAAGGTGGCATGTAATAAGTGTGCTATTACGGCTTACGCAAAAGCCCAATATGTTACCTCATAGATGAATGTAGAGATACAGTTACCCAAACCATACATATAACTCCAGGCGCATCTAGTGTTAGGCCTATTCAGCTATGCACCACTGATTTTTGTTACACGAAACTTTGTGTTTTTCAGTGCGACCCAGACTGCGGAATCATTAGACCTAACGTTATAGCAATCCAGATTAAGCAGATGCCTGTGATACAAGTCGGTCAATGAAACGTCAGCATATGGTGGGTGGGTTATTACCAAGCTATGTTTACACGTCTCTTCTCTACAATCAACCAGGGGAGATACACGCTAAGTGGCGACGACCGGCTACCTATTCGCTATTCCGTCATCGTGTCTCCCATAATTCTCTGTGTCACATATGGTCCTTCTATGTCCGTTATGTTATGTTCCTCTTTGCGAATCGCCTTCTTTTTTAACATGCTCCAAATTAGTGGTGTGTATAACTAAGCTTAAACATCACTCAAATCACCATAAGCACACCGGGCCATTGTAATAGCAATGGAGAAACGTGTCAAAGTGCATTTAGTTTGTTTAGGAGTTATGTGTAAATAAAATAATTTAGACTTTTTTTTAAAATGACCTTTCCAAATAAACAGTTATCTGTAGGCCATGAAGTCACCCAAAATGAAACAGAATAGCACACATCTGGTGGTAGCCGTCATTTGAGAGCCATTTGCGAGGGTTGATTAATAATCCTGATCAGTCCTGTTTTTTATGCCCCAACTCAATAGAGGTCACATTTTCTGCCATAATGATTAATTCTAGCCCATATCCCAAGGACTTACACAGTACTAGGGAGGAATATGAATAGCCAGGAGCCAAGGGCTAGAACCATGAAGGAATATCATCGGTCCTCTGTGCATAATAATTGAAATTAAAGACCAGCTCAGATTCTGTTAACCCTGGTTTGATGAATCTTAATAGCACATGTGAAGGGGGCAAAATTCCAGTGCCCGCTCTGTTAAGTCATGAGAGAAAAGGTATCCCGAAGGCTAAATGGCCTTTCTCGTGCGGTGTGTGGAGGTCCACGTTTTTTGGAGCTTTGTGTATTCTTTTGAAATATCTTTTCTCAATTTCTAAAGTTTATTTTATCAAGCGATAGTGTGCTCGCTGAGTCTGAGCAGGGTTTTTTTGGTCTTGTGTTAATAAAATGTGTGTGTTTCGTATCTATAATTGCAAACATCGTACAATTATCATCTGGTGGTTCCCAGACCTCTAGCCTCGATGAATCTACTTAACACTGTAGGCACTATAACAACTTCTAAATAAAGTTGATATAGTGCCTTCAGTCCTGCTCCCCCTCTTTGCCCCCCCCCCCCCCCCTCCCCCAAAACCTTTAATTCTACACGTGTCCAAGCCCTTTGGACTTTTTCTTGCCAGCGTTCATCCCGTAACATATCGTGCTGTCACGGTCTGCCATAGAGAATCATTATATTCAGTTATTCTCTATGGCAGAATCATATGCTCCTCATGGTGAAACGAAGTAGTCACATCAAGACTGTAGCGTTAAGAATACAGATATGAATTCCTAACGCTAAAGTGTTTATTTAAAGCTATCTAAATCCTTTTTACAAGCGATGACCTCCTTCATCAGTCGTGAAAGTTATTCGTGATTGTTTTCATTGTTTTTCTCCTGCGTTTTTGTTATGTTTCGTGCAATCAGAGTTTGCAGGAATCTATGATCTGCAAACTTTCTTTGTCTTAGGGATGAGCATAACCACCTAGCAAAGCTAGTGGGTATGCGGCAGTCTCCCGGAGTCAAATGCCAGAGCTGAAAAGGCTCGCGCTGTGCATCTGCACAGCAACAGCCTTTCAGCCAATCAGGTAATCAGGAGAGCCGTGCTGAGCGCGGGATTCCTGATTACCTCAGATTTTTAAAATTGGGAAACTGCGGATGGTTAGCACATCCCACGAAGTACTAAGGATAAATATTTCCGACAGTGTACGGGAATATATTTAAACGTCTAAACGCAAATAAAACAGTTCAAGATGCCAATAGTACAGGGGAACAAGAAAATATTTAATAAATCATGAAGACATACAAGATAGACTTGAAACTTTGTATAAAACAGCTGAACTGAAAAACAAGGCAACAATGTATGCCAAAGGAGAGTAACAAATGAATAGTGGAAACATTCAACAAATTGCAACGAAATAAGTTCAATAAAAGAGAAGAGAAATGTTGAAACAAGTCTCAGCAAACATATTCTTTATGCAGGGAGTCCATGCGAATATTGAACCGACGAGACTACTTGCATCCACTTCTCCTATTTAGGTGGATCTTTGGTTTGTTGGTCCGGTCTTGGAGTACGGCTATAGTCTGTAAAAAACAAAACAGAGAACGGTTATCAAATGTTGAATAAGCACCAGATAACCTTATGTTTTAGAAAGCAAACTACCACCAGCAGGCAAAACTCTTAACTTGGAGGAGGGTGGGACGGGCGCTATTGCTAGGTGGTTATGCTCATCCCTAAGACAAAGAAAGTTTGCAGATCATAGATTCCTGCAAACTCTGATTTGTCCTCCGGGAGGCATAACCACCTAGCAAAGCTAGTGGGTAGAATAGCACACACCTGGTGGTGGTCCTAAGAAACTGAAGGCGTTCAACTTCTGATGGCCTCCAGTAAAATCTAACAAAGGTTTTACTGGACAACCATCTTGCAGCTTTTAAGATAGTAGGGAGAGGAAGGCCCTTTCCTGCTGCTTTAGTAGCCGAGGCTCCCCTAATTGAATGGCTTTTGAACACTGAAACATCAATTCCAGCCGTAGACATGGCGGAAAGTATCCAGCCTCTAATTGTATTAACCTTGGCTGGACGAAAGGGATTCCTTGATGTAATGAATAATTGACTGATATCATTTCTAAATCCAGCAGAAAGTTGAAGGTACGATTGTAACAAACTGACTAAACATAAGCCTGGATCGGAAGAATCTTGGACCAAGTCCAGTTCTACCGGACCAGGAGAAAAATGGGATGTTTTTTGTCTGCCTTTTAGTATAATATGGAAACCTCCCGGGGTCCTGGACAACCAAGGTTCTGAAATATGGATTTGAGTTAACTCTGCTCCTCTAGCTGCCAGGGCCAAGGACAGCAGAGAAGCCAACTTAATAGCAGTCCATCTTAAATCAATTTTAGCATTATCCAAAGACTTAAGGAAATTTAATAAGACATCTACATCCCAAGTAGATGTGTAGCGTGGGGTATATGGGCGGCAGACGGCTAACCCTTTTAGTAATCTCAAATACAGGGCATCCTGAGTAAGGTTGGGGATCAGGAAGTTTAAGGCAGATCCGTAGGTCTTGATTGAACTGACAGATAAACCAGAATGGAACTTAAGGGTAAGAAATTCTAACGCCAAAGGAATGGTATCAGATCCTTGTGTGTTAGACAGAAAAGAAACCTCCCATTCTTTGAATTCCTCGATCATCTTTCTATATCTTACCCTAGTTCTACGTCTTAAAGATGAGTTAATAATATCCAAGACCTGATCCGATAAAAGGGGATGTGTTAACAGCCTACCAGGGCTGCGATCCACATTAGCTGCGGGAGCTTGAGCAGAAGATCGCTGGTTCCCTGAAAGCAGTCCACTGTCATGCCTAATGGGATCTTGATTCCCTTGACTAACTGGTGGATCAAGGGATACCAGGGTCTGGAGGTCCATACTGGATAAACGAGAACTAAGCTCTGCACCCTGTCCCTGCGGATCTTCTCCAGCACTTTCATCAGTAAAGATGGAGGGGGGAAAGCATAAGGGGCTGGAACATCCGTCCATTGGAAAGACATTGCGTCCATTTTCCAAGCTCCCTTTGTCCAGGTTCGGGAGACGAACCTGGGGGTTTGAGCAGATGTTTGGGATGCAAACAGATCTACCTGTCTCTGGCCAAAATTGCTTTCTATCCGTTGGAAAAGAGCAATCTTTAATTGAATCGTTGCCAGGGACAGACTTTGGCGAGAGAGAGAGTCTGCAAGCTCGTTCGCCTCTCCCGGAACATATTCTGCGAAGACCTGAACGTTGTTTGCTAAGGCCCAGGACCAAAGATCTAGAGCCTCTAAGCAAAGACCCCTTGATCTTGTACCCCCTCTGTGGTTTATATAAGCCACCGCTGTCCTGTTGTCCGAATTGACTTTTACCAACATCGGTGACTGGTTTAGAGGAACTAGGCCCTTGAGAGCTAATTTTATAGCTCGTAACTCCAAAATGTTTATATGGAGGTGACTCTCTTGGTCTGACCAGATTCCCCTTATGGCGTTCTGGGATGTAAACGCACCCCAACCGTGACTTGAGGCGTCTGACGTCAGAGTGACTGTCGCAGGCTGCTCTAACAGTGGACGAGGAAGTGGAATTTCTAACTCCAAAATGGACTTCAGTTCTTCTCTGACCTTCTTGGGGAGAACAAATTTTGATTCCCAATGGCCACCCTGTCTTAGTCGGTTCCCTAAAAACAGCTGACTTCTTCTGCAAAGTAAGGGGGAATTGTTGTATGCTGGTGTTAAAGCTATTAATTTCCCGATAATCTTTGCTAGGTCTCTCAAGGACCAACTCTGGTGCCTGAGAGATGAGTTGAGATGTACCAGTAGTTTGCTTTGAGTGGGAATTAGGACTGATTTCTGTAGGTTTACTACAAATCCTAGGTCTTGTAAAAGGGAAGCAAGGTAATCCCTTTGAGAAGCAAGGGCTTCCCCATCTGGATGCATGAGCAGGATGTCGTCTAGATAGTATAGACACATGAAACCTTTTAGTCTGACATGAGCTATCACTGATTTCATAATTCTGGAGAATGTGTATGGTGCGTTGGATAGGCCAAACACCAAAACGGTCCACTGCCACACTTTCCCTTTCCACTGAAACCTGAGAAAACGCCTGTGTTTCTTGGCTATGGGGACTGAATGGAAGGCATCTTTTAGGTCTAACTTTATGCAGAAAAAGGCTTTCTGTACTAAGCCTGGAAGATCTGATAAACCCTCCATCCTGAACCTTTTCCTTTTGATGAAAGCGTTCAGAGGCCTCACGTTTAGGACCGGTCTCCAGGAACCGTCTGACTTTGGTATTGGGAACAATGGGCTGACCCATCCTGTAATAGACGTGTCTGCCAACTCTATTTTCCCTTGACTTAAAGCTAAGGAAAGGGAGGCATCTAGCACTGGGTTCACCTCTCTGAGGGGTGCAAACTTCTGGACTGGGAACCTTAAAAGGGGGAGTTGTAAACCCCTTTGAAAAATCTTTAGGACCCATTTGTCTGAGGAAATATCCTTCCAATTTAGTGGCATATGAGGAGGCACACTTACTTGAATGCATGGGTTTTCTTTTGGAGGCTGAACCGCCTCTGGAATGCGCTCCTCTGCCACCGCCTGGGAGCTTATGTCTTCCACTGTAGTGGCGGTACTGGGCCTGGTGAGAGGCTTCTCGGGACGCTCCTGCAGCCCTATAGGGGCGACCCTCTGTCCGAAAGGGCTTTTTGTAGCCAGGGACGGTCTTCTTGAGCTCTGAAAAGGATCTCCTTGCCTTGTAACGGCCTTTAACCTCCTGAATGAACGAGGGACCGAATAGGTGAGAATCCTCCAAATTTGGGAACTCATGCGATTTGGGGGCTAGGTCGGACAGACCAGCTGCATGGAGCCAGCGTGATCTGCGGATGTTCGATATATAATTAAAGGCTTGGCCGATAATTAGCACTGCCCTGCCAGACGCTTTTAAAAGGGCCATCTTAGATGCTAACAGAGATGAAGTGGAAGGTTTCTGGACATTGCCTTCCTTTTCTGCCTTATCCAGCATCAGTAATAGCGGGCCCACAGCATCAGCAATTTTAAACTGTATATTGCGAAAAGTCTGGTCTGTGGGATCAGAGGATACGCTGCTCCCTGTGATGGATAACAGCGCAGGGTCTACCTCTGGGGCCATTAAAGCCTGAATGTCCGGGATACCGATGTGGTTCCTGAGGAGAAGATCATCTTCCTTAACCAAGGGAGATCTGAAGGCTAGTTTAGCAAAATCTCTAACCTCAGAGTCGTGCTCCATAGCCCATCTGGAGTGAAATAATTTTGATGGGAGAGTCTTTCCTAGGAGACTTACTCTGGCCATCTGAACGTTGCTTAGCTTCCCTCTCTCAGTGGAAGCCGCTGAACGAACCACTTCCTCGGATTCCCAGTCTATTTCTGGAGAGCCGTATCTGGAACTGGGACGGCTTTGGGAGGAAGAGTGAGCGAACGCTCTAGAAGAGGAAGGAGAGGGACTATCTAACCTCCAACGAGATTTGCCCTTTTCCTCTGGAAGGTGTTTCTGGTGCTCAAACGAGGGAAACACACTATTCCTTTTTTGGGGTCCTGTCCCTTTAAATTTTCTTTTACTCAAACGAGTATGAGGGGAAGGAGAAGCGGAGAAGTTTTCCTCAGAGGAGGAACTGTCGGAAGAGACCAGCTGTCTTCCTTTATGTTTTTTATTTAAAACTGGGACCAAATCCTCCTCAGATGATGAAGAGGAAAGTTCCCTGGCAAGGAAAGCTCTTTTATGGAGCTTTCTAACATTGATGGGGCTGCCTTTAAGAGAGGCATCCACTAAATCTGTGGCAGACACAGAAATAGAGTCCTCCATCAATGATGCCATTTTAAAAATCTGAGGTAATCAGGAATCCCGCGCTCAGCACGGCTCTCCTGATTACCTGATTGGCTGAAAGGCTGTTGCTGTGCAGATGCACAGCGCGAGCCTTTTCAGCTCTGGCATTTGACTCCGGGAGACTGCCGCATACCCACTAGCTTTGCTAGGTGGTTATGCCTCCCGGAGGACAAATATACTAACAGTATTACTCCCTAAATTGAGAATTCAAAGTGAATTAGAAGTTCAAATTTAAGGTCAAATTAGCGGAACTGGAAAAATTCTCCAAGACAGCTATGCTTCCAGTTCGGCTTCTCTGGCCTTAAATTTGAAGTTCACTTTAAATGCTCTCTTTAGTAAATAACCCAGTTAGTCAGTTCCAACAAGCAATGCTGCTTTAAACAAGGTCTGGAAATGATTAACACTGTGGCTGATTGCGCTGGTCTAACTTGAATTGTTTAATAAATATCTGTTGTATAATCTATGGTATGTGGCCCAATCCATAAGACGTTGTGTAACCCTCATATTAATAGTGACCTGTGCGTGCAGGAATTAACAGACTGGCTTTGTTGTTTTGGGAGCATAGTCCACTTCAAGCAGCACTCTGCATAAAAGCCTGAGTGGCTGTAGCTGTGCTCCAAAGATAGTTCTAGATAGTAATAGTTAATGAAGACTAGGAAGAGGCAGAAATAACCAACACACCCATCTCTATTTTCAGTGTACCTACACTTTCATTTTTTTGTTTGTTTGTTTTTTAAATGTATTTACTTTAAAAGATCAGGGTTGGTTCAGCTGTCTTTGGCTATCATTTGTTTTAAACGCCCTTTTCTTATTTTCCATTTCTTAGTTTAGCTTCCCACTTAGCCACATTGGTTTTAATTTTTTCTTTTATATTTAACCAATGACGCATTCTGAGAAATGTACATTTCTAATATGTGCTGGAAAATATAAAATTTATCCTGTTTTTTTTTTTTTTCACTAAAGAGATTTTGCTAGTCAATATATTGTAAAGCTGCATTTATCTTTTTGAAATTGGCCTTTTTAAAAATGATATATTTTAGAATACTCCATTTGCATTTGCTTTTTTGAGTTTGTTTCAAAAGACAGGATATTGTGATCACTATTTCCCAAGTGCTGCCCTACTTGAATGTTTTTAAAAAGATCAACATAGTTTGTTATAACCAGATGCAGATACGTCATTTCTAGTTAGTGCTTGTACCAATTTTAAAAAGGTGTCCTTTATTCAGATCTTGCTCCTCCCCCATCAACACCCTCTATGTGCTGAGCAAAAGCCCATTTACTTTCTGTAATATCTCCATTTTGTAGATTTCTGTGTCCCTACCCCAGGACTCGACAAATCCCAGGCGCCAGTTAGCCATGGTGCCTAGGAATTTTGCCTTGGCGTCTGGGATATGTGAACACCTTACCTCTGAGGCGGGCGGCCGGCGGCAAGCTGGGGTATTATTAAGGCGGGCAGCAAGCTGGGGGTTCGTGGAGGCGGGCGGCTATCTGCGCGAATAGAAGGAGGGCGGCGACAGAGCTGTGATGTCCCCGCTCTGCTCCCCTGTGCGCCGCATAATGAGATCGGGGCCGGGATATGACGTCATATTCCAACCCCGGTTTCACTAAGCGGCACGTGGGGGAGCAGAGCAGGGACATTACAGCTCCCTCGCAGACGGCAACAATACGTGCAGCTAGCAAGCAATAATGTGTGGGTGTATGTCTGTCATAGTGTGAGTGCATGGGTCTGTCTGTCTTGGTTTGTGTGTCTGTCTTTCATGGTGTGTGTGATACACACCATGCAAGACAGACACACACACACTCACACTGACAGACACACACACACACACCCTCATCATGACATAAAGACACACACAGTGTGTTTGTGTTTGTCTGTCATGGAGTATGTGTCTGTCATGGTATGTGTGTGTGTGTGTGTGTCTGTCATGGGGTGTGTGTGTGTGTGCATGAGTTTATGTATATCAGTGTGAGTGTGTGTGTTTGTCATGGTGTGTGTGTCATAATGTATGTGTTTTTAGGCGACCAGACCCCTTACGTTCGCAAGGGAATGGTGTTTTTACTCACCTTTTTTTCCCACACCATGCTGGTCTTCCCTCTATGGCTGAAATGAACAAGCTTGATGATCTCAGCCAATCCAATTTTTTCTCATAGGATTGGCTGCAAAACGCTGCACCAATCAGCATCTCCTCATAGAGGTGCATTGAATCAATGCATCTCCATGGGGAACATTTAGCACCTCCATGCAGAGCGTGGAGACGCTGAATGTAGGTGCTACACATTGTGCAGCACTGACACAGGAAGCACCTCTAGTGACCGTCTGAGTGATAGTCACTAGAGGTGTCACTAGGAAGCAATGTAAACACTTCCTTTTCTCTTAAAAGGCAGTATTTACTTTGAAAAGTCTGCAGGGACAGTCTATAGACACCAGAGCCACTACAATAAGCTGTAGTGGTCCTGGTGACTATAGTGTCGCTTTAAGAATTTGGCGCCTTTATATTCAACAACAAGGATTGCATTTTTTTTGTTGAATATAAAGCTTTGTAAGAACTGGCTCCTAGATTCAAAGCAAATTTGTCAAGCCCTGCCCTACCCACCTTTATAAACCCCTCAAACCTTCAGCCATCCTGTCCTCAGCACAGCAGGCCCTCTTCCATTTAGGAAATATTGCACCAAAGCTCAAAATCAGCCAACATCCTCCTTCCTCCTCCCTGACTTTAGCCACGCCTTAGCCTCCCTAATCTATTGTTGCTTATATACTGTAGCACACGGCACAGGTAATATCTCTGAAAATGGCAGAGAATTGAACAGTGAGACTGCAGAGGCATGATCTATAGATGAAAACTGCTTCATTAAGCTAAAGTTGTTTTGTGCCTAAAGTTGTGCCTATAGTGTCGCTTTAATTTTGCTGTGAGGAAATTTCCTCAAAAAAACACACACTAAAACCCTTCTCAGATGGTACATCACACCGCTACGCCTGAAACAAATGAAACAATCAGACAATGATCTATGCTGGAAGGGCTGTGGGAACAGAGGAACATACACCCACATGTGGTGGGAGTGTCCCCGAGTGACCACACTGTGGCAACATATAGCGCAATTAGCCACACAGGCACTACACACCATAATCCCGCTAGACCCCTGGCTGTGGCTCCTGTCCAGACCTCTTAAAAATATCTCCAGGGCACAGAATAAACTACTGGCCAAGCTGGCACTAGCCACCAGGCGAGCGATCGCAGAAAAATGGGGAAGCCCAGACATCCCGCCCCTCACAATCATAAAACAGAAAATCAACGAAGCAATGCAAATGGGTAAGCTAACAGCCTTAGTCCACGACACCACCAAACATTTCGACAAAATATGGGAGCCATGGATCTTTGAATTCACGACCCTATCAAACGCCCCATCAAACGGGTCAGACCAGGTGGGTGGGAGCTCCCAACAAGCAACAACACAGATCTAAGACCCAACCCTCACACCCAACCAACGAGGCCCCAACCAGAACACACATAAAGATCACAGGTAGGATAACAAACTACTCAGACTTAACACCACCCAACCCCGAAAAAAACACCCCCAGGACCACTCAAGCCTAGACAAGGGACACCACACATAGACGGGCCCACGAATAAGAATCAAAACCCAACCCTAAGACCTGACTACTACCTCCCTTCCCCCCCTCCCTCCCTACTGCACTCCCCTCGGATGGAGGCACACAAACACACACCACCTACTAAGGAAAACAACCACACCGCAATCACAACGATACGGAACGCAAACCAACTATAACTTGAGTATAGCCACTGTACACAGGTACACGATGTAATATAGTTCACACCCCCAGAAGTTACACCCTGGAACCCCCTCCCCGTTAGACACAGAGACAAACAATAACAGCTATAAACAGATGTAACAACCAAAATAAATGGGATGTAAAGAATACCACGACACAAAAGTTCATGCACCACAACTACCACAGATAAAGCCAGCAAAAGCATGAGCTCCAGGAACTCTGTGAACCCACTCTTTAACCCAAGTTCCTCTTCCCGTACCTTACCCCGAATAACAGGTAAAAACCAAGGTAAAGAATCTCTATTTAAACGAGACCAGAAAAGCAGTACCCCCTGGTACACACACCATAGAAAGACCACTATAATCTCAACCTTGTACAGCTTAATGTATATATTGTTTAATATGACTGACGAGCTATGCCATGGCAAGGAACGGAACTTTGTCTGTAACAACAAAGAAAAGATGGAAAACTGGTCGTAAGACCCTGTTACCCCCCTTCCCCAACCCTTCTTCCTTTCTGTATCCCTATATCCCCCTCTTCAACTTGAAAATAATAAAATTTTGAATTTATAAAAAAAAAAAAAAACACACACTAGTTAAGCACCAGCAGTTTGGCCTTTGTCTTGTATGCCCTCTAGACTAGAGTACACTTTGTGATTATAATTTCAGTGAGATGTTTTTTTCCCCCATGAATTGGTTAAATCCGCATTCTGATCACTGATAGAGAGTTTGTGTTTGTGTGCATAGACATCAAAGTTAAAATGTGAAATGCTACAAAAGTAAAGCTGTAAGGCCGTTTATTCAGGATTGTAAAGTCTATTTAAAGGGACACTATAGTCACCAGAACAACTACAGCTTATAGTATTTGTTCTGGTGAGTAGAATCATTCCCTTCAGGCTTTTTGCTGTAAACACTGTCTTTTCAGAGAAAATGCAGTGTTTACATTACAGCCTAGGGATAACTTCACTGGCCACCTCTCATATGTCTGTTAGAGGTGTTTCCTGGGCAGTACAGTGAGCAGCACTGCCATTCAATGTCTCCACCCCCTGCATGGAAACACTGAACTTTCCTCATAGAGATGAGTTGATTCAATTCATCTCTATGATTGGCCACGGCTATGTTTGACTTGTGATGGCTCTGCCCTGCTCTGCCTCCTTGACAATCTCAGACAATCCTATGGGAATTGTGATTGGCTTTTAATCAACACTTCTGATGATGTCAGCTAAGCAGGCAGATCAGGGGCAGAGGCAGCAGACTGGACAAAAGGTAAGATTTTGGTTCTATATTTAGGGAGCTCAGGGGGCTAGATGGCGGTTGTAACACCATAGGGTTAGGAATACATGTTTCCTTTAATATTTATACTCTGCGCTTTGTTTTTTGTTTTTTTTCCCATGCAATCTTATTTTTAACAATGTTGTTTTGTTTGTATTTTCATTTCCTTTTTTTTTTTCTGACAGAGGACGTACTATGTAAAGATACTGGAGAATGTGCGATATGCCTGGAAGATTTACAGCAAGGGGACACAATAGCGAGATTACCGTGCCTCTGTATATATCACAAAGGGCAAGTATTAGTCACTTCTTTATTCTCTCACATTCATAAGATGTGTTTACTACAGGCATGGTTCGAACTGAAGATGTTAAATGTTAGTTTGTTCAATGCAGCTACTCACTAAACACATTTGTTGGCTGAGGGTATTGAGCTGACACTAAATACCTATATCGTCATACGACTTATCCTCCTCGAGAAAACTGGAATCTGTGTGAACGCCTGGCAACACCCCGTCGATTTGTCAAACTGTGCTAAAATAGTTTGACAAATTATGCTAGGATGTTGCTAAGCCGCTCCTGGCACCATACCAACTACAGCAGGCTGAAGTAGTTATGGTGCTTGGAGTATTCCTTTTAACAAAGGTGTTTTTTTGAGGTTTGTTTTCTAATTCTGCTTTAGTCACTGCTTGTTTCCAATTCATTGTTCAGTCAATGAACCCAGGCTCATATTTAGTACTTGGCTGCAGATAAATTGTTCAGTGAATTAATGTCGGAACCCTGCAACCTATCGACTTAATGTCCCTCACCCACTGAGACTCCAGGCAGGTACAGCAGCCATCCTCAATTTCTGTCTGATTTACGTTATTTTGCATTTGCTCTTCTCTTCAGCAGCTAAAACACATGCTCACTTGGATTCAGCTTGGGTGATTGAATTGGCCAATCAAAAGTATCCACTTCTGTTTGTTCTCTTTATTTTTGGGACCCTTTTCATAATTTTGATAAATCTTCCCAGTTCAGTGCCCGTCCAAATTCACCCTGCTGCTGAAAACTGCTATCACATCCAGCTAGATGAGCATAGGATGTATATTTATTCAAGCATCTATGGTATATCCATAGTGAACGTGTATTAATATGTAACCACGCTGTTTTCCATACAGACATGCAGTTTGCAAAGCATGATGGGTTGCTTTCAATGTTTCACTTTAAAAATAACCATAATAACTTTCTCTCTTCTGCCTTGCAGGTGCATAGATGAATGGTTTGAAGTAAACAGATCTTGTCCTGAACATCCTTCAGATTAGACACCCATTTTTCTGTACCACAGGTAACTATTGCCATTTTGCGCTGTGTGTGTGTTTGCTGTGTGCTGATTTAGAGTGGAACTATACCCAAGAATACATTGAGCTTGATTAAATTTATACAATATGTGCTCTGTCCTGTCATCGTCATTTTTATGTGAATAATTGCATTTTAATGGTTCTTGTGAAAAACAAAGAATCTGGCAGTAGTCCAACTGCCACTGCAAAACTGGAGGATTTGGGAACGTTGGCGTTTCATTTCCTCCATTCTACCCACTCCTGCATTGTAACTAAATTATCTTTAGATTTCTGGCCCTCTGCAATGCTCCACTAAAATAATGGATATGAAAGCAATGTTATGTTGACCCTTTTATCTCTCAAAGGATTGCAATTCAAAGAATACAACATTTTAAAATGTAGCTTAATATGTATTAAAAAATTAGCTTTAGGGCTTTTCACATGTTCAGGTTTGCAAATTTTTCCCACTTTTCACTTAAGTCTGCAAAGCACTGATTCCCAAAAATGTTTTGCTCACAATCTACAAGTTAAAAAAGTTGAACAATTTGAGATGTATCCAAAATTGCTTTTACTTTTGCAATACGTTGGACACATTTTCACAGTATGTAAAAACTTCCAAAATTGATAGATCCGCTTTAATGTTTATCTGTCCCTACATTAAAGAAATACTCAAGACACCATAGCAACTACAGCTTGCTTAGCTCAGGAGAGATAGTGGAACTACTGGACGTACCAGAGTTAGTAATGGAAGCAGGGAGCAGCACCTGGCAGACTTCCGATAAAAAGCCAAACTATTTAAAAATGGTTTGACTACTTAGCGGAGTGCTAATGCACTCCTGGCACCACAACTACCACAGCGTGCTGTATTGATTATGGTATTTGGAGTGTTCCTTTAAGAATATCTTAAAGGAAGCTATAGTATAAAAAAAAAAAAAGCAGATAATCTCCTCGAATATGGAACATTTTAACATTAAATGTTAACCTGTTTATCTTTTTCAGTTAAATAGTTTTACAACTTAAAGGGACACTCCAGACCCCTAAAGCACTTCAGCTTTCTGAAGTGCTTTATATGTGAAGAGTGTGTCCTTTTTTTTTTTTTAATTAAATTTTTTTTTCTTTTTTTTAAAGTGTAGATTTCAATAGAAATTGGAAGTTTTATAAATTAACCTTATAACTTTTTTTACCTGAATTGGTTGTCTCAGTAAGAATGGACAGCCACATAATGTATGGATAGGGTTAGAAGGGAAGGGCTTTGCAAGTTTTTTTAAATATAACCCTGATGAAAAAATGCATAATTAAACATATGCGTGTTTATATATCTACTAAACAGTGATTTATTTTTATTTGGTTTTGGGCAGTAGAATGTCCCTTTAAGAGTACATTTATTTACGATACTGGTTTTTTTGCGTCTGGTTCATCATGTTTGTGCTCCTGCCACCTCACTGCAATCTGTCCTGGCATAAAACATTACTTTGTCCTAGTCCCCATCTAAATCATGAAATTAACGCTATCTATACATTTCATTATAATTTATAAGCATAATAATTGCAGATTTATTGTTACTTTTCCTTTCTAGTTTGCTGTCCCTTTAAAGGGCTGAAATGCTGCAAATATAGACTTCAAGCACCATGACCACTTCAAATCATTGTCAGGGTGCTTGGAGTAAATCTTTGGGAAGTGGCGAAGTGTGTACCTACCCACTCAAAAAATGAATATACACACACATTCCTACACACGTACACAAACATACTCTCTACTTTTACCTGGGAGAGGTGCAGTGGATCCCATCCCTGGTGGCCAGTGGGTGGCTAGGATCACTGTGGTTATACTGCACAGCTGCATGCGGGACTTGAAGTGATGCCAGGGCTCGAGCGACGTCACATTCCGAATCCCCATCATTACAGGGTGTGCTGGATGAGCTGTGATCCAAGCTCCATTAGCACTGTGCTCTCCCCCTACCACCACCAAGACCCCTGTAAACTTGGGTGGGGTAGGCAACTGCCATGTGGGTCAACAGGTGCCTACTCTGTCATAATTGAGGAGCTGGACAGACTGCGTGTAGGCGCCACACTGAGCAAGCAATGTTCCCCTCTTCCGATGTCTTGCATCGGACCATATCAGAGTGCTTGACTGGTCAGTCTGCCAAGAGCAACAGCCGGAACCCATATCTTTAGGTTATGTGGATTTGCATTTTGCTTGGTTCATGTCTCAGTATGGCTACAGTAACCAATTTTGTATGTATTTTTTACACTTATTTGCTATAGGTCTCTTTCTTTTCTTCAATGAATTGTATGGATTGGAGGTGGAAAAAAAACGGACTATATGAAATAACCTGGGAGTTGGCATTAAAACAGATTTCCAGCCTTAGATTACTGTGTCGCTGTGACTCTCTGAATACAATCAAAATATCCAATGAAGTCAAGCAAATCCCAGAAAAGATAATTGATTGCCTCCGAGATCAGTGTGCCAAACATCCGTACCAAGGACACACCGGGATCTTCCAAATGCTGCACGTACTGTTCCAAAAAGAGAAAGAGAGAGAGAAAAAAAAAATCATCTTTTACCATCATTCCTTCTAACGAACTATTATAAAGGAAGGCCAAAGTTAACATACACGTCTCCCAGCATTCACTTCTTTTTCTTCCTATTAAAATAAGATCTCAGTTTTGAACTACAGTCTTATAACTGAGTTAATGACATCTCTAGTAAAAACTTATATTTTTAATTTTATTTTTTTAAATTTTTTTTTGAGGGGAGGGAGGGGGTTTGGGATCTTTAATTTAGATGCCAAATTAATAATTGATAATTGACTTCATTATTTTCATACAAACCTGGCATTTGTTCTTACTGATGATAAATGTGAAACTGCACATATAAGTGTAAAAAAAAAAGAAAAATCTATACTGTACCAACAAGAAGCCAACGTGAAAGATCAGAGCCTAAATGTATGGAATTTATCAATTATGACTTCAATCCTGTTGATCTAGACCCTTCTTTGTGATTGTCTGGTGCTTAACCCTTTCATCTCAGAGAGTCCCCCCCCCCGCATAATCTGTGTTAAGACTTGTGTTGAAAAAACATGGACTTTTATAAATGTTTAAATCTGTCAGGGAACCTAAGCCATCAAAGTGCCATTAAAATATAATATATTACGCATATCCTAAGCCTGTTTACAGGGGACAATATGCACTTCATGAAACATGGAGGAGTCTCCCTTAATTGTATTTTTAAGGGCAATTAAACATTAAAATAGTTGTTCTGGGTTCTTTGTATTTACATTGATTTGATCAGTCAGTGGATATGTTGTGCTATTTTCCAGTAAAAGTGGCAGACATTTTCAAGCATGGTAAAACTAAATGTGATTCTAAACTTGCCCAAAAATATAAGTAAGGTAGTGGGGCCTGGGTCATAGTGGACATCACTGAACTGTTAAAATATTTTTAGTAACATAATTTTTATTCTGCATATACAGCTCGGCAAAACACATTATATATTTGTGATTGTTGTAACTTTTTTTTGTATTTTTTTAAATTTCTTTGGGGGGCAGTTAATTATTAACAGCAGTTTGATTCCAATTCGTATAGTGAAGTCTATAAATTGGTAAATTCAACAATCTGCAACATAAAGGAAGTAACACTTGTATAGAGCGGGTTGAGTTTTATACACCAGAGATGGTATCTATGAACAACTCACATGATCTAAGTAGGTTTATGGCCATGTAGACTCTGCTGCCATCTTGTGGAAGTAAAACGTTTTGAACACATGCAACAATAATTATTATTTTTCGCATTTCTATAGCGCAAACTTATTCCGGAGTGCTTTACAATATTATAAAGTAGGACATTTAACAATAAATGAGACAATGACAAAATGTTACAGGAACAATAGGTTGATGAGGAGCCTGCTAAAACAAGTTTACAATCTAGAGGAAGTGGGGTATGGAATAAAAACACAACAGGAAGGGCAGAGTGGGGATAGCAACCAACTGACAAGGTGGGAAAATACCATAAGGGGAGTGTGAGCCTTTAAGAAATAGAAGTTACTCTGGTAAGACATAATATTTTCTGAAGAGATGGGTTTTGAGGGACTTCTGGGATGATTGAAGACTAGGGGAGCGTCTGAGGGGGTAAAGACGGGCAGGCAGTTCCAAAGAAACGGAGCCGACCTCAAAGTCTTGCAAGCGTGAGCAGTGGACAGGAGATGGCGAAAATGTACCGGGGGCTAATGAGGTTTAAAACTTTATAGGTAAGGGTTAGTATTTTGAATTGACTCCTAAAGGGTATAGGAAGCAAATGTAAGGATTGACAGAGGGACTAGTTGTGAGAGGAGCGACAGGAAAGAAAAATCATTACAGACTGTAGCAAGGCAGTACGGTTTATGGGAGAATTACAGTAATCAATGTGAGAGATTACTAGAGCATGAACAAGCTCCTTAGCAGCTTCTTGTGTAAGAAACTAGCAGACATGGGCAATATTTTAAGGTGGAAATGGCAGGATATGGCAACAAACTGGTTGTGAGGAGCAAAGTTGATGCCAGAATCAAAGATAACAGCGAGCTTGCAAGGACATGCTTATATGGGTAACATCAAATAGCTGGGAGAGAGAAAGAAGAGGGTCAGTATTATGAGGAAGAAAAACAAGAAACTAAGTTTTCAAGAGATTGAGTTTCAGAAGGTGTGAGGACATCCAATCAGAGATGGAAGAAAGGCAACAGGTGGTGCTTTCTAGGAGAGAAGAGATATATTATTATTGCAATTTGTATGGCGCCAACAGATTCTTTAACACTTTACAATATATCTGGATGTCATCGGCATACAGGAGGTAGCAGAAACCAAAGGAATTAATAAGTTTACTAAGAGAGGAGGTGTAGAGAGAAGACAAAAGAGGAACAAGAACAGAGCCTTGGGGGACTCAAACCGAGACAGGATGAGGGGTATCGTTGCAAAGGTGATGCTGAATAAACTTTGGGAGAGATAGGATTTGAACCATGAGAGAAAAGTGTCTCAGGGGTCGAGGGATTGAAGTGTTTGAAGAAGGAGGACATGATCAACAGTGTCAAAGACAGCAGAGAGTGCTGCACTCAGAGCATCTAATCCACAGGACAGTGCAAAAGAAACATGTAAAGGGATAGTTACATGGGATGGGTAAAGGATTGGTGGGGTTTCTGGTGTTGGCACAAGGTAGGTCAGTGGAAGAGGGTCCAGAGTTCGGAGAGACATCACCAGTTGCCGGGAGCAGAATGACAGAAAGGAGGAGAAGGTGGGATTGATACTTAAATGTTTAGAGTTGGTGCTTGTATTTGGAGGCCTTAGAAAGAGTTGGTGGAGAAAAGGTGAATATGTATTGATATTCAGAAGTGCTACCTCTGCACTCTACACTTTACTGCTTGTTGATTGTTGTTTGGGGCACAAGCTCTGCAGATTTTATTACTAGTTTTTGTTCAAAAGAATCGTATTCTGCAGAGAACAATGGAACATGAAATGAATGAGAAGACTTTATGTATGATAGGGCAAGGAATGACAAGGAGTAGGCTGAACGAGCTTACATTAGAACAAACTACTGCCTTACTATTTCTACAAATAAAATAATTGTTTGGCTTTGCTTTTTGGCTTGTAGAAACGTATGTCAGCTAAATTGAACATAATATGCCCTTTTTCTATGTCTTTGGTTGTGATATATTTATTTTATTGCAATAATCTTTGCAACTTGCAAACCCCTAATAGGGGCCACTTACAACAGGGGTGAAAATAACTTCACTCTGTTACAACTTCTGTAAGGTTTGCCAACCTTAATGCAGCATTTTAGCCTCTCCTATTTATACCATATTTACTGTATTGTTCCAAATCCTCATAGACCAATGGTTATTGACTTTTTTTTGTTTAGAGACTTAAATCACATACATTACATTAGGTAAGACACTCATTCTTCACTTACAATATTCATTGAGTGATCCTTTCTGTAGATGAGGTATAATTATTAAAATACATTTTGCAAAACCCAACATTAAATGCTTTACAGTATGAGTCCTTATTCCATTAGTCTTCAATGATTACTACCAGTCCAGAATTACCATTAGGAACAGATATGAAAAACGCATAAATACTGTACTGGACTATTGGTGATGTGCTCTGGGGACTGGGTTGCGTACCACTGCTTAATTGCATTGCAGGAGTTAATGTGTTATGTGCAATTACTTGGGACCTGATGATGATGTGGCTACTCCAACCACTAGACACCAAATTATGGGATCTGGCACTGGGGTCAAGAATGACTGTGTTAGGCCATTATAACCTTTAATGCCATAGGTCTAGGTGGACTCAAAGGAGATATGATCAAAATAAAAACATTACAATCTGCATGGAATTTGTTAATGTAGTCTTTATAGTTTTCAGGTAACATGGTCTTAAAATCACTAGTAAATATGACTTCTTGCCCGTTTACATCACTTTTAAAGAACAGGCAAACTACTATAATACTCAGGGATGAAAGGGTTAACACGTGTCCCAATGTTTTTTTTTTTTTTTTTTACCAGTTCTAAATAGTGACAACATAATTTAATTTCTTGTAGCTATGCAATTTTATTTAGAAGGTACAATCACTCACTTTTTGTATGGGTTTTGTTAATGTTTAATTTAATTTTTTACGGGTATTACTCTTTCAGCCATCATGGTACATTGTTAAATATGCTGCAACAAAAGGTTGCGAAGTTGTCATTGTTCAGAGATGGTCTGCTGTAAGGCTTGCATACAGGATCTGTTCGTCAGCATCATCACTTTTACATTAAAAAATAGTGTATTTGTATTTAGTGTGAATGTTTTATTTATAGGCCTTATTATCTGAAGAAGGGTTTACCCACAAGGTCGATGGACAGTTCTACATGTAGGCCTACTACTGCATTTTTAACAACTGTAGAGTGACTTTTAAGTCTTTGTCTCATTCCCATTAAACTTCAAAATACGGAACAATGATTGACAGTTCGTACAACTATTCTTCAACTCTCAAGCCATCTCCAGATGTTCCAGGCTAATGCAGTTTTCCATTTGTCGACGTGCAAAGTATGAGTGCTACTGACTCTCTGAAATCACTGTAATAATTATTTATTGTATCGGACATTTTAAACATATCTACAAAAAAAAATTTTTTTTTGTTTCATCAGGAATTGTAATTGCTTTCAATTATCTTGTTATTTACTAAATTTGGTGATTAGTTTTTTTCCCCACTGGCTTTAAATGTCTGTTAAATGTGAATATAAGAAACTGCAAGTGGTTTTTGTATGCATTGTGATTTGTGTGCCAAGAATTTAAAAAGTTATGCCCTGTTGATTGATGGAACAAGGTTTTAAACTCGGATTTATGAAATCTCAAACTCGTTTTCCTTCACTTAACTTAAAGGAATTAAATATGTATTGGAGACACTTTCGATATTCCTATATCCTAAATTAAAATAGTTCAAGAAATGTAGACAATACTGCGCTGCTGTTTGTTACTGCGTGAGTGGGGAGGTTAACCCCCTTAATATTTGCTTCCAAGAAGATAATTGACCGTTGAAACTCCCTAGATGTCATCTTGGCTACCGTGTCAATTTATTTTCAGAGATTTGCCATCTAGAGATGACCAATAATTAATGAACTGGTGGCAAATTGAGATATGCCAAATGTACCAACATCTCTCCCGTCACAGACTGTAAACTGGATTTTAGTGTAGCTCACCTGCTCTTACTTGAATCCATCATCATCAATTACTAGAGTATACTCCAACAGAAACACAGAAACCCCTGTTTTCAATTATTTAGAGTTGCACATTTTCTAATGCAGCTACCCAAACATGACTGTGATTGGACAGACTCTGAGAACCACTATTCTATGCTCAAAATAGGCAACTGTTCTGCAATCTGACTTGTAGACATTTGTGCTAATTGTACTTCTGCAACCATAGCCATGGTGGGGTTTGGATCACTGCCACGATTACCTTTTATCTGTACATTATAACAATGATGTATTACAACCCATTTATATCCGGTACATCATTCTTAACTGAGAAACTGGTTGTGTTTTCCTGTATTGTCAGTATATGTTTTTGAATGTAAAGGAATTAAATCAAGGGGGTCACTTCCTAAAATCTCCCTGCTGCATAGTTGATTTAGACTCTAGAGTCAACTGTTCTTTTATCAGAGACTGGGTTCCTGGCTGAATGCTCTACACTCCGATACAAATAACTTAACTGAGAAGCATTGTCTGGTTTTGCTGAAAATGTGAGTGCAATCACACCCAAAAAACAGGTTTTGTAAGGTCCAGTGACGTAGGAAACACTTTTTTTTTTTTTTAAATCCATTCATGTCGCAGCCATATGGACAACTCTTAAAAAACCATCATAATAATAAATAGAAGTAATGATGTACTCTAGCAAGCGCTCTCTGGATATATTTGCACATTTTGTTCTCTGCAGCAAGGTAATTTTACGGAGCCTTTCACGATACACTGACACTGGTCATACGGTGTTAGCAACTGTCAGAATGTGCTCTTCTCAATCCAACATATCTTGAAACCACAAGGGTGCACAAGATTGGTCCAAGTGTAGAGGAGAGGGGGAAAAATCAACATGTGTTAATCAAACTGAGGACGTCTATATATATATATATATATACACATGTTATTTATTTAATTTTTATCCTTTTTTGTTAATATGGCGCTTTATTCCATACCAGCATGGAGATGTTAGTAATTAACCCCTAGGTTCTTGCAGCAGTGCAATTGTTCTGACTTTAAGCTTAAATAACAGTTTATTCATCTGCCTTCTGTCTGATGATGGTAATTAAATAATGAAAAATTACACTTGATGATCCGCTTATTAGGGGTGATGTTAATGGACGCAAAGAATGAATGAATGTTTTATAAACCACTATACTTGATAAATATCGTTCTTCTGCCCTATCCTGGGTAGATGTACTAACAAGTGTGTCTGTCTCGTATTTTAATTTATTTTGAATACTCTTTGATTGAGTTGAAGGTCGAAGGGGGAGGTTTTACTTTGTGAAGAGATGTTTGGGATGTTTCCCTACAGATCTTTTTACTAAATCTCGAGTTAGGTCAAGGGGACCCAAGTACTGACCAGTCTTGGCTAAAAGCCAGTTGTGTTAACAGGCAATCTCAAAACCCAAAACAATCGCTAATCACAGCCTGATCCAATGTAAGAGCACTGACTGCACTTCCATATGGTATTGTTCCCCAATTTAGGTGTTTAACACCTGCTACTGACAGAAATAAAGTCCAGGCTTTGTGTTCTGATTGAACTTGGTGAGACTCAATGAAAACTTAATCCACTCGTCCTATGGCAGCATGACTTGTAAAAACTTTTAACATATTACAAAAAGTTCTAGCTGGAGTTAAATATATCAACCTTGCCACAAAGCACCAGGTTATATTGCCGTGTGACCCCAGACATTGATCAATGACTCCCAATAACTCTCTGATCACCATAGTATATTAAAGACTAGTTATTAAAGGACCACTATAGTCACCCAGACCACTTCGGCTCAATGAAGTGGTCTGGGTGCCAGGTCCTGCAGGTTTTAATCCTTCAGATGTAAACATAGCAGTTTCAGAGAAACTGCTATGTTTACATTGCAGGGTTAATCCAGCCTCTAGTGGCTGTCTACCTGACAGCCGCTAGAGGCGCTTCCTCAATGCGAAAATCGCATTGAGCATGCAGAACGCCCATAGGAAAGCATTGTGAAATGCTTTCCTATGGGCGTTTTTAATGTGCGCGCAGCTCTGGCCAGCGGGAGGGTGGCCCTGAGGGTGAGGGGGACCTAAGGATTATATAGTGCCAGGAAAATGAGTTTGTTTTCCTGACACTATAGTGGTCTTAAAAAAAGGAATTGAAGAGATGCTTGATATAACTTTGGGTAAAAGAAGTGGTAGCTGTAAATACCAACTATAGCAGGAGATATTTAAATAAACTTTAATTTTTTTTTTTTATCATTTTGGGATACTAAAGTATGTTGTCCTTCTGATTATATATTAGCGGGTGCAAATATGTCATCCTACCAATGGACACAACAGAACTTTAATTCTAGTGAGAGTCCAAAATACATATTACTGAGTTTGCATTATTCTTAAAACAAGTGGGGAGTGGAAATAATCTGAACCAGTGTGTCTATGACTCAGAAACTCTGATTCTAGATATAAAACAATACTTCCATTGCTGTGGTTTTTTTCACTGATGTCATGACCAAGAGTGCAAACATGGGACCAGGACTAAGCAACATATTTAAGAGGTATTGAACTCCCAGCAACTGACGGAAATACTTCCTCAAGGGCAGAGTTTGAGTCAACTGCTTCTCTAGGTAATCATAAAATGGACTCAAGTTAATGCCGTAATGGACTGACCCCAGATTTGTCCCCTATCCATGACTTCAACTCTATTGCTACATAGAGAGAATGGATTCCTCAGCAAGATAAACAGCAGTATTTTATATATATATATATATATATACATATAAATAGTGTGAATCACTACATCATCCAAAACGTATTTGGTGCAGACTGCGTTCCAGTTTGAGTTACGGTTATGGAATTCCTGTCCTCACTGATAACAAACAGGGGGTTAAAGGTTAGGATAATCCTAGCCATCGTCAATATAGGTTTGGTATGAGAATAACATAGACCATTTCTCTGCTTCCTGATCACTTGGCGGGTTTTATCCAGAATCTTCAGGCTTGGTGGATAATAAACAAGACTCCATATCAATTTTTCTAGGTGAGTATAGTGATGTGTATCTACAACTACTGCTTGACTCTTCAAAATAAAAACAACAAACGTTTGTCCGTTTAGAATCCTTCTGGATTTGTGAGTGTAATCACCTCATCCTACCTCCATTTCAGGAAAAAAGGGGAGAGATCTGGAAATTACCATGAGAATTAACAGGTCAGATTCTACGATTAATTTATATATAAATTGTTGCAACAAAAAAAAAAAAAAGAAGAAAGAAAAGTGGTAAATGATTCAACTCCAAGCAAAACCTTTATATCCCTGACTTTTATTCGCTGGCCACAGAGTTGAACTAAGTGGGCCTCCAATAACGTTTGCCTGTTACCAGGTGCCAAGCTATTTTTGTTTGTTCTCTTGCAGGGTAACTAAATAACATCCGGTTACATATTTCCTATATTTAATTAGTATGTGTTTGTGAGGTCTGAAAATGTAGGAATCCACACTGCTATAATTACCAATATCCTGGAACTGAGCACCGCCATTTTGTCTCCATATCAGCTATTGTCGTAAGCCCCGCCCCTTTTCCATCATTAAGCATGCTAATCAAATCAGTTTCTCCTCCTCTAATGCTTTTTTTATGTGTTTTATTCAGTGTTGTGATTTCCATAAAAGTGACAGTTCCCTTTTAATAACCTCTGCTTTGACAGTGTTTCAGCTATGGGGGACTTCCAGAGTTCAGTTACAATATGTGATTACACAATGGCGGAAATTGTGATAACAGCAACTGGACATATTCCAAGCACCATAACCACTACAGACTGCAGGCTATATTTGTGGTGTTTTTAGAGCTTTGATTTAGTTCCAACCAATGAATTCTTACAACTCTCACAATGAAGGGCCACGGTTGTGTCTTGTAGTCATTTAAAATGTTTTTTTCTGATTCTTTCTATATGTTGAATTAATAAGTAAACAATGTTGTCTAGAACGCGGCAGTCTTAACTTGTGTAAACATTTTTTTTTCACGATGATGAAAGTCTCTGTTCCTCTGCATGGTGAGTTTGCTCAATACTTGACTTCCTCTCATTTTTTTTAAACTTTAGTTTGGTGTATATATATATATATATATATATAGTCAGGGTAACGTTGACTAAAATACACAAATATTTGAGGTCATCTGTAATTCCCTTGTCAATTTACATGTCCATTTCCCATTAACCCCTTAAGGACACATGACGTGTGTGACATGTCATGATTCCCTTTTAATCCAGAAGTTTGGTCTTTAAGGGGTTAAAGACTCCATAATCTCCCAACACACCGTATTACTAGTAAACACTGGTGTTGAACAATGTCTGTACACTTGTTTTTATTTTGTATTGCAAAGCAAATAGAATGTTTCTTCCTATTCTCTCCAGCAGAGGTTTCCACTCTCCACCTTGCAAAGAAACAAATGTATCTGCCAGAGCTCTATTCCGGAGTGTCCCTTTAAGAGGTTAATTACAAACAAAACTATCAAAGTACGGTAATTAATTGCTTGTTAGATAAATAACGGTCCAGGCACTCCGGGATTACAGAAATTGAATTTGATAGAAGCAAGAAAATGAACCTAAGTGACTTTGACATGGACCAAATTGTAATGGCTAGATGATTTGTTCAGAGCATCTCCAAAACGGCAAGACTCGTGGAGTTACCGGTACCCAGTGGTTAGTAGCTACCAAGTAATATATTGTGCAAATAATATAAGGAAATGGTTAAACTTCATGGTGAGGCACTGCATCAATCAGAACTTAGTTCTTCAGAGACATATAGTTTCCTGTCCATATCAGCATCAATGTAATTGTCAGAGAAGCTGGTCTTTATGTGTGTCCGATACTAACTAGTTATTGGTGCAGACACTGCTTTGTAAATGAATGATCTTACTTACCTTGATCTTATTTCCATAAGTATATCCAATATTCAACAATATCCATATCCACAATATATTGTTGCCACCCACTATCACATACAGTCATTTCTTTGCTCTGAAGTCATATCCCAACCTTTTATTGCTATACACTCCTATAGCCATATCCCCTCCTTATTACCTGTACCATATCTCATTATAGCCATATTCCTTATTTTAATCCATCACCACAGCCATATGCCTTATCTCTATTATTTTATTCCCAATGGTCATTCCCTATACCTTTGGGCCCTACATCACAGTTAGATCCTGTTATGTCTTATCCTCTCATTCTTATTCCTTCTTTGTTTCCCTCTTGTCGAAATATCTAATTCTTGTTATCTCTTTTTCTTTATCATTGTCAGGGTTCCTGCATGCTTACCTGGGTTGGGGACTGTTTGCAAAAGGAGAGGGATCCTCTCCTCAGTACAAGGCTTCCGTCCAGCGGTTCCAACACTGGCCACTGTATCTCTGCCCCCTTTATGACGCGGCACACATGCACCATGACGTCACCATGGTGCGTATGTGCCGACGTCATGACGCCAATGCCCGAATTAGACTTTTTGGGGGCGTGGCTTCAAAATGAAAGAACCAGAATATAAAAAGCTGGTTAACCAATAGCACTTTGCCCGCTGCATGGAGACACTGAACGTTCCTCATAGAGATGCATTGATTCAATTAACCTCTATGAGGAGTTGCTGATGGGCCAGGGCTATGTTTGGCTTGTGCTGGCTCTGCCCCTGATCTGCCTCCTTGACAGTTTCCTATGGGAAAGCATTGTGTCTGGCTCAGATAATCACTTCTGATTATGTCAACCAAGCAGGTAGATCAGGGGCAGAGGCAGCAGCTGCAGACTGGAATAAAAGTAATATTTTACTATATTTAGGGGGCACGGGGACTAAATGGTGGTTTTAACACTATAGGGTCAGGAATACGTTGGTGTTCCTGATCCTATAGTGTTCTTTTAGGGAGTGTGTGGGAAGGCTGTGTGTGTGTGTGTGTGTGTGTGTGTGTGTGTGTGTGTGTGTGTGTGTGTGTTAGGGGGGTGAATGTGTGGCTCTGGATGATGTGTGGCTGTTTCAGACTTCCCAACCGTTTTGGTGGGACAGTCCCAATTTTCAGATCCTGTCTCTCTGTGTGACTTTGATCCTGGTGACAAAAACAGAGAATATGAGAACTCTGAGAAGCTCAGTAGCTTGCCCTTCAGTTAGTCCATTATAAAGGGAACCCATATCAGTCTAATCACACCGGACAGGTTTTCTGCACAGGTCAAGTCCAGAAAAGAAATACAGCAACCCCAGACGATTGATTTGGCAATCAATGTAGCCGATACCCCTCTAGGCACAGTGAGCACCGCGTCCACATCTGGATTACCCTTTTAATTTAGGGAGAGCCCAAGAAAACTCTGAGAATGGACAAAGACAGAGGAAGTCAGTAGCTTCTCCTTTGTTAAGTAAATAATTCCCATGGTGATACTCTCTATTACATAAAATTATACCCATTCCAGTTCTCAGTTTTATAAAACAATTCTCACTAAAATGTCACTTTTCAAGTAACATATTTCAAGGTGGAATTGATGTCTATATTCTATTTGAACCCAAACATATACGTCAATACATCCATCAATATGTAGTCCAACATGGCAAAGGCCCTAAGCACACAGCCAACACAATGCAAGAGTATCTTAGGGACTATGTGAATGTCCTGCATTGGCTGAGCCAGAGCCTGGACTTAAGCCCAATCAAACATCTCTGAAGAGACCTGAAAATGGCTTCCTGTAGCCATAATATGTCTGAGAGTGCACAGATAGCCCCGATCTAACTGTAAAGGTTGTCCCATCATACTCAAAAAAATACTTGAGGTTGTAATCACTGCCAAAGGTGCTTCAACTAAGTACTGAATTAAGGATCTGAATACTTATATCAATGTGATATTCCAGATTTTTCTGTTTAATACATTTGCAATGAGGTCAGTCTATGTGCTTCGGTTTGTTTTTATGGGATATTGAGTGTAGATGAATGTGAAAAAAAATTAAGGAGATTTTGCATAAGGCTGCAACATAAATAAATGTGAAAGAAATTAAAGGGTTTGACTCAATATTTTGGCAGAATTTTCCATGATTATCTCGGGTTGTATGGGTGTTCACTAGACCTGTGCACAAATTAGTTTCAGCTGCTTAGAACAAATCAAATTCCTATTAATCTACGATGAAACAAATTGATGCATCTGGAATTTACTGGGTACGTTCCAGGCGGATCGATTTGTTTGGGCATAAATTACCAAGAATTTGAGTTGTTGGACACAGCTAAAACAGATACATCTAGTGCTCTCAAGCAGAATCGTGTGCTATTCTACATTCACACTGTGTGCCAGGAAGGATAAGCATAATGTTCCCATAATTCTGTCTAACTGCATGGGTGCTCACAAAAAGAATCGTGGGAGAATCATGGGGTATTCTATATTTGCACTGTGCTCTAACTTCTGCCAGCAAGGTGCATTGTGGACCTAATTCGCATGCACAGCAATTGCCACAATGCACAAAGAAAATGCCTCTATCAGAGAAAAATCAGGTTAAAAAAAAAAGCCACAAGAGGTGTGTTTGAAAACATTGCTGTATCTCCGGAATGGTAATGTTTTACATTGTTGGAGAAAAATGGCAGAGCTGTTGCACCTTAACCACTTCATTGAGGTAGCAGGGTGTGGGTGATTATAGTGGTCCTTTAAAGCGCAACTATTTATCCTCTTTAATGTAAAGGATCAACTGGTAACTTTTGTGAGACCAGTAAAGGATATGCAAGGGGCTGGGCTATTACTGTAGTTGGTGTGTTGACAGCTCTGTGAGCAGATCTGGATTCTCATAAAGCATACAAGGTGCTTGCTTAGAGATTCAGGGGAGCCCAATGTTTTATTTATAGGTGTATGTCATGAACCCTTAGAGTCATGCATGTTTTGCCTATGTGCAGCCCGCAGCTGGCCACAGATTTGTAAGATCTTTTAGAATGTGTGTAGGCGGTATTTTGTGTTTCTGCTTAGGGGCTCCTAGGATGGAAAACCAGAGTTGTCCAGACTTGCATTAGTGACAACATTTGCAGTCAACCTCCACACAACTGCCACCCGTTACCATTCTGATTGGAGGGAAAGACCTACTGCCTTAATATGTGCATGAGCACTGTACTTGTATCATACCTTATTAAAAACATGTGCACCTATTCTTGCTCCCCCTAAACGTCATGGAAGGCGTCTGCACTATATATACACACATTAAATTGCCCATACATCTTTAATATTAACAGTAAAGTGGTTGAGAGGTATCGTGTGAGAGGTATCGTGCTTTTCTAGAATTGAAGAGAACCGTTTCCTCTTCCAATACGCTTTCAAAACATATATCCTCTAATATCTACAATGTTACACAATGAACCCAATTACAATAATGCATTTCTCCTTTCTCAGTTGTCCAATCGAAGAATTCTGGAGGTTAAGCATTCTAAGAATAGCAAAAGTTTTCAGATTAAGACACACAGCACAAGCAGCAAGTAGAAGTTATAGTAACTAACTATGACAGACTTCATGGACTTTGGACTAGATTTATAAGAGCGTTTCACCAAAGCAAAATTGATTACACTGAGAAAATAAATACACCACTACTGCTTGTCAGCTGGGCAAGGCCCTGTATGCATCATGTTGCGGTTAACATAATGCCACTCGGGGTTATTCACTAAACTGAGAATTCAGGGTGTATTTCAGACTTTAACACAGAAAAAAAGGTTTTTATTCTGTAGCCAAACATCTTTACAAAGAAAAGCTGCACAGACAGGATCTTTTGCGCCTTAACCGCTTCAGTTCGATACAGAGGTTATAGTACCCACAGTGACTTTTTAACCCTTGTTTGACCCTCTCTTATTTGCTGTTTATGCTGCAACAGGAAAACTGTAATTTCCACAGGAAATGTTTAGACAAAAGAAAAAGAATTATGCAATGTTTCACAGCATCACAAGAGTTTAGACGCATCGAAATCCATTTTATTTACCCCACCTACATTTTATGTTTCTGTTTGCTACTAAATACTGATAATCCCAAACAACACTTTTCTTTTTTTCTGCCCTTTTATAAACCGTACTATTTTATCCCATCCATGACATGACGATACTGAACTGCCTTGATATAATGAAATCTGCCTAACCAACTTGTCTGTTAATTTATGATTGGAAAATATAGTGTGAATATTAGCATCAATAAAATAACACATTTCAAAGATACCGTATATTTTTATTTTATTTAAAATAAAAAAACAAACAAAAAAAAAAAAAACATAAAAATAAACTACAAATATTTAGATATATAAATCTATTTATATATTTTACATATACACTTTCTTGCCGCCAAAACCTAAATTAGTTAAAGAAATGAAAATAGCAATATATATATATTTACACACACATTAAAAAAGATTTCTGTATAAAACACAATCAGGATTATTTACTAAAGTAAGAATTGTTAGTAATTCAAAGTGAATTTCAAATATAAGGCAAATATAAGACAAAGTAGTTGAACTGCAAATAGTCTCCCAGTGAGTTATGTTTCCAGTTCAGCTTCTCTGACTTTAAACTGAGATTGTGTGAAAATTTGCATAATTCATTTTGAACTCCCCACTAATCTAGCTTTAGTTAATAACCAAGTATGGCTTATTGCCGAGTACTCACAATTAGTAATTTTATGGCAAGACAGGAGGCTTCATATTTGCTTTATCCTTCTTTACTGAACCTCCCAGCAGCAAAGAAATAGTTAACAATATTTTAAAATAGTTCAACCAATCAGAGTACATATCAGTATTATATAGCCTTGTGAAGCTCCTCCCAATTCCTCTTTCTTTGCTGCTTGCCTCCCAGGTGAGTCTATTCCAATTATTGTGCCTTACTTCATACAATTAATACCTTTATTTTTCTCATTAGTGTCTTTGATACTATTTAATATTTTTATTAAGAAGTTTTTTACATCTCATTATTTACATTTATACACATTTAGCAGTTTACATTTCATTATTTACATTTATTCACGTTATTTTACTTTTCATGCTTAGTATAAGTCTGATTAAACAATTAATTTTTTTCTACGTATGTCTCTTTAAGTCGCGGAATTTCCGTGACTGGGGTTTTCTACCCTTTCGTCCTTTTATTCTCCAGAGGTCTTTAGCCGCGGTATTTCCCTTTATTGAGGGACCGCGGCTTGCAAGTTAAACACTACCGCGGACTCCATTTCCCAGAAGTCCGCGGGTCATTATTCGCGCCCTTTTTCGGCTTCCCGCCCCTCGCATCCCACTTACCAGACGCGCTTTCTCCCGCCTTTCACTTGCGGCGGCCATCTTCTGCGCGGTCCTCTGGCTCTCACGGCGCACTCGCACCATCTACCGCCAGATCGGGTAAGTACACTATTTATTCTCTAGCAATTTTAAAGTGCCAGCTCACTTTTTTTGTTCAGTTTTTTATTTCACTTTTTTCTTGTTCCTTACAGATTTACCCTGTTACAATACACTTAATAAAGGCCTTGTGGGTGAACCCCACCTTTCTTATACTGCTCTGTGTATGAGTGTTTATTGCGGGTGACCCCCACCATTACTGCCACTCCTTTTTATATTCCATAATTAAAGTGATCCCACACTGGGTATATATCAAGGACATAACCATCTGTCCAAATATTTTAGTGGTGAATCCCACTTATTATTATTATAGTGGTACAAACCACTTGTATATATTTAGTGGTAACCCCACTATTTATTATTGTGCCGCCCTTACTCATTTACTACGCAAGAATTTGGGTGACCCCCAATTACAATAACCCATTTTATACTGTTGGGTGAACCCCAATTTATCATATAAGACAAATGTCTGATAATACCGAGCCAGCAATTTCTCAAGAGCTTAGAGCTTGGCTGGTCTCAACCATCGCCGAGTCTATTCCTAAGGCGCTAGCAGCCTTCCAAGAAAGGACTTCTACCGAAGTCAACCCCACCACAGGCATGTTCTCTGACTCCGAGGACTCTCAGCCCTCAGACCAGGAGACCACACGCAAACGCCCCTGGAAAGGGGATAGTAGGTCTGCTGGCAAAGGCAAGGCTCCCGCCAAGTCCTTAAAATTATCTGCCCCTCAACCCGCCCACGTACCCACCGACCCCTTAGAGGGCTCTGCTTTTCACACGGGCGATAGGGTTGAGGATTATTTCCTTGACTACTCTGATGTAGATCCCTCGGCGAATGCGCTAGGGGATACTTCATCGGAGTTTGTCAAGGAGACTTTCCTTGTACCTAAAAATTCGGATACTAAAGTACCTATCCAAAAGGGAACCGACTCAGACATCCTTCTGGATGCTTCGGGTACCCCATTTTTTGATCCCAGAATCATCAGGCACCCACGATCAGCCGAATGGTCTCCACCAGATCATATCGCTAATTTTTGTAAGATGTGGTTCCGTAAACCACTTGATAAGGAAATCAGGGCGAAACTCAGAGCCGAGTGCCCTCGCCCAACCATCCCAAATAAGGTGGCTCTCACACCAGAGTTCGATCCATTATTTGTCACCTTCCTAAATAAGTCAGGGAAGGATCCCCGCAAGGGAATAGAACAGGGCCTCAAAACAGCCCAAGACAAACTCCTAGACATATCTGGTCCTATCGTCCAAATTTTTATTCTGGCAGACGAAGCCATAACCAGTGGGGAATTTGACCCCAATACGGTTAGAGAATGGGCCCAGAGAGCCTTATGCCTCCTTGGAAACGCTAATGTGGCCATATCCACGGAAAGGCGCAGGGCGGCACTATATAAATTAGACGCTAAACTAGCCGATCTGAGCTCCCGAGAACTGGGACCAGAGGCCAATGGGTTGTTATTTGGAGACTCATTTATGAGGGACCTCTCCAAGCACGTGGCTGTATTTACGACACTTAATAAGGCCCAATCATCCTTGCGCAGGGTCTTTCGTTCCCAGACTACTCGTTTTTCTGGGAGAGCTGGACGTTTTAGAGGCCGACCGTTCAGCAGAACTGCCTTCACAGGCTACAGGCCTCGTCCAACAGACAATTACTGGCAATCGGGACAACCCCGACCCTACCACAGGCAGCTGTTTACAAACAGAGGAGCTATCCGGGGACGTGGCTCTGCATCCCTACGCGGACGCACTGCTCAAGGTAATCAACCTTCCTTTTTTACACACACCTATTGCAGGTCGATTAAGCTATTTTTTCCCACAGTGGGAATTACTGCCACAAGACCTATGGGTTCTGCACACAGTACAAGGGTTCACAATAGACTTTCTTTCCACTCCAGTCCAGAACATGCCCCCTACACCACTACAGATGTCCACATCAGACAACCTCACATTGCAAACCGAATTGCACAAACTTCTACAAAAAGGGGCGATAGAAAAATCCCCCTTTCCCCAAACGTTTCTCAGCAACATATTTCTGGTACACAAAAAAACGGGAGATTTACGTCCAATCATCAATTTAAAAGACCTGAATCGCTTCATCAGGTACCGTCATTTCAAGATGGAAGGCATCCATCTACTCAGGGACCTCCTTTGCGTGGGAGATTGGTTCTCCAGATTCGACCTCAAGGACGCATATCTCACTGTCCCAATTGCTCGCAACCATCGAGCCTTTCTCCAATTTGCCTGGCTAGACCAAATCTGGCAATTCACATGTCTCCCGTTCGGCCTTTGTTCCGCACCATGGTGTTTCACGAAACTGATGAAACCAGTGATGGCGTTACTCCGATCTCAAGGGATTCGGTCCATCATTTATTTGGACGACATCCTAATTATGGCTCAGGATTCAGACCTTCTACGCAAACATACAGACATGACAGCAACCTTACTACAAAACCTAGGGTTTGTGATCAATTTTCAGAAATCAGCCCTGGAACCGTCTCAGAAGGTTCAGTTTCTCGGTTTTCTGATAGACTCCGTGCAAGCGATCTTACAGCTTCCCTCCAAAAAAGTCAAATCCATAAAGAAAGAGATCCGCAAACTACTGTCAGCCTACCAGATTCGCCTACGCGACCTGGCACATACCATAGGCCTGCTGTCCGCCTCTATCCAGGCCATTTATCCGGGACCTTTACATTACCGGGCCATGCAACGGCTCAAAACACACTATCTACACCGATCCACTTCTTACGATCAGTACATCTCCCTGACAGACGAGGTTCGGATAGAACTTCACTGGTGGCTTCACAACATGGAAGCATGGAATGGCAAAGCCATTTTCGGATCGCAACCGGATTTCATCCTGGAATCCGATGCCAGTCTCTTGGGATGGGGCGCCACGTGCGCAGACAGGTCCACCGGAGGGCTATGGTCCCCCTCGGAACGAGCATTGCACATCAATTGTCTAGAATTGATTGCAGGGTCCTTTGCGATTCGCAGTTTCGCAAAGGATTGTTTCAATTGCTCACTGGTACTGCGCATGGACAACGTCTCTGCAGTGCGTTATGTGAACCGGTTAGGGGGTTCCCGGTCCAAACTATTGTCAGACCTTACCATGGAGCTCTACCAGTTCTGCCTAGAGCGGAACTTATCCATCAGAGCGGAATATCTCCCGGGCACGGACAATCTAGTCGCAGACTGGTTCTCTCGCCATTGGAGAGATGTGAGCGACTGGCAATTGGACCCCCGATTGTTTCATCACATCCTTTGTCTTCGCGGGCCTCTCACTCTGGACTTATTCGCATCACGACTGAATCGCCAGACCGAAGCCTTCATCAGCTGGCTTCCAGATCCCCAATCCTGGGCAGTCGATGCATTCTTACATCAGGAGCCTACGCGTTCCCGCCTTTCTCCATGATCCAGCGCACCCTCTACCGGGTCAGAGCCCTAGTAGTGACAATAGTCATTGTCACTCCGTTATGGAGAGCCCAAACCTGGTTCCCAACCCTGTTGGAAATGTCAGCGAACTATCCGATCCTACTACCCCGATCTCCCAACATTCTAACGAACCCAACGGGGCATTGTCACCCTCTCGCCCTCCAAGGACGGCTCCAACTTGTAGCCTGGACCGTTTCAGGGGATCCTGGAATGTCGCAGGACTTTCGGAAACAGCTCAGACGCTCCTATGGGATTCCTGGGCCCCAGGAACTAGACGAGCTTACCTCAATGCATGGCGAACATGGGTCAGCTGGTGTTTGGAAAGGGACACCGATCCCTTTTCAGCTCCTTTGACGATAATATTAAACTTCCTGTCTAACCTATTTGATCAAGGCAAATCCTATAGATCAATTAATGTTTTTAGATCAGCCATATCCGCAGCACACGACCCTATTGACAACACACCAATAGGGAAACACCCTTCGGTTTGTAGATTGCTACGCGGAATCAGGCTAGCCAGACCCCCTCTACCTAAATATTCCAACTTTTGGGACGTTGCTCAAGTTTTTTCGCTTTTGGACTCATGGCCCTCTAACGAGAACCTAACGCTACGTCAACTCTCGGCTAAACTAGCTCTACTCCTGTGTCTAGTATCCTTCCGTAGGGTCTCAGACATTCGAGCATTCGATCTCCACGCTATAACCTTCTCCCCAGAAGGCGTTACTTTTCGCATCTCCAGACGCACCAAGACTAATTCTCTCTCTGTGTTCTACCCCTACTTTCCGAACAGACAGTCACTCTGCGTGGCGCTTTGCTTAAGGCACTACATAGCTGCCACGACCACGCTGCGCCCCCCTACAGGACCCCTCCTAGTGTCCTACGTCAAACCACACAAACCAGTGTCCGCCCCCACAGTTGCACGGTGGATCAAATGGATACTAGCCCTAGCTGACATAGATTCCTCCTTTGGGGCGCACTCAGTCAGGGGAGCAGCCGCATCCTCAGCCTTTCGTGCAGGTAGCTCGCTTTCAGACATCTTGTCGTCGGCAGATTGGTCCAGGGAATCTACCTTTCGCACATTCTATTTCAAACCTAGATCACACGCGGCATCCTCCATTGTACAAGAGCGTTAAAACAGCAAATATGAAGCCTCCTGTCTTGCCATAAAATTAGGGATTATTCTAGCCCTAGTGACTGAATAATCTAAATTTTATTAACGACAGGAGGCGAATATTTTCCCACCCTTGTCTTCAGTACCAGGTCGACCCACCCTGAGGTAAGTTACTATCTTCTCCTACTCGATAGGTCTTACACAATTCACGCATCACCTGTTATCAATCAGGCTTACACCACACCACTAACAGTTAATATGTTACATCTCAGATCAAATCCATAAATTTCACTGGAATAATCTCTGTCTTCCTAATATACGTGCCATAAACTTGTATGCACATAGTAGGAGAACCTATACTCTCATGGTTTCTTTTTTCTCTTCTCTAGTGTGAAGAACCGTGACGTCCATAGCAGATGGATTAAGCAATCCACACAAAGTTTACACGGTTGACCCACAGTTCAAGTTCCAGTTCCAGTTTGGTTTACATGGTTGACACTCAAATACTGTCGGCAACAACAAGAAAGAGGAATTGGGAGGAGCTTCACAAGGCTATATAATACTGATATGTACTCTGATTGGTTGAACTATTTTAAAATATTGTTAACTATTTCTTTGCTGCTGGGAGGTTCAGTAAAGAAGGATAAAGCAAATATTCGCCTCCTGTCGTTAATAAAATTTAGATTATTCAGTCACTAGGGCTAGAATAATCCCTAATTCCAGCTTTCCTTTTACTAGTAGTGGCATGCACTAGACCCAATATATTTGGTGGCATGGGATTCATGGTGAAAACCATTCCATATTGTCCAATTTCTGTGTGTTCCTGCAGAATCCTTCTAGCCTTCCCCTGGTATTATTGGCTAACTGACCTAGAGTAACAGGGCTATGTCCTCAATGCATTCCAAATGAAGGAAGGAAACCAGGGGTGTTGGTTTTAAACAGATACATTGCAGTGGGTTTCTTGCACGTAACATTCACATACTACTATAAATAATTACTATCTATAACCAGATACTGACCTATTATCTAAATAAATGAAGCATTTCAAAGTGTGGTTAATTTCTAGCAATTAAAATAAAAATACCTACAGACAAAAAGTGCATGTAATAGTAATCATTCAGCATTACCATTTCCCTAGCTATCCCATGAACTATGCTAAAGGGACATTCCACTGCCCAAACACAAAATAAAAATCACTATATAGTATATATGCCCACATTGAAAACATGCATGTATTTAATTATGCAGTTTTGGGTATAAGTAGATTAGTCATTGTGGGTATAACTTAACCCCTTAAGGACACATGACATGTGTGACATGTCATGATTCCCTTTTATTCCAGAAGTTTGGTCCTTAAGGGGTTAAAGGATCACTATAGGGTCAGGAAAACAAACATGTATTCCTGACCCTATAGTGTTAAAACCACCATCTAGCCCCCCTGGTCCCCTCATGCCTCCATAAATATAGCAAAATCTTACTGTATTCAAGCCTGAAGCTGTAGTCTGCTGACATCATCAGAAGTGGTAGCCTGATCCAATCACAGTGCTTCCCCATAGGATTGTCTGAGTCTGACAAAGAGACAGATCAGGGGCAGAGCCAGCACAATTCAAACACAGCCCTGGCCAATCAGCATCTCCTCATAGAGATTAATTGAATCAATGAATCTCTATGAGAAAAGTTCAGTGTCTGCATGCAGAGGGAGGAGACACTGAATGTTTGGATGCATTTTAGGCAGTCATGACCCAGGAAGGATCTCTAACAGCTATCCAGTGAAGTGGCCAGTGAAGTTATCACTAGGCTGTAATGTAAACACTGCATTTTCTCTGGAAAAGACAGTGTTTACAGCAAAAAGCCTGAACGTAATGATTCTACTCACCAGAACAAATTCAATAAGCTGTAGTTGTTCTGGTGACGCTGCAGATCTCTTGTCAGCAGCCTTTGCAAGCCCTCCTCTTCTAACCCCGCCCAGACGTTCTGTGGCTGTCCAATTACAGACCTCCCAATGCAGCTCAGTGAGAAGTCTTTGCGAGGCAGGTGCTTTGAGCAATTGCTGTCTCTTAAGTTTAGTTCCACTGAACTAACGAAACCAAACCAGGAAGTTGCAGAACCAGTGCTCTCATTAACAGATAACAAGACTCATTTACAAATGCTTCTACTGAAATCTGCACGTTTTGTCCCTTTAAGTATTTACAGCTTGCATCTTTATAGTTTAATGATTTCACAATTTATACAGCTAGCAAAAAGTCCACTATGTGCATCTTCAATTGTCAAAAAAGGGTATTCTCACAAATTTACATCATGTAAGGTTGCCAAACCGGCTTCCACATAGGTATTTGTCGTTTCTAATATAAAATGTGCCTAATTAGAATTACTGTCTGTTGTGCTGTTTGGAAGAAATGCCAGTCCTCGGGATGTAGCTAGTGTTATGCACTCACGATTGTCCTCAGAGCTTGCCGTTACCCATCACTGATGAGTTTATGAATACAGCAGACAATGCAAGATGTCTCTCTTCTCCAAATTCCTATATGTCAAACTTCAACCAACATGAACTCATTGACAAAAGATTCGGCTGCTGGTTTGTAAAGGGTGATCGGTATCTTGGGTAAGTGGGTTGCCTTGTAAACTAAATAAAGACAAAAGAGAACAAAAAATCAAATTTAGAAATAATTTATATTGTAATATTCTCTGTTTCATCCCCAAAGTTATCGCTGCAATTATTCATTTCTATGATCCTGTGTGTACGATAAATGTCCATGCAATTTAAACTCAGTCCTTTCCAATAAGCAGCGCGGTAAAAATAGGACTGTAGCTGAGCGATGTGTACACTGCAATCTGTTATTAGGGGTTTATTCACTAAACAGCACAATGTAGTGAATGAAAACGTATCAATAAACTGCAATCTTTAAGTTTGGATTCCAATATTGTTGAATGGGTATGGCAGTGGCTGAGTGACAGGCAACAGAGGGTTGTAGTCAATGGAGTATATTGGAAGCATGGGCTTGTCACCAGTGGGGTGTCTCAGGGATCTGTACTTGGACCCATTCTCTTTAATATTTTTATTAGTGATATTGCAGAAGGTCTTGATGGTATGTTATGTCTTTTTGCTGATGATACTAAGATATGTAACAGTGTTGATGTTCCAGGAGGGATAAGCCAAATGACTAATGATTTAGGTAAACTAGAAAAATGGTCAGAGTTGTGGAAACAGACATTTAATGTGGATAAGTGCAAGATAATGCATCTTGGACGTACAGAATATTTGATAAAGTCCTAACCTCAACATCTGAGGAAAGGGATTTAGGGGTGATGATTTCTGATGACTTAAATGTAGGCAGACAATGTAATAGAGCAGCAGGAAATGCTAGCAGAAGGCTTGGTTGTATAGGGAGAGGTATTAGCAGTAGAAAGAGGTAAGTGCTCATGCCATTGTACAGAACACTGGTGAGACCTCACTTGGAGTATTGTACGCAGTACTGGAGACCGTATCTTCAGAAGGATATTGATACCTTAGATAGAGTTCAGAGAAGAGCTACTAAACTGCTTCATGGATTGCAGGATAAAACTTACCAGGAAAGGTTAAAGGAACTTAACATGTATAGATTGGAGGAAAGACGAGACAGGGGGGATATGATAGAAACATTTAAATACATAAAGGGAATCAACACAGTAAAGGAGGAGACTATATTTAAAAGAAGAAACACTACCACAACAAGAGGACATAGTCCTAAATTAGAGGGACAAAGGTTTAAAAATAATATCAGGAAGTATTACTTTACTGAGAGGGTAGTGGATGCATGGAATAGCCTTCCAGCTGAAGTGGTAGAGGTTAACACAGTTAAGGAGTTTAAGCATGCGTGGGATAGGCATAAGGCTATCCTAACTATAAGATAAGGCCAGAGACCAATGAAAGTATTTGGAAAATTGGGCAGACTAGATGGGCCAAATGGTTCTTATCTGCCGTCACATTCTATGTTTCTAAAACACAAATCACAAAGTTAGGCCAAAATAGCTGATTTTTAAACATTCTAAACTGATTTGGCTATTTTAGGCTGAACATGGCTATTCCATTTTTCACGACAAATTGACACTCATTCCTAGTCCCGCTGTTTAAATTACTATTTACACTTGGAACAAAAAGCTGGGATATAAGCACTCCTGACCCTCTGATTATAAGTGATACAAATAGACAGAGGGGCAGATTTATTAATATGGTTTTACTGCCAATACAATGACATTGTGCTAGAGAACTGTATAAATTCTACACAAGTACTGCAAACGTATACAACAATTGTAGCTGTAATAAAATCACATACTCAGAGCATATGACCTTAATATCATGCTACGTTTTGCATGGGTGTAGTGAAATTTGCGCAACAATTTGAGAAAAATCTAAAAAACATTAAACAAAAAAAAATGACCCTGAGAGACCAGGCTGCAAGAATGCTTCAGTTGTCTTCGATGGGATTTTTAGGTTCCTTTCATATTACTCATTTCCATGTGAAAAAGGAATGTATGTGATTAATATGATTTTATTTTCTCTTAAGTCCAAATTGTATCCACATGAATCAGTAATGGCAAAATGTAAGCTAAAATAGCCAAGATAAGACTTTAGCGGAGTTGGAGAATTTTTCCATATCAGCTATTGCCAACATTTTACCATTCAGATTTCCGGGGGGCTCATTTAGACAAACACATTTTTTTTAATTTTTTTTTTAATTCTTTATTTTTGTTGCGCAAAAAGATTGACAATCATGCTTGTTATGCCACAACGGCAACCATAAACATTTCAAGAGACAGGATAGTATGGCATGTAATTGATAACTGCACATTTTTTTTTTTTTTTTTCACAAGTTAAATCAAGATGTGTCAGTGAATGAGTATATATCAGGGTTGATGGAGAAATGCTTGTAGCCTGACACTGAGTGATTAAATATAGTAAGGTAACACGCTATTGAACCAATAAACATGTGAACTCAAGATGTGTCAGCAAGAGAATATGCATAAGGGTTAATGAAGACATGCTTTGTAGCCTGACACTAAGTGAGTAAATATAAAAAGGTAATTCTCAATCTATTCAGTAGTATAGTAGCCGCTGGGAATTAATCTAAGGACACAGAGAAAGGACAGACTTAGCTGCACTATGGTCTCATGCTGGACAGACTAATTTCAGCCTATGCCACAAAGAGGTCGCCTTGAGCCGGCTCCCTTCCCTGTAAACTCAGTGTCCTCTTTCTCTCTCAGGCAGGTCGGTATGTCAGGCTGGACTTTAGGCTTGCAGGTTGCTGGGGAGGGACTGTGCTTCTGCTTTCTTTCCACCCGAGCTCCTTTTCCTGTTGTTTTCCCAGGGGATCTCCGTCGTCGCTTGGTGCAGGTATAGGTCTGGGGTCGCTCAGGATGCTTGGGAGACTTCCAGGCGCTTGGGTGGCTGGGTTGCTGTGTCACCGCTTGGGCCCTCAGCTCAGGGCATGGTAGATGTTCCAGTGGTTGTGTGCTGGGGGTGAGTTGTCTGTCAGAGATACGCGCCCAAAACTCCTGGCAAAGTTGGTCAAATCGAGCCTCAAAGCTTTCCCTCCATTTCAGGCTGCCAGTGACTTTCTGGGCCTGTAGGATCCGCGGGTCGGCGGCCATTTTAGGCTCACCATGCGGTCTCCAGCCCGGTGGGAGAGTCAGAGGGTGCAGAGAGATGGGGTTCCCCAGGGGGGACCGGGATATCCCCCACCGGTCCAGAGGGGGGGGGGTTGCGGGGTATCAGGGCTGTTGCTGAGAGATGCGCCCGCGGCGACGGGCGATCGGCCGCCTCCTCCGACTGCCTGGCTGTTATTCCCTTCAGGCCCCATGATTAGACTGCCTGATGTCACGGCTGTGCAGCGTGTTTCATGCTTGCTGGTGCTGCCGGTCCTTGCTGCTTCAAGTTGGTGCTCGGGCACAGTTGATTGTAGTTTGCTAGCAGAGGAAAATTGGCTTTTTTCTGCCTGTTTGTGCAGGAGCCGAGCTGCAGCACGTCTGGCCATCTTGGCTGCCAGGCCCCGCCCCCCGACAAACACATTTTAGAGTATACACACACACACACACACACACACACAAACACACACTCACAGAGAAAAAAACATCCCAAGGTCAAAATTATACCAATATATAAATTTTCAAACACACAGGATCATCTTATACATGGAGCCAGACACACACATTGCCAAACATACTCACACACTACCAGATACACACACACACATACACACATTGAAAGACACACACAAATTGAAGCACTTTTGCAGTATGATCTGCTGTATTAGGCAGACAGCAGAGACGTTATGATTACTAAGTAAACACACATCAATAGTAGTTTGGGCCTTCACATTTTTCATTAAAGGAACACTCAATGCACCATAACCACTACAGCACACTTTAGTGCTTATGGTACAAAGTGTACCCTTGTATTCCCCTTTGTTGTAAGGAGTCAATCCGATTTACAACACTTTAACTTTTTACGTGGGCCCACTGGGCCCAGCTCCTGACACCAGAAGTTCTCATTTTGTGACAAGCCCAGAAGCTCTTGCTTAGGAGCTTTTGGCACTCCATCGGACGTAGTGGAGGCAGGGAGGTATACCTGATAGACTCCAGGTAGGAAGTTAAGCTGCACTAAAACAGCTTTGCTATTTACATTAATGGGGGCACCAGGGTACTCCTGGTATACTACACTGTAGTGGTTACGGTGCTTTGAATATTACTTCAACCCAGTCACAAGCAAGTTTTTTTAAGTTAATAAAAAAAAAAAAAAAACACAACACTAATGATGCATAAGGATCATAGTGTAGGATAAAACCCTAATGTCATGTATAGATTTCTGTTCATAAATACCTAAAAAATGTAATTATGCAAAAGTGCCAAATGTTATTTATTCACTCAACCGTAGCTTGAATACTGGGTGGATAAAAAGTTTTTGAAAATATATGGGATCACAAATCGTGCAGTAATTGAAACAGAGGTGGGAGGGAAGGGGCTAGTAAGCATTCTAAGCCTCACAATAACGAACTACAATGTCCTGTAAACAAATATGTTTAAAATCTTACCAAATCTCTTCGATAACAGTATTATGCTCAATGGCCTTAGACAAAAGATTGGCTCCCTCATTTGTAATGGCGTTATTGACAAGCCTATAGGGAGACAATTGGTTAAACTGTTACATTACCTAGACGACATTAAACAAAGTGACTTAACTGACAGCTAAGCTTAATGTTAAAATCAGTTTGTTTTTTCAAACCATTTTCCATCTTCTGATAGTTTTTACATTTTTTTTTATCCAAACTTTACTGAAAAGCTAAGTAACAAGTCATAATTAAAAAAAACAACATAAATGGCGATTTATGGCAAAATGTTATTTTTTGGGTGAAAAGTTCTAAATGTTGAGAGACATTCTACTGATTTCCATGGTGATGTCTCCTTATCTAGAACCTGTTTTTGCCATGTTAAATCTCTGCAAAGAATCAGAAATATAACGATAAAATAATTCTCCACTTTATCGGTGGCCCGACAGTTCATTTTATGCTGCACTGTCGCCCCTGTCACCTTGATTTAATATTTTTGGATAAACTTTTCAAATGATTTATTACTGCTGGACAAACTGTTAAAATATATATTTTTCTTCAAAATGTTAAAATACAAAAAAAAAAAAAAAATAGCAAAATATTAAAATATATTTCTAATTATTAAATCATTCTAAAAGTTTTTTCCCAAAATGTTAAATCATGTGAAAAGCCTATACATATTATATTAATTCAAGGCCTATGTTCGAGTGCGGTAAAAACAACTAATGTTAAACAAAAATAAAAGAAAAAGTTTTTTTTTTTTCCTCTAGTGATAATGAGGTTTTTACAGAGATAATCATAACTTTCTAATAAAATAAAAAAAAAAATTAAAAAACACATTGAAAACTAACCCAAACTCATGCAAAAGTACCAACATAGAACTAAATAGGGGATAGTGAAGATAATCTGGCTCTCACTAAAGTGTGCCTGGGCACATCCATCCCCTCCTTGCTCACACTATGACATACTCATGCATTAATTTACTAAACATAAATCCACACACTGCTAACTACCCGTTTATACTCGAGTATAAGTCGACCCGAATATAAGTCGAGACCCCTAATTTTACCCCCCAAAAATTAAAATAATTGAATATTTATTTACAGTGTGTGTATATAATGAATGCAGTGTGTTTGTGTGTGTGTATGAATGCAGTGTGTGTGTGTGTGTGTATGAATGCAGTGTGTGTGTATGAATGCAGTGTGTATGAGTGCAGTGTGTGTATGAATGCAGTGTGTGTGTGTGTATGAGTGCAGTGTGTGTGTTGAGTGCAGTGTGTGTGTGATGCAGAGTGTGTTTGTGTATGTGATGCAGAGCCTTGGTGGGGGGTGGGCATTTTTATTATTATTTTTTAATTATTATTATTTTAATATTAAATTTTTTTTGGTATATTATTAATATATTTTTTTTATGTTATTATTATTTTTTTAATATTAATATTTTATTTTATTATTATTTAAATTGTTATTTATTCTTATTCGTCCCCCCTCCCTGCTTGTTAGCTGGCCAGGAAGGGAGGCTCTAATTCCCTAGTGGTCCAGTGGATAGGCTGTGTAGGAGGGGGCTGGCAGGAAGCTGTTACTTACCTTTACAGCAGCTCCTGTCAGCTCCCCTGTCAAGTCCCAGTGTAAGTCTCGCGGCCGCGCGGCTCTCGCAAGACTTACACTGGAGGAGAAGGGAGCTGACAGGACCCGCGAGACTTACACTGGGACTTGACAGGGGAGTTGACAGGAGCTGCTGTAAAGGTAAGTAACAGCTTCCTGCCAGCCCCCAACAGGACCTGGTCTCTATTATGGCAATGTAAGTTGCCATAATACAGACACTGAGTCGAGTATAAGTCGAGTGCGGATTTTTCAGCACAAAAAAATGTGCTGAAAAACTCGACATACTCGAGTATATACAGTATATATGGATATTTCAATAATTTGAATATTTTCTATAATCTCTATTTGAATTCTATAGAGCTCTGATACAACGGTTCTGTATACACATAGGACAGTATGAGAGCTGCAGTAGTCTCCGGTTTGTTCCCTTACTAAAGGACCACTATAGGCACCCAGACCACTTCAGCTCAATGAAGTGGTCTGGGTGCCAGGTCCATCTAGTTTTAACCCTGCAACTATAAACATAGCAGTTAGCCTCTAGTAGCTGTCTCACTGACTGCCACTAGAGGCGCTTCCGCAATTCTCACTGTGAAAATCACAGTGAGAAGATGCTGGACGTCCATAGGAAAGCATTGAGTAATGCTTTCCTATTGGTGGTTTGAATGCAGCGCGGCTCGGATCTGCCGTCGGCAGGGGGTGGAGAGTTCCTCAGCACAGAGGGAGCCCGGTGCTGGAGAATGGTAAGTGGCTGAAGGGGTTTTAACGCCTTCATCCCAGTGGGAGGGGGGCCCTGTGGGTGGGGGGACCTAATGACCCTATAGTGCCAGGAAAACAAGTTTGTTTTCCTGGCACTATAGAGGTCCTTTAACTGCTCCTCCAGCAGTAAAATACAGCAACCAGTGCACTCGTTTACACATGAGATGCTGCAACACAGCTTGTGAGAAAGATCCCAAATCCCAGTCTACATAGTATAAATCATATTACGACAAGTGAAACAACTCACCACAAATGGCGAAGAGTCTTATTAACCATCAGCATTTCAGCAAAGCTTTCTGCTGCCTCATCTGTTAATTTGTTTTCAGTCAACCTGCGTTTATAAATGAGGGATTTAATTAAAGACCGATACATAAACTATCATAGAGACAGTACACATACAAATGTAAACATTCACACTCCTTGCAATATCTCTACTTTACTCAGCAGAAAACTGACGTGAAAATAATAATACACAACTCAAAACAGTACCGTGTCCAGCTAGACAGAATTTTGGAATCTGTCCCTTGTTTAATCTATAGTGTCCCACTTCTGGGGACATCAGTCACAAGTCCTCAATATGTACAGTGCCAGAGCATTATTAGAAGTCCTGGTACTGTGAAAAATAATTCTCCTCTTAATCTGTGACCCAACAGTTCATTTTAAAGCTGCATCATCACCCGTCACCGTGATTTAATATTTCTGGATTAGCGTTATAAATTATTTCATAATTTTGGACACATTTCTAAAATTATTTTTCTGAAAATGTTTAAATATAAAAAAATATATACATAAAAATTAGCAAAATATTGAAATATATTTCAGGCTATCCTACCTATAAGAGAGTTCTTCAGGAGAGTCCCACCCATGAGGAGCCCTGAATATCCCAAACAGCTGCTGTATCTAAAGAGCCTGTGTATATACAACCCCACTGTGTCACAACAACAAAATGCCACTGGCATGTCTCCTGTTAGCTCACTTCACGACCTTCTGTTTTTATATCTGGGGATGTATGATAATAAATAATGGTAACTATAGAACAATAAGTATGCATATTATTCATACATAGGAGTGCAGGGTATAACTTTAATTACCACAATATTTTCAGGTTTGTATTGTCTCGCAATGCTTCTGCAATACTTTTGCCTCCACTTGAGGTAATTTGATTACACGCAAGACTGAAAAATAAAATAGATATATTAAAAATAAAAAGAGAATATCCAACGTTATGATTTATATGTAGATGAGAAATAAGACAGACAGATTCAAAGACCAAGACTCTCAACTATCCAAACACCAGTGGATTAATGTCATTAATGCAGAAATAGGGACTTCCGTTTTAATTATATCTGAAGAGAGTAGTGCCCAGTTGGGGAGCCCACATATTAATTGAAAAAAATACTTCTGGCACTATAATCACTACTACAGAAGATCCAGGCACCATAATCACTACTGTGCACGGCAGTGGTTAGGAGTCTAGATTGTCCCTTTAAGACATCATTATCGGATCCAGTATAACTTTTTATAATTTTCAATGTTTTACAAGAACAAATGCATACAATCTCAAACTAAAGTGTCCCCTTAACTAACACATCTTTAATATTTGAAATATCTGCATTAGTATCACATTCATTTGGCATTAATTTGGGGTATCAGGTGATGTTCTCTCTTTCACTCAATGTACACCCCCAGTGTACTCAGCACGGTGTGACAGCAGTATAAGAGAGCCTATCTGCCTCTCAGCTGCTGAATCATTATGTTACGGTCTTTATAATCATAATATACGGTCTATCTATTTATACAAAAAGTATATTCCTACTTCCTGCCAAACTGAGCCTTTGCATGCATTGTGTATGACATATGAGTTCTGAGGTCATATGACTCTGACATCATAAAGATCAAACATTCCAATTCTGTTTAAAGCAATAAAACACGTTCTGGGTGGATCGAATCTTTCAGGGAGAACCAAGGGGTAAACATGGGAAGGATTGACTGCAGAGAGAAGAATGTGTATGGAAGTTCAGAAAAAGACACAAGATCGGTATTGATACACTGATTCGGAGAGATAAAGGGAGGATGAATGATGGTATAGAATCAGTTACTAAGGAAGAAAGAAAGTGTCCATCGGTAGCACAGAAACACCAACACATACATTTAGGATATCAATAAAATAATATAATTAAAGAGGCTTAAAGGCAGAGAAAATCAATACAAAACACAGATTAAATTAGAAAGTAGGGAAGATAATTATAAAAAGGGTACGTGTATTCAGGCTGAACAAAAATATAACGTAAGTGACAAAAATATAACGTGAGTGTACATTGAGATATATTTTTCAATGATATTTTAGCTATTACACCCAGGCTCTGGATAGATCTCTCTTTATCTCAATGCCAAGATAAAATTTTTTGCTTATTAAGCAACTATAAAAATATTATTTTGTGAAAATGATATTGTATCATAACAAAACAAGTTTGTCCTGGGTTCTAGATGATAATATTACCCAACTTAATAGAACTCATTATATTGAGCTCAGAAATATAACACAGTAATCTATGCGAGTAATTCCGATCTACCGCAGCTTGAGGCTGTGCTCCAAGACCAGTTTACGGAGGTAGAAAAGTGGATTGCAAAAAACAAACTCTTCCTAAACACTGACAAAACTGTCACAATGATCTTTGGAACAGTACCTAAATTACACAAATTACACAATTCCCACCTACCCATCAAAACAAAATCAAATAGCACACTGACCGCAGTCCACTCTTTCAAATACTTGGGTATGATGATAGACCCCAATCTATATTTTGGCCTGCACATAGAAAAACTTGCATCTAAACTTTATCCAAAACTAGGTGCCCTGTACAGAAACAAATCCTGCCTAAGCCCTACAGTAAAGGAAAAGATTGTACAGCAAATGCTGATGCCAATCATTGTTCATGGGGATGTAGTATATGCATCTACATCGCAATCCCACATTAATAAACTCAACACATTGTAAAACTCGTTCTGCCGATTTGTGCTACAATGTAATTACAGGACCCACCATTGTGACATGCTAAAAGAACTAAACTGGCTGTCGCTGGAATCCAGACGCACCTTTCATCTTTCCAGCCTTGTGTTTAAGAGCTTTTCTGGGAAACTACCACCCTACCTGAACACAATGCTTTCCCCGGCTGTTCCCACTTCCTATAACCTCCGATCCAGTACCAACACTTTACTTAGTCTACCTCAATACAAAAAGAAAGCAGCCCGATCCTCCTTCTCCTACAGAGCACAGCAATTGTGGAACGACCTCCCGCACAATTTAAAATCTTCCCTAAGCCTAAAGTCCTTTACGAGATCCCTCTCTACATACCTCAAGACAGAATGCACATGTCATGGTTGATTATATATTTCCTATCTGTTCTATGTTACATTTTGGATATATTGTATATTAATATTGTTTTTGTATTTTTTTGTACACTAACTGTAACAATGCAATGATTTGTGGACCCAGGACATACTTGAAAACGAGAGAAATCTCAATGTATCTTTACTGGTAAAATATTTTTATAAATAAATAAATTGAACCCATGACGTTAGAGAGCCATTGAGATAGTTCAGTGGATACAGATTCAGCATCTCACATAAAACATTATTTTATTTGTTTTTATTTATACTGCATCTTTTGCATGTTAGCCAGACCTTTATATACCTTAACACCTTCAGGACCAACTACATTCAGTACTCTCATGTTAACAAGGGCTGTTACTTAAACCTGACCGCGTGTAAAATAAAATCTAAACTATTTATCCTTTGTTTTATAATCTTTTTTTTCTTTACAAATGTTTCATTATCTTTATTAAAGCAAAGGAAGTCTTTGTAAACACGTAGTGCCATTCACACACATTACGACTATCACAGGATGACAACCGTAATTCTTTATTATTTAACATTGTTCTATCACAGACGGAAATACAGGAGGAGTGGGCGATACCTTAGCTCGGACATGCTGGGATGATTCCTCATTGCCTTCGCAAATGCCTCAGCTCCTTCATCTCCAATCTGATTTCCCCACATCCTGCAGCAAAGGAAGAACCGTGATGATACAGACGCAATTGGTGAGACAATCTGCATGCTTGTTTACTTGGCAGCAGTAAGTGATTCACAACCCGTAGCTGTTTATGTCCCGTTGGTTGTTAGCCATGAGCGGGAGATGCAAATTTTCTCACTATTTAAGGACAAATCCCAAAAAGATTTCTAACATTTCCCTCCTCAAATCCAACATGTCTGAATTTTACAAAAAACTGTAAGGATGGACATAGCTCCAATCAAAAAACATGTAGGCACAGTAAAATCTTGTTTTAGCCCAAAATTGTCCAAAAAGCCACACTTACCTTTCCCCTGTGCGCCAACATTAGTTTTCACCCTCCAAGACATGTATTGCTCTGTCAACCTGCCATTGCTTTTATTTGCATTTATCCCTCCTGTCTACTCCCACACAATTTGAGAGACTTTGAAGATTAAACTTCACAGGTGGTTTGCACAACAAGGCTGGTGGGAGGGATCTTTATAACAATGATTGTTAGGGCCTGAAAAAACTGCATACAAAGCTGTGTATAGTACAGCTGCTTCTTGAAACAGTACTTGCTGAATGTGGGATTGTTATAATGTTCTGGTTGTGTTTTATTAAGCTGCCTTGCGACAAATCCTGTTTTTATTTATCTTTATTTTCTCTGTATATAATATCAATTCTATCTCTGCCTCTCTCCACTTACAGATCATTCCCTGTTGAACATGTCCTCTCCGTCAACCATGTTGGAGAGAAGTATTCTAGAAAGTTGGTGAAAGTTGGCTTGTTAATGCTTACTTTGAGAGATTAGTTAGGCTGAGAGGCCAAATGCCAGAAAAGATTGTAAAAGAAAAAAAAAAAGAAAACATACCCAACGTCACATATGCTGCTGCTCTGTCCAATAGCCTCTGCAAGGTGGGCACCTCCCACACCTGTAAATTTGTTGTAACCTAGTCTATATACAAACAGAATTACGGTTAGATATTGTATGTGGGTTTTTTCTTGGATTACAATCAAACATTTCATATTGTCGATATTATGTAGATTCCTTAAAGAAACACTATAGTGTTAGGATTACAAACATGTATTCGTATGACATTAGTTACCTGTTCAATGTTTAGGTACATGTGGCTGGCCCTATTTCAATGGCTGAGATCATCAATCTCGCTGCACTGAGATAGGTAGCACCTCTAGTTGCCGTCTGATTTTTTTTTTTATAATTTTTATTAAATAATTTTTTTTTTTGTACAAAATAAGACATACAGAACACAATACAATACTATGTACGTAGGATACATGTCAGTAAGTTAAAATGATATATATAAATATATAGAACTACTTTAGAACATGTATCAAGCCAGGATTTGCAACAATAGAAATATGAACAACCACGAGAGAACAAACAGACAAACAAGTAAACGAAAACAACTTCACACAAAAAACAGTACCAAACAAGCTGCCTATTTATTAGATGCTGAGAGGGGGAGGGGAGTAACTTTTAATCAAAACTGCCAGAAGTAACTGGCTTATCCTGTCCAGGGGTGTGAACGTCAGAAAGTAAAATAAAATAGGGAGATTTTACTAAGTATCTTGAAAATTGAATGAAGTTGAACTATTACTTATGCATTCCCAACATTTACCCCATAGAGGTGTTTTCCTGCTTATATTGTGTATGCTAAGCATTTTCTCCACTTTGATCTGGAATTTGAGTTGATGTTTAACTCGTGACTAAAGAATAATAATATTTCCAATATCTAGATATAATGATTTTAGTAGCTAGAAATTAATGAGTTATAATCAATTTGTTTACAGGGGGCCAATTTAAGTGAAGTAAAGCTACTTCTGGAGATATCTTTAATATCTTTAATATCTTTAATATAGCCAGTAGAGGTGTTACAAGGCAGCAATGTAAACACTTCTTTTTGCTGAAATGGCAGCTTTTACATTGAAAAGCTTGCAGACACACATTGAGGTGTAGTGGTTCTGATGACTATAGTGTCCCTTTAAGTCACACAAAGAGCCACACTGCTCTTGTTTATTTGGCATTTTTACAGAGGATGTCAGTTATGGCTGGAAGTTACCATTTGCACAGGTGTAGGTCTGTCAATTATTGGGCCTTGGGGTGCCAATGTTTCTGTCCTGTTTCACTGGAACTATAAGAGGTTAATCTTTTCATATTTTGCTCATGTGGGTAGGGGTCCCTAGGGTGGGGTCTCTTCCCAAAACCTTTAGAGCTGCGGAACTCTGGCCATAAAAAAACATAGAGTCTGTTTCAGGGGCCACTCATAGGGCCCCTATCCAGTTATAGTGAAGTCCAATGTGCCTTACAGATTTATTTTAATTTATTCATTTTAATAGAGAGAGACTAGTTACTCTGTAATTATGTGCTGGAATCTCACTGCAATTACGTCACAAAACCGGCTTTTTTAAACTTGTTAAGCTGCAATGATATTTAATGAATTGCAGCTCTTATGGCTTTCTATCAGAATACTTTACATATTGGTGTTCTAGAAAAGTTATATAGGGTATATGTTAGATCTTGCACTTTTTTTATATGTATATAATACAAGTCCAGCATAGGTGAAACAGGCTGATGAAGCAATTTAGTAAGGTTTAGGTGGGCTCGTATAATTCAAGATCATTGTGAGGGTTAAACAGGCTTAGGCATATAACAGGTTAAAATATATCTTGTTGAGCAGTGTTAGAGTGCATGGGTCTGTGAGTGAGTACTAGAGTGGCCTTGAGTTGCTTGTCATGATGTTTTAATCGTGTAGTAATGCCTGCAGTGTGACCTTTTGCATCGTAGGACCCTGAGCTCTCTGTATATCAGTGTCTCATTAACAGACTGGTTTGCCAATGTTATGTTCTACTCTCTGCTTATATGTAGCCTTTACCTTGGCTGTAGTCTAGCTGTTGATTTGTGCAGCACTATGCCACGTTGCATGCTTGGTGGAACGATTAATACAAAAAGTGAAAATTGAGTAAGCAGGCTAAACTTGTGTGTGTCTGGTGCGGGGCACGGTAATACAATAAAGTCCCCTGGGGTTCCCCAGGGTTGAGTCCCTCTTTGGCCGGGTCGGCTTTAGTAAGATCGTTTCCCTCAGTGCAGTGCCATGTGACCTATTCGGTCTCCCGGTCGCAGAACTCGGCTTGCAGTGCGCCCTAGCTGATTCACCCGATGCCTCGTTGGGGCAGAGTCTTTCCCTGCTGTGGATGCCCGTGGATCTCCCCTTGGGTGCGGTAAGTGATCGGGAGTGGGTGGGGGCGGTTGGTACCTTGGTGCCCTCGTGGGGTGGTCCCTGTGGCTGCGGGTGCCCGGAGCGGGCCCTTGCTTGATTTCTGCACAGTCCTTCGTGGGGTTGTTCTGTACGGGTGAGGTACATGCTTTCCTTTCCGACACCATTTTTTTGTTGTTGTGTGTTTCGCTGGCTCAGCTCCCCGCCGTTGAGGATCAAGGGGTGACTGTCGAGGTGGATGGTTTGAGCTGGGTGGACGAGTGTCGTTTAGTTGCAGTACTTGTTCGAGTTTCAACCAGAAGTCCATGAAGATGGGGTCCAGGTTGGACTCAGAGACGGGCCTGGCCCCATGATTGCCTGGGGAACTCGTGGTCTCCGCCATTGTGGGTGGGCCCTTCGTCTCTCCGGTCGTTCTCTCCGGCATAAGCACTGTGTCGGGGGAGACCCCCTGGGGTGGACTGTGATCATCCCCACCGGTCCAAAGGGGGGGGTTGCGGGGTGCCCATTCGTAGCTTTTAGTCTCCGGATGGCTCCAGGTTGGGAGGTCAGCCGCCTCTCCCGCCCGGCACATACCAGGCCGCATGCCCTCGCGGGTATATTCTGCTGCCCATCGTCCACTCACGGGCCGCTTTACCAGTTCACCGTGGGAATTTAGAGGTGGTAGGTCGCTTGGGGTCTCGTGTGGTGAGTTAAAGAGTGCCTTTTTAGCCATTTTTCCAATTTTCATAGGGAGCTCTAGTCAGGCACGTCTTCCCTCCATGGCAGTCAGGCCCCGCCCCCCTGTATATCCTAATTTTAACTGACATTTCTTTCGAAAAATGCAATAACCTTCCACTGTGAGTTTTAAACTAATTCTCTGAAACATCTACTCATTAATACATATCTGGCAGATATCCTCTATGACTAAGAAGAAACCACAGTTTTGTACCGTTATCCTGTTATATTAGCATAAAATAATGAACTATTTGTTTCTGCAGAATCATTAGTGAAAATATATATTATTTATTACTTACTTTATATTCTTCAGATTCGGACATTCTATAATGATTCTCGAGATGTATTTAGCACCGAAATCTGTTATTAAATTCTTGTATAACCTGCAGAATAGAATAAAATATTCTTTAGATCAGGACACACTCATGTTTTCAGAGATTAGTAACTCATTTCTGGGGATAAAACAAAGTTTTAAAGGATTATTCCAATTCTTTTTAACACAGTTTTTCTATTTATAATGCCCCCCCAACATCTCCATCCGACGTCACTGCCTCCAATGTGTGGCCCAAAAAAATGCTTCTCATAGAGAAGGATATGATTGGACTGTTTCTCCGGCTCAGAGTGCCTGCTCTGAGCCATCAAAAGAAGGGAGGAAGGGGGTGTGCGCGCTGGCGACAAACATAATTTTTGCACAGGATAAACATAAGGCTGCCAAAAAATACAGTTCTGGGCTGCTTAAATCATGTGTGCCGGGGGTGCAACCTGTTACCGGTACTAAACCACAAATATCTCCCTATGTGAAGCATTTCAAGATGAAAGCAGACGTTATCATGGTGGTTGGAGTAACCCTTTAATGAATGGTTTATTTTACGGTCAGTTATTTAGCACTTAGTAGGTAACAATTTTGCAGTGGAAAAGTTACTGTCTGACCTTTGGATTACAGTCCAATTAGAGACACTCCAAGCACCATAAACACTACAGCTTAGTGCATTAGTCATGGTACAAGGAAGTGGTACCTAGTCTCCAACCTACTTCCCACAGATGATATTTGGACAAGTCTATCTCCCGCACTGAGCCACCCGATCGTTTAACGGTTTGTGCGTGCATACAGCATGGTCCCCCGTCTGGCTCAGAATATCCAGCACAGTGTCAGGCAGAAAACTGCACCGCACACAGCACAACTCCGGCAAGAGAAGGAGACTGACATGATGAGTGTAAAGGCTGCACACACACTGTATGAATACTTAGGGAGCTTTGTATGTCTATATGATAAGAGTGGGAAAAGGGTGATGCTCAGGCACTGACGATAATATATCTTAGAAATCATGGAAAAGGGGAAGATTTAAAAGGTAACTAGAAGCAATTATTGCATACCCAAGGAAGGTGACAATCTTATGTTTAGTAAGTTCTTCAGACAAAACTCTTGCTCCTTCATCAGTAATCTGATTAACACTGAGCCTGCAAAACAGAACAATCACTGTCATGTTATTATGAATCCAATTAAAGATCAGTCACCAGAAAAATTCCAAATACAAACCAGTCTACACTCAGCAGGAGACAGCAAATGATTATTCTCCAGGACTCCTTTCTGGCCTTATATTATGCTGTACACATGTGCTGATCGTGTTTGAGCCTCACAGGCATCTTGGACTTTGCATTTCATACATCAACCGGTGTATGTTACAGATGGTCTGTTGAACTACATCCCACACACATATAGCTAGGCTTATTTTTTTAAGTTGTGAGTTAGAACACATATCAAGCCAATCTTTACTTTAATGCAAGCAATGGTTATATGAGGTTTTATTGTGAGAATATAATAGAGATGGCAGAATCTTTCACTTTCCTCATTATTTGATTAATTACTTTTACATCTGATTATCCTCGTCTTGTGTACTCTCAGACTGCTTCATCCAATCTCACTTTCCTGTCCTACAGTTGCATTGCATATATAATATTTTAATATTTGTTTCATTAGATACAATTTGTGCAGCAGACAGTCCCTCTCTCCTTCTGGTTTAATTACTCTTTTCCTATTGTTTCATTTCACCCAAACTCAGCGCTATCCAATAAGTAGACAGTCAGCAAGAAATAATAGATTGTGCTTGTATAAGCATGCCAGTCAAAGAAAGACAACCGTACATTGTGGGCAATACCAGATATAAACTAGTAAAACGCCATATACAACACATTTTAGATACTAACTTTTTGTCAAAATATGAACTGGATTAAGACAGTTGTCGATTTTGTGTGTGCAATCTTAGTTCCTGTATAACAATATAACCCATGTCCTTCCCAAATGAAATGTGATCTCGGTTCCCACTTTTCTGTCTCTAGATTTAAAGGGATACTATAGTGCCAGGAATACAAAGCTGTACCAACTTTACAACCATCAAAGGACAGATGCTTTAAAGGACCACTATAGTGCCAGGAAAACATACTCGTTTTCCTGGCACTATAGTGCCCTGAGGGTACCCTCATCCTCAGGGCCCCCCTCCCGCCGGGCTCTAGGGGGTGGAAGGGGTTAAATTTACCTTTCTCCAGCGCCGGGCGGGGGACTCTCCTCTTCATCGGCTGATTGCTTACAAGCTTTTCTGCACAAACAGATATGATTCTGTTTGTGCCATTTTACTTGTGAGTTAATTTCATTGTTATTTATGCTATGTTATTTAACCATTAAATACTTCACTATGTATTTTTTTCTGTTTATGTTTTCTCAACATATCATCCTTGCCGTCTGAGTGGTAAATATTATTCACACCATTATGATAGTGGCGCCCTCACCTGTATATTAGTATACTTTTTGCATCTATAGCTCCCTCTGCCTGACCCTTCCTTCACGCCCTTACCTGACCCCAGCGCCGATGTCCATTGGGGCTGGGTCGCGGCTCCGCCTCCTTCAAGTGCGCATTAGTTCTCCCCATAGGAAAGCATTGAATCAATATAGAGCAGAGCGTGAAGACGTCTAGCGTCAGTTAGCTGACCAAAAGTCTGGTAACATTCCAGAAGTGCCTCTAGTGGCTGTCTGGTAGACGGCCACTAGAGGTCGTCTTAGTGCTGCAATGTAAACATTGCAGTTTATCTAAAACTGCAATGTTTTACATTGCAGCACTAAGTGCAATAGAGACACTGTACCCAGACCACGTCAATGAGCTGAAGTGGTTTGAGTGCCTATAATGTCCCTTTAACCTTTTGAATTATAGCAGACCATGGCATAAAAGATACAGTTTTAAAGAGATTGAATTGTATTAGCAAAATGTTTCAATCTCATACCAAATGTAATAAATCTAATCCTTCTCCTCTACCTACTGATCCTCTCTGTTTCCCTCAAGAAAGGATGTTTGTGGATTCTCAACTTTCTAACTTCCCTCAGCAAAAATTTGCTACCACTATACACACCCATCCATCTTCAGGGCAGCCGTCAGCCATCAGTGGGAGGGGCACTACCCTGTTAAGGGGCCCAGTCCAGCACACATAGTGGTCTGGTTAGGGAGATAGTATAGTTAGGTATGGTCCTAAACGGACCACTTGGCCAGAGGCATCCTAGTGAGCGCTGTATTAAATGGGAGCCTGCACAGTATCCTCACAGATGGAAGTACTGGAGGATGTAATGTCACTTCCTGCTAGTATTACCATGTAGATTGGTCTTAACAGAGCATTTACTGTGCTCTGATAGCTGAGAGCATTTCTAGAAACTTCATACTGTTGGTGTGACTGAGTGTATAACAAAAGATCCACAACAATCTTTAAACAACAACAAATGTGTTGAGAAATCAGTCTGTGTAAATAAAATACATTGTCCTTGTTCTAAATGATATTTTAGTTGCATAAATTGTTATTAGTAAGTAACCTAAAATTTTCAGTACACCATCTCACTGGCAACACCTCCACACACAGTCCTAAAATTAAAGTGTTCCTCTTTGCCCTTCTGAAATGTTGGGAGGTATGTTTTTGGGGCTAGTCATTAATCTATTCCATGTGTTTTAAAACTAAGAACTTAAACCATCCTTTATGAAACAGTTATTTGAGATCACCACTGATACATTTGTAATATGTGTCTGTCTTTTTATATTAGAAACAAAGCATTTCCAAACGTTAGCCCTCCACATTCTTCAGGACTACAACGTCCATCATGCTCAACTTCCCCTCCCCACCACCAGGAATTCAACAAGATAAAAGAAAACCTCACTAGGACAACATCCGCTACAAATTAATTCTAGAACTCTTTAAATATACTCCCATGACCTCTGGATAACGTTACTTATGATGTAAGATGTCTCCTCTCACCTTATCACAGAAAGCCTGCAAAAGGAGGGTGACAGCTCCCTCACCCCATAATCATTGATATTGTTATTGTCCAGCTCCAGAGCAAGTTTGTCTTTATAATGGTTCAATAAAAAGGAGATGGCTCCACAATCAGAGGAAGAAGCACCACAGAAACTAAGCTTAATATAGTCTGCACAAATTCCTTTGGCTGCAAGCTTCCCCACTTTCTCACTCTGTGTCTCTAATATACACCGTGCCATCCAAATAAAGTGAGTAAGTGCGTGGACACGGCTATATCCCATAAAAGAAGAACGGGGCAGACTTTTCAAGTGAGATCTCACACACTGGACAAGTTTCTGCTTGAGTGCCTTCCTCTTAAGTTTCAGAGTGGAGGAGGGGACCAAATTTGCTAGAAGTCCTTGCTTTGGTTTTGACAGCAAACCACAAAGGAAAAGATTGATGAACTGAAGGTGGTCGTTATTTTTGAACGGATCCCCCTGGTTGGCTTTTTTTGAACATACACAAGACAAAAGCGAGTGGTTATGTTCCATGTCCTTCGAGTGGGTGCACTCGGAAAAATATTTCAGGAGTTCCGTAGTACCCGTTTGGTCATCTATTACAAGAAAAAGTGCTGTAAAGAAAGACTGCAGTGTTACATGAAAGAATTCGTAAGAGGAATCATCACCAAGTTCACCACATTCTTCGACTGTTCTAAGGAAACCTAACTTGAGGTCTCTTTCTGGTACTTTTAGAGATGTTACGGTCTCCTGTTCAAAAACAAACATCGACTGTTCTATTCCATTGTAGGCAAGTCTTCCAACTGACAACAAAGTATCTCTGCAGCTCTTGTATGTCTCCACTTGGCTTCTGTTGGTCTCTCTACTCATCAGGGAAAGGTAAACTTCGACCAGAACTAGAAAGATGTCTGTTAGAGTGACAGAGCTGATGGATAGAGAGATGGATTTTGAAAAACAGTGGCTGTCGTTCATAGAATAAAAATGTGCATAGGACTTAAATATAATCCAGCAAAACAAGGGTATTGTACACAAGCTGCTGAAGTTGTGATTTGCATTGAGGTGCGTAAACACATGTTTTTTAATATCAGGTTCTTTGAAGAATAAATTAGCATATTCCAGCAAGTTACTTGTAGAAAAACCTTTTAACATGATTTTCTTGCGGATCATATTTCCCGGGACTTGACATCCAGTTCTTCCCGTCAAAATTTTCTTAGATCCTTTCAGTAACCTCCCACTGAGGAGGTGGGTGAGCAAGGCAACAGGATGGGCAGGGTCACTGGGAGAAGGAACTTCAGGAATACTATTTATATCAAAATCAGAACGTATCTCATCAAAGCCATCAAAGGTGAACAACACTGTCTCTGGAAAATTAAGTATGTACTCATATACATCTTCAGGTTCATGATCCGGGTTGCAGTTATATCTGAAGAGGAGGTCCTTCAGAGATATACTGACATTTGCTTTAAAAAAGCTAAATATACGACATCTAAACCTAAACAAGAATTTAATATCAGTGTAGGATTCTTCTTTAGCCCACATGTTTTGAATTTTTTGTAACAAGAGGGACTTCCCCATGCCGGCATCACCAAAAATGAAGATAGTCTCTCCTTCTTCGTTGATCACACCATTGTCGTCAAAGAGACGAGTAAGGTCTACCACATTTCCGATGGTTTCCTGTGAGATATTTAGGAGCTCCATAACTCCATTAACATAGGTTTCCTGGAGCATCATCTCTTCCTTCTGGCTGTAAGACATGATGATCTTGCAATCTCTACGCAACTCCTGTTTGAGCTTCTTGCTGTAGCTTGTAACTGGAAGATAAAAAAAATGTGTTCATTATTAAATGCTAATAGAAAAAAGAAAAACTAAACAATAATATTCTCTCTCGTTTTGCATACAATGGTAACTACAAACAATATAATCTTACTGTAACTGCAGGATACTGATAAGAATGGCCTGTACAACGGATATATTAAAGAATACTGTCTTGTGGTACATTGATTCCAAGCTACCACAGATTTTTAAAGAATAACAGTTTTGCAATATATTGTTTGTACAAGTATAGGGATCCGACTATCATGTTGTTGATAGACTTTACCTTCCTTGTCATTCAAAACAAAAATAATCAGAAATATAGATTACCTGTGAATACACCGGAAGAATTTATTTAAGCTGTACTTCCTATTTGTATGTTAGATTTGTTCGACTTTATTTAGATCTATTTAGTAAACAGTAATTTGCATTAGCTGACAACAGGATCAGCTGCAAGGGATGTTTACTCGACTCTCCTCTTTGACTCAATGTTTGCAGATTGCTTGTGAACAAACCAACATTTGCTCCTGTAAAGGATCCTGCTATCCGTGCAGCGCTGATCCTTGTAGCGTCTCCCGAAATCCAAGCTGAAGTGGAGTAAAGTAGTGATTACAGTTCCCAATCCCCCAAACATGAGTCGAGACTTCATGAAGGGGTAAAACGATCTGATTTATTGATGGCCAAACTCAGCCCTTTTATGATGGTCTCCCAGCAAGGGAACTCCCACATGGGACCTTGTGGAAGACTGTGACAAAATATACAGAACCAATCAGTGTACAGTACAATTATTAAACACACCCACAGTAACAGTGCAACCCCTCCTCTCTATCCTGGAGATAATTAACTTAAGTGGTTGAAGAGAACCTAATTATCTCCAGGTAGAGAAAAATATGTCCTTTTTATATTTTAACAAAACAGTATTAAAATCCATAACTTATATTTAGCCGAACGTAGTCTCCATGTTCCACATACCCCCAGATAGCTTGGATCTGAGCGCATAATATAGACAAATAGCGCTCAGATCCCACGAACACAGTTCTCAATATCATCGAGTAACGTTTTAGTTCACCAGTTGTTCGGGAGATTGAATCCGAAAAGAGGTCCATAACTGCAGCTACCTGGGGCCGGTCTATCTTGTATAAAAGGAAAGTCCCGAACGGTAAAGTGGTTAACTTGTTCGGGAGTTATTAGCCGTATGAACGGGGACTTGGTACGCGTCAGTGGTGTGCGGCTGAATAAGTGTCCGAAAATAGTTCCAGAAGATTGATGCCTTTCAGCCGCTGAGCATTCGATGACTTTAAAATGGCGACCGCCACGTGTTCGTCATACGAACGAGGACCACCATGCCTTTCATCATTTATCTTGCGGTTAACCGCAAGGTTTGGGTGGTAAATGAGCTGCACACGACCTCAGTGGGAGGTCGGGTGGTTCGGTAATTTGTTCGGTTCTTTGAAACTGCACGAAATAGCCATACATACGCATGATTAAACAAAATGCTGTTTCTCTGAGGCTGTTCAAACAGGGATTTCGTTACAGCTCCTTAACACATGGATCACTTAATCTTTATAACTGTTTTACAATGCTGATTTTCTTTTTGGTTTGTTGTATTTTGTTTTTACAAATAAGAGCAGTTTAGCAAACCTTTGGCAAATTTATATCTTGATTGATTACAAAAGCATTGTCAGGAATTGCTCTGAATGATATCAGTTTAACTTCAGTACAAGGGTTGAATTTATTTTTGTAAACAGTTTTTTTTTTTTTAAAGAGTATCCAAAGAATATAACGAAACGGGTCAATCTTTTACATAAACTGCACAGTAACAATCATGAGGAGAATGGATCCACGGTGACAATGTGTCATTTTTGGGGAATTCAACATTTTAAAGTGGTTTTAAAAGTTTTGGACAATAAAGCCGAAGTCATCTCAGCTTTTATTTTGGCAATTCTGGCCTAGAATTCGTAAGCTGCCTAAATTAGGGATCGACCGTTTACCGGTTTTACCGATACTATCGGCCGATATTCGGTATTTTCGGCAATATCGGTATCGCCCGATAGAAATACTGATATTGCCGATAATACATACCAGGACCGCAGAGCCCATTACAAGCCCGGCTGTCCTTGGGGGGCCGGCAGCAACCTGTGACTTACCTTCCTAGCAGCTCCTTCAGCTCCCTGTTTAAATCTTGCGAGTCCCGAAGCCGCAGAGCGTTGCCACGAGTTACCATGGCAACGCACCGCGCGGCACGCAGACCACGAGATTTACACAGGGAGCTGCTGGGGAGGTAAGTAACAGCTTGCTGCCGCCCCCCCCTCTCCCCCCCCCCCCCCCCCCCACTGCTCAGTACATGCCACTGGACCACCAGGGAATGTCAAAGCCCTCCTCCCTGGCCAGGTAACAAGCAGGGGGAATAAAAAAATAAAAAAAAACACATATAAATATTAAAAATTCTATTAAAATAACAAAATCCCCCCCCCATTTTACACAAGTTCCATCCTTTCAGAAACATACACACTACACACACACTGCATTCATTATATACATTATATACACACACTACACAAACATACAACCACTACACAAACACACACACTCAGCATTCATTATATAGACACACTACACAAACATACACACACTACACAAACACACACTGCATTCATTATACACTATACAAACACACACACACTCTGCCTTCATTATATACACACACTACACATGCTGCATTCACTTTACGCACACTACACACACACTGCATTCACGTTACGCATACTACACACTACATTCACTATACACACACTACACACTCTGCATTCACTATACACACACTACACAAACACACACACTCTGCATTCACTATATATACACACACTACACAAACACTCACTGCATTCACTATACACACTACACAAACACACCCTGCATTCATTATATACACACTACACAAACACACCCTGCATTCATTATATACACACTACACAAACACACCCTGCAATTATTATATACTGTACACACTACACAAACACACACTGCATTCACTATACACACTACACAAACACACACTGCATTCACTATACACACTACACAAACACACACTGCATTCACTATACACACACTACACAACACACACTCTGCATTCACTATATACACACTACACAAACACACACTGCATTCACTATATACCCACTACACAAACACACCCTGCATTCACTATATACACACACTACACAAACACACACTGCATTCACTATACACACTACACAAACACTCACTGCATTCACTATACACACTACACAAACACACACTGCATCCACTACATGTGGTATGTATATTTTGTGCATTTACCTTTAGAAATCATTTATTTTTTCAAGATGGCAAATGTACAGAATATCGTCAAGTTACCGGTTATCGGGCTGAAAGTTCACAGATTATCGGTATCGATATCGGCTCTAAAAAAACAATATCAGTCAATCCCTAGCCTAAATTACAGTGCAGTTGTTTTTGTGTTCTAAAAAAAAAGCATCAAAAAAAAAAAATTATTCTTTTGTCTCTTGAATTTGTAAAGTATACGGTCAACAAGCCTGGGAGATCATTCAGAAAAGAAAACGGTTACTAGTTAAACTGGTATTTCAGTAATAGGAGGAAACGTGCCGCAAACGAGACAGGATTGTGGTAGCTGGTTTGTTTTTATAGTACAAAAAAACAACATAACACACAAGATATACTGTGAAAAGCTACTCGCTAAATTTCAGTAAATAAAAATTTAAGCTACAATGGAAAGGAGAAATGTTCAATGGACGCCATACTGATCGTCGGCAGCCCAGATGCACCGAATTGAGAAGCTAATCAGCTAGATACTTATTACAGGGAACACACAGGACCAAACAGAGTCATTGAGAAAGACTGCAACAGTCAAAACGCGTCTGAACTCTGCAAAGACACTTATTTTATTTTATTTTTTACCTATGTTCATAGGATCATCGTTTTAATTTTCATTTGTCCAATAAATGTTTTCCTTCATTTGATCCTGGTGTCCTGATACTATATTGGACCCTGAAAGTCATCTGCAAGTGGTATCCATAGCCTTTTTAGGCATCCTTGGGCGCAGTATACAGAGCCTGGTACGGCTCTACAATCCGTGACTGCAACCATTAACTATCATTACACCCAGATTTATTGACAGTGTACACTATGAGTTGTATTTTTTATGGTTTCAAGCTCTGCACTTGAATTGTTAAGGGTGTTGTTTACCTTGTGTTCTTTTTGTCGCATTGTGTGAACTTTTGGTTAAGTTTATTATCACTATTATTAAGGTGTAGGGAAAACATCTATGTTCACCCCAAGTGCAATTACATAGAAATAAATATTTTGAAGAGCCATACATCTGCTATTTTTTATCTATATGGTTACTAGTTGAACTGGTATTTCAGTAATAGGAGGAACCGTGCCGCAAACGAGACAGGATTGTGGTAGCTGGTTTGTTTTTATAGTACAAAAAAACAACAACATAACACACAAGATGTAGTGTGAAAAGCTACTCACTAAATGTCAGGGGTAGATAAAAATTTATGCTACAATGGAAATGAGAAACTGCTGTGGGGGGGAAGGGGTACTTCTGGGGGATAGGGGTACTGCTGGGGGATAGGGGTGCTGGGGGGTAGGGGTACTGCTGTGGGGGAGTAGGGGTACTGCTGTGGGGGAGTAGGGGTACTGCTGTGGGGGAGTAGGGGTACTGCTGTGGGGGGAAGGGGTACTGCTGGGGGGGTAGGAGTACTACTGGGGGGGTAGGAGTACTGCTGGGGGGAAGGGGTACCGCTGGGGGGGTAGGAGTACCGCTGGGGGGGTAGGAGTACCGCTGGGGGCAAGGGGTACTTCTGGGGGCAAGGGGTACTGCTGGGGGCAAGGGGTACTGCTGGGGGTGGTAGGGGTACTGCTGGGGGTGGTAGGGGTACTGCTGGGGGATAGGGGTACTTATGGGGGATAGGGGTGCTGGGGGGGTAGGGGTACTGTTGGGGGGTAGGGGTACTGCTGTGGGGGAGTAGGGGTACTGCTGTGGGGGGGGGGAAGGGGTACTGCTGTGGGGGGGAGGGGTACTGCTGGGGGGATAGGGGTGTTTGGGGGATAGGGGTACTGTTGTGGGGGGTGGGGGGTAGGGGTGCTGTGTGTCAGTACCCCCCCCCCCCCCCCCTTTTTGTCGCATTGTGTGAACTTTTGGTTAAGTTTATTATCACGATTATTAAGGTGTAGGGAAAACATCTATGTTCACCCCAAGTGGAATTACATAGAAATAAATATTTTGAAGAGCCATACATCTGCTATTTTTTTATCTATATGGTTACTAGTTGAACTGGTATTTCAGTAATAGGAGGAACCGTGCCGCAAACGAGACAGGATTGTGGTAGCTGGTTTGTTTTTATAGTACAAAAAAACAACAACATAACACACAAGATGTAGTGTGAAAAGCTACTCACTAAATTTCAGGGGTAGATAAAAATGTATGCTACAATGGAAAGGAGAAACTGCTGTGGGGGGAAGGGTACTGTGTGTGGGGGGGTAGGGGTACTGCTGGGGGGGAAGGGGTACTGCTGGGGGGATAGGGGTACTGCTGGGTGGATAGGGGTACTGTTGTGGGGGGTAGGGGTACTGCTGTGGGGGGAAGGGGTACTGCTGTGGGGGGAAGGGGTACTGCTGGGGGGTAGGAGTACTGCTGGGGGGGTAGGAGTACTTCTGGGGGCAAGGGGTACTGCTGGGGGTGGTAGGGGTACTACTGGGTGGATAGGGGTACTTCTGGGGGGTAGGGATACTGCTGGGGGGATAGGGGTGCTGGGGGGGTAGGGGTACTGTTGGGGGGGTAGGGGTACTGCTGTGGGGGAGTAGGGGTACTGCTGTGGGGGGGAAGGGGTACTGCTGGTGGGATAGGGGTGTTTGGGGGGTAGGGGTACTGTGTGTGGGGGGGTAGGGGTACTGTTGTGGGGGGTAGAGGTACTGCTGGGGGATAGGGGTGCTGGGGGATAGGGGTACTGTTGTGGGGGGTAGGGGTACTGCTGTGGGGGGAAGGGGTACTGCTGTGGGGGGAAGGGGTACTGCTGGGGGGTAGGAGTACTGCTGGGGGGGTAGGAGTACTTCTGGGGGCAAGGGGTACTGCTGGGGGTGGTAGGGGTACTACTGGGTGGATAGGGGTACTTCTGGGGGGTAGGGATACTGCTGGGGGGATAGGGGTGCTGGGGGGGTAGGGGTACTGTTGGGGGGGTAGGGGTACTGCTGTGGGGGAGTAGGGGTACTGCTGTGGGGGGGAAGGGGTACTGCTGGTGGGATAGGGGTGTTTGGGGGGTAGGGGTACTGTTGTGGGGGGTAGGGGTGCTGTGTGTCAGTACCCCCCCCCTTCTTACCTTTAATGAAGTAGGTGGGGGGTGGCACAGCCATCCCTGGTGGTCCGGTGGTGGTGGTGGTGGTGGTAAGCACTGCAGGGGGAGGGATCTGTGAATGAGCTCCCCTGTCGTCCCGCGCGATGCTGTGTGGAGCGTTGCCATGGTAACGCTCGGCAACGCTCCACACACCATCGCGCGGGAGGACAGGGGAGCTGCATCACAGATCCCTCCCCCTGCCTCCCGACCCGGAAGCAGAGTAGGCGCCTGCCGTTTCGGGCAGGCAGGTGCCTACCTGCATTGATGGTGAACCTATGGCCGCGTGCCCACAGAGAGGGCCCGGCGTGCCACCTGTGGCACGCGTGCCATAGGTTCGCCATCACTGCCCTACACCCAAATGTACTAAACAGCTAGATGCCAACAGATGTTTAGCGATGATGAGAGTGGACAGAAAATTAACCAAACTACAATTTACTTTAGTTCTTTATGTATGTTTTAAAACAAAGATTCCTAAATGTTTGAAGGCGAACCTCGGATGCATGCATTGTTTAGTACATAAATAGAAAGAATCTCACTCACTAATCCACGATAATAAACGGAAAAAAAAGTATAGACTATTAAACACATGGTAGCCGTACCTGGGTCTGTGTTGATAACCTGTACATTTTGTATTTTATCTGAAGCTTGAAAGCCTATATCTTTCAGCCACGGCTGCAGAGGATAATATGCCTCCGGTATTCGCTGGATGACGCTGATCAAATATTCTGAAGCTTCTTCTCCTTTACTTTCCACCAAATCCAGAATCTGACGAACCTATAGCACAATGAACACATTTAATATTGATGCAGCATCATTCTAACACAACACTGGTAAACAGTTCAACCCCAGAAGCGAAGACAATGCCCAAACTTCCGTCAGCCAACAAGATAAAGGTTTTATGGTTGTGGTAATGTCCCTTTAACTTGTCCACTAATAAAACTATAGATAAAAAAAAGTTCATGTTATTATTTTGGGGACTAACTCACCATATCTGCTCTTGTGCGAAATTGTAGCACAATTTCTTCATCTTCCGTTGAAAATACTCCATTTTTAATCAAGTTATGAAGCAAACACTGGGTGTTCTTGATCTTTTCAACCAGCAATTCCCGGCTTGTCCTAATCAAATTAATGTAGGACTGATTTCTATTGGTTTCGGATTCCATCGTCACGGTTTGACATCACAAGCTGTGAGCAGTGACCTCATTGCAGAACTGCTTAACGCACAGTCACTGAACAATCCAGGAAATGTACTCTGTTAAAAAAAAAATATGTTTTTAAGTTAATCCAATGTAAAGACAAAAAAAGTGAGACAGAACTATTACAAAGGTTATTACTGATTCCGTTTCTTTCTGATGAAAAGGATACCTTCCAGGCCGTTGGAAATCTATGAGCACAAATTGTTGTGGTTTTAGAACTCTATGTGGAACTTTAGTTTATTAACCATTAGTTTATCAAACAAACAGCAGAGAGAAACAGCCTGAATGAGTTTCCAGGAAACCAGCGTTCACAGAGAATACACTGTGAACTTCTCGATTGGCATAGTAAATCACACATCAAAGGCATATGTAGTCTTAGACTGAATACCCCTTTAATTCTTTCAGTAAGGAGTTATTTTCATTTAACATAAAAAAAGATAAAATAATATTAACAAATGCACACAATCGTATTCTGGTATAAAGGTTCGAAGGTCCAGGAAACACTGGTGAGATATAGATCTCAGTTGTCTGTTAAAATTTAGTAATCATTTAATCGGTATACAAAGTCATGAACAAAATAATAATATTAACAAATAAATAACCCACTCTGGAAGGGAGATCTAAGGAGCTCAGGGAGCTATAGGGGGAGTATGCAAAGGAGTATATAGCTGTATGGATATTCACCCTGCTGAATGAAACTATAAAAGAGAGAGACACCAGTACCTCTCAATAAAGGGCAGGCAGTGGTGATATTGCCAACAGTTGTATAGAAAGACACTTGAATCCTAGTAAGGATTAGAAATAGAGCATACTAGTAACTCACACTGGCTAGTATATACAGGTTAATCCTCAGTACACAATGCCATTTAAAAATTTAGAGACAATAAAGCCTCAATGGTGGCTATAAAGATACTGCTTAGAACAGTGTTACATAGTAGCTCATATTTCATACTAGGTACAGTTAAACATACTCCCAATATTTGTGAATCACACTGACTAGTATATGCAGATAAATCCTCAGTACAAAATTGCCAAAAGTAATGTAGAGACAGACGTGCCTCTTATAGTGGCTATACTGAGGGATACTGCTTAGATCAGTGTTACATAGTAACTCTTGTCAACTAGTAGGTGCAAATACTCATACTCCTAATAATAGGCGGACAGGAATAGTAATCAAAGCTAGAGCTAAAGAGACACTCAAGCTCTGGCTAGTCATACAGATTATCCTCAGAGTCAGTATGCCAATTAAGAGTTTAGAAGACATACAAGCCACAATATGGCTATGCTGGAGGATCCTGCTAAAATCAGTGTTGCTTAGTGACTCATACTGATTACTTAATAACATCTTGTGCCCCCTCTTATGCGAACCTGCACCTGGGTTGGTGGGAAAAGCATATCGTCTACTCAGAGCGTATGAAACAATATATGGACTATGTCCACGTTTGGAAACGCTATATAGACGATATTCTGGTCATATGGACAGGTACAAAGGAGCTCTTTATTTAATTTGTGGGAGATCTAAACAAAAACGACCTCAACTTACGTCTGACGATGGAAATTGGTATATCCTCTTTGAATTTCCTTGATTGTACATTTACCATCACAGACGATCTCAGGATACAAACCTCTTTATACCGTAAACCCACATCAACCAACAATATGCTCAACTGGAACAGTTACCATCCCAACCCACTGAAGAGGGGCATCCCAGTGGGACAATATCTGCGATTAAAAAGAAACTGTTCCTCTATGGATGATTTTGTAGAAAAGGCTGCATTACTAAGAGCTAGATTTAAAGCCAAAGGTTACCCGAATAGGTGCCTGAAACAGGCATATCAAAGGGCACTCCTAAGTGACCGCGAGGCTCTGCTTGACAATACTCCTAAACCTTCCCTCCCTAAAACAATTTGCTGTGTAGCGAATTTTGATGCAGGCTGGGAGGTCTCTAAAAAAATCCTGGCTAGATTCTGGCCATTACTCACCCAAGACCGTCATCTGAAAGATGTGATCCCTTCACGTGTCTCAATAACCGCAAAAAGGGGCAAAAATCTGAAGGATATGCTGGTACCTAGCCACTTTTCGAAACGAAATGAGAATAAGAAAAGCTGGCTGAATGTATATGGTACCTATCAATGTGGACGCTGTGTAGCGTGCTGCTACATAGATAGAGATTCTAAATCAATAACTGACTCCTCCGGTTTACACAAAACCCCAATCAAACAATTCTTCAATTGTAACTCCATGGGTCTAGTTTATCTCCTAACATGTAAATGTGGTAAAAAATATGTAGGGAAAACAATACGCCCTTTCAAGAGACGCATGATGGAACATGTCCACTCGGTTTCATCAGATAGAGACACCCCTGTAGCCAGACATGCTAGAACACATCATAGTGATACATCTAGATGTTTTAAATTTGCAAGGGTCAAAAAGGTTAATGTGGGCAAAAGAGGGGGTGATCTTGATCTAATCCTCAAGAGGAGAGAATGTTTTTGGATTCAGACATTAAACACCTTGTCCCCTAATGGCCTCAATGAAGGCTTCACCTTCACCCCCTTCATTTCATAACTTCATAAATTATTAATTCCTCCTATGGACTTATACTTGTTGTTTGTTACTATACAGATTAACTGTATATATCATAATGCTAATATGTCATTTCATGAACTAATACATAAGCGGCCAAACTATACTTTAGCCATTCAGCAATCACTGGCACAATGTTAGAAGCACTACACTTCTCTAATTTATAAATCTCCATAATTAGTTTCCTCACTAGGAGTTTTTACATTATGTATTTTATTAATGCTTCCTTACTGCTACAGGCTTGAGAATACCCCTTTAAATGTGTGCAGCGGTCCTTTTTCAAGTTGGTCCTAGCAGTATGTGGATGAGTACTCTAGGCATTGGATTAAACACTGCACCATCGTACTTTTCATTGTGGCAGTAACATTGTGTGATTACCATCTTCGGGTTCTATTGGGCATCTCAGCTGGTGCCCTGAGAACACAATACGCATGCGTCTCAGTATCGGCATCTAGCTCCGCCCCTGACCCGCTCTGATTGGTGTGAGCCTATATGATTGACGGCTCACGCTCGCATCAATGAACAGGGGGCGTACACGAATGAAGCGCCGCCCATGTTCACCGCTGATTGGCTCAATTCAACCCGCGATACATACTTAAACCCAAGCACGGGCATTTGCTCGTTTACAGCCTTTGAGAAAGGCGCTCTTTGTTAGCGCCGAAACGCGTTAGGCAGGCAGATAATGCTTTTATAACCACGGCACTTTATTTTTTTGTTCACACTGTTTGGGGTGTTTAGTTAGGGAAGTAGGGGTTGGAGCCTGTATGGAGCGATCTATAGGGAACGTACTACCGTTAGTTTTGGCTGAATTTCACTGATGACTGTCTACCAAGATAGACAGTGCGAGACCACTGACATTCTGGTCTTATCTGGGAATTCAGTATAGCCAGCACTGGGCTGGATGGGGTTGCATTACGTGCTGCACTCTCACTATTTAGGATTCCTTTGGACTAACTTATCAGTATATATTCACTAGCTATACTGATCTAGATCCAGGTGATTGAGGGTTTCTCTAGCATTAGCTACTTGTTTTCTTTCTGTAGCAAGAGAGAGTTTGCTTCTGTTATTAAGTAATCAGTATGAGTCACTAAGCAACACTGATTTTAGCAGGATCCTCCAGCATAGCCATATTGTGGCTTGTATGTCTTCTAAACTCTTAATTGGCATACTGACTCTGAGGATTAATCTGTATGACTAGTCAGAGCTTGAGTGTCTCTTTAGCTCTAGCTTTGATTACTATTCCTGTCCGCCTATTATTAGGAGTATGAGTATTTGCACCTACTAGTTGACAAGAGTTACTATGCAACACTGATCTAAGCAGTATCCCTCAGTAAGAGGCACGTCTGTCTCTACATTACTTTTGGCAATTTTGTACTGAGGATTTATCTGCATATACTAGTCAGTGTGATTCACAAATATTGGGAGTATGTTTAACTGTACCTAGTATGAAATATGAGCTACTATGTAACACTGTTCTAAGCAGTATCTTTATAGCCACCATTGAGGCTTTATTGTCTCTAAATTTTTAAATGGCATTGTGTACTGAGGATTAACCTGTATATACTAGCCAGTGTGAGTTACTAGTATGCTCTATTTCTAATCCTTACTAGGATTCAAGTGTCTTTCTATACAACTGTTGGCAATATCACCACTGCCAGCCCTTTATTGAGAGGTACTGGTGTCTCTCTCTTTTATAGTTTCATTCAGCAGGGTGAATATCCATACAGCTATATACTCCTTTGCATACTCCCCCTATAGCTCCCTGAGCTCCTAAGATCTCCCTTCCAGAGTGGGTTATTTATTTGTTAATATTATTATTTTGTTCATTCTCTCTCTTTTGTGTTCATGACTTTGTATACCGATTAAATGATTACTAAATTTTAACAGACAACTGAGATCTATATCTCACCAGTGTTTCCTGGACCTTTGGCCCTAGGTTTACACTTTCTTTTTTCTTTTTTCTATACAGTATAAGGGTTATCCCCTACTGAGATATGATCTCGACACACTGAATCTATCCCCGTCAGGGGGCTTTTTCTTTCTTTCGCTGGTATAAAGGTTCTGATCTTATTCCATAAACCTTTGTTGATGAGTCATTGAGCATATAATTCATACCCCATGACCACTGATACAAGAAGCCAGGCTTCAGATATAGGCCAAATGACTCATTGAAAAAATGTTTGGTTGTTATGGTACCAAGACCAACACTTTGAATATTAAAATTTTTTTTTTTTTTTTAAAGAAGCAGTTGTTGGTACTAGTCAATGCTTTAAATAGCAAAGATGGATTGGGAAGATTTGCTGATCATTTAATAAAAATACACCTTTAATTCAGCTTGCTGAAGTGCGTTAGGGGTTAAATGCAAGGCCCTTGTCCCATTTCAAAAAAGATACGATTTCAAGAGAAGTTTTTCAATTCTGTTAATTAATTTGGGAACACCTTGCTGGCGGTCAAGCTAGCAGTCAGGAGGGCTTCCTGATTCACAAGCTTCCATATGGAAGCATTAGTCAATACTTTCTACAGGAAGAATTCTATTGGGCGATTACCACATTTGAGTGGTGCATTTCTGGCAATGTCCCCTCCCACAACAATTTCAACAGGACAAGAAGGGAGAATGTTGTCATTCACAGTCTCCTGGGGCGGAGAAGAATTGAGAGGGAATTCTCCACTGGATAAAAAGTTTAGAAAAAAATAATTTTCTTCCTTGAGGGGGTGCCTGGTAAGATAGGGTTAAAGGAACACCTTAAATATCGGAACAGCATGTTCCTTTAATGCTGTTCGGTCATCCGCTCCCCCAAATTGAGTACTTCATGAAGTATTTCACATTGACTGCGTTGGAATTTCACAAAATTCCTACACAGTCAAATGATATCTTAAAACAAAGTAGGGATTACTACTTAGTTTTATGTATTTCCTTCCAATTGACAAAACTGGACAAACAGTGGAGCTCCTCTGTCAAGTTTTGTCAATTACCGCAGCCGTCACTAGTGGCACCTGAGGGAAAAGGGTATTGTCTTACTGATTGCGAGACAATATTTGAAAAGGCTCTTGTGTTCTTATGGGATCCTTCATAGACATCAGTGTTGTACTCTTATGCATGATGATGAAGCACACGAAGCTGAGGAGTGTCCCCTGACTGCAGATGGCAGCGGCCGGGAGGAACAGCTTCAAGTAAGTATCTCTCATCTGCACTGTACCCTCGGCCCAGCGAACACCAAGAAGCAATGTCACCAATGTCACCGGGTGACAGAGCCGCTTTAACCCCTTAAGGACGAGTGACGGACGAGGTCCGTCACTCAGGGGAATGCGTTAATGACGAGTGACGGACCCGGCGATCGCGGGGTTAATGCTGTTGCTGGGTCCCTCCGAGTCAGGGGCAGACCAGCAGCAGCAAATCCGGATATCCCAGCCCATGTGATCGCTGTGACAGCCAGTCACAGGGATCACAATACTGCTGGGATATCTGATCCGCCTCCCTCCACCTCGTGTGGGTTTGTGAAGTGGAGAGAGACGGATCGGTGCAACATTGTGTCCCAGAAGAATAGTCAAAGGTTTTAATAAGTTCCCAATCCCTTTCCCCTGTATAAAAAAAAAATTAACCCTTTCCCTGCTGTTTGATCACTGCTAGCAGTGATCAATATACAGGTCACAGTACTTTACTGTGATATTTTTTTTTACTTTCAAGGGTTAAGTTTTTGGTTTTTTTTTAACCCTGCGGGGTTAAATTTTATTATTTGATTTTATTAGTGTATGATTTAGTTACTTGGGTGGGTGGAATTTAGTGGGAATTAGGGAATTAAAAAAAAAAAAAAAAATTATTTAGTTAAAGTTTTGTTAGCTTTGTTAACTGTATTTAACAATGTTCAGGAAGTATAGTGCAGAGGAGGCTTATGCCCTGTTAGCGGCCGACTCAGAGGCGACAGACACTGCCTCAGAGAGTGATGCAGGGGACGCAGGGGACTATGTGCCAGATACTGCAGGACCATCAGGGGAAATCGCCGATTCCCCTAATGCTGAACATGGCGCAGATGACTGGGTACCCCCTAATAATTTTTCCCCAGACATCCCAGTGTTTACAGCCAATCCTGGCATACAGGCTGACCTGTCTGGCTATAGTGCGCTGGATGTTATGCAGCTGTTCTTGGGGGATGAGATTTTTGGGGAGATAGTCACCCAGACTAATCTCTATGCGGAGCAATATCTGGCACGCAATCCAGACTCTCTTATATCCAGGAAAGAGAGATGGAACCCAACCAGTGTGCCAGAATTTAAAAAATTCTGGGCACTGACCATGTTAATGGGGTTAATTAAAAAGCCCGCAATTAGGATGTATTGGTCCAAACATCCTATTTGCAATACCCCCATTTTTGCCGAGACAATGCCGAGGGAAAGATATGAAGACATACTGCGGTTTATGCACTTTAGTGATAATAGCAAGTGCCCCCCAAAAGGTGATCCGCAGTATGATCTTCTATATAAAATCCGCCCTTTAATTGCCCACTTTAACCATAAATTTGCCACTATATATACCCCCAATAAAAACATTTCCATTGATGAGTCCCTGATGAAGTTCAAGGGAAGACTGGGATTTAAACAATATATCCCATCCAAAAGATAACGATATGGGATCAAATTGTATAAGCTGTGGGAAAGTGGCAGTGGCTACGTATACACCTTCCGTGTATACGAAGGAAGGGATAGCCACCTTGATCCCCCAGGTTGCCCAGATATAGTAGGGACAAGTGGGAAAATTGTCTGGGACTTAATAATGCCCTTACTTAACTACGGTTATCACCTGTACATCGATAACTTTTATAACAGCATCCCACTCTTACAAATGTTATACTGCTTCGAGACCGTGGCCTGTGGCACTATTCGAAAGACTCGCACAGGTTTCCCAAAGGCTCTGGCAAACAAAAAAATGAAAAGGGGGGAAACAGCAGCTCTCTGCCAGAATGAACTGCTGGCACTCAAATACAGGGACAAAAAGGATGTTTTCATCTTAACCACCATTCATGGTGAAAACACTCAGAGGGTCGCAGTTCGTGGCAGAGAGGAATGCAAACGAGTGCCAGTCTGCATACGGCAATATAATCGGCATATGGGGGGCGTTGACCTGTCCGATCAACTGATGCAGCCGTATTTGATCATGCGTAAGACCAGGGCATGGTATAAAAAAGTGGGCATATACCTGATGCAGATGGCAATACACAATGCATTTGTCATTTTCAAAAAGGCAAATGCTGGGCTGAATATATCCTTTCTTTCGTTCCAGTTTAACCTCATTACTGGGCTACTTGAGTGCCACACAAGGAGACCATCAGTGGAGCCTAGCAGAAGAATGGAGGCAGGTCACTTCTGCTTTAAGATTTCACCAACCCCTAAAAAACAAAACCCCCAGAAAAGGTGCAGGGTGTGTTACAAGAGGGGCGTAAGAGTTGAGACCAGCTATTACTGCCCCGATTGCCCCTCTCAGCCCGGCCTATGCATTGGCCACTGTTTTAAATTTTTTCACACCCAAGCCGAATAAGTAAACCAGTTTTGGGTTGTGATTTTTTTTTAGTTATCTGTCTGATTGGTAACCAAATCTTGGCTTTGTCTCCCGCTTATCCTGTCTTCTCTGATCCTTGACCTCGGCTTGTCCTATCATTGTTCCGTTTCTCTTTACTCCTTTGACCTCGGCTTGTACCTTGACAATTCTCTGCTTGTATAGCCCGGCCATTCTAAGGACCGGTATTACAAGTTTCCCTCTGTGTTCTCTCTCTTTGTGGTCTGTCTGTGTTTTGGTTTCGGAATCCATGACAGCTTTGCCCGGGATGCAGTTTACCCCAACTATTCCCCCTTTTCACAGCAAATAGTATGCACTTGTTCATAATTTGAATTGATGAGCTGCCTATACTTAAAAATATATGTGGCCTTTGAGAGGCAATTTGCAGTCCTGAGCTGCTACAATGAGACTTGGGCCCAGCATCCACTTTTGAAAAATATGGAAGTGGTGTTTCTCCAATGTGCCCCTTCAACATCCACATAACCCTGAGAAAGGTACACATTGGGTTATCGTTGCACTAACATGACATAGCTGAGCAACATATTAGGTGTTACACTACCTTATCACACATAAGGATAGCAAAATATACAGTAACATCTCCAAGTGTGTGTCAAAAAGGCAGAAACAATGCTAATTGCAACTAGACTTGGTACAAACCAACAAAAAAATTATCCTACACTAAGGTTTAGAATATACCTTTTGAAATACCCTGGGGTATCTACTTTAAGAAATGGTAGGCCTTTGTGGGGTAGTTTGCATTTAAAGCCTGCTAAGATGCTTGGAAATTGCACATAGACCCAGCGTCAAAATTCAAAGTTCGGTAAAAACTGATATGACTTGGTCGCCAATGTGCCCCTTCAACATCCACATAACTCTGAAAAAGGTACACATGGGGTTATTGTATCACTAAGATGACATAGCTGAGCAACATGGTAGGTGTTATACTGCCGTAGCACACATAAGGATAGCAAAATATACAGTAACATCTCCAAGTGTGTGTCAAAAAGGCAGAAAAAATGCTAATTGCAACTAGACTTGGTACAAACTAACAAAAAAATTATCCTACACTAAGGTTTAGAATATACCTTTTGAAATACCCTGGGGTATCTACTTTAAGAAATGGTAGGCCTTTGTGGGATAGTTTGAATTTAAAACCTGCTAAGATGCTTTGAAATTGCACATAGGCCCAGCGTCAAAATTCTCAGATTTTACTATTAACATGACGTAAAGTCATGATTTTATTAAAGACACGGAGGCGAGTATTATGCATATCTCTTTCTTTATTACTCTCAGCAGCAAAGATAGAGAAATATAAATATATCAAAATGAAAGAAAAAACTGCATAGGCACACAGGCAACCAATCACAAAACAGAGGAAGTGACTATAAAAGGCCTGTGTCACCCACAATCCCCCTCTTTCTTGCGAACCGAAGACCAGGAAACATGAACCGACATCACACACCGGTAAGAACAGGAACGGCAACAAACCGAACTCCAAGCTACAAAAGAGAGAGAAATATGGTAAAATCTAAACTCCAAACTGAAACTCACCAAATAAATTCGTCAGGAGCAGTCTAGGAAACCAAACCTATAGTAGGAAAAATTACCATTAGAACCAAACCATGGAAAATTTAAACTTCTTTAGTAAATATACACAATAAACACATACAACAAACAGACTGGATTGCCACATACCTGTAAGTCCAACAGCATCTCATCCCAAACCCAACACCGGGAGGGTGGGCGGGAAGAATACTCGCCTCCGTGTCTTTAATAAAATCATGACTTTACGTCATGTTAATAGTAAAATCTGAGAATTTTATTAAAGACACAGAGGCTCCTATTATGCAAGTTCAAAGCTGAGCCACCATATGAGATGCAATGTGATCAATCGGTCTGGAATATAGAGTCACGAAACTCAACACTCGCCACTGGAGAACAGCCCGTAGTGTATCCTCCAAACGACAACCGCCCTCCAAGGCCCCGTATGTCATACCCTCGTGTACCAAGTGGGATGCATCAGACGACATGTCGATACCAGCCAACATAGTAGTCAGGAAACCCATCTTGACAATGTAAGAGTGGACACCAGTAGGTGGGGAGCGTTGAAAGGAAAGAACAAAGTGCACGATCCGGAAAACGTAGTGGCTGTGTAACCTCCAGGTAAGTTCCCAGACACCCCACCGGCCATAGCGTCAAAAAACGTCCTGAACGTATGGTAAAAATGTATGCTCCAGTAGACTTAGTAAGGTGAATCCTCTACATAGATGATCTACGAAGGTTGTTGACCAACCAGGAAAAATCCCAAATCCAGGGATAGATACGGAAAAAAACAGTGGTAGTTCCACGCATCAACCGGACCACACTTGTCATGATGACCTAAGGCCGGTCGATCACCCGGGATCCATGTTTCACAGAGGAGACGGGGAGTTGATCGCAGAATGGCCAAGATAATCCAAACGTCCCGAAAGGAGTCACATCATCAAATGTAGAAGGTCTTGTTCCACGAAGTGTAGTCCCATTCGGTCTAGAAGGGTTCCGAATGCTTAGAATCAAACCTGGCAAATCATCGCCATTCTCAGTAATCGAGGGAACCATGGATGCGACCTTCACAGAGCAGCAATCAATACCAACGCCACCTAGTGCTGGGCCAAGTGCAAGAGCCCGATAGCAGCCAAATCGAACGGAGGGAATGCATACATCCAAATATCCGGTCAGTCCAGAACGAACACGCCAATCGTGACAGTTGCTGGGTATCGCCTTCCATACGTTAAAAACCTCGGTAACGAGGTGTAAAGACAAGATGCCAATAGATCCACCTCGAACTGCTTCCACAACCGTTACAAACCGAGAAAAAACGCTATAAACTCTTGAATAAACGTGAAGTCCAAGCGGACCTAGAAGTGTCCAGGTGGAACGTGTTCAGCTGTCACCGAGACCCTGAAGGCAAAAAAGCACCAGAATCAGTACGCTACGATTAGCCACGTGTGCGCCATGTGCCCCTTAGCTGGTCAATGGAACCCATCGCCGACATATAGCCCACTCAAAACATAACGTAGTCGTATGCGCGACCGGGGCAAAACCGCGAAAACAAAATGTTCCCGCCAAGATTTACAATAGACAGAGTGCAACATCTTCTCGATTTTGGACCACTTGTCCCTGGGAGAAAAGATTCATGGCTCACAGAGGGTACCGCTGATCCAGGTCTACCTATGAGCCAAGCCTTGAATCAGATAGATCCTGGAACCGTCGTCCAACTCCCGCCTTGCCTCATAACAGTGACCCGGACAGAGATAGGAATCCTACTGACTTGAAGGGGTAGAAAGTGAGGTGGTCCTGGAGACATAGCCTGGATGGAAGCCATTGGCAGGTCTGGCACCCTCACTAAATGCCCGACCACCAGGACCACTGTACTAAAAGTCTACATGACAAACTTCATAATGGTTTAGATCTCGGAGCCAGGAAGGAACGGGAACAATCTGATAGAGTTCCACTGTTAAACCTAAGAAAAAACTCCATCGACCGTGAGGACTACATAAAACTGGCTCCTAACCGCTCATTAATAAATGGAAAACCCGAAGCATCGTGATCGGACAGTTGACACGCAACCGTAACTGGTACCTGGACAGGGATATGACCAGGACGTCGTCCAGGTAGACATTCAGATGGGTACCCCTAGCACCTCCTGGTGGGACATCCAGAAGCCGATGAGAGACTTAACAGTAGCCCTAGCAAAAAACAATCTCAAACGTTTCCTTCGCCAGGCAAAACGGGGAAAAAAAAACCCGTATTCCGTGTTCATAGTAACAATAACAAGATAGTCTGTCAATTCCAGATGGGCCAACCAAACCTACTCCTAGAAATGATCCCGGAGGCAATGGATGCCCATCAGTTGAAATGGTGGTACCAAAGGGAAAACAAAGAGGTCGGGGAAGTAGAATTTGGCGAACCCCTCACCACCGTTTAGGTATCAAGACTATACTGATCTGAAGATTGGTAACCCCAGGGTAACCCTCAAATCTTCCCTAAGGCGAGCAGGTCGTGGATCTCCGTGGAGAATCACGATACCTGTCCCCCTGACAGGCAAGTGCAATGGGGCCAAAATGCCAACAGGTCAAGACAGAAAAACACTAGACGGTAGCTCCGTACCGCTCAGAAAAACTACTAAGGCAGCATCTTTAGCAGAAACTGGACCAAACCTGTCCGCCACCCGTCCATAAGGAGGAGGGGAACATAGGGTATCCACCAGAAGGGAGTAACCACGGGGTGGCAGGGGCTTAATATATTCTCCCCCTGGATGGGGAGGAGTGGAGTCTAGAGCTTGTGGAAATCCCGCATAGGGAGTAAGGAGCTTGGCATTCTCGGAACGAGTCCCGTAAATCACGGCCAGACGGGCGGCTCCCGTCACGCCCGGACCCACCAAAACCATTTCTAATTACTTGGGGCTTAGCAATCAACGTGAACGTCTTCACTTATAAAACCCCGGTTCCATGACAAAAAGTCTGCATCTGAACAGCCTCCCTTCAGCTTAGGGCCGGTGCGGAGATGGCCATATTCGCCAATCAGGGTGAACCTTCAAAGAATCGCCTTCTGGCGTCCGGTCGTTACGACCATAGAAAACTTGCCAATAGTGCCAACAGGTGATGCACCCGGGCGTTCATATTCACCGCCGTAGCGGAATCAAGTAGGACATACATTTGTACAGAAAAAAGGGAAGGGGGGCCCATCGCTCTCATAAGTAAATTCTGAAATTCTCCAGGGAGGAGCCCAGAGGTATCAAAGTATCAGCCCGATTCGTTAAATAAAACGGGGCGTACCAAGAGGACCCAAAAGGGGTCGTACCCCTAATACCCGCCCGAGCGGGAGCACCTGATAGGGTAGTAGCCCCAGGAGGGGTCGCCATAGGAAGGCACCTACCATAACCACATAATCCTTCTCCTCACTCCGGTCGGTAACCGACCTCTCAGTACGGTGTCTAGCCCGTATCCACATTGGTCTTTTTAGCCCGACCAGGGGCTCTTATGCGCGGTGGGAGCGCGCCATCTTTGACCGCCTCAGCGAGTCCGTCATATCAGGCAGGATCTGCGTCAATGAGTGGGAGTTATGAGGTGATAATCCTCCGCCGTAGCCTTATGGGCCCCGGCGAGGCAGGGCAGCGGGGGGGGGGTCCCATACCCAGTAGAGCAGAGGTAGCCGCAGGGGGCATTAAGGGAGTTGCGTCAGAAATACTGGGAAAGCGAAGACGACTCCGCACCCAGGATAAAGATAAAAATTCATGGCATGGGATACGACATATAGGAGACAATTAATGTCTGACAGTCAGCTCTGCTGCCCCTGATGAAAAATCATGAAAAACGGCTCTCAGGCTCATCACCCTCAGCCATCATAGGGAGAGGGTTGTTATGTAAAACGAAAATGTATTGTCCATTAGATAAAAACAGATTTGAGAAACTGCAATAATATATAAAGGGAATACATAATCTTTAAAATAAATAAAATAAATAGTCAGAAAGATCAGGTCCCTCTGGGACGTAAAACAACTAGTAGAGTAAAGGCCCATGTGATCTGGACACATTCATGCAATTCCCATCATTAAATATGGCAAAATACAAAGGCATAACAGGGAGGTAGTATGAGAAAACTGTAAAAACACATTAAGAAAACCAAAAGCATAAACCTAGCAGGACAGGGTTGAGTAACCCATAGGAGAAAAGAAAAGGTTAATTAGGCATAATAATAACATTAAACATAACATTAAACAGAGTACCTGAATGGTGGATTGCCCAGGAAAAGAAGAAGCCTCAGAGGCCGACAGAGCAAGGGGAGGACGGCCGGGCAGGTGGAGAGAGAACCCAGGAAGCCTGCAGGAAGATCGCGGTAAAACCGCGATCCAAGATGGCCACCGCACGTGGTATAGGCACCTCGGGAGAAGCAGAAAGTGCAGGGGAGGGACGCGTGTATGGTACACATGCGGTCCGGTCCGACCCGACTGCACCCAGGGAGCCACCGTCGCGAGGAGCGGAGGCACGCAAACACCTCTCCAACCGCAGCACCCATGGCCACCCACCAGGAGGCCACCCAACGAGAAGAGGAGAGGGTAGGAGAGGGTGAGGACGGCGGGGAAAAACCGACCGGCCGGCAGGGGAGAAAAATTAAGCAGGGCACACCACGCAGGCACAGGAAGGGGCAAAGGTAAGCAGAAGCCCCATAAAAAATATAAACACATAATAAACAACCAAAGAAATTCCATAAATAACACATTAGACAGAGAGTGAACAGAGAGTACTTATCTGGTCTGAGAGCAGCAAAGAAAGAGGGGGATTGTGGGTGACACAGGCCTTTTATAGTCACTTCCTCTGTTTTGTGATTGGTTGCCTGTGTGCCTATGCAGTTTTTTCTTTCATTTTGATATATTTATATTTCTCTATCTTTGCTGCTGAGAGTAATAAAGAAAGAGATATGCATAATAGGAGCCTCCGTGTCTTTAATAAAATTCAAAGTTCGGTTAAAAACTGAAATGGCTTGGTCTCCTATATGGCACTTTAGCTTCCCGAAATAGTGCCAAAGACATACAATGGGGGTGTCCTTTTACTCAGAAGACTTAGCTGAACATAATTTGGGGGGTTTGAACTTAGTGGCACATGTTAAAAATACAAAATGCCCAGCAAAAATGCAATCCATATGTAAAAAACGCACAAAATTCTTTTTTACCACATACTTTGGCATTTATTGGTGAAAAAATGGGGGCATGTTAAGGCACAATATGCACCTTATGAGATACCCTGGAGTGTCTACTTTTACAAATGGTAGGCCTTTGTGGGGGTTTTTTGAACAGTCAAACTGTTATAATACCCCAACCGGTAGCATAGGCTCATTAAATCCGTCTCTCAAAATTCTACTGTGAGTACTGAAAAGGACAGGTCTCCTATATGGCACTGTAGCTTCACGAAATAGTGCCAAAGACATACAATGGGGGTGTCATTTTACTCAGCAGATGTAACTGAACACAAAATAAAACTTTGTACAGATATAGCACACACCAACTTTACAAAATACACACAAGAAGTTCTTTGTTATAAGTTTGTGTGCCAAAAACTAAAAAACAACACAATTTTACTCCAATATTTAGCAGATGTTTGCGGTGAAATGGCTACGTAGAAAGTGTCAAAACAACCATAGGTAAATAGCCTGTGATGTGTTCTTTCTATAAATATATACTTTTGTGTGACAATTTTGTTTTATTTTATGGCTATTAAGCTTACAAGACAAACATACCAAATTCTAAAATCGCTCCATATTAAAAGTTTGTTTTACTCCTTGTGCTTTGTGACCTGTAACTACCAAAAAAAACTTTAAATCCCAGACACATTATATATTCTGTAAATCAGGACAACTAAATGAATTTATTTTTAATTACTTTCCTTAACCTGCACTAATTATGAACACATTATTATTGCAAAAACTGTAAAAAAAAACACAAAAAAGAAATTTTTTTTTTGCATATTTATGTATTTTTTTTATAATAAATAACCATTTATATATATGTGTGTTACATCAAATTAAAGCCCTTTCTGTCCTTTAAAAAACAATATATAATATGTGTCGGTGCAATAAATTAGTAAAATGCAAATTGCAGTTGAACGCAAACAGCAAAAAATGCAAAAAATGACGTTGTCATAAAGTGAAAGACAAGCTTCCGAAGCTCTGTCCTTAAGGGGTTAAAGTATTAATTACTATATTTTAAATGTTTCTTTATTTATTGTATACATTATTTATATTTTATGTGTCATTTTAAAGTTTGTATATTCTTCACACTTTACTATGCATTCTATGTGTGTGTGTGTCTGTATGTAAACTGTATTGTATATAAATATATATATATATATATATATATATATATATATATATATATATATATATACACACACACACACACTTTATAAATAAAGTATATGTTTGTAGCACGTTCCTGCAGAGCAGCTCTAGTTACAAATTCTGATTCTACGTGAAATGCAGAAAGTAGAAATCGATCTGTCACAACAAACACCCAGAAAGACCTGTTGCACAACTTCGAGCAGCAGAGAGGGCAGCAGGAGGAGATATGCAGCCCAAGTGTATGAATGATCAAAGGAGCAGTATGAAAATAAACCATATTTATTCTTTAAGTTGTTGAAGTGCCAGTGCTATGACTTCTTGGTTCTACACTGAACTGGGCATCTCCGGGGACCTTTGGATGAATAATATGACAGGACCTATAGATTAGTCATCGTTGGTCCCTTTATTCTATATTACTGCGGCCCATGGGGTGGAGGTGACAGATAGGTCATTTACTGGGCCTTTCCTATGTTCTTGGTGGGTTCTGGGGGACCCATTTTAAAAAAAACTTAATAGCTTATTTTTAAAATGGAGAGAATTGATCAGTTCTTTCAGTGTGAGAGCCAATGTCTCTCTAATGACATGATAAGGTCTCGTCTCACAGACCCCACCATGTCTTTTTTAAACCATTTTCTTTAAAGAAACACAGTGTCTCTGTTGGCAGCTATAAAGGCCCACGTCTACTATTGTGTCGTATATTATTAGCACTTAGGGAGACAGGTGCTCTGTATGAGCTCAGTTACACCAGGAGACCAGTCTGCGAAGAGTGATCTTTAAACTGACTTCCAACATTAACGGATTTCAGCAATCTTGTGGCTACTCACGCTGTTTAGAGAGTAGACATGGAAGTTCTGCACGTTTTTTCTAGCCGTCATGTGACCATTCGCAGAAACACTCTTCCAAGAATATAAAGCATGCAATAGACATGGGCCATACTACTGCACTCTACTAAAGTTTAACAAATTCACAGAACTGTCTAGAAAGTGAAGCTGCGAGTCACACAGTGCAACAGCAGCATATTGTCACGTCCCAGATTTTCCAACAGGCACAAGACAGATTAGAATGTATAGGGCTGCTTATTCATGAATATGTCCCAGTAGAATTTGTGTGATTGTGAAACGTTAGATGTAAATTAACTCTGTCTTCCCTTTATGATCTATTCAATACGTATTTAAAACAGATCAGTCAGGATTGTTTGAGGGTTTTTTTGTTTTTTTAACTGACTTTCCCAGCAGTATAACTTGATTGATGAGTTCAGGCTGATGTTGGCGGTCAATCAAGTCACAGTTTGTGAGGTGTGAGTTTAAAAAAAAAAAAAAGGAGCACACTGGAAAATGTTATAGATTTGCCTTGGAGCTTCAGATTTGGGTGAATACCATTTGGAATTATCAAAACAGTGAGATGCAGTCATCGTGTAATATTTTGCCATCTCTTGATACATGATGGCAAACATTTGGTTGTAGGAAGGATGTTTCCAGCAGCGTAGAAATATTAAGATTAAATTTTGGGTAACATAATGTATGATACCAGAGGAAGTTGTGTTGTTAGAGGTAGTAAAATGATTTCTAGAAAAAATATTTCTAAAACACTATAAAAAATGACCAGCAACTGAAGAATCATGTCCCCCCGACATCATGCAGTGCCCTCCCCCCTCCCCCCAATCAAAACTTACCCCCATTACAGTCCCATATCCTCCCCTCCCCACTACAGCCACTCTCCCCCAATTGCAGCCAAATATCCCTTACCCTACAGCCCCTTCCCACAATTGCAGCCACTCACCTACTTCAGCCCCTAACCCCTTTACTACATCCCAATCCCCCAATACAGCCCCTATCCTCCAAAACATATCCTAACCGCCAAGCACAGCCCCTGTCCCCCCACTACAACTCCTACCCCCTACTACAGCCCCTAACTCAGCAATTAAAGCCTCTATCACACCTTTACCAGTGCCCCACCCAAGATTAGGTTCCAGGATGGCTAATGTGAATTCTGTGCATATTTGGCATCTGTTGCCCAACCCTCCTTACTACACCACAGTCCATCCTCCCTGACATTCATACCCATCCAGCAAGGGGGAGTGACTTCAGCCAAGGAGGAACAGGCTGAAAAAGTGCTGGAAAAGAAAGTGTGTTTTAACTATTTTTCTTTCCTTTTTGGATTGGGGGAGATAGAATAAGAAGGTTTACTTAAAACGGTTTACTTAAAACGGTTTACATAAAACGGTTTACATAAAACGGAGTACTATATTGAAAAGCATAAGGGATAATGTACAACACTGTCTCACTCTTTCCATAGTTCTGTAAATTGGGTAGCAGGATGTGCCTATAAATTAATATAACATTTTATTTAAATTGAAATTGAAAAATTCAACGTCAAAATATTTGAATTTACAGAGTCTGATATCTGGCTATGATATCTTATTTAAAGCCCTCCGGGGTTTTAACCACGTAGCAGAGGAGATTGTTTTTAGAATTTGTTTCAGTACAAAGCAACATCAGATGGTAATATTCTACAAATTCTTAGAATTGAGAATTTAGCTCTATCAAAGATAAGATACGGGGGGGCGGGGCCTGAGCTTCATGGCGGCTGGACGTGCCTCGTGTGAGCTCCGAGCTCAATCTTCTTTCCGGACCGGAATAATTGCTCTCCAGCCAGTCAGGACCTGCAAAAACGCCTAACCAAATCGTACTCACCTCAGGAGCCAGCCGAGGTGCCCCGGGTCTGCCGCCCACGGGTGCACGGAGCGTCCACCGAGGGTGCCAGGAGTGAGGCCTAGTAGTATCGCCAGACGGGTGAGGCGGCCGATCCCCCGCTCTGCGCGACCTAGTGCCCTCCTAAGCTTGTAATAGAGCCCTGTTCCCCCCCCCCCCGGACCGGTGGGGGTCATCCCGGTCCACCCTAGCCGGTACCTGGAACCAAGAAACCTACGTAAACTCACACTAACTAGCTGAGTTGTCGGAGCAAATATAAAATATAAAATGGCCGCTCAGCAAAAACCAAAGAGAGGGAACACAGAAAGCTGCCCACACTCTCACCCCCTGGAGACCCTGAATCGACTCTGCCTGAGCTTCTGCAACACTCTCTGTGACAGGGGTTTATCCTACCTTCAAGCGGCTCGGGTGGTTGCCTCGTGGATCCGCCCTGCGACACGCCGCCGCCATTACGGACTCCCACTACAAGCCTTCAGGGTGGCCGGTCTGCCAAATAAGCGCCGACAACCGCGACGGCGGAAAAAGAACCCGAGCAACCTGGGCGCATGCACCTACTCACGCAGGTATGAGACCGCCGGGCAACCCCACAGTTCCAGCAACGCACCCGAACATATTGTCTCACGCCAGCAAGTCACTTGGTTGCAATCCAAGGCTACAACAAAACATCACGCCACAGCACAGAAGAACAGGAAGAGCGAACAAGCCGGAGAGGGACTCACACCCAGGGAAGTCAGGAATCAGGATCGCCTTGGATACAAGGCACTTGTACCCCTGCAGCCCCCCATCACAGGGCATCGGCTGAGCAGCCTACAGGAAGGCTCGCACCACGCAAAGGACACTTGCGGTAACTTCACCAAGAGACAGACATTCAGGGACAAATTAGAGGAAAATCTCTTCACTTTACCCTGCAATACATTTGCATACTCTGACTGCAATTACCATACTAGCAATGTCCTTTGCATTGAAACAGCTGACACACCTGCCGATACACTACATTTCATGTTAAGCGCTTATTGATTATGTGTACCATCAACATTATATCTTTTAATGTCACCTACCAACACATAGTTAAAATGTACGCACGGCTTGATTATCCTAGCATGTTATATTACCCAAACTACGCTTATTAACCTGTTAATTCCACACTTTGATTGTCGCTCATAATCTCCCTTACTCTACCCTGCGATATCTCTCTCAGTGTGTATATATTATGCATCTCTACCATTGTTGACACAACCACTGGCTAGTTCAACTTAAGCATGTTCAATACAAAATACCTTGGCAAAGCTTCAACTGTATATGCTCATCTATATGTATAACACAAAGGCCACTGTAAACGTTAAGCATTGTTTAATCTATTTAACCTATTTTGCAACTATTTCAAATCCTGTGTTGCTTTAAATTGTGAGCTTACAGTCTACTCATGTGTTACCAAATGTCTGACTTTAATGACTTAGCGAGTTACTGACCGGATCTTAAGATCCATAGCTTGTACTTTCAAACTACAGTTTCCCAACACAAAATGTTATAACCGTTCTTTATAACTCAGCTCTTAGCCTGATTCATTTAAAAAAAAAATTGTGCTGTCAATGTTCGCCATGAAACTGTTTATTCTCTGTTATGCCATCACCTTGTATCTGCTGTCGTGGCGATATAAGCATGTTTGTCAATCTGAGCACTACAAAAATAAAGAATTAAAAAAAAAAAAAGATAAGATACGGTGATGACTAAGATCTTAGAGGGAGGAAAAGATGGAGACATGTAGCTATAATTTAATGCAAATAGAAATATATGGATCGAGGCGATAAGGCAGTTGCATTTGTTACTGGGTATTTTAGGACCCCCTTGCCTGAAGCTAAAAATCAACTTGGCTTGGGAATAAGAAACTAAAACTATGTTCCCATAAAACACGTGGAAAAAAGCAATCACCTGCAAATTTTATCACTGCACAAACCAAACTGAGCTAGTGACTATAACAGTTTTACATTAGTATCCATGTACGGGTACCACATATATGCTCCATGATTTTTACATTATGCTGTAGGTGATGCAGAACATGTCATTACGAGTGATGTGCACAACCGAAAAAATTCACACTACAGTCATACGTGTTTACTATGGCGCAAAAAAATCACATCTATACCTTACAATATGTTCTCCACTGATAGTTCTGCCTCCAATAATATTCCTCTGCCTTTAGCTTTTCACCACCAAAACAACCATTTTCACATGGATACGGTTCTAGAATGTTTAAAGACTAAAAATGTTACCTACAAAAGTACCTTGTGACCTTTGCACTAGATATGATCATAGGAATGTAATCCATAGGCATGTTCACATAGTTGTTTTTTCTTATACGATTAAATAATTTTGTAGATATCTTATATTTTCACCTGCGTACATATCTTTTTTTTTTTTTTTTACTTCTTCTTACAAATATGGGATTGTTCACATTAATCTCTAAATGTCCCTTTTACTCTGATTCCTGCAATCCCTCAATTTATCGTTTAATAAAAATTATACTGGGAAAATAGCCTGAAATCCATAAAATACAACCTCTCATGCATTCCTGGACGCAAGTGGATCAATTTCCAATTGTGTTGCTAAATGAAAAAAACACACCACATTATTGAACTCCAGAGTTGCAATCAAATTCCTCCTTGGATCAACAAGCAGTTAATATCTTGGATATTAACAGTTATATCCTTGAATATACGGTTTTCAAGAAAAATACAAATCTGACATTTTTAAAGAAATACTCACACCTAAACTAACTTTAACTCAGTGAAGTTGTGATGGGAGTTTGAGTGTCTGGGTGCTGTCTCACTTTAAACTAAGTGAACCTATCATAACTTACCTGACCCACCGATCCATGTTCTCACCTGAATGTTGATTTAAAGGTAATCAATTGAATTTTACATTCCACATCTTCATTGTTGTTAAAAAGGGAGACAGCTGTCACCTAAAGCATTTTAGCTTGCTGACCTGCATAAAGGCTAACTGCATCCCCCTGCATCCTAATTTAGTTTTTTTTTATTTTTAAATGTTGATTTCAAGAGAAATAAGCAATGTTATAAATCCCATTCGTAACACCTCCTGGCTGTCAAGTATCCTGCTTCACTCACTTTGAATTCCAGTTCAAAGTGGAAGTAAGTGCTTCTTACAGAGAAGCATTGTTAGTGTGTATCGCTATTGTTGTGAGGAGAGTTTAATTGCTTTTATTAGTTTTAGTGCCAAAACTGGGGGGTAATTATTGTAGAGATTGTAGCCGTACTAGCCGCGATGCAGATGTAAAATAACAGACTAAGTCAGTGCCTTGTAATACCTTTTTTTTGTGGACTACCAGAATTTTGGATTGAAAAGCTTTCAGGACGACCTCAATTTCTCAAATCTAAAGCATTGAGACTTGAGAAAGGAGGATCTCCTGAAAGCGTGTCAATCCAAAATTCTGATCTTCCAAAAAAAAAAAAAAAAAAAAAAAGGTATTACAAAGTACTGATCTAGTCTAATATTTTACAGCAAGCATGTCAAACTCGCGGCCCGAAGGCCACATGCGGCCTCAGGGCCAGATTAAGATCCCAGCGGGCCTGGTGCTGACAATTATGATGGGCCTAATTACAGAATCTATCGACCAAAAACACTAAAACTGTCATACCTCTCAAGCGTCATGTATCTGATGGAGTTAGTATTGGAGGGAAACTCAAAGGATGCAGCTATAAGAAAACACATACTCTATGCTAATCTCTCTCTAATTTATGCTTTCATCTTTTAAGTAAATCCATACCCCCTAACAGCAGTGTCCAGTAAAGCAGGAAGTTAATGGGTGGGGTAAAAGGGTGGGCCACTGACGCGAATCACGTGACCAGAACTGCCAAAAGGGGCAAACGTGCCCAAAAAGGAATTGGAATGCCAGCCTGGCATCAGTGTCCCTATGTATCACAGTGTCAGTGTCCCCAGGTCGCCCAGTCCCCTAGTCTCCCAGTCCCTGTATCCCCATTTCTCCCAGTGTCACTATATCTCAGTATGTCCCGTGTAACTAGGATTCTAGGGGACACTGAGAGACATGGGGACAAAGTCAGACATGTGGACACTGAGTGACCCAGGGACACTGAGACACTTGGGGACACTGGGAGACATGGGGACACTGAGACACTTGGGGACACTGGGAGACATGGGGGCACTTGTGGATACAGACATGGGGACACTGGGAGACATGGGGACACTGAGACATTTGGGAACAATGGGAGAAATGGGGTCACAGACACTGGGAGATATGGGGATACAGACATTTGGGGAAACTAAGACACTAGGGACACAGAGACATGGGAACACAGACACTGGGAGACTAGGGGACACATTGGGACACATGGGGACACTGGCTGGGAGGCACTGGGAGACATGGGGGCACTAGAGACAAAGAAACATGGGGACACAGACACTGGGAGACATGGGGACACTGAGACACTAGGGACACTGGCTGGAAGACATAGGGATACTGGGAAACATGGGGACACTGAGACACTGGCTGGGATCCATGGGGACATTGGGAGCCATGGGGACACTGAGACACTAGGGACACTGGCTGGGAGACATGGGGACACTGTGAGACATGGAGATACTGTGTCCCTAGATATATGTGTCCGCCTATGTCTCACAGCATACCCATGTGTCTCAGCTGTCTGGACTCTCTGTGCTGTGTAGCTGCTCCCTCGCGGATCAGTGAGTAGAGAGAGGCAGGGATATGCTGTAACTTCCTATCCCTGCCTCTCTCCATACACAGTGACCCCTACTGGTCGGTGCTGGTATTGCATAGTAATCTCCGTTTATACTGAGAAAAATATTTGCATTTGTATTGCCGGTATTACTGCAATACCGTCACGACTAGGCAGCCTCAAATATCGGCTGTGCCTTAAAATACCAGTCAGGTGGACCTAAGAGTAGTGTGTTTTTTAACTGGGCCTATTCCATGGGCCTGGAGCTGCTGTTAATCCGGCCCTGTGCGGGCCACAGCCGCGAGTACATGCTTGGTGTTAAAGCAGAGTAGACACCTGCTTTCCAAACTTTGCAGGTGCCTACTCTGCTAACATTTAACTGGCTGGTAGGAGGGCAAGCGAGGGAGCACAGCGTTCCTGCTCCTCAATGCTCCCTCGCACACGCCATCTATAGTGAAGCCGGGCGCCGGAATAAGATGTCATATTCCAGCAACCGGCATCACTAAACTGTGCGAGAGGGAGCAGTGAGGAGCAGATAGAAGATCCCCACTGGACCCCAGGGAGAGGCCCACATTGCCTCCCAAAGGTAGGGAGCAATAAAGAAAATGGTGTCTGTCTGTCAGTGTGTGTGTGTCTGTATGTGTGTGTCTGTCTGTCAGTGAGTATGTGTGTGTCTGTGTGTGTGTGTGTCAGTCAGTGAGTGTGTGTGTCAGTCAGTGAGTGTGTGTGTGTTGATCAGTGTTGCATTGGCATGCGACTGGACAGTGGAGGCATGCAACACCACGTCACATTTCGATGTGCTCCACCTACACAGGGATTTAAGTGGGAGGATCGCATGTGGCACAGAGTGCCGACGGCACCATTTGGGGTATACCAGAGGCCGGACTCTGGAGTTGCATACTTGCAGTGGCAATGTGAGTGGAGTCTGCTTGTTGTCTAGAAGGGGGTGCTGGGATTTAGTAGAGGGGGAGGACTGGGATTTAGTATTTGGAAGAAAATGGGAATTAGTGGAGGGGGGACTGGGATTTAGTAGAGGGGATGCTGTGGTTTTTTTTTTATACTGTAGTTTTCAAAATAAACCTACGTTTCTATTAAAATGTAAGGGTTTTGGGGGTTTTTTGCGGCCCACATGAACTTAAACCTTGTTTATGTGGCCCGTGCTAGACTTTGAGTTTGACATGCTTGTTTTACAAGGTATTTCTAGTAAGATTCATAAAGATTTTTAGATGTAGATTTTGTTGTATAGTTTGGTGGGCATGGGTCACATGGAATACAGAAAAAGCATCAATTTGCTTTGTACACATTTTTATTAAAGATTTAATGCACCCAGATGAGGAGGAGAAACTTTTATCTATGCCAGTTGCAAAACACAGAGTCTTTAAAAACTGATTGACGGGGGCGTGGCCAGGACACGGAGCGAGATGGACGTGTTCGCCTAGAGCTCCGCTCCGTTCACACCACCAGACAGCATACAGCAGCGTTTTCCACTCGCAAAAACCCGGCGAAAATTTCTCAGAATGGAGAAGAGACCGGCCAAGAAACAGAGCAAGAAAGGTCAGGATACTGGTGCCTCCGTAGCGGAATATTTCTCCACGCCACGCACCGGACCCGCGGGCCCACAAAATGGCGGCGGCCAGGAGGATGAAACCGCGGGAACGCAGGGACCGCCACAGAAACCTACAGCAGCACCCACAGGGGGCTCCCCAAGGGCTACCACAGAGACAGCGACCATCCTGGCAACCCTCACAGAGGTAAAAAATTACCTAGCAGGGGAAATAGAGCGCTCCACACATGTCCTGAGGGGGGAGATACAGGCCATAGGCGAACGCACCACGCGGTTAGAAAACCGCCTAGAAGCCACTACAGCCGCACACAACACAGCGATCCATCAAATTAATCATCTGACCAGCCGGCTGGCTACCGCTGAACTTGCCATAGAGGATATGGCTAATAGATCGCGGCGGAACAACCTGCGGCTCAGAGGGTTACCGGAGGCGTCAGGGGAAGGCCCAATTATCGATATCATCACAGCAATTCTCAAACCCCTCTTACCAGGACTACCAGATCACCTCTGGCACATAGAACGTGCCCACAGGGCCCTGCGCACCAGGAGAACGGACGCGAACACCCCACGGGATATTATTATCCGCTTTCTGCACTTCCAAACTAAAGAAGCGCTGATTAAAAGGGGTAGAGACGGAGCAATCTCCTACCAAGGGGCTGACCTGGCTCTTTATCAGGACTTAGCGCCAGCAACCTTACAACGCCGACGGGAGTGGAGGCCTATCACGGAGGCCCTGAGAGGGGCGAATATACGCTACGCTTGGGGCTACCCCTTTAAATTGCTAACCTTCCACAACGGCAAAACACACGTTCTACAACCAGGAGAGGACGCCTCGACGTTCTTTGCAGCTCTGGGCCTCCAGACCCCACCGCAAGCACCTGCCACGTTGACCGGAGCTGGAGAACTTCCACCTCTTCCAAGGGAATGGCAGACCGTCGGAGAGTGAGGTACCGGGGGCACAATACACGGAGTCCATAGGACTGCCACACCGGGTTGGGTCCCGCTGACACCGTGGGGAGGGGGTATGTTGGGGAGAGAATTGGCAACTCAAAAAGGGTTTTAGACACCTCCACCAGCATTGATTATTGAACCCTTATTTGCATCAGCCGGGGTGCAGGGCTCACTTATGGGGCACCAGGTAATTGGGTGGGGGGCACGGAAGGTTGGGGGAAGGGACAGAGACAGAGGGGACACTAAAGGGGACCTCACCACTATGCTATGAACACACAGGCAGTTTTTATTTTTATGCCAAGGGAGCGCTCGGCACACTCGGGAGAGGGCACATGCAGCAACAGCCACAGGCCCTAATGGCAAGCACCCTTGCACGTGTGACCTCATGCCACGTGCAGCAATTGTTGTGCCTTGCACTCGCTATATGTTTTGCCTCAAGAGTGGTAACAAAGTCCGATGCCAAGCACCCACTCGGGAGGCCCAAGACCCTTTCCTAGGGACAACGACTAGCATGAGACCACACAGACAAAGACAACACTGCCGATAACCAAATAATGACACTCCCTGACCACCATACCTTTGACACGATCCAATCTCCCCGCACCGGTTCACAACGGCAAACGCAGCAGGGGAAGCCATAAGACAGACAGACTGCCCACCAAGGGTTGCACGACCGACACTCACACACAAGAGGTTTGACAGTCAGGGGCCCCCATATGATAACACCAGCAGACCCGACCACATAACCACCCCCTGGTCGCCCTCACCCTCCACGACCAACTCGAGGAACCGAGAGACAGCACCAACAGAGCATGACTCCCTCACCCCCGCACCCCCCCTCCCCCCCCACATTGACGGGACCAGCAGGGACCAAGACGATAGGGCCCAGGTTTTTGTTTTTTTTTTCTACACATAGCCGCACGGACCAGCACTAATCCGATTAAGCGGCAAGGTTTCATATTCTGTTCTTGTTCAAATGTTTTTCACTATAGTTCACAGTCTAAAAATGTACATGCATACCAGCAGGTCTGTTAACCTATGCTATAATTTTCTCTTCTATGTTTGAAAACGTGTGAATATGTTTGACCACATAAGTCGTTTTTCCTTTCTTCAACGCTGAGCACAGGGACCTCCCCTTCCTCATACAAAGCGCATAGAAACACAGGAGCGGTACTGTAGGGGGACCCATGTTGCGGGTACGCAACACCCCACACATGACACTAACCCAGCCAACTCATACCGGCAGAGCCGCACCTAGTGAACTACTGCCCTTTTCTAGTACACAACACCCACAGACACGGCACAAAAGCCCTCATATACTCAAGGGTGAGCGGGCACTGCACGTCACAGAGGAGTCACTCCCACACCCCAGACCATAGCCCGGCATACCCTGGACGCCCAAAACCAGGTCACATCAGACCAACATAAGTGGGGGGACAGGGGGCAGGGAAATAGCCCACCTCTCTACACGGGACGCACGAGGGGATACCCAGGGAGATATCCCCGACAAAGGGACACTCGAAAAATGCCGGATATACTCAGCCGAAACCATAGACATAACACAAATTATAGCATACCGGTGGTGTGACTGTTACCAGGAGTAGGAACCCAAGTCTCACATACCCCTTTTTAGGAGGGTACATGGGACAGGGATCACCACCCCGTACTGATCTGGCGATTAGTAAGTCCAGATCTTCTGTTACTCTCTCAGAGCTCCTATTTTTCTTCACTCTTCTTTCCCCCCTCCTTTCATTCTACCTCCCTAACCTGGTCAAGCCGGTGGCGGACGCAGAACGGCACACAAATGTGGCACCGCACATGACAGGTCGGAACCCAGGGACTATCCATGTCCCGGTGTTCGGGATCAACGAGAGGCACCTCTCCCAATGGCAGGGATGACCCTAAAACTAACCTCAATCAATGTTAAAGGCCTGAATGCACCAAACAAGAGACGACTGATGTTCAGAGAGATAAAGCGAATAGGGCCCGACATAGCCTTCCTTCAGGAGACACACATCTCTAAAAGCACCACATTCCACATCCGAGATCGCACGTACTCCACCACATACGAAGCGAGATCACACCGTAAGGGCAACGGAGTCGCCATTCTCATACATAACAAGTGTCCGTTACACGTTATGACATCTGAAATAGACACGGACGGGAGGTATATCATACTATCAGGCACTCTACACTCCCATCCAGTACACCTAGTCAACATCTATGCGCCCAACGCACCCGACCCCACCTTCTGGGGAAACTTAGCCACAAAAATCAAAGCCCTATCCCATGGCCTGACCATTGTGGGAGGGGACATGAATGCCGTGCCGTGTCCAGCCGCAGACAGGAGCTCTGGTAGGGGCCAACAAAAATCGCAAGGGAGAGGTTCCCAGGACAAAATTTACTACAAGTTCCTTCAACAGACCGAACTGATAGATGTGTGGCGAGCACAACACCCGAGCTCGCTAGACTACACCTTCTATTCAGCCCCGCACGGGTCGTATTCTAGAATTGATCAGTTCTTGGTGAACAAAGTGGGCATGGCTAGAGTAATGGAGTCGACAATAGGGTCCATATCATGGTCGGACCACGCTGACATCTCATTAAAACTGGGTAATCTCAGTACGGCCTCACCTTGGAACTGGAGAATGAGCCCCCACCTGCTGAAGGACGAAGAATCCCGAGAAGCAATCAGAAAAGATCTCAAAGAATATTTCACACTGAACGAAACAGGAGAAGTAGCCCCAGGAGTAATTTGGGCTGCACATAAGGCAGTAATAAGGGGAACGTGCATTAAAATAGCTACACGAAAAAAGGCTCAGAAAACACAGAGACTGACTCTGCTACTAGATTCACTACGAAAGATAGAACAACAACATAAATCCTCACCGACCCCACAGATCTTGGACCGCCTAACCGAGACAAGACGATCCATCACCAAGCTGCTGCTGGACGACACTGCGAAAGCCCTCACCTGGACCAAGAGAAACTATTATGAGAAAATGAACAAGATGGACACCCTATTGGCCAGGACACTACGTCCGCGACAGGATAGGACACACATCACATCTATCAAGCACAAAGACGGATCCATCAAAAACACCCCTACGGGTATTGCGCAGGTCTTCACAGACTACTATGAACAGCTATACAACCACACGACCAGGGACCACACGGAACAAGAGGTGGCGGACTCACGAATGAGAACCTTCCTGGACAACCTAGACTTACCAAAACTTCCGACAGCTGCAGCCCTGCAACTTAACGACGACATTACTGTAGAAGACATAGACCGGGCAATAACAGGTCTCAAAGGCAACAAGGCCCCGGGCCCTGACGGCTTCGACGGGGCATACTATAAAACCTACAGAGAAGAACTATCACCCCGATTAGAAAAGCTGTTTAACGAATTCATGAAAGGAGGTACACCCGAGAAGGAGATGTCAACGGCCAACATAATTTTGCTCCAAAAGCCCGGGAGAGATCCACTCCTTCCCGAAAATTACAGACCAATCTCTCTTATCAACCACGACATCAAGATCCTAGCGAAAATATTAGCAGACCGCCTTAACCCCTTCCTGAAAACGATGATACACCCCGACCAAGTAGGTTTCATTCCAGACCGGCAACTGTTCGAGAACACCAGAAGAAACATCGACCTTATATGGCGCCAACAGACATCGGACACACCCACGGTTGTGGTCTCGATAGACGCGGAGAAAGCTTTTGATAGGGTAGAATGGCCCTATCTTTTTAAGCTACTGATGTTCCTGGGATTTCCGGACAGATTCATATCCACCATTAGAGCAATGTATAACCAAGTATACGCACAGGTGAAAATTGCAGGCGCTGGATATAAACCATTCAAATTGGGGAATGGCACTCGGCAGGGTTGCCCCCTCTCCCCGCCACTATTCGTTATCACGCTAGAACCACTCCTACAAGCCCTACGGCAACATCCGCATATACAGGGAATCACAGTGGGGGGACAGGAATTCCTCGTGTCCGCCTACGCCGATGATGTCCTGCTGACACTCACGAACCCACTTGACTCCATGCGAGCCCTACAAGAGGGCCTAACTAATTTCGGAGCTTTCTCGGGATACAAGGCCAACCTAGAAAAATCTAGCGCCATGCCAATGGGCCTGTCTGCGGAGGACACGGCGGCACTGGGAACAGATTTCAATATTCCCATAGAAAGGGACCAAATAAAGTACCTAGGGATCCACTTAACCAGAGACCCGACCAAATTGTTCCAACAGAATTACACACCACTCATGCGCACCCTACTACGGGACATGGAAAAATGGTTAGATAAACCCATTTCCTGGATAGGTCGTATTCATGCTATCAAAATGAATATACTACCCCGAATATTGTTCCTTTTCCAAGCACTACCTGTCAAACTCCTTAAATCAGATTTAGCCCCACTGCAAAAGGCCATAGGGGACTTCGTGTGGCAAAACCGACGCCATAGAATATCCCGAAACATATTATACAGACAGAAAAGAAGAGGGGGGTTAGGCTTACCACATCTATATTTTTACTATGTGGCGGCACAGCTAGCACAGGTGGCCATGTGGCACGCGCCCCTAGACGTGAGGAGATGGGTAGATCTGGAATCCCTCCTCACAGGTCCAGACCTGCCCCAATACCACATGTGGGTACCTAAGGAGGTGAGACCTATTTTAAGAACCGACTGCCCCGCAATACTGAACTCCCTACGAATCTGGGACCTGTCAGCACACAAATACAAAATGGCTACATCGCCATCCCCATTAACCCCCCTGTTGAGAAACAGGGCCTTCCCCCCTGGCATGACACCCAGAGAGTTTGCAAATCTCGAAAAAGTGGGATTACAAAGAATTTGCCACATGTTTCAAAATAACGAAGTCATATCATTCGAACTCCTCAAGCAGAAAGCACACCTTACTCCAGCGGACTTTTTCCGCTACCTACAATTACGAGACTTTTCACAACACCCCCACATGCAAAAAGCAGGCAAGGGTCCTTTGACCACCTTTGAGAAAATGTGTCTACGCGAAACAACTCCACAGGGCCTTATATCCATGTTATACGAGCACATTAGCACCGAAACAGAGGAGTGGGGCACATTGACGTACACAGGCACATGGGAAAGGGAATTAGGTGAAGTACTGGAGGGGGTGGAATGGAGGGACATATGGGAGGCCAACAATTCGGTATCCATCTGTGTGGCCCTTCAGGAGCAATCCCTCAAAACGATGCTCCGGTGGTACACCACCCCGGTCAAACTATTCCACATGAAACAAACCCCATCAGACGACTGTTGGAGGGGGTGTGGCCACAGGGGCACCTACCTCCACATGTGGTGGGAATGCCCAAAGGTGCAATGTTTCTGGAAAACAATCCACAACATTATTAAGAATATATTTCAGAGGGCCCCGGATCTCAACCCCTGGACATATTTACTAAACAGAGAAATAGACGGTTGGACAATTAGGGAACAGAGGTTAATCCAAAAACTGACGTTAGCAGCAAGGAGAGCCTTAGCCCAATCGTGGCTTAAAGTAGACATGCCACCAACTAAACAGGTCATATCCAATATAAAAGACGTTCACCTGATGGACGACCTTACAGCTAGAGTTCGAGGTACCACGACTAAATTTGTAAAGATGTGGGAACCCTGGGTAAACAGTGAGTACGCCTGACATACCCCAGGCCACCCCGTAGAGGAACAGGCAAAAGACCAGGGGTGTAGCCGTATCCTGCACCACACCGGCGCACCCATCCCCTTCTCCTCCCCTCTCTCCCTCCCTATCTCCCACCATCTTTCCATTCTGGCACTCTCCCCCCTCCTACTATCCTCTTCTCTCCACTGTTCTCTACTCTTTTTTCCTTTCAATTTAGGGGACGGGACATAAACACAGCACCTATCACGAGGGCTCACATAACGGTTCTCCGACACCAGACGAGGACCACACCAAAGAGCCAAACAATATAGTCCCAACCCACACATTAAGCATTATCGTAGCCACCACAGGCTGTTCATTATAGAAAGTATGCTGAAACGCTCACCGCTGGTTTTTCTCCAAGTCATATAAAAATAAAACCGAAAGATCATCATAATAACATGTAACGAAAAACCTGATGTAAAAGTCATGATATTGCTCTGATAGAGACGAAATCACCTTGTATGTTAAATACCGATATTTAGCCATATATTATATTGTAACTTTCTTGATATGATCTTTCATTCAAAAATAAAGTTTTAAAAAAAAAAATAAAAACTGATTGACAGGAACTAAGACGGAGGTGCCCAATTTCAGGATAAAGAGCTATACATAGCTACATTTAATTTTAGATTTCACATCACACAAATATTTAATTGTTGAATACAAAGGTTGAGGATACATAATTAAGAAGTGACAGTTTCCCTTTAAAAGGACACTCTAAACCAGAGGTTCCCAACCCAGTCCTCAAGTACCCCCTACTAGTCCAGGATTTAGGGTCTAAAAACACCTTAGACACAACTGGGTAATCCCTAAATCCTTGACTGGTAGGGGGGTACTTGAGGACTGGGTTGGGAACCCCTGCTCTAAACAATAAAACCACATCTTTAATGACCACTCTGCCCTCATAAAAACCTAATCTCAATGAAGGGGGCTGGAGTTTTACATCGAAGTTGCGTCCCCAATCATTGATCATGCCACCTTCTCTCGCCTTCCCTCTGCAGCAGAGGTAAAAGGGAAACATTGGATTGGCATGCAGTGACTGGCTGGAAGTGGGGCAGAATTACCCTCTCTGCTGACCCTAAGCCAGTTTTCTCAATTCAACCAGCCCCTTCATATATATGGAGCTAAATACCAAGAGAAAAAGACCACATTTGTTCAGAACCCAACTGATTGGACCAGGGATCATCCATGTTGATGATCTCACAATGTGAGGATCGAACTGCAGAAGATTGTTTTGGTGCTGGAAAACAGGTCGATTTAAAGCTTAATGAAGTGGTCTGGGTGCCAGGTCCAGCTAGGGTTAACCCATTTTTTTTTTATAAACATAGCAGTTTCAGAGAAACTGCTATGTTTATAAATGGGTTAAGCCTTCCCCCAAATCCTCTAGTTGCTGTCTCATTGACAGCCGCTAGAGGCGCTTGCGTGATTCTCACTGTGAAAACCACAGTGAGAGCACGCAAGCGTCCATAGGAAAGCATTGTAAATGCTCCTATGCGACCGGCTAAATGCGCGCGCAGCTCTTGCCGCGCGTGCGCATTCAGCCGACGGGGCGGAACGGAGGAGGATCGGAGGCAGAGAGGTAAGTTTTACCCTTTTTCCCCTTTCCAGAGCCGGGTGGGAGGGGGACCCTGAGGGTGGGGGCACCTTCAGGGCACTATAGTGCCAGGAAAACGAGTATGTTTTCCTGGCACTATAGTGGTCCTTTAAGATTTAACAGAAAAGTACAAGGTAATAATAATGAGAAATCTCCAAGGTAATTAATGCAATGAAAAGCATCCAAAATCTATAGCTAATTAATTATTAACAGCTGTCTCTAAGTGGTAGATGTTTACTCTCACTTTATTTCCTGACTTACAACAGAGCCGTCACTGGCCCCATAATTATTCATAACTGATCCACTTGTATTTAGGGCTCATGTAGAAAAATAAGATAATGTTATGATGTTATTGTGACTTGCTGTACGAGTGAAAGAAAAGGAATATATATATATATTTTTTTAATAACATATTCTATTCTCCTTATCAGGATTATTAATTCTAGATAATTTTATAATTAGTCTGCTACATCTTACTGTTGTATTATATCAACTTTTTGTCTTTTAAGTTTCACTGTAAGGATTACCAGTCAATTCTCACGCTTGTTATCTAAACTGAAATTGTGCAAACCAAGTCAGATGTGTTTTTTAATGGACGCGTTGAGCAAAACCCATAAACTCCTTTTTACGGTTTTAAGGCATCTATCTGTACTTGAGCTCTTGCAAGTTTTTTTATTCATGGAAAGACATTAATGAAACAACTTGGACAGCTAACAGAAGATTCAGTTTGCTCTCCGTACACAAGATGAAAAGCTTTGGTCTCTTTCTACAGGTTGTCTCATTTAAACAGTCCAAACGTGTTACTTAGGACTTGATCGGTGTATGCACACTCAGTGTAAGAGAATGTAAGTGCGTGAGGTAGTATGGCTTCTTATGTGATGTCCTAAATTGGGATATGGAATTGTATCTGAAGCTAATTTATTTTTCTCAAATCGCTGCAGCTATAATTAGTATTATGAAGACAAAGATTAGGAAGAAAAGGAAGTGAAGGTGGCTGCAGGCAGGGCCGGTGCAAGGATTCTTGCCGCCCTAGGCAAGAATACATTTTGACGCCCCCCTTATGAACGCAGCTACATTCCCTCAAAGGCTTATTCACTAAACTCTGAATTACACTAAAGAGACATTTAGGGAAAGAGGCACACTGAGTAGATATTAAAGGGAAACTATAGTGCCAGGAAAATAAACTTGTTATCCTGGCCCTATAGCTTCCCCCTCCATCAAGCGCATCTCCCCTCGTGGTGCAGCAGGGGTTAAAACACCTTCTGTCACTTACCTGGGTCCAGCAGTCTTTTGTGCTGGCTTGGTTCCGCCTTCGCTCCTCATTGGCCACGCTTGCAGTGGTATTTCCGTGACTGGACGCCCCCGTGCATAGCCACTAGAGGAGTTAACCCTGAACGGTAATTATTGAAGTTTCTTAAAAATTGCAATAATTACCTTTGCAGTGTCACTTACACAATCTCACTAATACACACTCTCTCACTGGCATACACACTTACACATTCTAACTAACTTACACACTCTAAGACATACACATACTCACTTACCTACACAGTGTCACTTGCACACTCTCCCTAACACATACTCACTAACAGTGTCACTTGCACATTCTCACTAACACACACACCCAGAGTCACTTGCACACTCTCCCTAACACACACACACATACGTAGAGTCACTTGCACACTCTCCTTAACACACACACAGTCACTTGCACACTCTCCTTAACACACACAGAGTCACTTGCACACCCTCCTTAGCACACACACACAGAGTCACTTGCACACTCTCCTTAACACACACACAGAGTCACTTGCACACTCTCCTTAACACACACACAGAATCACTTGCACACTCTCCTTAACACACACACACAGAATCACTTGCACACTCTCCTTAACACACACACGCAGAGTCACTTGCACACTCTCCTTAACACACACACACAGAGTCACTTGCAAACTCTCCTTAACACACACACGCAGAGTCACTTGCACACTCTCCTTAACACACACACACACAGAGTCACTTGCAAACTCTCCTTAACACACACACGCAGAGTCACTTGCACACTCTCCTTAACACACACACACAGAGTCACTTGCAAACTCTCCTTAACACACACACAGAGTCACTTGCACACTCTCCTTAACACACTCAGTGTCACTTGCACACTCTCCCTAACACATACTCACTAACAGTGTCACTTGCACATTCTCACTAACACACACACCCAGAGTCACTTGCACACTCTCCCTAACACACACACACACATACGTAGAGTCACTTGCACACTCTCCCTAACACACACACACATACGTAGAGTCACTTGCACACTCTCCCTAACACACACACACATACGTAGAGTCACTTGCACACTCTCCTTAACACACACACAGTCACTTGCACACTCTCCTTAACACACACACACACAGAGTCACTTGCACACCCTCCTTAGCACACACACACAGAGTCACTTGCACACTCTCCTTAACACACACACAGAGTCACTTGCACACTCTCCTTAACACACACACACAGAATCACTTGCACACTCTCCTTAACACACACACGCAGAGTCACTTGCACACTCTCCTTAACACACACACACAGAATCACTTGCACACTCTCCTTAACATACACAGAGTCACTTGCACACTCTCCTTAACATACACAGAGTCACTTGCACACTCTCCTTAACACACACACGCAGAGTCACTTGCACACTCTCCTTAACACACACACACAGAGTCACTTGCACACTCTCCTTAACACACACACACACACACAGAGTCACTTGCACTCTCCTTAACACACACAGAGTCACTTGCACACTCTCCTTAACACACACAGAGTCACTTGCACACTCTCCTTAACACACACAGAGTCACTTGCACACTCTCCTTAACACACACAGAGTCACTTGCACACTCTCCTTAACACACACACACACACACACAGAGTCACTTGCACACTCTCCCTAACACACACACAGTCACTTGCACACACTAACACACAATGTCACTTACACACTCATTAACACACATACTGCCACTCAAACACAAACTTTACATAAAGTCACACTTTATTTACACACACAAACAAACCAATGTACACACTCCCCCATTTACAAACATGCACACAATAAGAAATCCACCTTAACCATGCCATACCTGGGTACTGTGAAGAGAAGAGGTCCAGGCTGCAGGATCCAGGATGTAGCTCTTTCTCCTGGGGGAGCAGGAGAGCTGTGCACTGTGAGCACAGCCTGCTTCCTGCTCCCTTCACCATGCTTCCGGTGTTCACAGGCTCCCCCTGCCTGCAGGAAGCACAGTGCTCTGCTCGGGGGATGGGGTTACTGCAAACCCCACTGCCCGAGAAGGTAATCGGCTGCAGAGGGAGCCCAGCAGGTGAGTGGCTGCGCTGGGGGGTGGCTAAGGAGCCGCTCACCCAGCACAGCATTCCCAGACAGCTGCAGCAGGGCAGCCCACCGGGAAACCTCTCGGTTTGCGCCCCCTAGAGGCCGGCGCCCCAGGCGAATGCCTTATTCGCCTTAATGGTAGCGCCGGCCCTGGCTGCAGGGTCTCTTTAAATTATTGAACATGAATGTAATACCCAACTTCAGATATTTCAAATGTTGTTTTTTTTTTTGTTTTTTTTATTCTTTATTTTTGTGAGTATCGGCAAACAATACAACATATTTTGTGATCAGCAGGTAAAACAGTTTTACAGTACTAAAATCTGTTTTGCCACTTAGCGTAGTCTACTCAGTTTTATTTTTGGTATATGCGGGTTCACCCAGGTGGCCCTATCGGCGTTCCTGGAGATTGCAGCAGGGTGGGGCGATAAACTTGGGCCGTATGTGCCTTATGGCTAGTATACCGTACGCCTTGATTCCAAGGCCAGCTGGAGGCACGTTATGGTTTTATTGGGTAGGGGAGCCCTTGGGTCCGGGTGTGGGTTCCCATTTTGTTTTGCTATATCTGAGGGTGGGAGTTATGCTCTGGGCGCCCGGAGGGCTACTATTTTTAAGCTAGTATGTCGCATGGTGTCGCTTGGGGGGTGCTATGGGGTTGAGCTAGGTCTAAGGCTTTCGGAGCCGGCAACATTAAATAACAGATATAAAACATAACATAAACAAAAAGTAACATAAACATAGACCACTTCCTTTCCCTGTTAAGTTAGAGAAGGAAGAAGGCAACAGGTATAGCGTTTTATGAAAGGCAAAACTCAGTCCCTAGGTTCAGGGTGGCTGTGCTGCTGTCGTGGGTGCTCCCCCTCTTGGCACGAATGGAGTAATGTCCGCCACATTCCAGGCTGGGTGGGTTGTGACCTGTGGCTGTGCTGTCGGTAGGCCGAGGGCATGCAGGAAAGTAGAGGCTTCGGCCGGGTGTGAGATAGCGTGTGTTTTCCCTGCCTTATGAGCAAGTAGTCTGCGGGGGCCCCACTTGTAGGTAATGGATTTCTCCTGAAGCACTTGGGTTATGGGCTTGAGAGAGCGCCGCCAGGACAGGGTATATCTGGAGAAGTCCCGATAAAATGCCAGCTGGTCGCCCTCAAAGGGCACCGTGGGAGTACCTCGTACAGCCCCCATAATGATGCCACGGTCCGCGTCACGTACCAGTTTAAGCAGTACTTCCTTAGGCGTCTCCTGGGGTGCAGCGGCAGGTCTATTAAGCCTGTAGCAAGAGTCCACTATTATCTGTTTAGAGTGCTTGGGCATTAGGAGGGTGGCAAGGAGTCTCCTGCAGTAGTGGGGGAGTTCTGTGTCAGTTACAGTCTCTGGGATGCCTTTTATACGTAGGTTGCGTGCCCTGGCCTTGTCCTCTAGGTTAGCCAATTGGGCTTGCTGAGCAGCGCTTTGTTTCTGCAGTGCTTCAATGGCAGCATCTGTGGCTGTCTGAGCGAGCGCGTGGCCTGCCATACCTTCCTCCATCTTGTGCATGCGGGTGGTGAGCATGGATACCTCCTCCCGTATCGGCGCCAAGTCCGCCTTGAACATGGCTTGGATCTCTGCTACCAGGGCTTTGATATCTGCCCTCGTGGCCGGAGCAGAGTCCCCCAGCGCTGTGGTCGCCCTCGGCTCCGTTCGTCTCCTCGGCGGAGGGGAGAGGTCATCAGCCGTGTTGCTGTCCTCGTCCGAGGACAGATGCGTGTGGGCCGCTGCGGGCGCCATCTTGGTGTGTGTCAGCCTCGCTGCAGTCAGCATGTAAGTGCCGATATCCTGAGAACCCGAGCCCGGGTCTGGACGCAGCTTCTTGCTTTTTTTCCCCATGTTGTCGGACACCAGACTGCTTCCAGTGGAGGTCTAGTTGCGGGGTATACTCGGGGTTTGCTGTCTTTTTCTCGGGCTGAGTAGCGGAGCAGCTCCGAGACGCGTCTAGCTCGTTTGGGCGCCGGCTCCGCCCCCCAAATGTTCTGTTTTTAACAGATAGCCCAGGTTTAGGACCTGTTCCTCCAGGTCTAATTATGGCTCTTCACTATCTCCTTTCTCAAATGTTAATTTGCAGGACAGTGATGTTCTGCTCATTTTGTTAGCCATTAACACAGCTAATTATTTAGTTGCTTGCTGGCATTGTTTGTCTGCTCATATTCATGGTGGTAGACATGAGCGCAGTCAATAATCGATTAATTAATTTATTTCTAACATTGTATTGTTTCTTCAAATATAGATTATGATAAATGGTCACAAACACATTACTCCGTCGACTGTATTTACACTAAACGCAAGAGTATTAACATTTCTAGAGTGCTACTATGTAAAAAAAAAAGCTCTAAACAAAGCAAAAGTGAAACTGCTACAGACAGTACACACAGAGCACACAGAGCAGTGGTGCAGTACAAGTGGAGAGGAAACAGGTTGAAATTTCTTGACCTGTCACAGAAACCCAGCAAAAAAAACAGCATGAATCGTGGGTGTTCACGGCACATGGAAAGACATGGGATTAGAACTCCTTTGATGTAACAGGACCTAAAACTGTATGTAAAAACATTACGGTTTTGCTGCCTTGGGAAGATGTCTGTGGATACCCCTGAACATGATGTAAGAATGTTTTATTTCAGGGGTGCCTGATAGGTAGATCCCCAGATGTTGTATAACTACAACTCCCATGATGCTTTGCATGCCTTTAGAATACCTCTAACATGACAAAGCATCATGGAAGCTGTACTTTGAAAACATCTGGCGATCTATTTTTTGGGCACCCCTGTTTTATTTTCTCTAAAGCTTTACAAAGAAATGCAAATTCCAGGTCACATTTGAGAAGATGGAAAAGATATTTCAACTTGGTTATTATTGAAACATGTACACCCCACCCCCCCCAAAAAAACAAAAAAAAAATGTTGCAATGTAATGTGAGATGACCGGTTGGGTCAGTATGTTGGTTGGGTAAAGAATCATTATGATTCAAGTCCGTGTAAGTCAATAACTGACAGTACAAGACAGTACTAGATAATTCACACATACCCTCTATTTACTGCACATATAAGTACTAACTGCTACTAATTTTAAGCATATTAGAGGGAGTATGGTAGTAGGAGGGTATTTAGAGGGTATGAAATAACCACATACAATGCACGGTATGACACGAAATTGACTACTGAGCTATAAACAGATTTTTACAAACATATAGGCATATATGTAAAAACATAACTTTTAGCAAGAAAATGTATTTGAGTATGTTAACTAAATTGGAAACTGTTGCAAATTGAGAAAGGAATGGCCTATTTTAAGCCAAATAATCAGAGCTGGAAAAATAACTGAATGAAAGAATTCCCACAGCTTGTTTACTTTGGCCTAAAATGTTCCTGATAATTCCTGGTTTTGTCAATAAGCAGAGCATGAGAAATAGTTCAACTTGTCTAGCTTTTGTCATCTCTTGTCAAATCATCACAACCATTTTGTTCCATCACCCAGTGAGCACTGGGTCATATTTAGCTCAGTGCCCATAACCTATTGCTTCTGTCATGGTTAGACAGAATAAACATTGATAATGCATAACTCTACATGCCACATATTTAACCCCTTAAGAACACATGACATGTGTGACGTGTCATGATTCCCTTTTATTCCAGAAGTTTGGTCCTTAAGGGGTTCAAGGGACTCTACAGTCACCAGAACAACTACAGCTGCTTGTACTGGTTCTGGTGTCTACTCCCTGTACCTGCAACCCCTTAAGGACACAACTTCTGGAATAACATGGAATCATGACGGAATATTTTCATCATCTGTCCTTAAGGGGTTAATTGCGTTGAAAGAGGGACAGTGTGCAGGGACCAGCCAGATCATCAGTTGTAAAACTGCTCCCAAACAGTTGGACAAAAAAAAAAAATGGAGGTCAGCGCCCTGAGACTGCCACGTCACCACAATATTGAATTGTAAAACTACACGATGCAATACAACAGTGAAAATCAACTATAACCTGTGTTATCTTTTCATTTCATGCTAATTTTTGTTTTAATGTATATGTAAATATTTTCGTAACTTGCATCACAGTCTAGTTTAGTCAAGGCACAGCCCTGGCACTCAATGCAAATGAGGAGTACATAAACAGTGTTTCATTTTCTGCTCTTCCACTGACTATGGTCAATAACAGAAATGGGAAATATTTATATCTATGACTGACAGACTGCGAAGATAAAGGTGCCTAGTTTCATCCCAGTAGGAGATAAACATTATAAAAATCACGAGAATTGACAGTATAAGTAACATTTTATTTTAATGTGTCACAGTTCATTTTACATCACAGTTCATTTTACAGCTGAAGAATAATTTGCCAAGCTAACACTATATAATTTGGAATGGTGGCCAACTTTAGTCATTTCAATTCTTCTACCAGGGAGGGAACATCTGGAAATGTAACCCACAACAACTGGAATGCCCAGTGTAACATTTGCTGTGAATCTAACCTAACTTACTGAAAGTGATAGAAAGCAGGACTACATCAATACAATGCTACAGAAAATTAGGTTACTGCTAACAAAAAGTGACAGTAACACCAGGACAAGTAATAACACACATTGCTCACCAACCCTGCATTACATATTTGTTATGGGTTGTAGGGAAGGGAAACATAAAAAATATGAACTATCTTGTGTTATATCCTGGAATGGAGGCTGTAAAACATCCCAAATTAAGAGATGGAATAAATACATTTTAAAAAAGGCAATCACATTTGTTCTTGGACAGAATATATACAATACCATAGGGAAATCTACCTTTACCTCCTAAAATATGCATACTGCTATATTCTGGTTTTGGAAGCAATGACATTATTATTATCTGGGATTTAGAAAGTAACAGAATAAAATACTACTTGGAGCATGCTGTTATATCAGTTAAAGTAAGCTCATAACACGTTTCGGATTAGAAATCAGAGTGTAGTAATGGGCAGACTCTAAGCTAGTTCCACATTTAGCAGATCCTTTGCTAAAATGAATCACTCTGCACATGGTTCCTGGGTCTCTGCTTAGTATAACATGAAACACAATACATTAGGAAGATGTTGTTTAAAGGCAATCAGCACCAACCTGGAACTGGTGGCATTCGCAGACTCCTCACCCCAGGGCTCGGCCAGAAGTTTAATCCAAGACCAGGAAGTTTCTTTTTAGTATTGAGGGTGGGGGAAATCTCCAAAATAAAGGAAGAAGTGTCTGCCAAGTTCCTCTCTGTGCCCAGTGCGGCGCTGTGCCTGGCCAGTAATGCAGACACTACAGCGAGCACAGCAAGCGGTCACTGAGAGGACAGCCACATTCTAACTGTGACACCCAACGTTCTGTCCCCGCCCACTCTATGTGCGGGTGGGCGGGTACTGAAAAAACAAACCACGTTCTATCCGTAACAGGCCAGCACTACAGTTAGAGTAGGTATACGGGGATATACATAGAGTGCTTAGCATGCCATGAGTGTACCATAGGGCTGCCAAGCTGGCCTGAAAATAACATTTGTCGTGTGTTTCTCGGCATGTGTATATATTATGAATGTCTCACTGGTTTGGCAGGATCATTAACCAGCTATGCACCCCCCCCCCTGGGGCACCACACTCAGTGACATGTTGGATGCCCTCATTAGCCAATCAAATCTTTACACCATCTCCCCATACAAACAGGCACACTGTCATACACACACCTAGACACCGCAGGAGTTTCTTAGTTTAGTACCAACTGTTGCTGGAATTAATGCCATAGGGGATAAAATACACTAAGATGATAAAATATCCACAAAGCCCCTCAAACACACACAAGCATACAATGCATAGAGTCACTTGGATACAGACACAGTCACGTATATACATACATAGACGCCACACACCAGCAAGCATTACTTACATCAGAGTTAGACAAAACATATGACCCAACACTCACTGCAACAAGTTCAAGGATGGCCAATCAAAATGCAGGAATGGACATGAAGGAGAATTACACATAAAATGACTAAACATTTTAACAGTTTGTGTGTGTGAATATCTGTCTGTATCTGTGTGTGTGAATGTCTGTGTATCTGTGTTTATGTCTGTCTGTATGTGTGTGTGAGAATTTGTGTGTATGTCTGTATCTGTGTGTGAATCTTTGTCTGTATCTGTCTGCATGTGGGTCTGTATGTGTATCTAAAGCAAAAAGTTACCTGCGCTCTTACCTCAGGTGGCCATGAGAGGGTATGCCCACCTGCCCCGTCAAGGCAGACCTCTTAGGTGGGTCCTAACTCTAACCATTCACCTTGCTTCCTTGAGCTTCTGGTAAATATATCTCTAATGAGACAGAAAGGGGTATTATTTTTATATACATCTCTACATGCTTATTAACCCTTAATATACATAGGGATTTGGGAAAGAGCGCAGGTAACTTTTTTATTCTGTCATTATGTGTGGCTGTGTATTAACCTGTGTGTCCGTATATGTATCTGTATGTATTATATTATACAAATGGAGGGGTGGGGGAACAGGGCAATTTTTGCGCCGCGGCCCTGTTTCTAGTTACGCCTCTGAATATGGGAATTCTGTTCCACCTTACGGCCACATAGGATAATGAGAAGCAGCAGGAGCCACTACATTTCAAATGCCGCCTAGGTCCAATGGACACAATGGACACACTGGGACTCCAAAAGAGCATGATGCAAGATCAGGTGTCACAATATTTAACACCTACCCATAGTCATACTGTCACGGCTCCCGGCTCCTCTGCTGGCGTGGCTGCAAAAAAATAAGCAGCCACGCTGACAGAGCTATTTCTGACTTACCTTGGTCCCGGCGGGCAGCTGCCCATCTCCCTCTGTTCCAGTCCCCAGTGGGTGCGACATTCTTAGGAACGCTGACCGCTGCGGTTCGGATTTTTATAGGAAACTTACCTTCGCCCACATCAAAGATGGCGCCAACATCACCTCATAGATGCGCACACACGATTTGGGGTCAGAGATAAGAGACAGCCAATTACAGCCTAAGGAGGGTTATTTAAACCCAAATTACCGTTTTGTCAGTGTCCTGCCTTGGTTTCCACTAGCTGGTTATCTGAGAGTGTGTTCCTGATTGTATTTTTCTGGTATTTGACTTTGGCTTCATTTTGTCTTCCCTGATTTCTAGTATCCTTGACTTCTGGCTTTACTCATCGTTATGTTTCTTTCTGTGTCCCTGACCTCAGCAAGTATTTTGACTATTCTCAGGTACGGTAAGTCCGGCCATTCTAAGGTCCAGTTAGACATTATCCTTAGTCCCAGGTGTGATACTATTGTGCGTGCTGGATCAACTATAATCCTGACACAATCGGAGTCTGAGTCTTTTATAACAGTCAGTAAGGTATCGATCTGTGCTGGAAAGTTCTGAGGCTGCTTATCCTGTTCTTAATTTGTAGTATGTAAAATTAAAAAAGCCTTTATACAGGAGAAACCAGTTGTGTATTCTGGATTTGTGATGCCCTAGGCACGACTAAATGTAGGCACCCCCCTAATCTAAATTTGCCCCACCACTTCGTATCAAAGCCATTTTTTTGACTGACAGACGCACGCCCTCATTGACACCTGCACTGACATATATTTATGTCAGATATTTACTGACCAATACACTGTCGTTGGCACACACATACAGTCATTGGCACACACACAGTGTTAGTGTGTTATTAAGCTACTTTTTAATGTTCTGAATTTGTTTATTAATTAAATTAGTTTTTCTTTGTTCATTTCTGGACCTTCTTATCTGCATCCTTGAGGATTTTACCTTGAGGATTCCATATTCCTTGGTGGGGAACATACCATCTATGCCTTTGTGAGTATATCTCCTTTTATTTATTTATTATTTTAACTTTACAGAGAGCACTATTTTTTGTTTTTATATTTTTTCTTATATTACTGGAGCACTATCTACTGGCATACCAGAATACATCGAATGTGAGCACCGCTATTACTGCTGCTGACCTTACATCGCTAACCACTGGCCTAAAGACACCTCCTCATATGGGACCAGGACCATCTACATATCCATAGTCGGGGATTGTACTGTCCAGACGCAGTGATCTGGAGCTGATCTTGAGCTCCAGAAAAGTGTAAGTACAATCTTTTTTATTTGTAAATATTTGATACACTAAAATGCTACACTATATTTGGGTTTTGTCCCTTCTCTATTTCATATTGCTCCATTTAACCTAAGGACTTCAGTTGAAAGCGCTGCTTCCCGTCATTCACAAACACATTCAGATACACACACAGAGACTCATATGCACAAACATATTGATACTCACACTACTCATTTTTATATGATTTTTTCTTTATTTCTTTAATAGTGAGGTAAGGTCTATCTAGTCTACCGTTTCTTATCTCAAGAGTTAACTGTAGTGGAATCTCATGCCTGAGTTCCAGGGGTTTGCTGCTGGGATCTCTCTGTAGTGGTTGCAGCTCACCTCCCTGCAGTTCTGTACTGACACTGGGGTTGGGGTGTCTTCACATCCCAGCTCCCAGAATGGGCACAAGAGAGATGGACACCCAGAACAGAGAGATCTCAACAGACCCTCGACGCCCACATATAAGCCACTTCAAAAAACCGCACATACACATATAATATAAAAACCTGCTGTGATTAGATACAAATAATTTGCAGATGAAGGCTTTAAAGCAAAAAGAAACAGTCAAAGGCAAGCCTAATAGAGAAGTTAAATAATAATTAATTAAACCCTGGGTAGCAGAGGGGTTACCAACTGGAAACGGAAGTAGTTTCTGCTTTTACTTTTGGTAGGTTCTTTTGTGAAGATGAAGAAATTCGTAAATTTTTTCCTGGCAAAAGAATAAAATGATTATCCAAACCCAGCAACCCTTTTTTATAAAGAGAAGTTATATGAAAGTTTGTAAATTTACATTCAAAATAACACCTACCCTGCAATGGGAATTCAAGGGACATTTTCCACTTTAAAATTGGTTTCCCTGCAGGTTATTATAAATTGTTAAAGGGTGATTAATCCAAGCTAAAAATAATATGTATCGGTCTGGTCTTATTGTGTTGTCTTTTTCACAATTGTAAAACACTGCGGATTATGTCAGGCGCTTTATAAATACCAGTAATAAATAAATATGTTGAAATTAATGCTGCAGTCACAAAATGAGTCATTAACCCTTCGAAGGACCACCTTGTCACCACAACATTCTAGGAAGATGTTAAAAAGATAAATACAGCATAAGAGAGATAGAAGCAATGCTGCAAAGACAAAATATATGTAAAACATTTTTCCTTAAAGGGACAGTCTAGGCATCACAATCATTTCATCTCTCAGAATTGGTTGAAATGCCTGGAGTTCCTGATGGAGTCCCTGGCACTATCCCTCAATGAGTTTGAAACCATTTTCCAACAGTTTAAAGATGAAAGAGGGTTCCTGGACACCCATCTCCACTGGAGGTATGGCTAAGACATTAGATTATACACTTCTTTAATCATACCAATTTATACCAACGATGGGAAGCTGTGATAGGCTGAAAGTGGTCAGCTGACACTCTCAGCTAGCTACCACCACTAATTGCTACTAATGCTTCCTCATTAACCTGGGCAGCACAGGGGGGGGTGGGCTGCTGGGGACTCTTGTTTAGTGTTAAATCATTCAAAATGGTTTAAAGGAACAATCCAAGCAAACTAGAGCAAAAATAAATAAATAAAAAATAAATTTCAACTAGTATAATGTTTAGAGCAAACAGAAAGGGATCATCCCAAAATGGGACAGCCAGGTTTCATGGCCTGAAGAGTTACAGTGATGGCCTGCCATGAGCACGTAGAGGGTATAGTTGTGTGCCCCTGAACCCCATAGAAATTTTTTTTTATGATTGCAATACAATGCTAAAATTATACGAAATGTGAAAACAATGATCATGGTAATGATCCAAGTAAAAGTAAAACATGGCACACACTAGGAATCAAGAAGTAAGAGCTATCGAAGACCTGTTTCTTAGTAGTCAAGTAGTCATTGATTATATTAGTACAATGGCACCTGTCAAGGGGTGGGGTATATTAGGCAACAAGTGAACAGGTCAGTTCTTGAATGTCATGTGAATGTCATGCGTTGTAAGGAGGAAAAATGGGCAAGTGAAAAGACCTGTTTGAGTTTGACAAGGACCAAATAGTGATGGCTAGATGACTGGGTCGGAGCATCTCCAGAATGGCAAGTCTTGTGGGGTTTTCCCAGTATGCAGTGGTTAGTACCTACCAAAATAAACCAAGATATACCACTGGATAGCCTTATGCCTATCCCACGCATGCTTAAACTCCCTCACTGTGTTAACCTCTACCACTTCAGCTGGAAGGCTATTCCAGTATGTATTTTTGCCAGACAGTGGTGATATAGGCACAGATCCTTCAAAGTGTTAGGTCCCAACATGGGCGTCCGCAGGAATTTTTCCAGGGGGGGGGGGGGGGCATATTTATAATGACATCCATGCTTGGTCACTTTTTGACAGTGTCATGAAGGGGAGGAGCATAGTCATTATCCCATAAAGCCAAGGTGAATAGCATTTTCACAACTATGGTGTCAGGAATACATGTTTGTATTCCTGACACTATAGTGTTCCTTTAAGCAAATTAAAGAAACATTCTGGTCACCATAACAACTTCATCTAAATGAAAATGCTATGATTCCAGGAAGCCACTGAAGCCCCCACTCTCAACTGGTTTAACCCCAAAGGCTTCCTCCAGCTCTAGATTTCCAGGTCGCTCAGTGGTATTTGGCTTCTGAAACAGAGTGTCAGGAAGTGCAGATTGAGGTCAGGCATGGGTGCTAGATTGGCTAGAGTGGTCAGTTGATGCTCTAAGCCAATCGCTAGTTCCCGGTTCATAAAAATGTTTTTTTATGAATGGGGAGCTACTGATTGGCTTAGAGTGCCAGCTGACCGCTCTAGCCAATCAGCGACACCCCTCCCCAGCGGCCCTCTGTGCTTCCTGACACTCAGTAAATAAAAGTGAACACATTAACACTGATGTTTTTTTACCTGGGGAGATGAGAAGGTCCAAAGTTTCCCTGCCAGGCCCAGGTACCAAAGCCTTATGATGTGGTGTCCAGAGTAAAGTGGAGGGTTCACTTCACTTGTCCTTCCTGCTCCAATCTCCTTTTCTTCTCCATCATTTGACAAAGTCTTCTTTTTCTTCTGACACTGTCTTCTCTCCTCCTTGGCTCCTTCTGCTCCTTTACCTTTGTGCTCCTTCTGTCCCTTTCTGCTCCTTGCAGACCCTTCCCACTCCTTGCTGCCCCTTGCAGACCCTTCCTTCTCCTTGCAGACCCTTCCTGCTCATTTCTGTTCCTTCGCCTACTTCACCTTTGTGCTTCTTCTGTCCCTTCCTGCTCCTTGCTACTATTTTTTAGCTCCTTGCTGACCCTTTCTACTCCTTGCAGACCCTTCCTGCTCCTTGTTGACCCTTCCTGCTCATTTGTGCTCCTTCTCCTCCTTTACCTGTTGTGGTCCTTGCTGTCCCTTCCAGATCATTGCTGCCCCTTTCTCCTCATTTCTATTCCTTCTCCTTTCTGCTCCTTCTCTTACTTTACCTCCCTCATGCCTCACTTCGATGATCTGTAGGCTATCTCTGCCCCCCCATACCTCACTTTACTGATCTCTAGACTATCTCTGCCCCCCCCCCCCCCCATATGCCTCACTTCACTGATCTCTAGGCTATCTCTGCCCCCCCCCCCATATGCCTCACTTCACTGATCTCCTGGCTATCTCTGCCCCCCCCCCCATATGCCTCACTTCACTGATCTCTAGGCTATCTCTGCCCCCCCGCATATGCCTCACTTCACTGATCTCTAGGCTATCTCTGCCCCCCCCCCCATATGCCTCACTTCACTGATCTCCTGGCTATCTCTTCCCCCCCCCCCCATATGCCTCACTTCACTGATCTCTAGGCTATCTCTGCCCCCCCGCATATGCCTCACTTCACTGATCTCTAGTCTATCTCTGCCCCCCCCCATATGCCTCACTTCACTGATCTATAGGCTATCTCTGCCCCCACCCCCATATGCCTCACTTCACTGATCTCTAGGCTATCTCTGCCCCCCCCCCCATATGCCTCACTTCACTGATCTCTAGGCTATCTCTGCCCCCCCCCCCCCATATGCCTCACTTCACTGATCTCTAGGCTATCTCTGCCCCCCCATATACCTCACTTCACTGATCTCTAGGCTATCTCTGCCTGCATGTGTTGCTCCCCTGTGGATTCAGTCAGAGAGATGCAGGGATAAGATGCAGCTTCCTGTCCCTGTCTCTCTCCATACACCTACTGGCCGGCGCCGTTATTGCACTGTATTTTGAATTTCACACGAAAATCAGCAGAACAAGCTGAAAAATGCAGGCGGGGGGGGGGGGCAAGTGCCTCCCCTTGCCCCCCCCCGTGGACGCCCATGGGTCCCAATCCAAGGTCTCACACAGGTCTTTCTTTCACTGATTGATATGTAGACGTTTATAATATGAGTTCTGGGACATGATCTATTGGGAGATCAGTGAGATATCCAGGCAATTAGAGATATCGGAGATGCATTGAAATGGCTTGATTTGAGGGCATCTAGACCTCTTCTGGTGTGTCCTGGAAAAATGGCAGAGTTCTTGGTAGTTCTTGGTACTAAAAAATTAATTATTTAATTTAAAAAAAACAAAGCATTCTACCACAAAAAATAAAAAAAATAAAAAGCTGGTTAGATTGGGAGGGATCCAGAAATAACTATGGCTTTGAAGGTCCTTAAATCATGAAGAACATAATTTTATTGGAATATGTGTGTATGTGCTCTAAAACGTACAAAGGGTGAAGACATTTTTGCTGCAATGCCAAAACAGCTTTAGAGATAAATGGAAAGTGAATTTCCCTTAATATCTTCCCAACAATTTTTATTTGACTTAGCATTCCATGGGTACATCAGGGCAAACAGACATACACTAAAGTATGCTTAAAAGTGAGGTTCTTCCAATATGCCAAAAAAGGTGTTGGTGAACTGTTTTAGTTTTTTTTGCCATTCCATATAAATATAAATATATTCCACTGAAAGTTGAAGAAGGTAACTAATCAGTGCAGGAAGTGACAAGACAGAATGGAAAGAGAATGTGCACCGGCAATCAGGGGTTTTATTTTATTTTACATTTACAGTAAAATGAAACAGCTTTGAGGAATAATGTAATGTCAAATAATAGTGCAATGCCAAATAAAAACTCCCAATTTGCATAAATGTTTAGCTCAGTATCGCTCATTGTAAATATTGAAAAATGTTAGGCTGCCATCTAGTGGGAACAAATCAATTTGTTCTTAAAGGGATACAATTATTTCAGTGTGATGGACAATCCATTCAATGCCAGACAGGAAAGCATGTTTAATAAACCAATATTGACAGTACCTAGAAATTATCATAAATAATTATATGTTGCTGGAAACAAAGGTTTGGCCAAGGAGTAAACAATTTCACCTAAACACTCAGAAAACTGTTTTTTTTTTTTTTTTTTTAACAAAAAACTAAATATACATCCCCATTCTCAGAGGTATTGAGAAACTGGGGGCTGTATCCCCCATACTGCCCCCAGTTTCTGAGTATGGTATGTAGTGGACACATTTTGTGTGTGAACACTACAGTAACCCCATTCATTAAAAAAATATATATATCTTTTTTATGAATAGGACACTAATGATTGGTTTTGAGCGTTAGCTGACCGCTCTGGCCAAACAGCAGCGCCTCTGCCCGACGGCACTCTGCTCTTCCTGTCACTTCAGAAGCTAGATAACGCCTGAGGGACCTGGAGATCGAAGCTTGAGGCTGTCTTTGGAGTTAAACCGTTTGATTAAGTTGTTATGGTGGCGTAGTGTTCCTTTAAGTCTGAGTTTTGTGTGTGGATTGGAGTCTGATTGTGACTAGCTGTTGTGTGCGTGGGCAGGCTCTGCTATGTGCCTGGCAGTTGGTTATGCTTTTCATTTGCCTACATTTAGTCAGGAATAGAAGTATAATCTCTGGTGGTCCGGCGTGGAGCATTGTGATCTGCACGGATATCTGTTGCAGATCACTTTATGACTTCACGGTCCTGGCGCTCAGACCATGACTCAGAGCTCTGGCTGCCTCATGAGACTTGAGTCTATAGACAGAGAACTTCAAAAGAGCTCTGTAAATGGTCTGCCCATTCTTTTTGTATATTCAATAGTTACATCTTGTTGTATCTGTGTGTATATACACTAGCTATGTTTGTCTACACCAATTTCTTTGTTTGTTAGCTAAATGGGAATAGCCCATAAGAAGAAAAAGATAATAATCTTATTCCTATTTTGAGAGACTGATGAAATCCTGTACGTAAATTGTGTAAATGGGACTTCTTTGTGTCTTGTATATTAAATGATATAATATACATTAAAAAAAGTAATTTCCTGAGGAATGAGGGTAATAGACGACATAGTCCTTTGTCAAGTCATATAGATAGTTAAATCGCTGGTAGGGATAAGTCGTATAGATAGTTAAACCGCTGGTAGGGATAAGTCGTATAGATAGTTACATCGCTGGTAGGGATAAGTTGTATAGATAGTGATGTCGCGAACATAGAATTTTCGGTTCGCGAACGGCGAATGCGAACTTCCTCAAACGTACGCTAACCGGCGAACCGGGCGAACCGCCATTGACTTCAATGGGCAGGCGAATTTTAAAACCCACAGGGACTCTTTCTGGCCACAATAGTGATGGAAAAGTTGTTTCAAGGGGACTAACACCTGGACTGTGGCATGCCGGAGAGGGATCCATGGCAAAACTCTCATGGAAAATTACACAGTTGATGCAGAGTCTGGTTTTAATCCATAAAGGGCATAAATCACCTAACATTCCTAAATTACAATGGATATGGATTGACACCTGACATATGACATATTGACACCTTGACATATGGATTGACACCTGTCCTCAGAGACCTTGATACACACTGACACAAAGCAGAATAGGGAATGTTCCCCCTACATAGGGTCACTTGGCAGATATGGATTGACACCTGTCCTCAGGGACCCTGATACACACTGACACAGAGCATAATAGGGACTGTTCCCCCTACATAGGGTAACTTGGCAGATATGGATTGACACCTGTCCTCAGGGACCCTGATACACACTGACACACAGCGGAATAGGGACTGTTCCTCCTACATAGGGTCACTTGGCAGATATGGATTGACACCTGCCCTCAGAGACCCTGATACACACTGACACAGAGCAGAATAGGGACTGTCCCCCCTATGACAGTGAAAAAAGTTTTTTGTTTTTAAATGCACGCTATTGTGACACCAGATATAAGTGGTGGCACTGGGCAAGTGGGCACAGTATCCACTGTGAGTCTGACACACAGACGCTTGCAGACAACTAACTGCTATTCAATCTATTACAGTGAAAAAAAAGTTTTTGGGTTTTTAAATGCACGCTATTGTGCCACCAGATATGAGTTGCACTGTGCACACTGGCAGAGTACACGCTGTTGGCCTGACACACAGACGCTTGCAGACAACTAACTGCTAATTAATCTATTACAGTGAAAAATTTTTTTTTTTTAAATGCAAGCTATTGTGACACCAGATATGAGTGGTGGCACTAGGCAAGTGGGCACAGTATCCACTGTGAGCCTGACACACAGACGCTTGCAGACAATTAACTGCTATTCAATCTATTACAGTGAAAAAAAGTTTGTGGGTTTTTAAATGCACGCTATTGTGCCACCAAATATGAGTGGCACTGTGCACACTGGCAGAGTACCCGCTGTTGGCCTGACACACAGACGCTTGCAGACAATTAACTGCTAATTAATCTATTACAGTGAAAAAAGTTTTTTTGTTTTTAAATGCAAGCTATTGTGACACCAGATATGAGTGGTGGCACTGGGCAAGTGGGCACAGTATCCACTGTGAGCCTGACACAAAAGCTGGCAGGCAGGCAGGCAACTGCAATTAGATTACACATACGGTGCATCACTATGTATAGATAGTTAAATCGCTGGGAGGGATAAGTCGTATAGATAGTTAAACCGCTGGTAGGGATAAGTTGTATAGGTAGTTAAACCGCTGGTAGGGATAAGTCGTATAGATAGTTACATCGCTGGTAGGGATAAGTCGTATAGATAGTTACATCGCTGGTAGGGATAAGTTGTATAGATAGTTACATCGCAGGTAGGGATAAGTTGTATGGATAGTTAAATTGCTGGTAGGGATAAGTCGTATAGATAGTTACATCGCTGCTAGGGATAAGTCGTATAGATAGTTAAATCGCTGGTAGGGATAAGCCGTATAGATAGTTAAACCATTTTATTTATGGATAAAAGGTGTAAAGTTAAATTCTTCATTGAGGCCGTCTGGTGTGAGTGTTTTTGAAACGGTAGATCAATCTTGATTCCTTCACTAGCAAAATGTTATTGAAATTGCCTTTTCTGGTATTTAAAGTCAGTTTTTTCTAAAAAAAAAAAAAAAGTCAGGTGTGTAGGTCTGTAGGATCCCTATCATGGTGGTTTCTGACATGGTTAGAGACTGGAGTAGATACATTAGGGTTTGTGATTGAACAAACATCTTCTTAGTTGCTGGTAGGTTTTGCCTATACATTAGATCCCACAACTGCATGTTATTAAATATCTGACACGTGTAGAGCTGCAATTGCTAAACCTTTTGATCGTATATTCTTATTGGATTTTTGTACTTAGTACCATTTTTGTTGGTTTGATGAATTTCCAGGCTTTACAGTGTCCACATTTATATACTCCAGTAGTCTGTGTTAGCCATGTGGATTGTGCTTTAACTGGTTCTATATAACTGTGTACCAGGTAGTCCCTGAGATTCTTAGATCTGCGTGCTGTAAAAATGTGTTTTTTTTTAACAATGTGTTATTTTAATTAATAAAATTTATTTATTTTTCCTAATTTCTTCATTTGTTCCTCCTAGTCTGGAAGCTAGCTGGCACCCTTCTGTCTTTACACTACATCCTAGTCCCCCTGGTACAGCATTATCTTTATTTTCACTTACATAGTTTCCTTTTGGGGTTTTCCCCATTATTGGTGTACAAATTTGACCATTTGGCTCGACTTTATTTAGTTTTCCCGTTTTGTGGAACTACTGAATTTTTTGCACATTTATGCAGCCAGCATAAGAAAAAAGAAAACTACCAAAAAAGGACGGCATAGAACGCCCGCCGTATTTCACTGCAGGTTTACATTTTTTTTACTGTATTTAACTGGACACCTGGTCTACTGTCTACTGGTTGCAGAGCACAAGAGCTATGATGTGAGCATCATAGACTACCATCCAGCTTCCTGTGCGTGTATCATTGCATTAGACAGGCTGTGGATGCCAGGAAATTACATCAATTACATCAATCTGACTGTCTCAGTGTTACTATATAGTGGGAACTACCCATCACAAAGCTGCACTAAAATCTCTGCCCAGCCCTCAAGAAACATCAGTGTGAGAGTCAGTGATCACACCTACGAGCCTCTTAAAAGACCACCCCCCTCCAATGTACAGACGTTTAATAACTGACGTAAGAAGATTATTTGAATGTTATTTACTCATGTGAGTGGTTTCTATTAATTTTATTTCTGAAATCTTTTAGCAAAAGTGGTTCTCCCACTTGTATTATTTATTTTTTCTTCATTTAAAGAAATCAAGCATGCAACTGTTTGTTTGTGTATGCACATTTGCTGTACCCCATAATCATTAATTGGAGGGATGTACATTTCCCATAAACTTCAAGCACCTGATTATGTGTTCACATTGCACTTATGTACATGGTCGATATGATTATTTCTTACACTGATACCGGAGAAACTGACGGAAGCCAAGCACAGAGAGATGGACACAGGTTTCTTCAGGAAGGAAGAGATTCTTTATTCGGTTCACCGATCGGGACTCAGAGGGACTAGTGTCACCAAAATACAACAAGTTCTGAGCCCCGGACAATAGTGCAGGCTCCTTATATAGGCACATAACTCCTCCCATATTAAGCTCCACCCGCACATTCTCTTGACCAATCAATACAAATAAGAATTAACTTCCTGCTTGACCGCATGGCCTGTCCAGCACAATGGAGGAGGGGAATGCTACATCCGGTATTCTTGCACATACTCCGTACACTACTGATCGTATCTTGCCACGTGCAACCAACCGACCGATACGTCAGCATATGCACGTACACATGCCGCGTGGTAATCTCGGCCTACTAAATTTATTTTTACCGAGATTCCACCACATTCCCCCCTTTGATGCCTCTTGATATTTCACAATTACTTGAGGCATCACTTAACCTTGGTTTGCATATACCTCAGGTTACCATGAACCAGACCAGACTTTTCTATGATGTGAATCCCTCAACACTCCTCTTCCTGCATTGGTTCTCCCTGATCTAGAGCCTCATATTTATATATGGCCATTATCTGTGCTGCAGCCTTCCTTTCTGCTATATTTTCTATCAGGCTTTGCACAGACCTAACTACTAAGGGGATAAGACATGGCAGGAGTAGACACAACATTAAAATCAGTACTGAAAATCAGTACTCCGCCTACCAATGCCTTAAGCCCTCCAAACTGCTCATACCAGTTACCAAACCAACTACTTGGATTATACCCTTTCCATACCTGAGTAGGCACATGCGCTAGTTTAACCATATGGCTAGTAAGCTCAGCTATTGCTTGCCCTTCGTCATCTATTTGAAGACAGCAATTGCTCAGGTTAAACTTCCCACATACACCTCCCTCTACTGCCAATAGGTAATCCAATGCTAATCTATTTTGGTATACTGCTGTCCTCATCCTGGTATTATGCTTCGCTAGAAGATTGAGCGCTTGTGAGGTCTCATTAGTAATTATCTCACCGCCTGTAACCTTATAATGCGGTTGAGCATATAAATTGGGGTTCTGTATCCGAAAGTACCATCCTCTGCCCACGTGGCTGGCCCATAGTAGTCTATAATACGCTGGGGAGGCCATTCATCATCTTCCCAGGCGCCTATCTCTATGGGTCCCCTTCTCTTCCTATGATTCACATCATATACTTTAACACCCAAAGTCTCACCTGTTTCAAAAGGTAACAAGAAGAAGGATGGTTTGAGCATACCCAACACACATGCCCCTTCCCAGTCCTGTGGCAACTCCGAATAAACCTTCTTACCACAGATCCAATACAAATTTGCTGGGGCTCTCCAACTAGATGTGATAGATAAATCAAACCATACGTCCTTTAAATTGGCATATCTTGCAAACGGGTTAGATGGTTCTGAGACATTTGAAGCCGACCACCAAGTTGTATTCTTTGTATCATCATCATAAGCTTTTTGCCCTAGACAAGTTAATTCTCCTACAGAAGTATTAAACATCATTCCTTTCCTTGCTATGCAAACATAACCTATGATGGAGGTCTTTAATCTCCACTCAGATTTACCTCTAACACTCATCTGATAATTGGCTTGTGAAGATATTAATTGTTCAACTGCCTCAGAACCGGACATTACCTCCTTTGCTTCCCAAGGCCATTGGTCTCCCATGTTAGTACCTCCACACACATATCAGTTGGTTACATTAAGACTACCGGCAATACTCTCAGCTAAATCTATGAACAGGTTTTTAGCATTATGGGGGATCTTATTATCTATACTCATCTCTTCATAAAAAGAATGGAATACCTGATGAGTTTGGGAGGTTACAGTATCGGTCTCTATCCCTATAAACAATACTGTCCCAGGGTCTAAACCCGTCCCATATATTTGAAACCCAAATAAGTTACCATATCTATCTAAGAATTGGTCAGGATTATATATAAGAATATGGACTGGATTGCATTCCATAGACTTACAGTATGGATTGGTAGGCAACTTAGTCACAATTATATCCTTGTCTGCCCACCCCACACAAGACCAATATGGGCAAAAGTTATATTCTCTATTTGGGCATCTAGGACTCACATACTTATTTTTACTACTGGGACAAATATATTTATCATTAGACCCATACGTTCTCTCCCATCTAAGATCCCCACATACATTCCACGGCTTTCTATCACTTGATATTGCTTTGCATGCATCAAATAGCAGAACACCCGAAGAATGTACGGATTCTAACACCGTTTTGTTTATTAGGGTCCCCTGAGGATCTCCATTCGTGAGAGTCAACCAAATTGTACGGGGTTGATACTCTGGATTGAAGCACTTAGGTTCTCCTACTCCTAAATGGCATACACTATACTCTATATTTAAGTATCTACACCTAGACACTTCTCCGTTACATTCATACTGCGAATGCCAAATTAGGGTCTGGGAAATATGGTTACCTGTTCTTGTAGTCTTAATGCATACCTCACAGCTAGGAGTGTCGGTACCTCTACCTTCCTGAATATAAAAAGACATATAAATAAACATTATCATAAGCACATCTTTCGTCGGCCGCATCCTCAGTCTTCGTCCGTGCGATGGCACCTCAGCTTCCAGGATGTAAGGGCTGCAGGGAATGGAGTTCTGCTCGTCTTCACAGGGGTCCCTTCGAGACTTTCCTGGCTTTTAAATTACACGTCGGTGAGCGGACAGGCTTTATTATGGCAGTCTAAACACTCACTTACCAATCTCTGAAACAATAAAATTTGTAATCCACAAGGTTCCTCGTCACTCCGACTGAGTCGTGCGCTTTAACCGGATCTTGCAGGGATTCTCTGGATCTGGTGTAGCTTGCCAAGAATCTACCGCTGCTGGTTTAACCCTGGAGTGATGAATCCACGGAGTCACTTCGGCCACTTTTATCGCTGTAGGGGTAGACAAAAGAACAACATAAGGACCTCTCCACTTGGGCCCTAACGGTACATTATTCCACTCTTTAATCCACACTTGGTCTCCTGGATGGTAACTATGAACAGGGGGATAAATATTCACAGGTAATCTATCTTGTACCCATTTCTGTACCTCCTCCATAGTCTTACCCAACTCTACAACCTGCTGCCGGGTAATTCCTTCTCCCAACTGACTCAAATCCCCCCTTAAGTTACCAAGTACGGGAGGTGGACGCCCATACATGATTTCAAAAGGAGAGAGACCCATCCTTCTGGTAGGTGTACTGCGAATTCGCAACAGAGCTATGGGCAAAAGAACGTTCCACTTAAGTTGGGTTTCCTGACACATCTTTGCCAGCTGGTTCTTAATAGTTCTATTCATTCTCTCTACTTTACCAGAACTCTGAGGTCTATATGCCGTATGAAGTCTCCACTTTATACCAAGCATATGAGTCAGTTGTTGTAGGCACTGATGAACAAAGGCTGGTCCATTGTCCGATCCTATAGAGCAGGGTAGTCCATATCGGGGTATTATTTCTCGTAGCAGGAATCTCACAACTTCTCCTGCTTTCTCTGTACGAGTAGGACATGCTTCTACCCAGCCTGAATAGGTGCACACAACTACTAGTAGGTAGTGATGTCCACCAGATTTAGGCATTACTGTATAGTCAATTTGTAGATCGGACATATGGAGTCCCCCCCATATACTGAACTCCTGGTGGCTTTACTGGTCCTTGCCTTGCATTATTTTTAGCACACGTTACACATCTTCGTACAATGGCTTGAGTTAAGTTGGACAATCTGGGTATGTAGAAATGTTTTCTGAGAGATTCTTCTGTACTATCTCTTCCAGAATGTGTCCCGTTATGATAGTTTTGGACGATTTCTACCGCTAGTGATGCTGGAATAACTATTCTCCCATCTTCTAACTGATACCATTTGTTCTCCAAATACTTTCCAGGTTCAGTCTTTAACCACTCTTCTTCTTGAGCTGTATAAACTGGAGTCCATTGAGACAGTGGAGTTGGTATAAGAGCAGCTATATGTTCCACATATTCCTGTCTTCCTGATTCAGCGGCACGCTTAGCTGCATTATCTGCCATCCAATTTCCTTTAGTTACATCACCATCTCCTCTCAGATGCGCTCGACAATGTATAATACCGACTTCTTTCGGTTCCCATAATGCTTCCAATAGTTGTAAGATTTCAGCTGCGTACTTGATTTCTTTGCCCTCTGAATTCAATAGTCCTCTTTCTTTATACAAAGCTCCGTGGGCATGAGTGGTTAAAAACGCATATTTGGAGTCCGTGTAGATGTTCACTCTTAAACCTTCAGCCAATTGTAACGCTCGTGTCAGTGCTATCAATTCTGCCTTTTGTGCTGATGTTCCTTTTGACAGTGGCCGGGCTTCTATCACCTTGTCTATCGTCGTTACCGCATATCCTGCATAGCGAATCCCTTCTTTCACATAACTACTGCCGTCTGTATAATATTGGACATCGGGGTTCTGGATGGGAAAATCACGAAGATCTGGTCTACTTGAAAATACTTCATCCATCACTTCCAAACAATCGTGTTGACTTTCAGTAGGTTGCGGCAAAAGGGTAGCTGGATTTAAGGTACTGACAGTCTCTAAATGCACTCTTGGGTTTTCACACAACATTGCTTGATACTTGGTCATACGGCTGTTACTGAACCAATGATTGCCTTTGTAATCCAACAACGTCTGTACTGCATGTGGGACTCGTACATAAAGTTCTTGACCCAGAGTGAGTTTATCGGCTTCAGCTACCAGCAGGGCGGCTGCAGCTACGGCTCTTAGACAAGGTGGAAGACCACTGGCCACTGCATCCAGTTGCTTAGACATATAGGCAACAGGTCTTTGCCATGATCCCAAGTACTGTGTCAATACTCCCACAGCCATTCTTCTTTGCTCGTGTACATACAGGTAGAATGGTCGTGTGTGATCAGGTAGACCTAATGCTGGGGCACTCATCAAAGCCTTCTTTACATCTTCAAATGCCGTTTGCTGTTCTTGAGTCCATAAGAAGGGGTCATGTTCTGTACCCTTAATAGCTACATACAGAGGTTTTGCCAATATCGCGTAACTGGGAATCCATATCCTACAGAAGCCTGCTGCCCCCAAGAACTCTCGCACTTGTCTTCTATTCTTGGGTGTTGGTATTTGGCACACAGCTTCTTTTCTCTCTGGCCCCATTATTCTTTGACCTTCAGAGATATGGAATCCCAGATATTTGACAGTGGACAGACACAACTGAGCCTTCTTCCTAGACACCTTGTATCCTGCCTTCCAGAGAATGTGTAGTAGATCGTGTGTTGCTTGCTGACATATTTCTCTTGTGACTGCTGCTATCAACAAGTCGTCTACATATTGTAATAATACACACTCTCCTGGGATGGACTTGAAATCCAGTAGATCTTGACTTAGAGCTGAACCAAATAGGGTAGGTGAATTTTTAAACCCTTGAGGCAGTCTTGTCCAAGTCATCTGGCGTTTCGAGCCCGTTACAGCATTTTCCCATTGGAAAGCGAAGATACATTGGCTTTCTGCGGCAATTCGGAGGCAAAAGAAGGCATCTTTGAGGTCTAAGACTGTAAAATAGGTAGCCCCGCCCGGAATTAAAGCAAGCAGGTTATACGGATTGGGCCCAACTGGGTGTATACTGACAACCGCATCGTTGACTGCTCTCAAGTCCTGCACAGGGCGATACTCATCTGTACCGGGCTTTTGAACAGGCAGCAATGGGGTGTTCCAGGGGGAAGTACAGAATTTTAGGATACCATACCGTATGAACTTATCCAGATAAGATTGAATATTCTTCTTAGCCTTCTGCGGGATGTGATATTGCCGTAGGCTCACTGGATAAACCCCAAGCTTTAGTTCAATTCGAATAGGTGGAATATTGCGGGCCAGTCCTGGTGGGTTGTTCTCTGCCCAAACTCCTGGTAGGTTGAATAAGGATTCATCACTCTTAGGGTTTTGGCTAGTCAACGCTGTATAAAGTCGCCACTCTTCTTCCTTTGGTACATAGAAATTCTTCTTCCTTTGGTGCCCAGAATGTCATTTTAATGTATACATACTTTGAGGATGTTGGTGTTAAAATATGTAGGCTATTAATGCTGAATTAATAAGATTTATTTTATTTGCCTTACGGCCTGCAAAGATGCTTTAAATTATTAGGCAAGTTTACTGTAAATCAAAACATTGAGTAAACATTTATGTAACAAAATACGTTAAAATAATGGAAATTACTCCTCTTCCACAATAAGAAGGCAAAAAAAATTGAATTTTATGTCAAGACACGGAGGCTCATATTGCTTAACCCTTTCTTTACTGTCCACCAATAGCAGCAAAGTATATTAACAGTAAGAAAAAACAGTAACCATAGAGATAGGACACTCCCATATCCAGTCCCAGTATAATAGGCAGCACCTCCTCCTCCAATTTCTCTTTCTTTGCTGCTACCAGACAGATAAGTACCTCACTAATTACTTTTCTCTGCTGACATTTTGTACCATTCACTGGTTAATGTATGATTATATTTTGTATTTATTTGACCTTCTGTTGTATACCTTGTTTGAGCCCAGGGTCCCAGACCTTCCCTGTCCGGCTTTATCCTGCTCTACCTTCTCTGATTCCCTTGGTATCGCTCTAAACTTTCCCTCCATTACTCTGCCGGTCTGCCTGTCTTCTCTCCTATTACTGCGTTCGAATTTTTCATATGAACGCTGCATTCACCTGTTTGATGTGAACGGTCTGCCTGCCTATTCTCCTATTGCTACATTCGAATTTTTCATTCGAATGCTGGATTCACCTGTTTGATGTGAACCAGTCTGCCTGCCTATTCTCCTATTGCTGCATTCGAATTTTTCATTCGAATGCTGGATTCACCTGTTTTATGTGTTCCCCCCGGCGGCCATTTTCTATCAGTCACTTTGGCGCTCTTTTTCCCTCCGTTCTCCTTATCTGCCGGTCTGGACCCTGGTGAGCTCCCTCCTTTTTCCTCTGTTTACACTGCCTAGCCTGGGGTGATTAACTCCTGCTAGTTGCATCCTCCACATATTTAGCAGCTCTATTTTCTATTCACTACTCAGTATATATTTTGGTTGTCTCCCTATATATTATACTGCATATTATACTGCATATTCCCTGCATATAGATATATATATATATTTTATTTGGACCTGACCTTAGCCTCAGTTAATATTATTATGCCTAAACCTAAAGGGCTTGTCTCCCCTCTTTCCCCCTGAGGATAGGGATATACCCCAAGCGCTGGCTGACCCTATCTCTGCCAGATCTGGCCCCCCTTCTTCTGCGGGCGACCCTATGTCGGTGCCGGATGATGCCCAGGCCTTAGCACTGCAACGTTCAGTCACAGACGCCATTATGGCCGCCATGGGCTCAATGTCCGCAACCCTGTCTCAGACTATTTCTCAGGCTTTATTGGCACAACCTGTACCTGCAGAAGCGTCTGCCATGCCTACACGCTTAGCGCATTCCTGTGTAAACCGCCCAGGGGGCGACTCTAGAAAGGCTACGGCCAAATCTAAACACCTGATCCCTCCCGCCTCCAGAACCACCAAGACTGGTGTGAAAATAGCCACCCAAGATAGCGTGCCTGTGTCACGCAAAAGAGCCTTTCCGCGCCAGGCAGAACGGGCGCGGCACTGGAAATGTGCCAGAGCACTTACAGAGAGCGACTCCGACTCAGAAATCGGGTCTTGTGAGGAGGCTATTGATGAGTCCGGGGATGACTCTAAGAACGAGTCGGACGGGCAGGACACTGACCCATTTGCCCCTACCCTACCAGGATTGATAATTAATGACTCTCGCAGTGACTCTCCCGCTACCGCAGGTTCGACTCTCATGAACCGGCTGGAGAACCTATGTTTGACCCGGATGCTCTCCATCACCTGAGGTCGGCAGAATGGCTCCCAGCCGACCATGTAGCAAAATATCTTGAGAACTGGGTTAGGCGCCCTCTTAGCAAGACGGCACGCAACAAGCTCAGGGCAGAATGCCCTAGACCTCTTTATCCCTAATAAAGTCTGCGAGACACCTATTGTAGACCCTAAAATGACGCAGTTTCTTGCAAAGATGGGTTGGAATCCCCGTAAGGGTCTGGAATCTGCATTAAAGTCATGCCAGGACAAACACCTGGACATTTTTGGTCGCTTAGCAAAATTATTTGACCTGGCCGAGATGGCCAGAACTGAGAATAGACAGGTTGACCCGGAAGAACTCCGTGGTTGGGTGCAGAGGGCAATCTGCATAGCCGGTAGTGTGAACACTTCCCTGTCTATAGAACGGCGTAAAGCCATCCTCTTTAAAATCGAGCCCAAACTGGCCAACCTCGCCCTCACTGAGGCAGGCAAAGATGCTCAGGGCCAGCTGTTCGGAGACTCCTTTATCAAGGATCTGGGGCGCTTTGTAGGTGCTTTCACAGCCTTAGACAAGGCCCAGTCCTCCATGAGGAGAGTGTTTCAGGGACGGGTCTCTTCCAGGGCCGGCAGATTCAGGAGCCGTCTGTTCGGCCGATCTAATTTTAACCCCCGAGGATCGGGACGAGGCCACCAGAGGCCACCTTATCAGGACACGAGACACCAGTCTCCCTTCTTCCCATCTCGTGGAAGACCATGGCGCTCCAGAAGCTTCAGAGGGAACCCCGGTTCCAGACGCCCTTACGGTAAGACCACACCTAGTTCATGCTTTTTCCAATATCTGTGTAGGGGGCAGACTCCGTCATTTTTTACATGCCTGGTTAGAGATCACCTCAGATGCCTGGGTTGTGAACACGGTAAAGGGGTTCCACATAGAACTGGTAGACTCCCCGGGTTGCATTCCTCCCTCTCACCCTATGGTAATGTCAAAGGCAAACCGCGCCTTAATAGACAAGGAACTATTGTCACTCCACATGAAAGGAGCGATAGAACGGGCACCACTGAACCATGCTGGGGTTATCAGCAACATTTTCCTGGTGGAAAAGAAAGGCGGTCAGATGCGCCCAGTTATAAACCTTCGGGCCCTAAACTCCATAGTGCGCTACCGACACTTCAAAATTGAGGGAATCCACCTCCTTCGGGACTTACTCCTACGTGGAGACTGGATGGCAAAGTTAGACCTCAAAGATGCCTACCTAACGGTCCCGGTGACCGAGTCATCCAGGGACCTACTGAAGTTCCTATGGAAAGGTGGAACATGGCGATTCACATGCCTCCCGTTCGGACTCTCGTCTGCTCCGTGGTGCTTCACCAAATTGATGCGACCGACCATGGCTTGGCTGCGCAGTCGCGGGGTAAGGCCGATAGTCTATCTGGACGATATCCTCCTCATGGCACAAGATCGGGGAGTCCTCTTAGAACACCTTCAATGGACAATGGATCTCCTACGTCGCCTGGGTTTCTTGCTCAACGGGGAGAAGCCCTGCCTATCCCCGACCCGACACATGGAGTTCCTGGGGTTCACGGTCGACTCGGAAGCGGAGTCTCTCAGTTTCCCTCCAACCAAAATACGCTTAATCCGCAAGGAACTACGACGTGCCCTCACGAGACACCAGCTGTCGTTGCGACACCTGGCACGACTCATTGGACTACTGACCTCGTCCATCCAGGCGGTGTTCCCGGCTCCGCTCCACTACCGAGCTCTTCAACGCCTGAAGATAGCACACCTTCGCAAAGGGGCCTCGTATGCAGATTTGGTCCCCTGGACTCGGAATCCCAAGACAAGATGACCTGGTGGATCCACAACCTATCCGCCTGGAATGGCAAGGCCATCTTCGGCTCTCAGCCAGAGTTCACGGTGGACTCAGATGCGAGTCTCCACGGCTGGGGCGCACACTGCAACGGGGTGACCACTGGGGGTCGAGGGACAGATGCAGAGTCCCGACTCCACATCAATGCCCTAGAACTATTAGCTGGTTCCTTCGCGATCAAGAGCTTTGCGAACGGCACGGCCAGTGCATGCATCAGACTGCGTATGGACAACATCTCAGCGGTCCGGTATGTCAACCACCTGGGCGGCACACGCTCAGCGATGTTGGCCCGCTTAGCGAAAGATTTCTGGACCTATTGTCTAGCCAGGAACCTGAGGGTCCAGGCGGAATACCTTTCTGGCCTTCACAATACCCATGCGGATTGGAGCTCACGCTATCTCGCAGACACCAGCGATTGGAAATTGGATACAGAGGTGTTCTCCACTATCTCGTCCCTTTGGGGGCCTTTCTCTATAGACCTCTTCGCTTCCAGACTCAACACCCAACTACCCAGGTTCTACAGCTGGCGCCCGGACCCGGCCGCGGAGACAGTGGACGCATTCCTACAGGAATGGCCCGACTCACGCCTTTACACTTTCCCGCCATTTGCCATGCTCCCCCGAGTGCTACTCCAGGTACGGCACCAGATGGCGGATATGGTCCTGCTAACCCCATTCTGGGGTACCCAGTCGTGGTTCCCTCAACTCCTGGAACTGGCAATAGACGTTCCCGCTCTTCTGCCGCCCAACCGGGACCTTCTGCTGAACCCGATGGGCCAACAACACCCCCTCCTACTGGACGGATCATTACGGTTACTGGCATGGAGAATTTTGGGGGACCCTGGGAAGTCCCAGGAGTTTCGGACACAACTCGACGCCTCTTGGCTGACGCATGGGCTCCCGGCACTAGACGCTCATATCGGACCGCTTGGGGAGCTTGGGCTGGTTGGTGCCTGGTTAGGGACCTGGATCCCGTGGCGGCTCCTGTGACGGCGATACTACTCGGACCTCACCTTGCAACAACTCTCTGCCAAATTGGTATGCCTGTTCTGCCTCATTTCATGTCAACGAGTCTCGGAGGTACGTGCCCTGGACCATGATGCGAGATCCTTCACCCCGGATGGGGCGACATTCAATATCTCCAGAAGGACGAAGACGGCCATACGCTCAGTCTCTTACCCGAGTTTTCCGTCTAACCCACTGTTGTGCCCAGTGACCTGTTTGAAGGAATACGAACTTCGAACGAAGGCCCATAGATCGGACCCAACGCCTCAACTTTTCCTCGCGACCCGTCGACCATTCACCCCTGTATCCAGCACGACTCTGGCTCGTTGGGTGAAGTGGATTATGTCGCAAGCGGGGGTGGATACATCCATCTTTAGCGCCCACTCCACGTCCATGGCCTCTTCGGGGGCACGCCTGGAAGACCTTATGAGTATGGCGGACTGGTCCAGAGAATCCACCTTCAGGGAATTCTACTTCCGACCTCAACCACACGTTTTCTTGTCGGTCATTGCTCAGCTTTAAACTAGCAATATGAGCCTCCGTGTCTTGACATAAAATTACATGATTTTGCTATTTCATGACGAAAAGTCATGATTTTATAAAAGACACGGAGGCGAGTATTGCCCCTCCCTATTACTTATTTATATAATTTCCCCCCCCTGTCATTTCTCGCTTCGGGCGGTAAGTATAACATTGCCTTCCATGAATGTATGACTTATATGTACATCTGACTCATGACACTTCACATACATGGGGACTCTTGACTCAGGTACGAATGGGGGTACACTAACGGGTGGCTTGGTTTCCAATGTATCGTATCTTGACATGGGCAAATAGTGTTAGTACCGATTTAACCTTTGGGCTCCTGTCATTATGTCTTCACAGGTTGATCCACTTCTAAGCGCATCGCATGAAGGACGTCTCTATGCTCAGGACTTCCACAAGTTAGCTGAAGTTCAAGAGTTGACAAAGAGATGGACTCCCTATGGTTAAAGTTTCACCATTCGTTCCCGGTTTTGCCTATGTTCGAGGGCATCCACTGTTCCTGTATCAACAAGGACTCTGGGCCGTGGCCCTTCTAGTGCTGGACTGTTTCCTGACTTCCGGTTTCTGTTGGCGGGTAGCATCTCCAAAGAAAGAGGAATTGGAGGAGGAGGTGCTGCCTATTATACTGGGACTGGATATGGGAGTGTCCTATCTCTATGGTTACTGTTTTTTCTTACTGTTAATATACTTTGCTGCTATTGGTGGACAGTAAAGAAAGGGTTAAGCAATACTCGCCTCCGTGTCTTTTATAAAATCATGACTTTTCATCATGAAATAGCAAAATCATGTAATTAATGCTTAAACTATACATTTAGGTAATACACCAATTTGTTGAAAGAAAAATTAAGGAAAATGGTTGAGAGAAAAAAAAATTGTTTATTTTTTGCTTCTTATAAACATCTTATTCATTAGTCATTAAGCAGATAGATAAATTGTGCAATGAGAATGGAGTTGTCACATTTAAGACAAAATATAATATAAAATTATAAAATAAGTTGGGATTTCACAGTGAATATCTTGTGTGATTCATTTTTTTGTTGTTGTACAAGATAATTCTATGGGAGTTCTAGTACTTAAATTACAAGATAGCAATATGCTTCGTACTGTTTTAGCCAGCTGTGAAAAAAAATAATCTTCCCTAGCACTCAAATGGTTAAATAAAATAAGAGACAAAGTTAAAATATAAGCATATAGATACAGTAGATTATCAAATATATATGAGTGTTTGAATTAACTATAAATTTAAAACGTCTGATTTAAATAATTTTCCCTTTGTTTGGTTTGTGACTAGAAGTCTACAATTGGATTTAGAAATATACATATTTTTATGTACAAGTTTCAATACTAAATCTGTTCAGAGGGGAACTAAGCATGCCTGCTTAAATTGAATGCAAACTCTAATTATTCATCATTGTGTATATTTCTGATTGCATCCATTAATCTGTCCATGATTGGGACTGGACCTGAATAATCGTTGGTTTGTATATCTTCCAACATCTTCTGATATTGAAGTGGTAAGTCGTTCTGCTTTGCCCCCATGCACATGACCTGTTAATATAAGGGGGAGGAAAAAAGCATTAAAAAGGCATTTATTAGTATGAAACAAGTACTCTTTAACACCTTTATGTGTATTGTTGAATCATGCAGTTCAGTTTAGCTGCTGCACTGTGGCTTTAAACATCATTCTGATGACCCAATATCAACTGGTCCAATATCACTAGACCACATAGACATTTAGGGTACCTAGTGTTTAATCAGGTTATAGCTCACGTGTTTCCACCAAACTCTGAGGTTAGACAATGTTACAAAAGCCAGCACATGACTCAAATTGTCTGACAGAAACACAACACAGCAATCCCAAATGAGAATACCGTATATACTCGAGTATATACGGTAATATGAAATCTATATGAATATTGTCCTGGCCTGATCCCTGCAGCACATCCAAACTTCCCACCGCTTTAGAAATATTGCCTTTGAGTCTTCATGTTCTCTATTTTCTGTTTGCTTAGAAGTGCTTAGTATGTTGTAGATAAAGCTTTCTTTTTTAGTTAGTCTGATAAGAAGTGCAGGAATGTTTGCCCTATGTAAACTTGCACTACATCATGTAAAACCCATGATTATTATTATTATTATTATTGCCATTTATATAGCGCCAACAGATTCCGTAGCGCTTTACAATATCATGAGAGGGGATTTAGATATAAATAGGACAATTACAAATAAACTTACAGGAACAATAGGTTGAAGAGGACCCTGCTCAATTGAGCTTACATTCTATAGGAGGTGGGGTGTACAACACATTAGGACAGGAATTTGCAATCAAATAAGGTGGACTGCCCTTTAGGAGAGGGCAAGAGACAGGTATGTGAGGTAGGGGTTATTCTTGGAGGCCATAAGCTTTCCTAAAGAGATGGGTTTTAAGGCACTTCTTAAAAGATGCAAGACTAGGGGAGAGTCTGATGGCGGTTGGCAGGCTATTCCATAGGAAGGGAGCCGCCCGCGAGAAGTCCTGCAAGTGCGAGTTGGCCGTACGAGTGCAGTACGGCTATTGGGAAGACCAATCAGGAGAGGGTTACAATAATCCATGCGGGAAATTACTAGAGCATGGACAAGCTCCTTGGTAGTATCTGGTGCAAGAAAGGGGCGGATGCGGGCTATGTTTTTAAGATGGAATCTACAAGATTTGGCAACATGCTGGATGTGAGGCTCAAAGGTGAGACCAGAGTCAAGTATGACGCCAAGACAGCGCGCTTGCAAAGATGGACTGATGTTGGTACCACAAACTTGAAGGGAGAGCGAAAGAGGAGGATCAGTATTAGGAGGAGGAAAGACAAGGAGCTCAGTTTTTGAGAGATTGAGTTTCAGAAAGCGGGAGGACATCCAGTCAGAGATGGAAGAAAGGCAAGCAGTGACACGTTGCAGGACAGAAAGGGGAGAGGTCCAGGGAGGAGAGATATAGCTGCGTGTCATCAGCGTACAGGTGGTAGCGGAATCCAAAAGAGGTAATAAGTTTGCCAAGAGAGGCAGTATAAAGAGAAAATAGAAGGGGACCAAGGGCGGAGCCTTGGGGGACTCCAACCGAGACAGGGCGGGGGGAGGAGGTATCATTAGAAAAGGAGACACTGAATGAGCGTTGGGAGAGATAAGAGGTAAACCACGAGAGGACAGAGTCACAGAGACCAAGTGATTGAAGAGTTTGAAGAAGGAGAGCATGATCAACGGTGTCAAAGGCCGCTGAGAGGTCAAGAAGAATTAGTATGGAGTAGTGGCCTTTGGATTTAGCTGTGATTAGGTCGTTAGTAACTTTGATAAGGGCAGTCTCAGTAGAGTGGAGAGGGCGGAAGCCAGATTGAAGGGGGTCAAGGAGAGAGTTGGAATTGAGGAAATGAGACACACGGGTAAAGACAAGTCTTTCCAGAAGCTTTGAGGAAAAAGGGAGCAGGGATATGGGACGATAGTTAAAGAGGGTGGATGGGTCGAGGGATGTTTTTTTTAGTATAGGTACTACAGTGGCATGTTTAAGGTCAGCAGGGATGATGCCAGAGGAGAGCGAGCAGTTGAAGATGTGTGTTAGAGAAGGCACGAGACAAGTGGAGAGAGATCTGATAAGGTGAGATGGGACAGGATCGAGCGGGCAAGTGGTGGGGCGAGAGGAGCAAAGAAGAGCAGCCACCTCTTGGTCAGTAGCTGGGGAGAATGTCTGAAGGGTAGGAAAGGCATGATCTATGTGTGGTTGAGAAACAGAAAGGCAAGGAGGGGAGAATTCTTTCCTTAGCTGTTCAATCTTGTCAGTGAAGTAACATGCAAAGTTATCAGCAGTAAGGTTAGTTTTGGGGGTGGCCACAGCAGGGCGAAGAAGAGAATTAAAGGTGTCAAAGAGACGCTTGAGGTTGCGAGAACATGAACTAATGAGAGAGGAAAAATAGGACTGTTTGGCAAGGGCAAGGGCTGCACTGTATGAACACAATATGAATCTATAATGGAGAAAGTCTGATTGGGTACGAGACTTCCTCGTGGCGCTGCAGTGTTCAAGGCAGATGTAAGAGTAGAGTTATATATGGAGATGGCCAGTGAAGGACAGGAGAGGGAAGGGATGGACAGCAGTCGTGAATTAATGTCAGCTGACAACTGTTGGAGATCAAGAGAATTAAGGTCCATCCTGAGTTGAGGGGGGTTAGGCTGAGGTTGTTGGGTGAGGGGGTATGCGAGAGCAAATGATAAGAGGTGGTGATCAGAGAGTTGATATGGAGTGTTGCAGATATTAGATACTGTACATGCATAAGTGAAGATTAGGTCAAGGGTATTGCCAGCTACATGGGTGGGAGAATGTGCCCACTGCGATAGCCCGAGGGAGGAAGTAATTGAAAGTAGTTTAGTGGCTGCAGAGGACAAAGGTGGGTTTATAGGAATATTGAAGTCCCCGAGAATTAGGGATGGAATGTTAGAAGAGAGGAAATAGGGTAGCCAGGCAGCAAAGTGGTCAAGGAAGAGAAGAGGGGAACCAGGGGGACGGTAAATAACAGCAATGTTAGCAGAGAAGGGTTTGAAAAGGCGAATTGAGTGTATTTCAAATGACGGGAAAGAGAGGGAAGGGGGGGTGGGAAGAGGTTTAAAAGAGCAGTGAGGGGAGAGGAGAAACCCAACACCATCACCTTTACATTCAGAGTTTCTTGGGTTGTGGGTAAGTTGGAGACCACCGAAGGACAAAGATGCAGGGGTGGCAGTGTCAGAGGAGGAGAGCCAGGATTCTGTTAAGGCTAGTAAATCTATGGAACGAGAGATGAAGAAGTCATGGACAGCAGTGGATTTAGTTATATTGCAAACAGAGCGTGCGTTCCAGAGGGCAGTATTGAAGGAGGATTTAGAGGAACATGAGATGGGTATGAGATTAGTGTGGATCCTTGGGTTAGTATGTGCTGAGTTTGTTGAGAGGGGACTGGGGTTTGGAGAGACATCACCAGCTGCTAGGAGCAGAAGGATAGAAAGGAAGTGAAGGTGGGAGTAGGATTTGAAAGTTTTGTAGGAGGGTATGTATGTAGAGGATTTAGGAGGAGTTGGTGGAGATAGGCTGGAAAGGTATGTGTAGAGTGCATGGGATGAATAGAGAGGGGAGGGGAGTAAGGTGGAAGTAATGATGATGGTGTTGCCAGGGACAGGTGAGTGAAAGGATCGGGATATTTTAGTGATGAGAGAAGTTAGTGTTAAAGTGAAAAATAGAAGGGAGAACATTAAAGAAAATGTGTATTATATAGATATCTAGATCATATATACAAACACACACAAATATCAATGAGTGTTTAAGCCAATGTAAGGATGCAGTGTGTTAAATGAATTCAGGTGAGGAGAGGTTTAGTGAGGTTTAGTGGTGTGTTAAGGAAACCAGCTGATGTGCACTATCTATAAGTAAGTTGTTGACCATGGGGTGGGATGGTGTGGGGAGGGTAGGGTGGGCAATCTTCCAGAGATGATACCTCTGCTCTGAAGATTCAGCAGGACTTGGTTGCTTGGGAGTGCTGGGTGTTAATGCTTTTTTAAGGGGCCCAGTCTGGTCCTTATTGAAGCCAAACTGCATCATCAAGGAGTTTGGGACGCAAAATATCTGTTACCAGAGAGCGATCTTCTTCCTCAGTTAAGGAAATAACTACAGTAAAGCTACCAAGGAGAGAAGTAAAGAAGTAGGGTCCCTTCTGTTAGGTTGGGCCACAATTTACAAAGAGATCACGATTACCTGTAGTGACCACCATGGTCTGAAAAGGGTCTCCTGCATACCCGCCTGTATTGGGTGTGTAAAATTCCCATGAAAATAAAATGTGTGATATTCACAGAAAGAATTGTCATTTTGGTTTATTAATTTGTTCCAAAAATAATTTTTGTTCTTTCTTAAATTTGTTAACATACCTATTAGGATCACGTGAAATTCCTTAAGTTTTTTTGTTTATTTAACTAATTTTGTTTAACCATTAATCTCATGAAAACGATTGCATCACAATTATCCATCATTAAAGTAATAATAAGTCCCTCACTGCACTATGAGCGAATGGTGTTCATTTGCCCAAAAATGAATGTATATGTCTAATAAATAAAACCAGTGAATGCAACGGAGGTTGGTGTTAAAATGGTTAAATTAAAAGTTTAAAAATGCTGTCAGTTAAATAGCCAAATACATACTTTTTTTTTTTTTATTCTTAATTTTTTTTATTTTGGTGCAACATTTTGATTTGGTTGTCTGCCTGCGTTAGTGGAGGTGAGCTGTTGGTTATAGGTGGCTTGTTTGGGTTGGTTACCCCTAGCCAAGGGGAGTGCGGGGGGGGGGAGGGTTATCTGGCGCCCTGTGGTTGGACGTGTAGTGTGTTGTCTCTCATTGGTTTAGAGCTTAGGTATCCTCTACCAGTGCATCAGTAGCCTAAAGTGTTTGGGTTTTTATAACAAGGGGTAACGAGTTAAGAAAATAAAACATAGGTAAAGTCTCTGTAAGAAGATGTTGTGTGCAACAGTCACGTTGACAAAGCCTGCGGTATTTGTCTGCTTCAATCATGGTACAGGGTGTTGTGATCTGCTGGGTCTTGGTTCCGGCTGGGCGGCATTCCTGGGGTCTTGTGCCGGGTTGGGTAGTCTCAAGGTGGTTAGGAGGGTAGGTGCTTCCTCCACGGAGGTCAGGACATGGGTAGTCCCGTCTTGGGTTACCTCCAATGTCCCGTTAGCGCCCCATTTGTATGCGATTCCTGCTGCTCAGAGTTTTGTAGTGAGTGGTCCATAGGATTTGCGCCACATAAGGGTGGCTTTTGATAAGTCCTGGAAGAGCGTTCTCAAACAGCAGTGGTGTCTTGCCTTTCAGCCCCGCCATTATATGTAGTTTGTCTTGCACTGTGGCACATCTGAGAATGACGTCTCTAGCCGTTGGGGACTTTAGGTGGGGAGGGGTAGGCAGGCGATACACCCCATCTACGGTCGTTTTCTTAACCGCTGTGTGTGGGATTATTGTAGCTAGGAGGCGTCTGGTGTGGTGCCGATATCTCCGCGGGGATGCCCCTGATTTTAAGTTAAGAGCGTTCCATGTTTGACATTTTGAATGACAGGTGCGTTTGTTGTTGCTGGATTTGTTTGATGAAGTCTTCCATTGCGTTTATGTGAGCGTGTACTGTCACTACTTCAGCCTCTGTGGCTCTCACCTTTTCAGTGACCGTGCATAGTTCTGTCTTGAGGAGGGCTGAGTCAGCTGCTAGGAGTTTGTGGATTTCTGCTAATAGGAGCTTTAAGTCACGTTTGGTGGTTGGTGCAGAGTCGTCTGGGGACTCCAGCAGCGGTTGCAGCGGTGCTTGTGAATGCCCTGGTGAGTTAGGCCTGGGTTGTGGTGGGTTGTGCTCCCTTTCTGGCTGTGCTTCCCATGGGGGTCCCTGTAATTCTGGGCTTTGTTGTGCCTGGGTGTGTATCTTCTCTAGCTGCGGTGGTTGGTGCTGCCCAGAGGGTTCAGACCCCTGCTGGCCTGTTTTGGGTGTCTGAGGTAGCTCAGGTGAATCTGGCTTTTGTCGGGTTGTGGTAGATGTCTGGGTAACCTCTGGCGTTGCTGCCGGGGGTGTGGGTTTAGGCTGGGTGGGTTTTTGAAGCAAAGTCCCGATATCCCTGCCCCCGGCCGTACCTTGTGGCTTTTGTGACCGGCGTCCCATCGCTGGTATGTGAGCCTGAGTGTTGGATAGGTCCGGGGAGTAGGAGGTGTCTGTGTGTTCCGCCGGGTATCTGCTCAACAGGTCCTCTAAGCCCTGGATGGTTGGGGTGTAGTAGGCCCCGATCTTGCATCTCTGTTTCTGCAGCCTTTGTGGTTGAAAAAAAGGAATCGGGAGACGTGGCTCTTCGCGCTGATGCCGGTCGTGTATGTGGCGATGCTGGATGGGTCAGGGAGAGGCTAATATTTGGTGGTTTTTGTCCGCAGATTGAGGGAGCTGATTAAAATGGCGTCCGTTCGTGTCGGCTTGCTAGCCCTGCCCCCAAATACATACTTTTTGTGACTACTATGAAAGTTCTAACCTCATCATGCCAAATTTTACAAAGTTTTACCTTTAAAACTGTAATTCACTCCTGGCAATATTTGTTGTATAAGTTCTAAAAAATTTGCAGAAATCATAGACATATTATATTGGGCTTTTAACAATGATGACTAATTAGTGAATCTATTTTGAGACATGTTTCTTGATCTGCACTTGTACACGTAGAAATTCCTAAAGGCAAAACTGAACCTCCCCCCCCTTTTTTTCTTTCTTTTCTTTAAAATGTTATTCATGTTTAATGTTTTGCTATATATACAAATGGGGTACCAAAAGGAAATACTGTTTCTCCTTTAACCCCTTAAGGACCAAACTTCTGGAATAAAAGGGAATCATGACATGTCACACATGTCATGTGTCCTTAAGGGGTTAAAGGAACACCATAACACTAGGATTACAAATATGTATTCCTAACGCTGTAAGGTCTCCTTATTTCGTTTAGACATCCTCAAACTTAAAAAAATATATATTATTTTTACTGATTTACTTCCTATTTTTCCACCATCACTCCTCCTACCGCAATGTTTCACTGCCTTCTTGTCCAGTCCAATGCCTCTCATAGAGAAGCACTGTGGATGAGAAGCACATGCTCGACAAGCGCCATGTGCACATCAAGTCAAATGCTTTTATAAGAAAGCACTGAATCCAATTATCAGTATTTGATAATATTCAAGTCAAACTCAGTTATGGTTTTAACGGAGTAAAAGAGAATAGATGGTCTGGCGAGACATGAGAGATGGCAGTGTCACATAAGGGTTTGGAGAGCTCCCCTCATGGGGGTTAGGCGAATTGCAGACGGTAGATGGGGGTGGCAGCCCAAGGCCTCTCCCGTTTCCAGCCGGTTATTCGTCCTTCAACTCTCCCTGTCCCCTTTCCTTACCCCCCTACTTTTTTTCCCTTCATCTTCTTTCTTTCTCATCTCATTTACCTCTTTCCCTCACTATCTATTATTACTTTTACTCTTTTACCATCCAGGACAGCTGTAATGCAGTACCGAACAGGCTTTACTTTGCAGCTTGCGGAATGTGTTGGCAGTCGACAGGTGCAGGAAATTCTTCTAATGGGACGGGACTGCTACTTTTAACCAGTTCACCCAGTTTTCCATATGGCTAATATATACCACAGGGATTGAAGACTGTCTGATCCGCAATCAAACACGTAGAGCTGGGGTTTCATACATTACGATAGTGGGGTTCATTATATCTACAGTTTAGCGGCAAGGTCATGTTTGAAAGACAGTTTTCTTAGGCCATGCAATGGATACATGAACATTCTCATGGAAGGAACTCCTCAGTGATTTTAGTGCAGCAAACAGCCCTGAGTAAACTATAAGGCTTAAGCACAGTGGCACTGGTATACAATTGTGGATACTTCATGGATCCCTGCTTGAGGTGGTGTCCTGACCCCCATGAGTTTAACTGCAACACAAACCGTTCAAAGAACTTCCTTTTTCATGTGGGTTTTATGGTCTTCTGTTATCCGTGTTATGGGTTACATTTGTTCATATTTTGCACTCTTACCACAATGTCATCTCACTTTAATGATGTACTCTTTGTATTTCTCTAACAATATCCACTAAAAAAGAGGTTGACAGAAAAAACAAAAACAAACAACTCCGTGATGTCGGGAGTACCGGTAGAGGCTGTCTGAAAGACAGCCGCTAGAGGTGTGTTTAGCCTTACAGTCAAAAAGGTCATTTTTTAGATTACAGTGCTAAAAATGTCACAGCCACTGACACCAGATTACTTAATTGAGATGAAGTTATCCAAGTCCCTTTAGTGTCCCTTACATATAATATGTATGGGTGTACGTAAGCAAAACGGTTAAGTTGTGGTAGAAGAACATATGGCAAAAAGTGCCAAAAGGACGTTGATCAAAAACAAGTTACATCTCAAAAAAAGCCTTGGTCCTTAAGGGGTTAAGAAAATGTAAATGTTTCCCATCACGCATTTCAACACATGTTCTAAATCAGTGGTCCTCAAACTCCGAATCCCCAGATGTTGCTGAACTACAACTCCCATGATTCTCTGGCTATCTATGCAATTCAAAGAATCATGGGAGTTGTAGTTCAGCAACATCTGGGGGGGCGGAGTTTGAGGACCCCTGATCTAAATTAATAAACAATGCTACCATAACAACAAAGCACAAACAACAAAGACACACATTTATTGTTTTTTAAATGAATACAAAGGATGTAGTTGCTCTAGCTATGGCTTGGCTCAGTGTCATAGTTTATACACATACCTGTTTGTACTGGGGGGACGTGAGTCCGTAAACACATTTATTCATTTGGTAGCACCGGCAGATGAGATCTCCTCCCGCTGTCTGGACTTTAATCTCAATTGGTTCATAAATGCCCTTGTGAACACCTTCCTGTCTACAGAACAAAAGCCAAACAATTTTACTGGGATGTTTTAACAGGATACATCAAATAAATGAGACGGTCAGCAAGGTATAGGAATCTCCAACACTAGGGAAATGATGTATTACTGGTCCTTAGAGGTGGCTGTACTTAAACATAAACATGCATTCCTCTCCCTATAGTGTTAAGAACACATGTTAGGTCCCCGTCCACCACCACCTCACCCTTTTAAATAGCACTTTTAAATAGAGTTAAAACTTACTTTTATTCCAGCGCCGCGTGGGTTTGCTGGTGATGGCTCCGCACCCGTTCCGTCTCCATGGCTTTAATCATCAGAATTGAATCTCAGCCAATCCAATGCTTTCCCAGAGGAAAGCATTGGGAGGCTAAGGTGCACTTTGGCAAAATGCCACTCTGCGCCAATCAGCATCTCCAACTTTGTGCAGTATTATCCATTTACTTACATGTCCAAAGAGTTCAAAGAAGAAATGCCCATTTTCCATACAACACCCCAGACTTCATCTCCTTCACTCTCCACCACAGTAGCCACTCCTCCGTGCCACCTGGAACTCATGTTACCTTCAGAGGTGCCAAAAGCAAGCTTGAAATTCTGAAAGAAAAAGGAGCCATGTCTGTTTAGAACGATCAGGTGTGTGAAGACTGCCTTAGCAAGCATAGTAACAACAGGTAAATTAGAAACCTAACCTTACTTCCCATCCTCTACTCCACATTGGATTTTACAGCCCATTGTTCCCATTGTTATGAGGTGCAAATCCTACTTGTTCTCTAATTGCACTTTCAGCTTTTTCAATATTCTTTTTTACATCTCTGTGTTAATATTGACATACCTGCAGCTTTCTTCTCAGTAACTCAGATGATATTGTAACTACACTATGTCAGTTGCATCATGGGGTACACTTAGTTACACTATCTCAGACGCCTAACCACACTCAGGGCTGGCCTTATGCCATTAGGCTCCCTGTGCGAAAAGTCTTCACATCGCGCCCCCCCCCCCCCCCCCCCACCAAGTTGCCTGTATACAGTCACACACACAGGCACAGGCAGACAGTCACACAAACAGTTACAAGCAGACAGTCAGACATGCTCAGTTACAGGTAGACATTCAGATACGCTCAGTTACATGCAGACAGTCACACACACACACAGTTACAGGCAGACAGTCACACATACTCAGTTACAGGCAAACAGTCACAGAGCCAAACACACAGTTAAAGGAAGACAGTCACACACAGTTACAGGCACACAATCACGAACAGTCACACATACTCCATTACAAGCAGACAGTAATACACACTCGGTTACAGGCACGCAGACACTCACGCTGATAGGCACTCACACTCCGTTAAAGGCAGACAGTCACACATACAGGCACAAACAACAGTACAGCTACACAATTGGAGTCACACACAGTCAGTCACACACACAGGCAGACAGTCACACACACAGGCAGACTGTCACACACACACACACAAACACAGACTTACCTTTTTCCATTATGGCTGGAAGGGGGAGTGGATGCAGTTGGTTGTTGGGGAAGCACGGACTCCTTGATTCTTCTCTCTTCCTGTGCAGCGGTTACCAGGGGCTTTGGGTAGTTATTAGCCCCGCCTCGCGATAAGCCCCGCCGCTCGTTATGCCCTGCCTCGATTTTTTATTTTTTTAATAAACCCGGGTGTAGATTAATTAATCCTCCACCCGGGTACCTGTTTTATCTCCCCTGCACTCCTGTCACCTGCCACATGGCGCCCCCTGGTCCATGGCGCCCTGTGCGGCCGCACAGCTCGTACACCCCTAAGGCCGGCCCTGACCGCACTATGTCAGTTGCATCATGGTATACGCCTAACTACACTGTCAGTTGCATCACGGCATACCACTTAGCGGAAAAAAAATATTTGCATAATATTACACAAAAATATAACCTTCTACATATTTTTATACCACTACTGAAACCTGTATAAAACATACCTGCAAATTTCTCCTAAATAATGCCTGGATTAACTCCATTAATTCTAGCATATAATGTAATGCTAACCTTAATTTCAACCTTAACCAAATACTAAACCTAGCCCTACTCCAGGACGTCAAGGCACAGTGTGTGACAGCCAAATCACAGTGTTTGTATGTCTTAGCTGCCAGTATGGGTCTTCTAGTATTTTATTAAGATATCCTTGGCTCCTATTATGCTGCACTTTTTCTTTATTTCCCTCAGCAGCAAAGAAAAATAATATTAAATCAGTATAAAAAGAAACCAGTAAATAACATGAGAGGTATATCTTCCTAGCAACAGGAACAGCCAATCAGCATCCTCTTCATAGCATAATAGGTGGTGTCCAGTATACTACTTCCTCTTTCTTTGCTGCTCCCTCAGTTAAGTGACACTGGGTTCCACGGTTCTGAAACATGGGATCTTTTACTTTTATTCATATCATTAATGTGGTTAATATAGTTATTAAATTTTAATTATAATATTTTCACATTTATAAATATATTAGTTATTTCATTTTAACCTAATTTGATTTATTTACTTCATTTGCTTCAGTAATATATGCTTTATTGTATATCCTTTAATAATTTATTTCCACTCTGACCTCACTGGCCCCAGGATTGCCATCAGTTGGGGCTCAGGGACGTCTTTGAGGATCTTTATTCCCTGCACAGTGCCATCGTGCTGTTTTTTCCCTTCATTCATCTGTCTGGCCGCTGCTCTGCCCCCAACTGCCTGAAATCTGAGTTGGGGTTTAGTTATAGTGGTGCCTGGACAGCTCTTGCGTTTTCCTATTACAATTGCTATTTTTTCACTATTGTGAGTACTTTTATTCCCTTTCCTTGTCTATTTATTTATTTTTTACTTGAGGGTTACTTAACCCTTTCCTTTAGGTATTATTTTACTTTATTCATTCCCTTAGGTTTGTTTATATATTTATGATGCAGTCTGACAGAGACCTTTCTGTGCCTTCTGGGACTACAGCAAACATGCAGATTAATTTAGAAGCCTCTCCAGGTATCTCTGGAGATGAGACTGATTTTTTTCCGGCTGATTTTACTGCTCCTGCTGATATGCAGGCTTTAATTGACACTTCCATGTCAAAAGCAGTGACGAAGGCCCTGGTGTCAGTGATGGAGGTTATGTCTGATTCACTTTCACAGACATTTTCCCAGGCCCAGTTTCAGGCACAGAGATCGGCTCAGCCGACTACCCAGGCGGCAGTACCTGTACTCACACCTGCTCTGCTTAAGCCTGGCCGCAAGGCCTCATATAAGGCTAAACACTTCTCCAAACCAATAGAGATGGACAGTACCATACCTGTCACAGATGGGATGATTAATTTATCACGGCGCAAGAAAGACACTAGCAGGGCAAAATCTATTAGACTTTGGAAAAGGGCAAAAATCCAACTGAATTCTGAGTCTGAGCTCAGTGATATTGAGGAGGAGTCCCCTGAATCCTATATGGAGGATTTAAAAGATCTTTCTGATCCTGATTATGAAATAACTGATGGAGAGGATGCTAATCCTGCATAGGATACACGCCATATTAAACCTACCAAGATTGAGGTAGATCATGTGGCCTCAGGGGACACCGATAGGATCTTGGACCCTCAAGATGAACCCCTATTTGAACCTGATGACCTATGTCACCCAGTGTTTTCCTCAGACCACGTAGCCAAGTATAATGCATCCAGAGTCCGCAAGCCTTTTGAGAAGGTCAAAGTGAAATAAATTGCGGGCTGAATGCCCACACCGAACAGTCCCTGATGACGCATGTAAAACACTATCAGTCGATACCTAAGATCATTCAATTCCTGAGTAAAACAAGATGGAAGCCTACTAAAGGCTTATAGTTTTTGATTCAAAACTGTCAGAATAATATCCTGAACATCTTGGGCCCGGCAGCTAAGATCTTTGAAGCAGTAGAGGATGATCTAGAATTAGATCGCACCACCTTAAGTGGTTGGATCCATAGAGTGATCTGTTAAGTTGGCAGCGCCAACACTGCGGTTGCCACAGAGCGCCGCAAACCTGGAGGCACAAAATACAAAATTCTGACCTACATGGCTCGCAATTTCTGGCAATTCTGCCTGATGCACAGCATTTCAGTCACGGCAGAATACATTCAAGGTCTCTCCAACACTACGGCGGACTGGTATTCATGAGACTGGCTTTTTTGGTATTTATAGTCTTCCAAGACATCTGGAACATCTGGAATTTATTGGAAATAGACCTTTTCGCTTCTCATTTGAGTGCTCAACATCCCCGTTTTTTCAGTTGGAGACCAGGTTCGACAGCACTGGTTACGAATGCTTTCTCCCAAGATTGGTCATTTTGAAGGAATTATGCTTTTCCACCCTTTGCACTGATTCCCCGTTGCCTTTTCCATCTACGTCGACAATCCCGCACCCTGGTGAGGGTGGCTCCTCTATCGCCGTCCCAACCATGGTTCCCTCCTCTTCAGGATATGGCTACCGACCTTCCAAGTCTACTTCCACCTCTCAAGTGCCTTCTCCAGGATCCAGACGGTCTGCCTCATCCTCTTGTTCTCCAATGTCTCTTGCATCTCATGGTGTGGTTAATTTCAGGGCACCTTGGTCGGTCGAGGGAGTTTCGCAATCAGCTCTCTGACTTATTGAGGGTGCGTGGGCACCCGACACGAGACAGGCTTATAAATCTGCTTGGAGCAGATGGCATAGTTGGTGCATGAAATTAAATTTGGATCCCATTTCGGCTCCTTTTATGTTTGTCCTTCATTTCTTGACTTCTCTGTATGATGAAGGTAAAGCCTATCGCACTGTGAACCTTACCGTTCATCCGTTTCTGCTGATCATCAAAGTTTTGATGGGACACCTGTTGGTTGACATCCTGTTATATGTTGACTTCTCTGAGGAATTTGTTTTGCTCATCCATCCTTGCCACAATACTCTGTCTTGTGGGATGTCTCTATTGTTTTGAATTTTTTACTTGCAAGAGGGTTTCTGACGTACGAGCTCTTGATGTGGTTACTTGTTCCTTTACTCCAAAAGGAGTCCTCTTTGACATTTCTCGGAGGACAAAAACCTCCTCTAAAACTTTTATACCCAGCTTTCCCTGATAGATTTCTCCTTTGTCCTGTTGCATACTTATGGGAGTATGAACTTCGTCCCACTACGTTACGAAATCCTTTAAAACAGGAACTCTTCATGTTTTGTACCTATGTGTTTGTGCCTCAATCGGTTCATGGGGCAATGGCTTCTAAGGCTTCCTCGATTGGTTGTTGCTCAAAGTCCACATTCCATGATTTCTACTTTAGACCTATTCAACACTTCACAGGAAACATAATTTCACAGCTTTAAACTAGCACAATAGGAGCCTCAGTGTCTTAATAGAATTCACAAATTTCACTATTAACATGACGTAAAGTCACAAAGGCGAGTATTATCCCTCCCATCCCTAGTAAGTTGACTTCACGGTAAGTCTTTTTTGATTACTGGGTTTTATCCATGTTAATGACTGACAAGAGCTTATGGTTTGACGAAATTTCATGAATTTCATGTTATGAATTTCATGTTATGTATATATATATATATAATATTCCATGTAACGCGATTATAATGCATAAATCCAGTTTTACACTTTGATATTACCATATTCTCTTCTCTCTTCCAGCTTGACTTCGAAGTCCGGGTTAAGGCTTGCATACCCTCTTATTGGAGCCTCCCTTTTCATTTGGATTTGTTGTCCTTGTTCGGGATCGCAAGAAAGAGGAAGTAGTATACTGAACACCGCCTATTATGCTATGAAGAGGATGCTGATTGGCTATTCCTGTTGCTAGGACGATATACCTCAGATGTTATTTACTGGTTTCTTTTTATACTGATTTAATATTATTTTTCTTTGCTGCTGAGGGAAATAAAGAAAAAGTGCAGCATAATACTCGTCTCCATGTCATCAATAAAATCATGACTTTACGTCATGTTAATAGTAAAATCTGTGAATTGTCTCCCACAGTGATCACAGTTGATTGGCAACCGGTGTGTATTGTTGGAGTGCCTCATAAGTGACAACAGCCTTATACATATTGATGGCAGTGTTTTCTGGATGCATTTTAATAGTTTTGGTGCTACTGTCTTCACTTTCTTTTCTGTAGTTTGCGTTGCGGTTTACGATTTCTTGAAAATAAAACCAATAGTTTAAAACCCTTCCCCTACTCATGCAACTCATTACTTCTATTTTGTGTCCCAAATGCCTATAAAATTCACAACAGCTCAATTAGCTGGACTTCCAGTATACAGATTTCTCTGCGCAATAGCAAACCTACAGGATTTGCCATACAAAAGGCCGATTTACCTATCGCGTAATACTACCCATTCGGGGGGCGTGGTCTGAGGAGGGAGCGAGCTGGACGTGTTCGTGTGAGCTCCGCCGGGACCACTGGATCAACGGCTAATCGAAGCGGCATTCCGTGACCGATTGCGGATTAAACTGAAGGGAGACCCGAGATGGACAAGCGGGCCCCTAAGAAGCCGACCAAAAAACAGGCTGAACAGGGAGCGACGGTGACAGATCTCTTTGCGGCCTCCCGCGCCATGAGGAACACCCAAGATGGCGGACGGGAAAGCCTTGGAGGGCCGCGATCTCCTTCCAGCCCGGCATCCAGCGGGACTTCGGGATCCCAGGAGCCTGACGCCAAACAGATACTGGCTACCTTGGCGGAGGTAAGATCCTACCTAGCGACAGAGATAGCTAGAAATACCGCCGAAGTTAAGGCGGAGATACAGGCACTCGGAAATAGAACAGCAGTGCTAGAGCAAAGAGTGGAGTCCACAGTGGAAGCTCACAATGCAGCCGCTGCGCAAATTAACCTGTTAACATCCAGGTTAGCGGTGGCTGAATATGCGCTAGAAGATTTGGGCAACCGCTCGCGTAGGAACAACATTAGACTGCGGGGTTTGCCAGAGCGAGAGGGGGAAGGCTCCCTGATTGAGGTGGTACTCGCCATATTTAAACCGCTGCTACCAAACATACCGGAAACCTCTGGCATATTGAGAGGGCTCATAGGGCTCTCAGAATCAGACGGCCAAATGATACCAGACCCAGGGATATCATCATCAAATTTCAGTTTTTCCAAACAAAGGAAGCTTTGATGAGATATGGAAGGGAAAACCAAATCAAGTACAGAGGAGCTGAATTGGCCCTATTTCAGGACCTGACACCAGTCATCCTGAGGCAGAGGAGGGAATGGAGGCCTATAACTGAATTGCTCCAACAGCACTCTATTAAATACGCGTGGGGCCATCCGTTCCGGCTGATGGCCTTTAAGGATGGGCGCTCTAAGATCCTACACCCTGGGGGCGATCCGGCGGCATTCCTGCACGACCTAGGGGTACAAGACACAGGCGACATAGCGGTACCTGGAGTTGCGACAGCGACGGTACATCCCCTCCCTCGAGAATGGTACACGGCGGGTGAGTGAGATCCGCGGGGGGCTCCCTTACGTTCCTTTTCTGGTGCCAGCCCCTTGAAGAAGTTCCCCATTGGGGACGGCTTGTGGGGGGTATTTTGCATCCTGTTTTTTTGGGAGGGGGTCTTTTTTCTTTTTATTGCGGGCACTTACTTCTATTTTGATTTAAAGGTTTTTGTACCCGTCAGGAGCGAGTGATTTTTGCTCGGCCTGGGGTTGATATCCGGGGGGGCTCCGTTGTGTTTTGGGGAGGGTTAGGGCTTCTATCTCCTTTTGGAAAGGTGTGGGATTATATACTCATATTGGGGACATGATTCTGACGCATCTGCAAGGCGGCGCCCAGCATACAATCGAGGCACGGTGTGGTTGCCAGCTCATGGGTTAACGTGTTCGCTATTGTTGTGGGGTCTGGACTCTGATTTTTAATATGACCGGCGGGAGCGGGGTGGACGGTAGGGTGGGCACCGACGGAGGGGTTATTAGTATTTGTATTATGCACACCTATTGTTCGGTTATAGGCATGTTTAAACAGTTTTGAGTTTTTTCTTCGTACCCCCCTCTATGTATTTATGCTTCCTCTTTAACTCTCGAGTACCCACAACCAGGTATTAGATGCGGCCACATGTTGGGCTGCATAGAGGTGGATAGTTGAAATCCACCAAGACCGATTTTTGGCGCCCGTATGCTCCACTCCGGCTGACTCGGGGAGCTAGGGATGAGGGGGGTCCCCAACAATTGAGGCAAAGGGCATACTCCTTGTTCTTTACGGGGGAGGGGGGACGTCGGTTTAGGCCTTATTTCTTCCCGCCTCCGGCTCACGCTCCATTAGCTGTTGGATATCCCCAGGGCTATAGCCCATATTTAGTCGCACGAACCCTGGATACTCCGGTCGGGCCTATATAAATGTCTTCCCAGTTGATCTAAATAACGCACAAGGCAAGCTCTTTCCACCCCTAGGATGCAGGGAGCAGTGAGGGGATCACAGGGCGAGAGTAAAGTCGAGTTGCAAGGGATACCCGAGAAGGAGTACGGGTATGATACCCAAGGGGAACTTGGGGTGGGGCGTCCTACCTTGGCGAATGTATTTGTAATGACCGCCTCCACTCGTTTCTATTCGGCTGCGGTTTTAATTATTTTTAGGTTGGTCTGAGTCCCTGGCCCTGTGGAGCCTTTTAGGTTCACTGGAGGGACAGGGACTCATACCCCACAAGAGCCTGGCTTTAGATAAGACCAGGTATTTACTGTACATAATATGTTTTCTACTTATTGTTCTTTTTTTTTCCTCTTTATTTCGTCCCCTTTCTATCCCTTCTTATACCTTCCCTTACCCAGCCCTGGAGGGTGACGTTGGGGGAATACACCTCAGGAACGTCCGGAACATAACTGGTAAGACTACAATGACAGGAGCAGCGCTTACTATGCAAGCTAGATCGCGCCGGCGAAGATTATCTATTCCTACCGAGAGAAAGTTAGACGAAATACATTTAGTGCGCAGGCTTCACAATGGGTTTTATCATAGTGACTCACACGGGATAGACCCATGCCGGTGAAGATATTGTCCATGAATGTTAAAGGTCTTAATGCACCCAAAAAAAGGCGCCTCATGTTTAGGGATCTCAACCGTTTGAACCCCGATATAGCTTTCCTGCAGGAGACACACATTCAGGCCTCGGCGAAATTCGCACTTAGAGACCGTACGTACCGAACCACGTATGAGTCGAGAGCGCTCAATAAGAGGAATGGCGTTGCAATCCTGGTACACCACAGATGCCCGCTTAATGTTTCTAGGGTACATACGGACTCGGGGGGCCGCTTTGTGCTCCTGTCAGGAACGTTGTACTCCCATAGCATACATATTATTAATCTTTATGGCCCCAATGACCCCTCTAAGGAGTTTTGGGCGGAATTGACACAGATGATTAACACTCTACCACATGGCATGATAATAGTAGGAGGCGATTTCAATGCAGCGCCATGCCCGGCGAGAGATAGGGGATCAGGTAAAGGTATTCCTAGATCGCATAATAGGGGCGGACAGGACAAATTATTACATATCTTCATGCAGGACACAGGCTTAGTAGATATCTGGAGGGCGCAACACCCGGACGACAACGATTTTACATTCTACTCTGCGCCCCATGATACTTACTAGAGAATTGACTTGTTTTTGGTTAATACTCACTCAGTGCCCAAAGTATCGATATCGACTGTAGGATCCATAACCTGGTCTGATCACGCTGACATTTCCATAACATTGGATAAACTAAGTGCGATGTCCCCATGGTCATGGAAATTGAACACTTCTTTGCTGCGTGAGCCGGCAATAGTTGAGGAGGTTAGGAAGGAATTGCTTGACTACTTCTCTAGAGAAACTGACACGGATTTATCGAAGGTGACGGTGTGGTCGGCTCATAAATCGGTGATCAGGGGCGTTTTGATTCGTGCAGCAACGCTGAAGAAAAAACGCAAAACCCAACTGTTATCTTCCCTTCTGGAGTCCTTGCGTGAGGCCGAACTGAAACATAAGATCGACGCTACACCTGCTAACTTACAGGTGGTGCGGGAACTGAGAGCCTCGATTAAAGGAACGATGATAGACGAAACAGCACGGGCTATCGTAAGATCTAAACGGACCTATTTTGAAAAGGGCAACAAGATGGATACCCTACTGGCGAGAACGTTACGGCCACGGCAGCATCGACCCCACATTACTAAAATCAAAGATGCCTTAGGTCAATACCGCACAGACCCCACAGATATAGCTACAGTATTTACGGAATTCTTCGCTAAACTATACAACCACTCCACAACAGACCCCGCCAGAATTAGCGACGAAAGAGACAAGATACAAGCCTTCCTTGCCGGGCTGGATTTGCCAAAACTAAATGGGGCGGAAGTGGAGTCCTTGAGGAAACCGATTACAGAGGGGGAAGTAGAAGCGGCAATCTATACACTGAAAAGTAATAAGGCTCCAGGACCGGATGGATTCGATGGTTCTTATTATAAAACCTTTAGGGAAGAACTGGTTCCACATCTGGTTGATTGGCTTAACGAATTATTAGATGGAGGAACGCCTGATAGGGATATGTCACTAGCAGACATCGTCTTACTGCCGAAACCAGGCAGAGATTTGTTGACCCCAGAAAACTTTCGCCCGATTTCCCTTATCAATCACGACTCAAAAATACTAGCGAAGATCCTGGCTACCAGGATAAATCGGATCCTACCTCGGCTGATTCACCCTGACCAGGTGGGGTTTATACCAACTAGACAACTATTCGAGAATACTCGACGTAATGTGGACCTCATATGGAGACAAACCACGAGGAAGATACCGACGATATTACTATCGTTGGATGCCGAAAAGGCTTTCGACAGGGTTAAATGGCCTTACTTATTTACAATGCTGGATCCCCTTGGATTCCCGGTTCAGTTCACGACTGCGGTTCGAGCAATGTATACCAACGTCAGAGCCCAAATCCGCATTTCGGGTGCAAAGATAAAACCGTTTGGTCTTAGCAACGGCACGAGACAAGGATGCCCATTGTCGCCCTTATTATTCGCCCTGTCTTTAGAGCCGCTCCTTCAGGCAATACGCGCAGCCCCGGATATCAAAGGGGTAGATGTCGGAGGGAAACGATACGTGGTGTCGGCATTTGCCGACGACGTGTTACTGACGCTAACCGAACCGAGGGGATCTATGGCGGCACTGGCAGACGTTTTGGGAGAATTTGGAGAATTGGCCGGATACAAGGTGAATATGGATAAATCCAGTGTGCTACCCATAGGGATGCCGGAGCTGGACACCGACTACATAGGGAGAACCTACAAGTTAAGAATATCGAGAGATCACATAAAATATCTAGGCATACGATTGACAGCGGATCCATCTAAATTATTCCAACAGAATTACACTCCGCTGATTAAGACCTTGATGACGGATATGGAGAAATGGATGGAAAAGGCAATTTCTTGGATCGGCAGGATTCACTCCGTAAAGATGAATGTGCTACCCAGAATATTGTTTTTGTTCCAGGCACTTCCGATAAGGGTATCCAGATCGGACCTAGGACCGCTACAGCAAGCCATAGGCAAATTTATATGGCAAAACAAGAAACACAGGGTATCACGCAACATTCTTTATCGAGCTAAGGGCAGAGGAGGACTCGGCCTTCCACATTTACACTTTTATTACATTGCAGCCCAACTGGCACAGGTGGCGCTGTGGCACTCCCCGCCCGAGGAAAGGAGATGGGTTGACCTGGAAGCATCCCTTATGGGGATGGATATGCCTCAGTTCTATATGTGGACCCCAAAGGAGCACAGACCGAACATAATTGTGACTTGTCCAGCGATCTCTAATTCGCTGAAAATATGGGACACAGCTGCACCTAAGTATGGCTTGGCGTCCTCCCCTTCACCGATGACCCCTCTATTGAGGAACAAAGCATTCTTACCAGGGATGTCGGCCCGGGAGTTTAGAGGCATGGAAAGGGCAGGACTGCAAAGGTTATTTCAGCTATACGAAGGGGGCTCGATCGTGACTTTTGGCGATCTGCAAAATAAAACACCTCTGCGACCCTTTGACTTTTTCAGGTACCTCCAGATCAGGGATTATGCCCGTAACATCCAGGTTAAACAAGCCGCAGAGGCACAGATGACGTTCTTTGAAAGAATGTGCGCAAAAGAACGATTCCCAGGAAAAATGATTTCACTTATCTACTTACATTTATGCCACAACACTTCAGAATGGGGAGGACTAACATACATAGCCCAATGGGAAGCGGACTTAGGAGAGACACTAGAGGGAGTGGAGTGGCAAGAGATGTGGGAGGCGGCCGCGCAGGCTTCTATGTGTGTCTCCCTGCAGGAACAGACCTATAAGACGCTATTTAGATGGTATACCACACCGGTAAAGTTGAGCCGTATGAATCAAATTACTACAGACCTATGCTGGCGAGGATGTGGTCTCAAGGGCACATATGTCCACATGTGGTGGGAATGCCCAATAGCACAAGTGTTTTGGCGACAAATTGCGCAATTGCTACGAGACATATTTGAGAGGGAGGTTAAACTAGACCCATGGGTGTTCTTATTAGCCAGACCTATAGATAACTGGACCAAAGCGCAACTAACCCTATTGAATAAGGTGACTCTGGCAGCTAGGAGAGCTCTGGCACAGGGATGGTTGAAACAGGAGGCCCCAGGGATTGATATGGTGATCAGGAAAATTAAAGATAATTACCTCATGGATGACCTCACAGCTCGAGTTAGGGGTAAGACGAAAAAGTTTGGAAAAATTTGGGGCCCTTGGGAGGCCAGCACAGCCAATACGTGAGTTTCGCTCATACGACATGGGATGGCCGGATCCTCCTGACGTCACCCTCCTCCCCCCCCCTTTTTTTCCCCAAGTTTTCCCTTCTTTCACACTCTGATATCTACTTTCATCTGTTCCTTTCCTTCTTTCTTGTGAGATCTTCTTAATTATTTTACAAAAGCCAGGCAGACTGTAAATAACTAGTACCACGAAAGGATAAGGACATGGGCTTAATGGAGCAATTGGATAGAACTTTGAAAGAGATTGACAAAAATATAAAACAGCAAACGAGTTGTTAGATTATCATGGAAACACAGGATGGAAAATAGGGCATGTCCTAAACATACTTAACATGCGAACATACTAGTATGACATATATGGTGCTGTTTGACCTGCCTTATTGGTTTTTGTCTTATTACTGCTTTTGCTTCTCTCTCATCTAAGTTATAAGTTTAAAAAATTTTAAAAATAAAAAACTGGGAAGGACTGGTTAGAAGCATTGCACTGCAAGATAGTCGCATTCCAGGATACGTTGGTGAAGTGAAGGTTTACTAGGAGGGATAGTTTAAGGTCATTCCAAATACGATGTGAACCATGCATATATAATGTAACAATATCATGTATCGTTTTGTCATGATATGCAATTATTGTAATGTTCTTCCTTGACATAAATAAAGAATTAAAAAAAAAAAATACTACCCATTCGGCCACAGACCAGAGAGGATGCTGGCTGAGACACTGCTTAAACCAGATGTGCATTTACAGTGCATGAACGTGACTAACAAAGCCAGATAGAAGTTTAAAATAAATAAATGTTAAAAACACTGTTAGAAGTCGATGGCCACTTTGAAATTTGGTACACATCACGGGTCACACAACAGATAACTCTGACATACAGAAGCAATGAAAGAACTGAGTCAGTTAATGAGAACAAAGCCTGCCTTTTATTACTAAAAACTAAATGTTGGGCACTATTAGGGTGGTAGATAAATCAGAGGCAGAGCCCCAGAAGGCAATCGGTAGTTTTTAATTATTCAATTTGGACATGGAGTGCTTCCTTCTGAAAAACATCTGTTTACGTAAGTACACAATTTTACATTGTGCTGCATACATATTTAAATTGATAAATGTTACTTTTTCTATATACTTTTAGTTAGAATCTAGAAGAGATAATTCATTTAAGGGACGCCATAGTCAACAGAACCACAACAACTTAAGGTAGTGATTCTGGTGTCTGCAGTCTGTCCACGCATAGAAAAGGCAGTGTTTACATTGTTGCCTAATAACAACTCTAGTGGCTGTCACTCAGACAGCCACTAGAGGAGTATCCAATGCATCTCTATGAGTAGATGCTGATTGGCGGATCATTTTGCCGCACATGCAAAATAGCCTCCCAATGCTTTCTTATGGGAAAGTATTGGATTAGCTGAGTTCATCATGATGATTTCTGCAACCAGGGAGAAAAGGTAAGGTAACTCATTTTTCAATGCAATCTGAGAGAGGGTTGAACACCTAAACAGACACTCTAGCACTATAGTGTTATGAATACATGTTTGTACTGTACACTGTAGTGTCCCTTTAAATTCATTTTTAGGCCTGTGTGACATTAAAGGTAAATTATTTCCATTTGGAGGTCCCTGGAGTCTTTATTACATTCACAGAGAAGGGATTAATTAAAATGAGCGCAGAAATCTTGATATCTCTTTTGGATCTTAGTGTAGAACTGAGATATTGCAGTCAATAACTGCAATTTCAATACGGTTTGGAAATTAGTTAAGCTCTTATCTTAAGTTTGCACCTAAAGAGTTAAGATTTAATATGAAAAGTTTTGGTGTGATAAAACTGGCACCAGCTGATCTTTTGCCTGAAGATTCAAATTTAAAGGGGACCGCCACTTCCGCATAGAATTATGCAAGTACGAGTTACATAGCAAGCGTCAGCAACGATGGCATTAGTAAGTCCCGGTCTCCTCCAAATAAATAAAGATATATAAGCTATAACTGGAGCGAGGTAGCTTTACTGTAAAAAAGACACCAAGTCTCGCATCCCTGCCAAAGCAATGCGAATTTCACACCAGCGAATTCGCATCGCGTCTTATCTCCGAGCGGTCATTGTCCAAATAAGTCTAAAGTGAGGAGCCACTAGGTAAACCAGAGATAGTAGTACACACGTGTGATTTGTCTTTATTCCACTGTGCTTTGCATTTTGTTAGTACTGAAATCATACCTGAATCTAATGCACATGTTTGTACTCGAATCTAATTCGCCATTGAATCTAATGCGCATTCAAATTTTGGAGACTTTATTTTGCAAATAGAGGTGGGCATTAGATTTGAGTAAATACGTTATATATTTATTTAGTTTTAAAGTGCGTGCTGATGTTTTCTGAGAGCTCATCCTATCCAATGCTTCTTATAGAAAAGCAATAAATTGAAAATACCATGAGTGGCCAAATGATGCACTCCTCCAATCAAATGCTGCTGTCAGTGGCATTTGATTTCAGGACTGCACTTTTTGACTAGGGTCTGGAGGAGGAAGTGCCTCTAGTGGCTGTCAGGAAGATAGCCACTGCAAGTGTATTTTACCATTGCAGAGTTCAAATCACAGGAGCACTGCACCCAGACCACTTTGTTGAGATGACGTGGTCTAAGTGACTGTAGTGGTTGTTTACAGGTTATTTAGAATGCTGGTTTCAATTGGCACAGGACAAGGATATATGAAAAAAAAGCATGATAAGTCACCTTACATATCACTAACAATGAAATAGAAAGTTTTTTTTAAAATGTAAACATAATTTTGGCTTTTTAGGATGAAATATCATGGCGGTTTTCATGTATTGAAAAGAAAAAATGCCTGAAGCCACCACCACAAGCAACCAGAATTTACTAACACGAGTGCAAACACAACAGTCCATTAGTTACATTAAAGGAATACTCCAGGCACCCAGACCACTTCTGCCCATTGGAGTGGTCCGGGTGCCAACTCCCACTACTCCTAACCCTGCAAGTGTAATTATTGCAGTTTTTTTATAAACTGCAATAATTACCTTGCAGGGTTAACTCCACCTCTAGTGGCTGTCTACTAGACAGCCACTAGAGGTCACTTCCTCCTTCATAGCACAGGAAACCAGTGCTAGAGTGTCGCTGGACGTCCTCACGCTGTGTGAGGACCTCCAGCGTCGCTCAAATCCCCATAGGAAAGCATTGAAATTAGTTTTCAATGCTTTCCTATGGGGAGACCTAATGCGCATGCGCGGCATTGCCTGAGGTAAGTGACTGAAGGGGTTTTCACCCCTTCAGTAACTGGGGATTGGTGGGTGGGAGGGAGAGGGACCCTCGAGTGCCAGCAGAACGGATCCTTTTTCTTGGCACTGGAGATTCCCTTTAATGAAAGGTTAGTAAGCATATATTTCATGTGATTGACATGCTATTCTCTGAACGCACATAAGTAAATGTATATAAGACAATGGCAGTTTAATGCTGACTCATCCTAGACACACATTTTCAAACACATTCAGAGGTTTCAGTTTCAATTGAGATGATCCAGTGAGCCATAACTCTAACTATTAGCCTACCTAACCTAATTAAACAGAGCTATGACATTAATTGAACTGTCTGATGAAAATACCTTGCAAATACATAAAGTATATAAAAAAGAAAGGCACCTTCTTCTCCAATCCACTTTAAATGTTTGGGATACCCATTAATGACTGACAGAATTAATTTTCAAAACACACCCATTTATTGAACATCTTGAAACAAATACAACCCAAAACAAAACTTTGATAACAACTCCTGGCAACAGTTGCATTCAGAATTTCTTACTAAATGTGGCTCTGTCACCCCCCACCACCCAATTCAAAATTATTATTTCATATGGATAAAATCTTTACAAAACACTCACATCGAAATTTGACTGTGATTAAAATTTCAACTCAGTCAAAAACATATTAAAACAAAGTAGGGACTACGGATCTGAATAGGACTGTCAGGAAGAAGACAGTGGTGGCCGCGAGGGACAAGCTCAGGTAAGTATAACTCACCTTTCCCTGTACTTCTCAACCACCGGAATGCTACAGAGTCGCTTTAATATGCTGCCCTGTTGTGTATTTGTACCCCACCTCCTCTAGACTGTAAGCTCGCTTGAGCAGGGCCCTCATCTACCTACTGTTCCTGTGTTACTGTGTAATTGTCTAATTTATTTTAAATCCCCCCCCTTCCATAATATCGTAAAGTGCTGCGGAATTAGTTGGCGCTATATAAATACCAGTAATAATAATACATATCCCACAATGCTTTGTTTAGCTAAATAAACATATTTAAATCTGGATATAAATGCACCCATCTATAAACTTGTGCTATTAACACGCAAGGCAAGAAACACCAAAACTATTTACACAAAACTCTATGTACCTCAGCTGGCACAGCCTCGAATATAGAAGTGGCTTTTAAACACTGGGGTATAATCGTTCGATAATTATGGACACTTTAATGCCAGCCTAAGAGCCATTAACACGATCACAGAGATCTCTCTGTACCAATCCAGTTCAGCAACACTTTTACCATCATTGTACAACAGTTACGTTCAGGTTTTCGCAATCCTTCTGAAGTAGATTTATAGACACATCAAAGCGCTCTGTCACCTTCTGGGGTCTTTGCAGATTTAGAAAAGACCTAATGGTGACATCACTGCTTAGGATGCAGAGGCCTAAGGAAACAGCAGAGGTGAGCTATACTTACCTTACTTATGCTAACCCTTTGCAGATGCAACAGTGTTCATACTTGAGCTCCTGTCACTTCAGCATGCAGGAGCCCACATCAAGTGATGTACTCTTAAGACCAAATGAGATAGCAGGAGCCTCCATTGGTATTGTCTTGACCTGAATCAGACAATGTCTTATTCCACAGCAGTTATTAGAGAAGGCTATAGGAAGAGACAAACATAACAGAGGTTGCTCCATCTTTTGTAAAGTTTTGGCATACATATGTGTGTATGTGGGTTATGTATTATGTTAAGTGTGTGAATGTGGGCTGTTTGTGGTATGGTTTGTGTGCTGTTACGTGCATGTGTGGGAGGCTTCATGTGGGGTTGTGAGTCGTTAGTGTTATTTGTGTGTGTGTGTCTGGAGATGTGGGGGCTTCCATGGGTTTTTAGTGGAGTCCAGGCTGTGGTAGACTGAGGGCAGCACACCTCCAGAGCAGATTCCCCTTCACAAGCGTTGGGAGGAAGTGATCTAAGATCGCAGAGCTTTCCAATTATATAAAGGGGATATTTTTAACAAGTAATTGACAAACAGAATATTAACAGAGGTGAAAGATGCCCTTCTCAAGATTACAATCTATGAGGATTTAAGTGAGGCGGATATATCTCATCCCGCTTTTTGCCCTGGGACACTTATTGGTGAGGTGATATGACCGGAAATCAAACCCGGTTTCCCTGTTCTAAGGCAGAGACATTACCACCACTCTTACTAGCCAATATATACCAGATGAAGTCCCACTGGGACTCCTGTTAGGACAGTTTCAAGGAGATCCTCCTATCTCCCCAGCCAGTTTGAGTCTGGCAGCTTTCCGTGTTGTGTAAAGGCACCTCAAGTGCCATAGGTTGCTAATCCCTGAACAAGTTCCACAGAACTAAAGCAATTTTCTCCATGGAAGGACTTCCCAATTCCCTCTGCCAATCACTAGAGCCTTCAGGTTACATAATCATAAAAACTGTATTGCAATGTTGTAACAGATCGCCTGGCACCCCGACTGGGTACCTCCGTTAAAGGATGCTCCTAGCGTTTCCTGAGGACTCCAAGCACTCTGGCAGACACCACAATCACCGTATCGGAGAAGCATATGAATCCTCTCAAGCCTCTGAATGCTGTAGACAGTTGAATAGGAACCATACGAATAGGTTTGCACTCCTGACAGTCAAACTGGAACAGCACGCAATAAATCCTCCCCCAATAATGAGACGACACTTCACGTTGAGGGTTAAAACAGGAACTCCCTGTACTGGCCCATACAGCCTCTTTTATGCCCAATCCCCAAACACATTACAGCCCACAGGGTTTTGCAGAACAACCAAAAAACACATTACAACTCATACAATGCAAGTACAGCGGCCAATCAGACACAATGGGACAATAGAAACACACCCAGCAAATTCCTCCCCTCTGCTTAGGAGATAATTGAGTCAATTACTGTATCTACTCAATTATCTCCAAGCTGAAAAGTTAAACTTTTTATACATTTTAATAACTCCCTGATCTTACATCACATACGGATAAATTATATTTCTGTGATCAGCATAACTTGGGGAGCAACATATGTAAAGATCACATGAATCCGTCCAGGGGTTAAAACGTTAGGTGAGGGGGGGCGGGGCCGGACCGCCGAGCTGGCTAGTCGCAAGTGGGACCAGCTCCTGCAACCCAAGGCCGAAACAGCAATAAATTACAGATATCTGGCACAAAACCGACCGGCAACGGTGGCCCTCGGCGGGCAGAGAGCCCTGGATCCAGGGTGAGGCTGGCCAAACAGGCTTCAGTCCCCTGGAGGAGGAATCCTATGGAACACTTTTGAGGCCTGCTCTGGAGGCGAGCGGGGCGGACGGCCGCTGCCCTGCCGCACGCCATGCGGTACTCCGAGTAAGACCCGCGGGGAACCGGCCCCGTACCCCCCCCTCTGGACCAGAGGGGTGATCCCGGTCCCCACTCTCGGGACCCGACGACCGCAAGCACGACAGGCGAAGCTACAGGGCCGCCAGGACCCATGCTCCAGGCACTGTCACCAAGATGGCGGAGGCAAGGCGAGTCCAGAGTCTCCACAGGGTACCCAACGGTAGCAGTACAACGAGCGGACCGTACATACTAAAGGTACAGATCCCGACTGCAACCACCCACCTGCAAACATCCCAGAACCCCAGCAAGCCACCCACCTCCACTAACACTGGACCCTCAGAGGTCTTCCGCTGGGCTCCGGTATTCCCTCCCTCCCCCAAGCAGGGAAACAAGACGCCCCACAGTAGCATCAGCTGCCCGTAACCACCGCCGCACTGGGAGGCAAACCAGCATGTGGAAAAGCAATGGAACCATCATCCACATTCCTGAAGTAGAGATCCTCACATTCGACTGGAACATAGTAGGGACTCTACCCAGCGCCCAGCGACTGGCAGCAGACCGGGCTCCCTGATATAACACTTCAGCAACTGCAGAGGACGTCCCTTACTCACCCCATAAAGGACTTTGCATCCGGAACTGTCCTGTGTTCCACCGTCTCAACCTCAGGGACTGTGCCATCCACTTACGAGATCTGCGGCCTGGGGGTATACTGCACCTAAAAGCTTGCCTAAAGATCACATTGTGAATAGGAGCGCCCATCTTGTTGACCTTACCAGCCTGTCTATAGATAACTGACAGTTAGAATTGCAAAAGCATGGGTGATCCCTGTTTCACTACTGGATTTTTTCAATGCTGGATTTGAATTAGCGTATTTAACCCATCACATTAAAGCGACCTACCTAGCGACTGACACAATGTCTGATATGTCACCAAATGCTAACCGACTGTAGGATATAAAGGAGGAAAGACTGTAGGATATGACTAATTAGACAGCCTGTTCAAGTGTAATCATACCTAGTGCCCGAAGCTAAAGCGACAACGATTACTTAATAACCTTAAGCTACTGTTACCAAACGTCTGACTAGTTCATCTTAGATAGCCAACATGTACCTAGCCTGTTTTATCATATATTGTTTAAAAAAATATGTGAAAACCTTCTAAATGCTTAACAGCGGTTATAACTCTTGTATGTTTCTACTACCTAAGAATGCTGTTGTGGCATTACAGTCAAGCGAATGTTATACATGCACATCAAAAATAAAGAATTTAAAAAAGAAAAAAAAAAAAAGTTAGGTGAGGTCCCTTTATCATCCCTTGCCAGCATGGCTTTACCTGGTCTGGCAGTGTCCCTGGGACAACACCCTGCTGGAGAACAATGGAGCTGGGGGAGGGGAAGAGCCTCACCTTCCCAGGGATTCAAAGGGGAAGAAAAAAAGTGTCCAAAAAGTTTCCATGTGTCCGTACAGTTTTTAAAAGGGCCAGCACTGTACAATAAAAGTCCATAAGCCCAAATGCAGTTCTTAAAGGGTCAGCACAGTACAATAGTAGTCCTTGAGTCCCAACTTAGTCCCTTAAAGGGCAATATCTCTCAGGGGCCATAGTCGCAGGGTAGGAGGCTAGCAACCAGGCTTCTCCAGTTCACAGTGGCGAGGTTGGTTCAAATGTCATTTGACTTGCACCTATGCAACTGTTACACCATTATATTTCTCTATACAACAAAGGTTTTAAAATAAAAATAAGCACAAGACATAGTTGTCCCTTTGACACCTCTTGTTATCCCCACATATTACTGAACCTGCATATATGTATTGTAATATAGCACTAAACCCTCCTAAAGAAGACAGCCACTAGGTCCTAAAAAGCAGGCCACCAAAAATATTCCACATTGTGATCATTTTAGAAGTGCCATTTCTACACCACCCTCCAAACTGTATGTGTTTACAGCTGCCACGGCAATATTTCCACATCACTACAGAAATCAATATTAAAAGCAAAAAAAAAAAATTTGATAACAAATGATGCACATGAATGAGTTAATTACCTTTTCCTCAATACAAGTGTAATAAAGCCATTTGAGAGGATGGTACTGTCTATAATAGAATATTCCCCTAGAAAGTACATTAATTTTCATTAGCATTTAAAAGTGGATGATTCTTGGATAAGCAGCCCCCCATGACTACAACAAGAAGCATTCCCAAGCAATCTATGGCTGTATGACTGGCAGTGATGGGAGTTGTGATCTAGCCTTTATAGTAGCAACGTATAGTAAGCACCTTTAGTAAGGCTATGGTGTGAAAGGATGCAGACGGGTTGTCCAGGAGAATCCGCTCTTTTAACAGGTTACTCCCATAGGCAAAGTAATAGAAGGAGTCCCCTCCGGGCTGCAGGCCAGCTGTGCTTGCGGTCGCCATGTGTTTGGCTGCTCTCACAGTGAGGTACAGAATGCCCAGCCGGTACAGCATACTCCTTAGAGCGGGGGCGCGCACGGCGGGCACGTGCTTGGGTGGCAGAGGAGGGAGGGCTGAATGAGAAGCCGGTGGAATGGAATGTAGAACGCGCAGGGGTTCTAGAACGTCATGGGGACAATCTCTCCGCTAATCATACGGCCGAGGTACTGTGTGCGATACACGGGGAAAGGACCAGAGGCCATGCACCCGGGCTGTAATAACATGGCCAGCAGGCTGACACAAAATGGAGGGGGCATGTCACATGCTCATATTACTGCGGGCTGGGCAGAGGAACCTACCAGGGAGGGGGACATCATAGAAACAGAGATCACAGGGTGAGAAATCACTATGCAGGGGGAGAATACAGAATTCATTTCACATTTTAAGGCAAGATGTGAGAAAGAGCCACAATAAGGTGAAGAAATACATAGAAAGAGGTTAAAGAATACCTAGAGAGAGGCTTGGAAAACGGGAAACCCGTCAGCCCCACCGACATTGGAAGTTAAAGGAAATCTGCACAGCACTTAAATACAACACTGAGAGCAGAAACGGTGCTTGAAGAAAGGATCACCTGTACAGGCAGCAGGGAATTACATGTGTCAGGATAGATACAATGGAGTGAAAATCACATCATAAGGAAACAGTAACAATGGGCAAAAAAAGCGAGAAATATACAGTGTATATAAGGTATATAGGTAATGTTCGTTTCGCACTACTTCAGTTGTCAGACATTTCTATTTGAGCATTGTGTTTTCAGTTGTGTACCCTTTTCTTCCAGATTGCCTTATTGCTGTTGGGACTCCTTGAGGATTTTCTTAATACCTTGGTTCAGAGCACACCCCGCTTGGGGTAACCCTACTGGCACCTTTTTCTTTGTACATGGTCTGTGATTGACTAGCAGTCCTTCGTGTATCTATTTTCTTTGCCTTGCTAGTTTGCTACTTTATTACCTTGTGTACATTTATAGCATTTTTTTGCCCAGGGTTACTGTTGCTTTATGATGTAATATTCATTCCATTGTGTTTTTTTTTTTATAACATTCTATCTTGACACCTGTAATTGACTGACTGCAGAGGTAATCCTTTTTTGAAGCACTGTTTCTGTTCTCGATATTCTGTGAGTACTGTATAATGTATATTAACCCCCTCATCCACTACTCCATACAGGGCCGGATTAATATAGGGGCTGGCTGAAGCCCATGGAATAGGCCCATTGATTTTAAAAAATACATTTAAAAAAATAATTATTTTTTTTTACACACTACTCTTAGGGATGCAAGGTATTTCTCAGGTATTTCTTAGGGTTGTCAGGTATTTCTCAGAATTATTTCCTAGAATTATTTCTCAGAAGTATTTCTCTGGTATTTGAGGCTGCCTAGCCTTAGTGCAATACTGGCAATATAAATGTCAGTCTCAGTATAAACAGAGATTATTCTGCAATACCAGCGCTGGCCAGTAGGTGTGTGTTTGGAGAGAGGCAGGGATAAGAAGTTACAGCATCTCCCTCCCTGCCTCTCTCTACTCACTGATCCGCAGGGGAGCAGTTCTGCACAGAGAGTCCAGACAGCAGCTCCAAGCCTGCAGAGACAGCCAACAGCTCAGGTAAGTGTGGGATGGGGGGAAAGGCTGCAGGGAGACATGGGGACACAGACACTAGGGGACACTGGGAGACACTAGGGGACACTGTGAGACATGGGGACATTGAGGCACTAGGGGACACTGGGAGACATAGGGACACTTGGGAACACTGAGACACTACGGGGCACTGAGAGACCGGGGGAAACAGACACTAGGGGAAACTATGAGAGATGGGGATGGAGAGAAACTTGGGGAAACTGTCCCCATGTCTCCCAGTGTCCTCAAGTGTCTCAGTGTCCCCAGGTCTCCCAGTGTTCCCTAGAATCTCAGTGTCCCCATGTCTCCCAGTGTCCCAATGTCTCTCAATGTCCCCTAGTGTCCTAGTGACATGGGGACACTAAGGGACTAGGAGACAAGGGGACACAGATATGCCCTCCTTTTGGGGATGTTCGCCCTTTCGTCATTTCTGGGTTTGTGAAATGCAAACACAGGAGATGCAGACCATGTTTCCTTTGTAATAGGAGATGTGCTATCCTCAGACAGAGTGCCCCCTCACAGACAGCTCTCTCTTGCAATCACAATTTGCTTCTAATTTTGTTTTATTTTGCAAAATTATGTGAACAAATTTTTACTGTATGGAACCATTCCATTTAGTGGTGTATTTTGGTTTTGTGTTGCCCTAGGCATGACCAAACATTGACACACACTTTGCCTGACAGACACACACCTTCACTGATACACATACACTCACAGGCAGACACACAATCATTGGCACTCACTATGTTTAACCAAGACACCCATTCACTGACAGGTACACATTTTCAGATAGACATACACTGACATACACACCCCCTTACTGATTTGACACACTCTGACAGACACACACACAATCACTGATAGTAACAAACACTCACTGACAGACACACACTCTCTCTGATTGACACACACCTTCACTGATTTGACATACTCTGACAGACACATTCACTAGTACAGGACTTGACAAATTTGGAATCTAGGTGCCAGTAAAAAAAGTTAGGAGACAGTTTTTTTTATAACTAGCAAAGTTTAATTTACAGCGAGAAATATACAATTCAATAAAGTGACACTATAGTCACCAGAACCACTACAGATTAATGTAGTTGTTCTAGTGCATAGAGCCTGTCTTTGTGGCCTTTTCAATGTAAACACTGCGTTTTCAGAAAAACACCTCTAGTGACAGTAACTCAGATGGCCACTAGAGAGTCCTCTGTCAGTGCTGCACAGTGTGCAGCACCTATGTTCAGCGCCTCCATGCAGAGCGTGGAGACGCTGAATGTTATCCATATTTTTACAATGTTTTCATTTTACAGCAGTAGTTCCCAACCCAGTCCTTAGATACCCCCTAACAGCCCAAGATTTAGAAATTACCAGTGGCGGACCTACTGCAGTCGCAGGGGTTGCAGCTGCGACCAGACCCCCCACTCCAAGAGGCCCGGCCGCCGTAGACCCTTGCGACTGCGGTGCCCTCCTGCTGAGGAAAGCGGCCCCGGCCCGTGCGGTAGAACCGCCGGGGTCGCGTGTTTAGTGGCCCATGCTGTCAAGACCACCCGATGGCAATGAATTACCAGGGGGCCCGGTTAACGCTGCAGCGCTTTAACAGCGCGACCGGGCCCCCTGTGATGACATCAGAGCTGGGTGGAAGTGACTGCCCCGGTCACATCCTCCCAGCAACCACCAGAAGCCACTAGGGTGGAAGGAGAGGAGGGAGTCAAATTGGGAACTCAGACTCCCATTAGCCTGAGCCACTGGACCCCATGGAAAGTCACCCTCCTGCACCTAAAAGGTAGGAAATAGGAGGGTGACTAAAACATTTTGTATATGTGTCTGTATATGTGTGTGTTTGTAAGTATGTGTGTCTGTATAAATGTTTCTCTGTATGTGTGTATGTATGTGTGTCTGTATGTATGTGTGTGTGTTTGTATGTATGTGTGAGTGTATGTATGTGTTTATATGTGTATGTTTGTTTCTATGTATGTGTGTGTCTGTATGTATGTGTCTGTGTGTCGTCTTATTTGTATGTGTATGTGTGTTTGTCTGTGTATGTATGTGTGTGTGTCTGTATGTCTGTGTGTGTGTATGTCTGTATATATGTGTGTGTGTGTGTGTGTTTTTGTATGTTTGTGTGTCTGAATGCATGTATGTGTGTGACTGTACGTTTGTGTGTCTGTATGTATGTGTGTGTCTCTGTATATGTGTGTGTGTCTGCATGTGTGTGGGGGGAAAGTATGGGAGGGTAGATGTATGGGGGGGTAGCCGTATGGGGAGGTGGAGGGGTAGACGTTTGGGGAGAGCCCCAGGGCAATTTTCGCATTGGGGCCCAGTGGTTTCTAGTTACGCCTCTGGGGATTACCCAGTTTTATCTAAGGTGTTTTTAAAAATAAATAAATAAATAAATACTTTAGACACAACAGAGTAATCCCTAAATCCTGGACTGGTAGGGGAACCCCTGATTTACAGGAACTTTTTAACCTCTTCCAGACCGTGGACGTACAAGGTACGTCTAACAAAAACGGTCGTTGACCTCGGACAAACCTGGTACGTCCTCGGCAAATCGGAGCCCTGTACCCACCTGGACTGGCGATCGGTGGCAATCCCGCAGCAGCTCCGGTCAATATGAGTATTTTAAAAAGTAAAACTTATCACGACGATGATATCACCAGAAAAAGTGCAGTTTTTGTACTGGCTACTACAAAAGACTTGACATACCCCATTTTGAATACCCTGGGTTGTCTACTTTTTCAAATGGTATGCCATGATGGGGTTAATTTTTATTCCTGGGCTGCCATATGGTCTCAAAGGCAACATAGCCAATTTGGCAAATAGCAATTTACAAAAACATAAATTGGCAAATCTTATGTTTGACCCTGTAACTTTCCAAATCACCATACTTGTGGGGTACTGTTGTACTCGTGAGACATTACTCTACACAAATATGAGTGTTTTAGAGCATTAAAATTTATTATACTGATAATATCATTGGTGAAATGGCGGTTTATGTGTGAAAAATGCAAAATAACAAATATAAACGCTCATTTTGGCCAGGGTTTGTGACTAAATGGCTACTAAAAAAGACTGGACATACCTCATTTTGAATACCGTGGGTTGTCTACTTTTTCAAATGGTATACCACGATGTGGTTAATTTTCATTCCTGGGCTGCCATACGGTCTCAAAGGCAACATAGGCCCAGCAAACCAATCTGAAACATTTCAATGTGCAAACATGGAAAAGGGGAAAGCCCTACATTTGACCCCTGTAAGTTTGCAAAAACCCATAAAACTTGTACATAGGGGGCACTGTTGTACTCAGGAGATGTTGTTAATTATTGGGGTGTTCTTTGTCAGTAACACATAACAGGAACTGATAATCCATGCCTAAAGTACAGAGAAATGTGAGAGAAAAATAACACACAAAAATGACTAGCCAAACGTTTGACATAGACTGGTGGTAAAATTAGTGCATGGAAAGTGTTAAAATACCACCATTTGAAATAACCTAGGGTGCCTAGTTTTCAAAAATATATGGTTTAATGGGGGTAAATGACATTGGCCGGCTTCATAAATGTCCCAAATAGGACATGGGTGCATGATGACCAGCTGTGAAAATTCCAAGTTGGAAAACTGAAATGCGCACCCTTCAAATAAGCTCCCAGAGAACCCGACACATCTATACATGGTGCGTATCACTGTACTCAGGAGATGTTACTGAACACATATTGTATTGGGGTGTTCTTTGGCAGTAACCCTTAAATTTCTCAGTACATATATTCTTAAATTGCTATGTGTGTCAAAAAAATCACCAATTATAATTTCTTTTAAATTTGGCATAGATTGGTGGTAAAATGGTTGCATGAAAAGAGTCAAAATACCCCACGTTTAATACCTTAGGTTGTCTCCTTCTAAAAAATATATACATGTAAAGTATTATTCAGGGATTCCTGACAGATATCAGGGTTACAATGTAACTTTTGTTAATTTAAAAAAAAAATGGTTTGGAAGTAGCAAAGTGCTACTTGTACTTATTGCCCTATAACGTGCAAAAAAGCTAAGAACATGTTAACATTGGATATTTCTAAACTCAGGACAAAATTTAGAAACTATTTAGCATGGGCGTATTTTGGCGGTTGTAGATGCGCAACAGATTTTTGGGGTCAAAGTAAGAAAAGTTGTGGGTTTTTTTTCATCATATTTTATCATTTTTTATAGTAAATTATATGATATGATGAAAATAATGGTATCTTTAGAAAGACCATTTAATGGCGGGAAAAACTGTATATAATATGTAGGGGTACAGTAAATGAGGAAAATGAAAATTACAGCTAAACACAAACACCGCAGAAATGTAAAAACAGCCCTGGTCCTTAACGGTAAGAAAATTGAAAAACGGTCTGGTCAATAAGGGGTTAAAATCCTATTGTAATAACTGAAAATCATATTCATGAAATAGTCTCATTCAGATAGGTGATGAGACCAAACACACCACGAGTTATATCATCAGTGTTCACAGAGCTCTCACGTGACCAAAGGTATACGTAGGATGGGAGAACACGTAGGAGAGAGTTCAGAGCTTCTGTATGAGCATTTTTAATGGGTTACATTCGTTATGAACTCACCTGGATTTTTATATAAATATATATTTTTTTTTTCTTAAATGTGAATAAAAAAAATAACAATATCGGGGCCTGCTTTGCTTTTTCTCTCTCTTCGGTTGCTGCAGTATTCAGCTACTTTGGAGATTGTCCCCTCTCAAACACACACTGTCAAACCTAGAGCAGAAGAGTCTCTGTTATATGTGAGTGCCATCTGTAAGTGACTATAGAAGGGTGGTTAATACATTGTTAATATACTCTCTGCAAAATATTAAGGTTATTCACTAAAGTGAGAATTGTGGAGAATTCAAAGTGAATTTCAAAGTTAAGGCTAAAATAGTGCATGAATGAGAAAACTGCATAAGCATCGCTAAAGACGATATTAATAAAAATGTTTCTATTTTTTATTTTGTTTTTACAATTCTTAATAAAGTCTCAAATAAAGTTATTTGCTGAAAACTTGTCTGTATTCCTTACACATATTAGTAGGTAACGTGATACAGTTACACAATTTTAATAAACTAGTGGATTGAGGAAAAAAAAGTAATCATTGTCTATGTTACTGGGCCTCAGCTCATTTGTGCTATTTGGTGACATATTAGTAGGTAACGTTATACAGTTACGCAATTTAATAAACTACTGGAATGAGAAGAAAATAATCATTGTCTATGTTACTGGACCTCCGCTTATTTGTGCTGCTTGGTGGCTTGGGGGTCCCCAACGTCCTAGCCATTAACTTCCAAAAATTCACATTAAAGGGAATCTCCAGTGCCAGGAAAACAATCCATTTTCCTGGCACTGCAGGTTCCCTCTCCCTCCCAATCCCCGGTTACTGAAGGGGTGAAAACCCCTTCAGTGACTTACCTGAGGCAGCGACGATGTCCCTCCTCGCTGTCTCCTCCTCCTATTGACTCCGTTGGCCGGTGGGCGAGACTGATCCCGCTCACCGGCCGGGGAGCCTTACTGCGCATGCGCATTAGTGCTCCCCATAGGAAAGCATTGAAAAAGATTTCCAATGCTTTCCTATGGGGAAATGAGCAACGCTGGAGGTCCTCACACAGCGTGAGGACGTCCAGCGACGCTCTAGCACAGATAATCTGTGCTATAATCCAGGAAGTTTCCTCTAGTGGCTGTCTAGTAGACAGCCACTAGATGTGGAGTTAACCCTGCAAGGTAATTATTGCAGTTTATAGAAAACTGCAATAATTACACTTGCAGGGTTAGGAGTAGTGGGAGTTGGCACCCAGACCACTCCAATGGGCAGAAGTGGTCTGGGTGCCTGGAGTGTCCCTTTAAGTGGAGAGAGCTAATCTCTGAGCACTGCTGGTTAAAAATGGGGTCAGGGATGCATCACTGAGATTGTTTATTTTTTTAAATCCCTCAGTAACTGCATTCAGGGGTGAAAGAACATCTCAGCTCTCTAAGAGTAAGTGCAGGGGTTTCACGGACGTGGCGTAACTACTGGGGTTGCAGCTACGACCAGGCCCCTCACTCCAGGGGACCAGGCTGCAGCCACGATCCCTGCGACCGTGGGCCGCCTGGATACCTCCCGGGTGTTTAAATTTAAAAAATAGGAATAATTTGTATGTGTGTCTGTGAGTGTGTGTCTGTTAGTGCGTGTGTGTGTGTATGTATGTGTCTGTATGTATGGGTCTCTGTGTTTGTATGTATGTGTGTGTCTGCATATGTATCTATATGTCTGCGTGTGTGTGGGTGGGGGGCAGGGACGTATAGGGCAATTTTCGCCCTGGGGCCCGTGGTTTCTAGTTACGCCTCTGGTCACGGTTGTACACCATACACTTTTTTTGTGCCTGTAAGTAGCAACTTGAGAAAGTTTATGATCTTTGCAACCCACTATGTCGGCACTTACAACACAAAAACACAGTACTCTGCCCAATGCACTGACTTCTGGTTCTGTTTATTTTGAAAGACTACACAATACGATTGTAATATTTTGTGGTTCTCTCAAAAAGTCATTAAATATTAATGGTCAACAACAATACCACCTCACCTTCACTCCCCCCTATCCATTCATTTTTTTTATTCAATGCATAATCAAGCAGCTATATTGTTGCATTTATCAATTTTATACTGTTTCTCATTTATTCATCTCTCATTGCATTTCAAAGATCTTTGCAGGTGCTCTATAAATTATGGAACATTTGTTATGTACATATTAAACTTCTTTAGTGTTCTAGAACCGATTCACGTTTAAATCCTAATAAAATTGATTAATAAAAAAATATACTTTGGAAGCACTATTAAAATCAGTATGATAGATTGTCTTCATTTAGCTGTCAAGGCACGAATGCTATAACATGACAGCCATTTTAATTCGAAGGCCATCTTGATAATCTATTTATAGAGAAGCTGTTTTGTGCAATGGTTACAGTGTCTCATGATAGCAACATAACATTAGTCGAGATGTGGCTGATATACACTGATCAGCCACAATATTTAAAGCAATCAAAATAGTTACCTGCGCACTATCCACAATCCCTATGAACATTTATATAACTGGCCATTAGTATCACTCCTATGGCCATTTCAATGTAAGATCACCTGCCACGTGAGACAGAGAGAGGATTTTGCTAAATCCATACATACTTATTAAAGAATCACTATAGTACCAGGAAAACAAACTCGTTTTCCAGGCACTATGTAGTCCTTAGGTTCCCCCCACCCTCATGGCCCCCCTCCCACTTGGCTGAAGGGGTTAAAACCCCTACAGCCACTTAACTTTCTCCAGCGCCGGGCTCCCTCGGCGCTGGGGAACTCTCCTCCTCCGAAGACGTCAGCGCCGCATGCACATGTGCGGCATTATCCTGCTGAAAGAGGCAACTGCCTTCAGGGAACACCATTGCCAAGAGGGGTTGTAACATCCACATTAAAGTCAGGACCCAAGGTCTCCCAGCAGACCATTGCCTCTGCCGGCCTGCCTTCTTCCCATAGTGCATCCTGCTGCTGCTGCTGCTGCTGCCTCTTTTCCAGATAAATGATGCAACCTGCCATTCAACTGATCTAAACGAAAATGGGATTCATCAGATCACGCAACCTTCTTCCATTGCTCTATGGTTCAGTTCTGATGCTCACATCACCATTGAAGGTTCTTTCAGCGGTGGACAAGGATCACCATGGGCACTCTAACCTTTCTGCAGCTATGCTGCAATCTGTGTTGCACTCAGGGCCGTCTTTAATGCGGGGCAAACGGGGAAGCTGCCCCGACCCCAGTTACTCTTGTGGGGCCCAAAGCAGCTGCCCCGTGGGCCCCGCTGCCCTCAACAATTTTTTCCCCCATGGGGCTGCCGGCCCGCACATTAAGGAGGCCACCGGGTGGGTATTGTAAGCAGGGGCCCGGTCACATGCTGTAGCCCTTTAACAGCGTGACCGGGCCCTTTGCTTTTCGGCAGCGCTGGGAGGAAGTGATGACTGCAAGTCACTTCCTCCCACTAAGGAGAGGAGCCGCACGGGAGACGAAGGAGGGAGCCTGTGCCGGAAGAGGCAGATCCCAACAGCCTCAGCCTTCAGTCTGGACACTGGGGAACCACCTTCCAAGGTAGGAAACTAGAGGGTGGGTTTAAAAGTGTAAATTTACGTCAGTATGTCTGTCTGTGTATGTGTCTGTGTTTATGTCAGTATGTCTGTCATTGTATGTTTGTCAGTATGTCTGTCAGTGTATGTGTCTGCGTGTGTGTCAGTATGTCTGTCAGTGTATGTCTCTGTGTATGTGTGTTAGTATGTCTGGCAGGGGGCAAGGTCCAGGGGACCCAAGCAAATGGTTGCACTGGTGGTCTGACACCTTTCTATCATGGCTAGCATTAAGTTTCTCAGCACTTCGAGCTACACAGTAGCTCTTCTATGTGATCGGGTCAGACAGGCTAGCCTTCACTTCCCATGTGCATCAAGGAGCGTTGGGCACCCGTAACCAGGGCCGGCCTTAGGGGTGTGCGAGGTGTGCGGATGCACAGGGCGCCATGGAGCAGGGGGCGCCCTGCGGACAACACAGCTCACACATGGCCGGCCAGGATAAAAAAAAAAAATTGTGGCGGGGCGGGGCTTACTGTGCGGCAGGGGTGGGGCTTACCTGCAGCGGGGCGGAGCTAAAATGCTGTGTAACTGCTGCAGGGGAAGCAGGAAGGAGTCCTGTGTGTGACTGTCTGTGTGTTTGACTGTCTGCCTGTGTGTGTGTGTGACTGTCTGTGTGTTTGACTGTCTGTCTGTGTGTATGATTGTCTTTTGTGTGTGTGTGTGTGTGTGTGTGTGTATAATTGTCTGCCTGTGTGTGTGACTGTCTGCCTGTGTGTGTGACTGTCTGCCTGTGTGTGTGACTGTCTTTTTTTGTGTGTGTGGGTGTGTGACTGTCTGTGTGTTTGACTTTCTGTCTGTGTGTATGATTGTCTGCCTGTGTGTGTGTGACTGTCTGTGTGTTTGACTGTCTGTCTGTGTGTGTTTGACTGTCTGCCTGTGTGTGTGTGGCTGTCTGCCTGTGTGTGTGTGTCACTGTCTGTGTGTGTGTGTCACTGTCTGTGTGTTTGACAGTCTGTGTGTGTGACAGTCTGTGTGTGTGACAGTCTGTGTGTGTGACAGTCTGTGTGTGTGACTGTGTGTGTGTGTGTGTGTGTGACTGTGTGTGTGTGTGTGTGTGTGTGTGACTGTGTGTGTGTGTGACTGTCTGCCTGTGTGTGTGTGTGTGTGTGTGACTGTCTGCCTCTGTGTGTTTGGCTGTCTGCCTGTGTGTTTGTGTATGGCTGTCTGTGTGTGTGGCTGTCTGCCTGTGTGTGTGAGACTGCCTATGTGTGACTGTCTGGGCAGACTAGATAGGCCGAATGGTTCTTATCTACTGTCACATTCTATGTCTGTGTGTTTGTGTGTGGCTGTCTGTGTGTGACTGCCTGCGTGTGTGTGTGTGTGTATGGCTGTCTGCCTGTGTGTGTGTGTGTGTGACAGGGTGTGTGGGAAGGGGGAAGGAGGGTGGTGAAGGAGTGGGGGGAGGGGCAGACGGGAAAGGGGGGCGCTGTGAAGATTTTTCGCACAGGGCGCCCAAAGGCCTAAGGCCCGCCCTGCCCGTAACCATGATGCTGGTTCACCGCTTGTCTTTCCTTGCACCACTTTTGGTAGTTCATAACCTCTGCATACCAGAACACCCTACAACGCTTGCCATTTTGGAGATGCTATGATTCAGTCGTCTAGCCATCACTATTTGACCCTTGTCAAAGTCACCAAATCGTTTCACTTGCCCATTTTTACTGCTTCTAACACATGAAACTCAAGAACTGATTGTTCACCTGCAGCCCAATATATCCCACAGACTGACAGATGTCATTGTAAGTATATAATCAATGTTATTCACTTCATCTGTCAGTGGTTTTAATGTTGTGGCTGATCAGTATATATATAGATGCAGACTTGAGGGTGAATGGACACCTCTTGAAAGCTTGTCTTTCAAATATTATGTTTGTTCAATAGAAAAGTTATCATTGCATACTTCGATACTCTGGTTATATTGGCATTATATATATATATAGCCATATAATGAAATGAAGTAGAGGGAAGTTCCAGATAAGGGGAAACACTAAATGGGATTTCTGTGTCCAAATTGGGGAATGCACGGGTAATTCTTGGATTGCATTATAAAGGTGAGTACAGTACTGTAATGCAGGTTAATTTGGCATATCCCTTAAGTGGTATGTCAGGAAATACATGAATATATAAACATAGCCTCTCCCATTCATCTTCTCATGTAACGGTTCGGAATAACCACTAAATTACATTGAGGGCGTTTCAGTATATCCGGCACCTAAAGGATAATGCACCAAAGTGCACTGAACACGGCCTAAATACAATATTAATGTATGCAGGGTCAATTTTTATTTTAAGTGCCTGTTGATAATTAACATAATTGGATGATGTGTTATTTAAGTGTTAAAATCATTCTGACAGAGATTGACCTGAAATAAAGCAATTGATCAGAGAGCAAGCCTAAATAAATGTTCTGCCCTTTATTAATTAAACTGTAATAGATTTTTTTTCAAATAGTAAGCATGAATTGATGTGTTTTGTGACAATAAATGTTATTTAAGTTTTGGAATTTTGAAAAAGAAAGAGGGAAGTGCTCATGCCTTTGTACAGAACACTGGTGAGACCTCACTTGGATATTGATACCTTAGAGAGAGTTCAGAGAAGGGCTACTAAACTGGTTCATGTATTGCAGGATAAAACTTACAAGGAAAGGTTAAAGGAACTTAACATGTATAGCTTGAAGAAAAGACGAGACAGGGGGTATATGATAGAAACATTTAAATACATAAAGGGAATCAACACAGTAAAGGAGGAGACTATATTTAAAAGAAGAACAACTACCACAACAAGAGGACATGGTCTTAAATTAGAGGGACAAAGGTTTAAAAATAATATCAGGAAGTATTACTTTACTGAGAGGGCAGTGGATGCATGGAATAGCCTTCCAGCTGAAGTGGTAGAGGTTAGCACAGTGAAGGAGTTTAAGCATGTCTGGATAGGCATAAGGCTATCCTAGCTATAAGATAAGGCCAGGGACTAATAAAAATATTTAGAAAATTGGGCAGACTAGATGGGCCGAATGGTCCTTATCTGCCGTCACATTCTATGTTTCTATCTGGTTGCAAATCAGCTGACGTATTTTTTAAATAGTACAACAATAGGAACCAGTTGAAATTAGAAGGGATCCATTTGTTAGCATTCAGTCGATATTGAATACAGGAATTTTAACAACCAAATACAGGAGAACTGACCTGAATTAAATGAACAGAACTTGCAAAAGCAAATTCAGGAGGTAATGAATAGACCCTATAGAGCAGGGGTTCACAACCCCCGGCCGCGGACCATCAGATATACCTGACTGTCTATACCGTCAGATGAAAGCTTTTGCGGACCGGCAATAAATTGCCGCAAGATATTTCCCCAGTGATATGATATTATCATAGCACCGGAAAATGTGTACTGCTGGCAGTCGGCAGGGGAGGGAGTGAGAGAGGACCCGCGGAGCTCTAACCTGCAGCTCCGCCGGGTTCTTCTCTCGCGAGCTCAGAGCGTTGCCGCAAGAGTTCACTCTCACTACTGGGACCACCAGGGCTTTCCCACAGGACCACCAGGGATTGCAGGAAATGTCCCCCGTCCCAGGAAAAGGTAAGTAGGGAGGGGGGGGATATCAAAATTACTATTTTTCTTTATTAATCTACCCTCCAACCCCACACACTGCCCCCCATACACCCACACTGCCCCGATACACACACTACCCCCTATATACACACACTGCCCCCATACACACACTCCTCCGCCCCTCCCCCCCCCTCCACACACACAAACTGCACCCCTCACACACACACACTGCATCCCTCACACATACCATTGGGTTTTATTTCTGGCTGACGCTGGTCCGGGAAATATTTCTCCTCTTTTCACCGGTCCCTGGGTGCTAAAAGGTTGCAGAACGCTGCTATAGAGGACTCCCACAGCATTCTATGCGAGAGTCGTAAACTTCACCGACAAGCTTCACATGATTTTTAGGGTACTGGAGGTATCATAGTGAGGTCCGCACTGCTTTGCCAGTAAGGTGGATTTTTCTTGCACTTGACTGTTGTGGATGTGGTCAAACATGGTCTCCTGTTCCAGATAGAGGTTACTTCAATCAACTCCCATCTACATATCACTCTATAAATAAGCACTAACTAAATATGTGATATATAAGGTGCAGCACAGGAGGAAGCTGGCCCCTCTTTATTTTTTGGGTGGAATTTTTTTCTGTTGCTCGTGTGCAGACGTGTCCGATTCCTTTCTTCCTTTATCCTTGGGTTCTCTTTCCCTCCTTTTCCTTGCTTTCTCCTTTCTGTCTTATATTCTGTTTTCTTACTTTTCATTTGTCTGTCTCTTCGTCTATACTTCCCCAAGGACCTTTGGCCGCTTGCCTAAATCTGTAGGTTTTATTTTATGGAAACTGGCATGTAATTATAGCAACGTTACTGTCTTGATGTCAGCTTGAAGTCAATAGCTGACTTTATTTCTCTATTTTCATGTTATATGTTTCTATTGTAACATCTTCACATTAATAAAGATTAAAAATATTTCATTAATATTATTTTCTCTTATCCCTGTATTTAACAAATATGTATTAACAAGGTTCACAGAAATAAGAATGTGTGTTTTCAAGGTGCTTTCAGTTAATAATTGAATAGAATGATAGCAGCTACCACACAAATAGGGACTCTCTACCCTACAGATTAGTACAAAAAAGATGAAGTGCACACTCAGTATTGGAAATTAATAATAAAAACCACCACTGGTGTGCATGTGGAGCGCTTACAAATTTGTTGACTCACCCATATGGGTTAACATACATATGTATGGAAAACGTGATTCATAGCGATAATCTGAAAAAAATTTAAATGCAAGAAATAGTGCAGATAGCGTTTTCAATAAGTGCAGTGAGGGAATATTCTATATGGTCTCACTCACATGTAGCAGAGCCCTATAGGATAGGCTCAGATCTCAATGGCCTGCGTGTGCTTATGGTGACACAGTACCCAATCGGTCCTCTAGGCGTCTGGAGATCCTTATGCATACATGACAGAGAGAGAGAAAACAAGGGGAAGAGGAGAACCCCTAGTGCGGTCAATCCCAATGTACAATGTCAAATAGTGCAGAAAAAGTGGCTTCTCACCTGATGTGGAGCCCTATACCTGGCTCCTGGTGTGTAGGTGCCTGTGCCTTTAAGGGGGCAACTACCCTTCTTTAAGCAGCAACAATGGAAGATGGATGCCAAATATAAAACAAAATTTATTAAATAAAGTAGTAAAAACTTACAAATAAAGTATGAACAAAATTGTGAGAAATTTTAAAATGTGGAATCTTCAATCCTCCAGCCGAAACATGTTTCACTGTACCCAGACAGCTTTTTCAATCGGTAATAGAGTTGCTGCTGTTGCTTGTTTAAATAATTTGTACTTCCTCCTGTGTGGTCCTTCAAACTTCCCTCCCTCCAATCCGCTGGCGTCCTTTTTCATGAACAGCTGTACTGTGTTAGTAATGAGAATGCTCCAGTCTCGGGGCAAGTCACATGACCCAAAGCGTCACATGCCGCATCACAAATTGGGCGTGTTTTCAATGTAGGGCTCACAGTTCCATATCGTCCATTTTGAAGTTGGGCAAAATGCCCTTCCTTCAACCAAGTCTGTTCCTATTTACAAACCAGATGCTCAATTTGAGCGATATATAAACGAAAAAATTAAAAAATGAAGGGAGAAAGGGGGATAGTATTATTGGCTATTGCTTACAAGTTAATTCATAAAATTTACATATCAAAAAATAAAAACCGGGGAGCGTGGCTTGGAAGCCGAGGAAGATGGCGGCGTAGACCCGGAGCTCCTCTGCAGGCTGAGCACTAATCCTCCTCACAGCACTGATACTGCGGGCAGAAATGGGTAAATCCCACCGGGCATCGAGCACTACCAAGCCGGCGGACACGCCGAAGGGCGCAGCAACGGCATCGCTGCGGCAATTCCTCGTGGCTCCCGCGGACGCGGCCACTCGGGCCTATGCTAACGAAGAGCCTGCCGACGCCTCCCGCCCAGCGTCGCCACGAGGTGAAGGCCCAACAACTGCTGCCCAGACCCCTCCGGACCAACATCCGGACTGGGTCCAACTAATCAAAGCCTTGCCGACCAGACAAGACCTGAAAGAGGCCAACTCCGAGCTGAAAGCCTCTATCACCGCTGAATTGCACTCCCTCCGGGAGGACATCCAGGGCCTACACACCAAAGTGGCCCAACTGGAAGCAGACGCTGACCATTTAACCTCTGCTCAATCTGCAAACACAGATGCCTTACGCCGCCACACGGCACAAATGAGACAAATGGCCCTGCACATGGAAGATTTGGACAACCGTGGCAGGCGCCAGAACATAAGGGTGCGTGGCATCCCAGAAGACCTTGACCAGACGACGCCGATAGCTGACACCCTTATGAACCTGTTCAACAAGATCCTGGGCCGCCCAGAGCACTCTGCGATAGAGCTCGTTAGAGCCCACAGAGCCCTGAGACCAAGGGGCCCTCCTGAAGCTCCTCCAAGAGACACCATTTGCTGCCTAGCCGACTTCAAGCTGAAGGAAGAAATCCTACAGAAAGCACGTAACACTGAAAAAGTGCAGCTAAATGGCGTGGAACTGCAACTATATCCGGACCTCTCACCGGCCACCCTGGCATACCGGCGGGCTATGAAGCCACTCACAAGACTCCTCCAAAGTCACAGACTCAGATACAGGTGGTCTTTCCCGACCGGACTCCAAGTCATTACCCAGCAGGGGCCTTTTGCAATCCGGAGGACCTGAGCGACCTAGCTATGGAACTACGTCTCCCACCTGTCACCCTGCAATGGCCGGACCCTCTCGCTTTCTACGCACCGCTACAGGCGACTCAAGGGCCTCCGCCACAGCAGCCCAGGAGTAGAGAGACTAGACAACAGGCCATCCGACCCTCCGGGATGGCGGTTTAATTGAACACCACCGACTGCTGCAGCATACAACCGCAAGTACCAACTGACGAGACTCACTCCCCGAACGGGGTATAGCCTCCCCAGAGTCACTGGGGGTGCTTAGACTATCTTTCTAAAACACACTGCTCTATGCAAGGGGAGACCAGGGATGCAGGGGGGGCCCACCCGGCCCGGACACTTGAAGGGAGACGGACACTGGGGGGTTACACAAGGGGCAAAAGGAACAGAATTCGCTTCATTGAGGTAGCCACCCGCTCCTATATAACTGGTTACTCATAGCTATCTACAAAAGTCATCTGAAGGCCACTGGGGAGGGTGGGGGGGGGGGGGGGAGAGGCGCCCACTAGGCCCTGTGAAGATACGATAGCGGAGCCCTCCTAGGACTGGGACCCGCCGCTGGAGCCCTGTCCGCCCTGTGATGACTTAAACGAGCAGGGGGCGGGCTCCACCGGGGGGTCTCACTCACATATAGCTTAAGGGTTGGGAGAAGAGTCACACTGTTCGGCAGCCTGAGCTCCCGCTCCCTCAACACAAACAGGCGGTGAGATACGAACATGGGGAGGACTAACATAGGGGGGAAGGGATCCTCTTTTGGGAGGGCTGGGAAACTTGCGTTTGGGCTGGGACACGGGAGGCGGGAGGGGGGGGGAGCGGGAACGTTAGTTAGGTACGTAACTATGACAATAATCGAATTAAGCAGCAGGCGGATGTACACCGCAACCCAGTTTACTGTTTGATGTTTAATGTTGAGAGAGTTATATGGAAAGTGATTCTGTAACTGTTATGTTATTTGCTTCTTCTCCACATGCACAAGACAGGCACCCCAGACGGCGACCAGTGCTAAGACCCGGAGCCAAACACTTACGACTTCAAACGAGGAGGACGCTAACACAAACCCGACAATAGCTGACACAGCCGACAGAGAAACTACACGGACCCTACAAACCGATCCACGCAATCAGGTACTCACTTGTCTACCACAGACAGACGCACAGACGCGGGGAGGACTGGTTCCACCCGGAGTCGCTCGACTTCCTTCTTCTGCCCCACAGGGCCCAGCGACCAAGACAAGGTGAACGAGATCAGCGGGCCACAGGTGGCCGCTGACTAAACCGTTCCCCGTCGCTGACACCTCACCATCTCTTTACAGAGACGAGGACACACCTTCACATACTTTACACACCACCTTTCCCCTCCCCCCTCCTTCCCTGTATACCCCTCCTGACCCGCAAATAGCAGACGCAGACGACCACAAACTCCTGGACTGGACTGAGACCCACGGACGGAATGACGCAGCCACCCTCACACCCCGACGCAAGGGCACTCGTGCCGGACTGCCTCACGGTCCTCTCCATCAATGCCAGAGGCCTTAATAAACTGGAGAAGCGCTCAGGAGCGCTCCGAGACTTCCACACCCACAGAGCCTCGATAGTGCTAATTCAGGAGACGCACTTCAGGGAAGGGTCTAGGCCCAAACTGACGAACCAACACTATCCCACTGGATATTATAGTGACTACCACGCGGGGAGGTCCAGAGGGACGGCTATCCTAATCAGGAAAAATATACCACTAGTAGTAACGGGAAAGCTAACAGACAGGGAGGGAAGATTCCTCTTCCTCAAGGGCACGATAGCCGGTCAGGCCTATACATTCGCAAATATCTATGCTCCGAACACTCGACAATACCGGTTCCTGGCACGCACACTCAGGATACTGAAGCCCTTCTCGGAAGGGATCCTCATAGTGGGGGGCGACCTCAATGTCGCGCTCAACCCGAGGTGGGACTCCTCGACTGGGAAGTCGGGGGTCCCGTCGCAACACCTGAATGCAATCAAAACCCTCCTGACCCGATCCCAACTGATAGATTGCTGGAGAGCTTACCACCCTGACGAGAGGGATTACACATATTTTTCACATGTCCACAATACCTACACCAGACTGGATTACATCTTCACCTCTCACTATAATCTACCGACCACGAGCGCGGCGGAGCACGGGGTGGCGACATGGTCAGATCATGCGCCGGTGACCCTGACACTCTCGTCCCCTTTGTTCAGACCCCGCCACAACAAATGGCGACTTAATGACTATCTACTGACCAGACCCGACTTTACGTCCGAAATCATAGGCCCACTCAAGGAATACTTTGAGACGAACACAACTGACCACACCTCACCTACCATCAGATGGGAGGCACACAAAAGTGTGATACGCGGACACTTCATCCGCCAGGGGTCCACTCTCAAAAAACAGACTAATAGTCGCATGGCAGACCTGGTAGCAGAAATACACAAGGTGGAAACACTCAATAAAACCGCACAACTACCGACACATCAGGCGACATTGCTGCAACTTAGACGCGACCTGACGGGCCTCCTACACAGACAACACCACAGAGACGTAATTAGACACAAGGCCTCCTTCTTGCTCCACGGCAACAAAAGTGGAAAGCTACTGGCTAGAATGCTAGCCAAAAGACGACAGGGGACGTATATTGACAGGATGAGAGACTCTAAGGGCACCTTGCACCACCTGCCTTCCAAGATCCTAGACATAACACGGGATTATTACGCGAACCTATATGCCCTTCCCAGACCCCACCAACATAAATCCGGGGAAGTACTGCGTGCGAAAATACAGGACTATCTGTCGGAGCACTCCCTCCCGTCCCTGACACAGGAAATCACGGACAGGCTAGACGAACCGATCTCCATAGAAGAGCTGGCCCGCATCATTAAAATGATGAAACAAGGCAAAAGTCCCGGCCCAGATGGGCTACCACTCAAATATTACACCACGTTCGCAGACCTACTATACTCGCCCCTTCTAGAGGCCTTAAACGCACTCAGGGAGGGCCACCACCTACCAAAACAGTCGCTAACAGCACACATCGCGCTCATCCCTAAGGAAGGCAAGGATAGGGAACACTGCGGGAACTACAGGCCCATCTCACTGATCAATTGCGATGTCAAACTACTGGCAAAAATACTAGCCACAAGACTCCAGACACACATCCCCACCCTCATACACCCAGACCAGGTCGGCTTTGTCAGGGGACGCGAAGCAAGAGACAACACGATCAGAGCGCTAACGCTCATGCACAGACGACATGGCGGGAACGAGGGCGTTCTGCTGCTGTCGACAGACGCAGAGAAGGCCTTCGACAGAGTCGACTGGCAATATATGTTCCACATACTGACACACATCGGACTGGGCCCGCATTTCCGGGGGTGGGTCGGGGCGCTGTACGACGGGCCCACCGCTCACGTCATAGTGAACGGAGCCCTGACGAGCGCCTTCCCCATCACCAACGGAACGCGGCAGGGATGCCCTCTATCCCCCCTGCTCTTTGTGCTGACACTCGAACCCTTCCTGACGCACATACGACAAAATGAGGCAATCAGGGGAATAGGATCTGGAGACACGCAGCACAAAATCGCGGCGTATGCCGACGACCTCCTTTTCTTCGTCTCCAACCCGGAGGTCTCACTCCCGAATATCCTGAAGGCCTTTGAGACCTTCAGGGAGATTGCTAACCTTAAGATCAATTATGCCAAATCCTACATTCTGAACGTGAACCTACCGGAACACAGAGCCTCCCCTTTAAGACAGAGCCACACCTTCCAATGGGCACAACACCGCATACAGTACTTGGGCACCTGGTTAACAAGGAAAGACACTGACCTATTCAGACACAACTTCATACCCCTACTGGACAGACTCCGGAAAGACCTGTCAGAATGGGCATACCCGCACATTTCTTGGCTGGGCAGGGTTCAAGTTATTAAAATGAACCTTCTCCCGCGCCTGCTATATCTTATGCAAGCCATACCTGTCACCATCCCCAGCTCATTCTTCCGGACCCTGAGACAGGACATCGGGAAATACATATGGGACCGCAAACGGCCAAGGGTCAAACTAGCCGCACTGACACTGCCCAAAGATAGGGGGGGCTTAGCCATACCGGACTTCGCCCGGTACTACGACGCATGTCATCTCCAACGAGTCATGGAGTGGACAAAAGAGAATGTCCACAAGCGCTGGAAGGAGGCAGAGGAAACGGACACGGGGACACCACTGTCCACTGTCCCGTGGACGGGGAGAGGGGGCTATGGAGGACTGGGCACGCCCTACACGACCGCAACACTGAGGGTGTGGGAGAGAGTAGCGAAGAGAAGTAGACTGGCCCCATTCCCGTCCCCCCTACTCCCACTCATACACAACAGCAGCTTCCCCCCGGGGCTTGACCCCAACGCGTTCAGGGACCTAATCAGACACAAAGTCCCCAGACTACATCACCTTCTGGCGGGGACGGAATGCAAGGCACTCCCGACCTTACTGGAAGGGACCGCCCCCACCCTTTTACACCACCTTAAACACAGACAGCTTTGGAGTTATGTGCACACCCTCCCTGAGGGCATGGCAAGAAAGCGCGACCCCACCACATTCGAGAGGCTATGTATGGAGCCAGATCCGCAACCTCACGGGATCTCACACATATACTCCATGCTACAGAGGGAAACACCAGCGGAGACACCTAAATTCATGGGGAAATGGGAACGAACATTAGGGAAGACTTTCACGGAGGAAGAATGGGAACAGATGTGTTACTTGACACACCACTGTTCAGTCTTCAGCAAAACCCAAGAGAAAGCGTTTAAGCTGCTAACGAACTGGTACCGCACCCCAATGGTACTGCATGCCATAGACCCTGAACACACAGACCTCTGCTGGAGGTGCAACAGGGAGACCGGCACTGCACTCCACCTTTGGTGGGACTGCGAACTGGTGCAGCCCTTCTGGCGGGGCATACACAGCATCCTGAAAACCTTCACCGACGTACCACCCCCCTTCCTTCCAGAACACATGCTCCTTCATCACACACAGACCCCGAGAACACGCTACAAACACTCACTGACCATCAGAATCCTAAATACTGCCAAGCAGGTAATACCCCAATTCTGGAAGCAGCAAACGACACCTCCGCTAACATCCTGGTTCTCCCAAATGGAGGAACTTAGGGCCATAGGGGAACTCATTATGACTACATCCAACGCAATGACCAGGTACATGGAAATATGGACCCAATGGATACTGACCACCACAAGGGCAGACTTTGCTACCAGACTTCGATACGACCCATAATGACACACAGAGGGGACGAAACGACCGGACAACCACAGGACTGACCCAGACAGACGGGACTCGGACGCAGACGCACCCTTCCCCTACCCTCCCAGACAAGTCACTCCCGATCCCCCCTACCCTTTGGCACACACACACTGACCATTAGCATGGTTCACAGCAGAGGCGACAACAGAGCGGACATGAACGGCTCCTGCGACGATACTCCCTTCCCCAAGGGGAGACAACAGTAACTACACTTCCACGAACAGACCCTCGATCACGGGGGTTGGACGTCCTAACTAGCCCCACTGTGACCGATAGAACACTCTGCCACGACACCCGAGCACCTCACAGGAGGGATACCTGACCGTCACACCACAGCCACGCGAACGGGCACGGTACACGAAAACCCACTCGGCACACGGGGACGGGCGCAGCCAGGGAGGCCGGCATACATAAGGAGCAACACAAACCCAGAGTGCCCCGACCATAGCCGCTGCCATCCGGACTGCGCCCGTTCTCCTGGACCAAGGTTGGAATGTGTAGGTGGAGAAACTACACGCATACCATGAAGTGATCTATGCACCTACCTTGATTGCATGTCCATAGAATGTTTCCATAAGTACTATGCTGTGACCTGCGAGTCACCATTACCTGCTTGCTCATACATTTCTTCCACAAATGCCATGACGTGACCTGCCTACTTGCTCGAATACTATTTCCACATGTGCCGTACGGCGACCTGCGAGTCACCACCTACTGCATGTTTATACAATACTATGTTTACTGGAACGAAATGAAACTGAAAATACTAAATAAAAACATATTTACAAAAAAAAAAAAAAAAAAACATCTAGTGTTTTTCATTTAAAGTGACAGTACATGCATAAAGACAGGTGGTGAATAGGAGTGTGCTCTTTTAGGAGAAATGCTGATTATTATTGAATAGATCTCTATTGTATCAGCAGCTTATGTTCAATGATGATGTCAATATTAAAATATATATATAAAAAAATATATAAATATATAGTAGGTTCCTAGTGTCTCCCATACAAGTACTAACCAGGCCTGAGCCTGGATGGCTTCTGAGATCTGACAAGATCAGGCATTTTCAGACTGGTATGGCCATAGAATAAATATTTAAAATGTATGAAACATACTAATAAAAAATAATTTAAGTTAAAAAATGCATGGCAAGGCTGCATGGTGTTCAGGTTAAAAATCCATTGCATCTCCCTTTGGCCTAATTTTTTTATAAAATCTCCCCCTCTCCAATCGGGTGATACCCTCTGAATTGCATGGAATTCTAACAGGGTGGGGTCGCTATTATGTTTATTTTTAAAATGTAAGGAGACACTGTGCTTTTCATAGTTGTTCCTAATATTCGTAATGTGTTCCTGTACTCTAATATGCAACTTTCTTTTAGTGCGTCCTACATATACAAGTCCACATGGGCATATCAAGAGATAAATAACTCTCGTGGACTGACAAGTAATTAGCTCGTTGATCTTAAACATATCTTTTTTATTTTGAGGGTGTGAGAATTCTTTTACTAGTCTTTTCTTACTTTTTGAATTCTTGCATGCGCCACAGTAACCATAAAACCCTTTTGTTTCGTTGAAAAAGTCCCTATTACATCTTTTTGGGGGTATATGGTTAGATGTTAAGGTGTTTCTTAAATTCTTTACTCCTCTATATACAATCTTAGGCTTCTCCGGAAGAATACTATTAAGGAGGGGGTCATTTCTTAAAATTGGCCAATATTTAGAGACTATTTTTCTAAATTCTTTACTTTTACAGTTAAAGTCACATATAAGTCCTATTGTTTGTGGTTCTCCTTTATTTTTAGTGTTGTATTTAATTAGATCTTTTCTGTCCTTTATTTTGACTTCTTCAAGGGCTTTCCCCAACAATGTCTCGTTATATCCCTTCTCTCTAAAATCTTTCATAATTTTGTGGGATTGTTCCTGGAATTTGCATTCCTCTGTGCAATTCCTCCTTACCCTGAGCAATTGCGCTTTGGGTGCATTCAGCAACCATGGGGAGAAATGACAGCTATTCTCCCTAATGTAGCTGTTAACATCCACAGGTTTGAAGAAAGTACATGTCTTCAAACCTGCATCCTCAACATAGATTTGTAGGTCCAGAAATTCCACTAGAATCTTGCTATAATTCAAGACTAATTTAATTCCCCAATAGTTGTTATTCAGATGGTCCAAAAAAGATATCAGGGATGTCTCATCCCCATGCCAAATGAAAAATATGTCGTCTATGTAACAGCGATAGGCAACAAGGTAAATTTTGTTTTATATTTGGAATCCATCTTCCATTGTTGCTGCTTAAAGAAGGGTAGTTGCCCCCTTAAAGGCACAGACTCCTACACACCAGGAGCCAGATATAGGGCTCCACATCAGGTGAGAAGCCACTTTTTCTGCACTATTTGACATTGTACATTGGGATTGACCGCACTAGGGGTTCTCCTCTTCCCCTTGTTTTCTCTCTCTCTCTCATGTATGCATAAGGATCTCAAGACGCCTAGAGGACCGATTGGGTACTGTGTCACCATAAGCACACGCAGGCCATTGAGATCTGAGCCTATCCTATAGGGCTCTGCTACATGTGAGCTAGACCATATAGAATATTCCCTCACTGCACTTATTGAAAACGTTATCTGCACTATTTCTTGCATTTACATTTGTTTCAGATTATCGCTATGAGTCACTTTTCCATACATATGTATGTTAACCCATATGGGTGACTCAACAAATTTGTAAGCGCTCCACATGCACACCAGTGGTGGTTTTTATGATTAATTTCCAATACTGAGTGTGCACTTCATCTTTTATGTATTAACAAGGTGTGAACATTAAATGTAGAAATCTACGCCTTTGTATCCTGCAACTGGGCTCCCTATCAATCATTGTTAAGAGCTCTGTCCTTTGTACTGGCAGTCAGTATGAGAGAAAGCATGCAGAAACTGTAGCACAGAGAACAGGAGAAATTAAACAATGTTACTATTTCTCCTTTTAAATTTAAATGTGTGCCCTGTCTGTGCCTTGCCAGACCTGGATGATGATGATGATGATGATGATGTAATTTGCTAGATCTTTAATATAAATCTACCAAAGAATGGAGCATAAAAAATGTTAATACAAGGTAGAAGTGACTTTCAATGTTTTATTTAAAGGAACACTATAGGGTCAGGAAGACAGACATGTATTCCTGACCCTATAGTGCAAAACCCACCATTAAGGTGGCTTGCACCTCCCCCCGCCCCCTTTGCCCCAATTTAAAAGCATGAAATACTCACCTTATTTCCAGAACTGTGCGGGTCTGTCGGCTCTGGCCCCACCCCCTTGATGACATCATCAGAATAGCTGATTTTTAGCCAATGAGGAAAGTATTGGATTGGTTAAAATCCGCAAGGGGGCGGAGTAAAATTCATAGAAGTGACAGATCCTCTCTCAGTCAAGAAATCACGAATGAAGCTATGTGTGAAAACTAATAGAAGCTACGTAGATTTTTCTTTTAGCTTACATAATTTGATTCTTTTCATTTTTTTCAATCAAGCTATGATATCAGAATTCTTTTTTTTTTTACCAAAAAAAACCCTGGAATTTTCGGAAATTCTGCAGGAATTTTCACATTTTAGGCTAAAATAGCTGAGCTGACAAAAATATAGCTTTGTTGAAGAATTTTTCTATTTGGCCCTAAAATATCGGATACATAATGTTCTTCCACTGAAAACAATGAAAAGATCAGGTTGTGCTGAGAGGTCCTATTCACTTCCTTATGCAAAAAAAAATCCAAAAAGTTAATTTTGTTTTTCTTTGTTTTGTGGATTTCTCAAATGTATTTCACTTGCCCTTCTATGTAAATTAATATGGTAAATTCTGTTCAAATTACTGCCTTAGTAGAATTTCGCCCACTCACAGTCAATCGTTAGCAGATCACTCTATGAGCTGGCAATGTTGTTATTATTAAGCCAGAATTAACGCTTCAGCAATGGGTCCTATATCGCTACAGCTATGTTAAAAAAAAAAAAAAGATAATAAACCAAACCTGACAGTAACGATTGTACTGTATATTGTCTGGCAATGTAATATTGTAAAAGCCATTGTGGTTGCACATAGATTTATCCTATATTTATATTGCACTTTCATACATACTTAGGATGCATTACAGTAACGAGGCGGATACAGTGCGTGCTCCACTATAGGACCCCAAAGACCTGTAAATGGGAAGGGGACGCAAACACTTGCTTAGCAGGATAGATTTCAGTTTATGACATCACAGTAAGCAGGTCGTGTCATATCTGTTTAGAATGTGCTCAGTAATTATGTTACAGTAAATTTGTACCAACCCCTGCCCTCACTGTCTGCTTGCATAATACACTGATTTCTGACTCTGTTTGACCTTATAATCTTTTAAACCACGAATTCTCTGATAAAGGCTCTGACTTGTTTAACAGTCAACAATGATTCTGTGTTGTTGGCACCTAACTCACCCACAGCCCATCTAATACTTATCCTTCTCTCAACCTGATTCCTTCCATTTGATAGATTTAATGTGACTCATTAAAAGTACCGGTAGCTGTATTTTCATTCTTCATTTCATTTTCTTCTCATTGAATATAGTGACCATATTTGTGGTTACATTAAAAAGCAGTCTGACTTACAGTACATGGGAAGGAACCATGGCTGTGTGTTATGGAGAATTTCTCCCAGTAATAATTAATAGCATTAAGCAGACTTGCCTTCTACATACGTCACATAACACGATCATATTCTCCTCATAACTACCATAGCTTTTAAAGGTAAATACTTGCTCTTCTGCGGAGATAATTTAAGACCTTTCTGAAGTCAAGAGATCCTGTGTAATTACTGGTAATTTACGCTAACAGATCTGCATTTACTGAACCATTTAAAAAAAAAAAAAACAACTGTAAGGGTGTGGGGGAAGACAACACATTGCTAGGAATTTAGAATGTAAATTATTTAGGTCTTAGAATATTTCTTAGATAAGGTGAATTGACAAACTAGCCAAATAGTGCCCGTTAAGAGAACTCCATGCAATGATCCTCCTGTCTGTACTTATTGGGAGCAATGGCGTCTACAATGGCTCATGCAACTTCCTACATCTCAAATACTGGGGGAAATTAAAATTTTAATTCCAATCTTTATCAACATCTTAATAGTGGCTGATGATCTGTCAACAATGATTAAACGATCGCCATTTCACAGTTCAAATACATTTCCACATCTCTGTAACCATTATCACATTATTGATAAGGTCCCGATGCCTAAACATTACAGTTTCTCTACTGAACCAATGGGCCCTTAGCAAATTCAACACTTAAAAGGACCGGCAATTTTTTTTAGCAAATGCAACAGTAACCGACAATTCCTTGTTAATCAATTACACCAATTATAATACAAGTAAGCACTATAACTACAATATAGCATAGAAATATCAATCAATACACATGTGTATAATACCTGAAATGCCTGTTTAGAGATACCTTAACGGGTTACTCCAAGCACCATGACCACTCCAGGGATTGGAACTGGTTATGGTGCTCGGAGTCTATGTGCATTGCATTTCAGTTTGAAAAGCTGCACATACAGAATTAAAGCGCAGTGGTGTCACTATTCCTCTGGTAGCGTCACGAGTCATTTCGGAATTCATTCTCTGAAATCTGTGCATATGTGACATCTGTTGTCTGCACTGATAGCATGCTAGCGACAGGTGACCAATGGCGTCAAAGGCCCTGTCAACTATTATTTTGTCTATGTGTGCTTATCTATGAGCATCAGAGCAGTTACTTGCTCTGAAAAGTGTAAGTAGGTTGTCTTTCCATTCCTACTAGTTTTTATTTGGTTATTTGAGCATGGCCCTCAACCCCTCTGTTCCTGTGCACCCAACTCATCTGGTTACAGTTACATGTCTGTTCAGGGCCGGCGTGTCCTATAGGCCGATTTGGCGGCCGCCTAGGGAGCTTCTCAAGGGGGTGTGCCAGCAGCAGCTTTACTGCTGATTTGGGCCACCTCCCCTCGATGTGGGACAAAGTCTGCAGTTCATGCCACAGGTGATAGCACTGGGCGCTAGGGAGCACTTACATAGCTGCAGACTAGCACCCAGTGCCATCAACCTCAGACCGCAAAGTTCGCAGAGCAGCCCCCGCCACACACCTCTCATGACGGCAGCACACGGGCGCAGCGTTCGATCGCTCCCGCCCCTTCCCCTGCTCTTGGGGTAAAGTGGGCGGGAGGATAGCGGGGGGCGGAGCTGAGAGAGAGTGGAGGCAGCCAGGCACAGTCCAGAAGCCTGGGACACACGGAGAGACTGAGGCATTGTGAAGTGAAGGCAAGAGGGGGACTTAATGGTGTGTGTGTTTTAAATTATGTGTATTAGTCTGTTTGAGTCAGTGTGTGAGTGTATGCTTGGGTCAGTGTGTGTCTGTTTGGGTCAGTGTGTGTGTGTCTGGATCAGTGTGTGTATGTGTCTGCTTAGGTCATTGCATGCATGCGTGTGTCTGTTTGAGACAGTGTGTTTGCTTGAGTCAGTGTGTGAGTGTCTGCTTGGGTTGTGTCTTTGTGACTCCTTGGGTTACCATGTGTGTGCTTGGGTCAGTGTGTGTGTGTGTGCTTGGGTCAGTGTGTGTGTGTGCTTGGGTCAGTGTGTGTGTCTAGATCAGTGTGTGTGTCTGCTTGGGTCAGTGTGTGTGTGTATCTGCTTGGATCAGTGTGTGTGTGTGTCTGCTTGGGTCAGTGTGTGTCTGCTTGGGTCAGTGTGTCTGTTTGAGTCCGTGTGTATGTCTGCTTGGGTCAGTGTGTGCGTTTGTGTTTGCTTGGGTCAGTGTGTGTGTGTGTGTGTGTCTGCTTCGGTCAGTTTGTGTCCATCTGCTTGGGTCAGTGTGTGTATATAAAACTGTCTCTGTCCCTACATAGAAGCCTGGAGCAAATGGGGTGGCAATTTTTATTTTTTTTTTGCCTAGAAGGCAAAAATCCTTGTACTGGCTCTGTGTCTGTTATTCCACCCATTGTACAGCGCTGTGGAATTTGTTGGCACTTTATAAATAATCAATATGTTACCTCTATTTGATGTGCTGTACTACGTTTTGTTGTGGAGATACTGCTACTACATACAATGAGAAACACCATATCCTTAGAACAGGATTATACCACCCATGCTGACGTATGAGCAATCTTTCAGATTATAACAGCTCTTGAAACATAAACTGGGAGTAGTGTTGGTGTTTGGTGTTACCTTTTAATTATATATTTTCACAGTATTATAATTTCACAAGGATATTTCCCTGTTTGAAGAAGATCTGCCCACATGCATGTATTTTACATGGATCTGTTTACTGCTTTATATAAAGTGCAGTTACACTTTTTTCTTCTTTGTATAGCCCTGTTTGATTGGCTATATTTTTTTTGAGCAGTGCAACAGGATATCCAGACAAGAGAATGCACTGTAGGTCCAGACTGATGAGTTTGATCATTTACCAACGGTGACTGTCACATGTAACATGTTATGCCTATTATGCTAAGATGGTTGGGTTGTCGGATATACCATCACACGTACCTGATTTTATTTTTATTTTGTTTCAGAATGAAATGCAAAGATTATTGTTTTGTTCATATTCATAAATAATGTGCTTAAAATAAATTGCACAGTTTATATTGTACATCACAAACATGAATTCTGATCTTTGCCAAAATAAATTGGTACAGAATAAATTAAACAATATGACGATTTGTGCCACAAAGTGATGGTGTCAATGCATTGCTTGTTTTAACTAACATTCTCTTTTCTTTAGTTACAGAATGTGCAATAAAGATCTCGCAAAAAAAAGCTGTCCATTATATTACATTGTGTATGTTAACACAATCAGTGTTAGTCAAATCTTATTCTGCGTTCATTAAGCTTTTGTGTGGATTCACAAGGACATATTTATGCAGTTATTGTACTGTGTTAATTGTCTCCTTAATGCTTACTTGATGAGTGAATTATTTGATTGGATTATGCATCAGATATTTCTGTGTTGTAAAATACACATTTACCGTGATCAGTATTTGTCGATATGTAACATATTAACACACACTTTGTACACAAGAATTGCATGCAGATGCATAACACAAAATGAATCACTAAATGCAAATAGGCATCAGTGCTGATGTAAAAAAAATGGATTTTTCAGTACTAAAAGGTCATAAAATGGAACATGATTTACACTTCCTACTGACACTCGTATACAAAAATAAATAAAGTTCCAATAGCTATAAAGTGATCTCTAAATGGTACTTTCAGTTATCACATCCCTAACTTTAAATCCCTGATCATGTTAAAGGGTTTCTCCAATAATTTTTTTATTATAATATTTTTGGGCTTGAAAAAGCCCTATATGGCATTTGTCACTTGGTTCCCGTGCATTTAATTTAATAATAAACTGTAAAAATAGCATAAAACTTACCTTACATCCAAGCGCTGAGCCAAGCTCTCCCAGATCCGTTCCACACTTCCTCTGTGGTCACTACAATTTTTATATAGAATAGAAGTTGTGTATTTTAACAATGTACAAGCAAACAAATGTTAATTCTTCTTCAACTCCTGTGTATTTTTATTTTCTAAACATTCAAAGCTGTATTAGACTAATTTACAGGGCTGACTCACCTGGGGTCACTTTGAGTTTATTTTATATTTCATCTATTTAGATGTAAATTTTGCATTTCATTTACACCTACAAAAAAAAATCTTGAACTGCCGCATGTAAACCTGTGTATGTCACAAAATTAAACATTTACTTGATTATCTGCCTGACCCAAGGTACACACTCAACTGTGAACTATTGGAAATTTAAAGTGAATTATGTGGATTTCAAAATCTGGGAAAAAATTGGCAAATCAGAAAAAATCGACCTAAGAATTCTCCCCGATTTTACCCCCAAAATTTACATTGATTTCCCAAAAAAACAGACTTTGTTTTCCCATATATAGTTCTAAACCATCGAATTATGTGGGGTCCTATGTCTGCCAACAAACAGGAGGAACGAAGAGAAGATTTATTCCCATGTAAAAACATTACAAAGTATGGTAAATTGTCATAATCCAACATCTGTGATTGTTACCAAGGCTCTATACATAAATAAACCAAACCTGTTTTGGCAACAGATCCCCAATCTACATTCTTCATTGGGATTCATTTATTGGGATTTTTTACTGTCAGTTCAGTCTAGAATAGTTAATCCTTAAGCTTACAGATAATAATTCCTCCCATTTTATATACATGGCCATGATCCATGCTGTCTAGGTTTTAGACAAAGAAATGAAATGCTGCAGGTAAAATCTGAAGCTGGATGGAAGTTCGTCAGCAACTGTTATCAATAGGAAGCACGGGACTCTTCGAAGTAGGAATGCCACAGCAGAGATATGCACATCGATTCGTCATAGGAACAAGCACTTTCCTTCAGTAAAATGAGAATTAAAATTGAATTTCAAATTTTAGGCCATGTATATTTGAACTGAAATCATAACTGAGATTTTTTTCCTGTTTTGGTATTTAGACCTTAAATTTAAAATTCACATTGAATTCACTTTCAATTCTAACTTCAGTAAATAACCCAGTTTGTGAAACACAGCAGCTATTTACACTCAGGAAGGTGCTTATGTCAATAGTATGGGATTTGTTATCTCTGTGTATTAACTTGTTGACTTGAGTTATAACAAGCATTGATCTTACGTTAGTACATTCCCTGATCTTCAAAGTATGGTTTGTATCGGAGGGAACATTTAAAACTTTATATACATTTATATATATAATGCCAAAATACCAGAGTATTGCAGTATGCAATGATTCCTTTTTTATTGGACTAACATAATATTTCAAAGGCAAGCTTTCAAGAGTTTCCTCTCTTCTTCGGGTTTGAAGTAATACTGATCAATCTGACAAAGTTTAACACTTAAAACAACTGATGTTGGAGAAGGGAAGGGTAGGAGTGAGTGGGGTGTCATTAATAGCAGAAGATGTGCCTAATAGTGAAAGGTGCAGGTTGGTTGAGAATCTGAGAAGCCAGAAAAAGTAAATAAACAGAGGAGAGTCAATAAGCTAGTTGGAAATAAAAAAAAACACAAAAAAGAGAGAAAACCCCAAGAAAAAACAGCAGAGTAGGGCATGCAAGTAAATAGTTGCATATATGTATATATATAAATTGATCCAATAAAGGTGAAGTGAGAATATTGAAATGTAGGGGAGGTCCGTTCGTTGTTCAGCATCTTGATCATTTGGATATATTTCATGCGCTGGGAAGCACCCAGGAACTGTATTGAGGTTTTCAATCAAAAAGGGAAGAGTGACAGAAATGACTGTTTTCTATATCTATATACACTGTCAGGGTTAATCACCAAACTTCAAATTGTAGAAAATTAAAAATAAATTGATAAATTAAGGCAAACATAGCTCACTTGAAGATTTTTTGAATTATGCCATAGCCACAGCTTTGCTAGCTAAGCCTTAATGTGGCAATTTGAATATCAATCGGCTACAATCCAGCGTATAGTGCGTAAAGCTGCATGCATTTTAATTCTGTCATGCTTAATAAATGAAATGCTACCCTCCCTTTACCAAAAACATGCACACCAAAATACGCCCACATCCATTATGTTATATGATGATAATTTGTTTTCGCCGTTGTTTGCAACCTCGACAAAGATCAGGGCTCTGTGCAGGGCCGATCCTAGGGTCATAGACGCCTGGGTGCACGATTTTTTTTGGTGCCCTTCCCTTTTGCAAATGCCCAGATCTGTCTGTTTCTATCTACAAGCCACACACCTTTTTGTAATTTCTCACTTACAGACACACACACTCACTGATTTGACACACACTGACAGCCGTACTGACACTCTCAATGACAGACACACAATCTCACTGATTTGAAACACAAACTGACAGACACGATTACTGACAGGCACACAATTACACACACTCTCGCTGATTCGATACACACACTGGCAGACACACTGGCACACACTCTTACTGACAGACACACAATTTCACTGATTCGAAACACACACTGGCAGACACACACACTGGCAGACACACTGGCACACACTCTTACTGACAGACACACAATCTCACTGATTCGAAACACACACTGGCAGACACACACAGTGGCAGTCACACTGGCACACTCTCTCACTGGCAGACACACACTCTCACTGATTTAAAACAAACTCACAGACCAAGCAGGGCAAATAAATGGGAGGGGGTGTATATGGTCTATATTGTGTGGGATAGGGCTGTAGTGTATTGTGGGGGGGGGAGGGGTGTAGGGGCTGTATTGTGTGGGATAGTGGCATCAGTAGGGAGGGAATAAGAGCAGTATTGTGGGTGATTGGGGTTTTATTGTGATGGGATCAAGGGCCATATTGAGGGGGATTGATTCTTTAGTGTGGGGGGATTGGTGCTTTAGTGGGGGGATAGGAACACTACTGATGGTATTTGAGCTTTAGTGTAGTGGTATAGGGGCTGTATTGTGGGGAGATAAGGGCTGTATAATGTAGGGCACATTATAAAGTGCTTTAGTGGGGGGATAGGAGCAGTATTGTGTGGAGTAGGGGCATTAGTGGGGTGGATGGGATCAGTATTGTGGGGGATTGGGGTTTTATTGTGATGGGGACAGGGGCTGTATTGTAGAGGATTTATTCTTTAGTGTGGGTGGATAGGGGAAGTATTGTGTGGAATTGGGGCTTAAGTGGGGAATATGAACACTATAGTATTGGGACTTCAGTGTGGTGGTATAGTGACAGTATTGTGGGGGATAATGGATTCAGTGTGGGGGATAGCGGGGTATTGTCTGCAAATAGGGACAGTATTGTAGCAGGCTAGGGACTTTGTGGTGGGAGATAGGAATTGTATTGTGGAGGATTGCGACTTTACTGGGGGATAGAGGCAGTATTGTGGGGGATTGGGTCTTTAGTGTGGGGATAGGGGCAGTATTGTCTTGTGGGAGGTAGAGGCATTAGAGTGAAACAGAAAAAGGGCTGCGCTAGATAAATAAAGCATAAAAATAATATTAGCAGTAATAATAATAATACAGTACTGAGTATCTGAGATCTCACTGAAACAACAGGATAGGGGTTCTGATAGAATCACATAAAAGAAAAATCATAAATGTTCAAGTTTCACTCGAAAGTAAATGTCTTATAAAGTGCTTGTTATGGGTGTAGTATCATCAATATCTTTAGTGGTCCAACCGTTCAGCTTGTATGAAAAACAGAAAGCGAGGAAAACCAATGGTACAGTATGTCCAAGTTCATATGAATAAGATAAACAAATATGTGCAGTCAACTCACATTTAAAAGAGCTATAGTCAGTTCTGGTGTGAAGAGCGTACAGCTGTATAATCCCGGCTTTAAAGGATATGTAGTGGGAGTCCTCCAGAAGGATGGTGTCCAACACGCAGGAGAAGGATATATAAAAACAACTAATAGTGCTCTCAGTAAAATAAGATATGCAATAAACATAGAATAAAAAGATACTCACAAGTAAAGTGCAGGCCAACTGCACTTTGATATCAGCGTTGGTGGTATGATCCCCACCTAGGATCTACTTGGAGTCCCACAAAGATAAAAGGTAGCCAGGTAAAAAAAATAATTTTACATTTCAAATTGAAAATGTGTATTAAAGAGATAATTGGCACAGAGTTGTAACCAAAAATCCTTTATTAAATAAAATACACAATTCAAATAACCATAACGCGTTTCGTCTTATCAGACTTTTTCAAATGGTATGTGTCATAATACCTGGCTAATAGGCTTTATATAGGTATAAGTTAAGTTAAAACTGGCGCCAAAAATGTGTTTGCCAATCAAAAACATTGCTTCAATATTTATTAAAAAATCAGTAGATAAATATCCTTAATTATACTGTAATACTTGACAAGTAATTATAGTTAAACATTCCTTAAAAACGAGGGTGGAAATGGGGTGAATAAACGGAATAAACGGAAAAAGAAAATCCGTGGACACGTGACCCACGTCATTGCCGCGTCATTAAAATATAGCCTCATGAGAAATGTAGTATGCAGTACATGCAAATCGTAGGGCGGCCGCATGAGACACAAGGGGCGTGCATGGCTGTCAACTCGGCAGGCGGTGTGCGCACCTCCCTACGTATAGAGGGCAGTCCCAGGCTGTCTGATTATTACGGGCATATTGTGAAGGATAAATAAGGTGCTCGGCAGCCATATTAAGTGTGGCAATTAGCCACAATGTAGGAGGCTGGTGTAAAAGAACAGGAAATAACAGGGGGAAAGGAGGGATTATAATATAAATGGGGAAAGGGGATTAATAGTGTATAAACACTGGGAAACATAGAATACATAATGTAACTCAGTAGGAGTAATATGACAATATAAGTATAAAAAAATATATATAAAACTAAACTGTAAAACCCAATTTGGTAAAATCCACAATATCATTGGTAAGCAATTAATTCCACATTAAAAAAAACAAAAACAATACAACAAAGATAATGCATATAAAAAAAATTAAAAATAAATAATAGTAAATATAAAAATATAAAAAAGAGCATATATATGTGAATGTTTACATGGTGTGTTCAATAAAAACATGGCAACATTTCATTCTTTCTGTGAATGTTTCATTCTGTGAATGTTTACATGGTGTGTTCAATAAAAACATGGCAACATTTCATTCTTTGTGTGTTATTAGTTAACCCCTTAACACCGCAGCCAAATGTACAAGTTGTGAACGAAACAAAACGTAAACAAAACCTGGCATTTGCGCTATATGTCTGTCCAACCGTAATTCACCTCTTTCATATTAAATGCACCCCCCCTTATTATATATCATTTTATTCAGGGGAAACAGGGCTTTCATTTAATATCAAATATTTAGCTATGAAATATAATTTAATATGAAAAAAATGGGAGAAAATAAGATTTTTTTCGTTCTACATGACATTTTAACTGTCAATGTCATAATACTGTTTGCTTTTACTGCAATAAAATACACATATTTGTATTCAGCAAAGTCTCACGTGTAAAACAGTACCCCCTATGTACAGGTTTTATGGTGTTTTGGGAAGTTACAGGGTCAAATATAGCGTGTTACATTTGAAATTGAAATTTGCCAGATTGGTTACGTTGCCTTAGAGACTGTATAGTAGCCCAGGAAATAAATTTACACCCATAATGGCATGCCATTTGCAATAGTAGACGACCCAAGGTATTGCAAATAAGCGATGTCCAGTCTTTTTTAGTAGCCATTTGGTCACAAACACTGGCCAAAGTTAGCGTTCGTATTTGTTTGTGTGTGAAAAATTCAAAAAACGCCAATTTTGGCCAGTGTTTGTGACTAAGTGGCTACTAAAAAAGACTGGACATACCCCATTTGCAATACCTTTGGTTGTCTACTATTGTAAATGGTATGCCATCATAGGGGTAATTTTCATTCTTGGGCTACCATAGGGTCATAAAGGCAACGTAAGCAATCTGGCGAATTTTAATGTGAAAAAAATTAAACACAAGCATTATATTTGACGCTGTAATTTTTGAAAACACCATAAAACCTGTACATGAGGGGTACTGTTGTACTCAGGAGACTTCGCTGAACACAAATATTTGTGTTTCAAAACAGTAAAAAGTATTGCAGCAATAATATCGTCCCTGTAAGTGCTGTTTGTGCGTGAAAAATGCAAAAAACGTCACTTTTACTGGCGATATCATGGTTGTAATACATTTTACTGTTTTGAAACACTAATATTTGTGTTCAGCGAAGTCTCCCGAGTAAAACAGTACCCCCCATGTACAGGTTTTATGGTGTCTTGGAAAGTTATAGGGTTAAATATAGTGCTAGCAAATTAAATTCCCTATACTTTCGGCATGGGTGGTCAGGCAGGTCCCGCTAATTGTAATTAATTAGGATACCTAATTATGTAAAATTATTACATAAATATATGTGTAGAATTAATATATGTATATATATACATATGTGTATATATACGTATATATATATATATATTTTTTAATATTTTTATTTATATATAGGTATATATATAGTGATATATACGTATATATTTATGTATATAGATATATATATTATTTCGTTCTACGTGTATTTTGATATAAATATATATATATTAATATCACAATACAGTTAGAACGAAATAAAACACATCTATATATTTTTTCATATTTTATTTTTAATTATTTATTTTATTTTATTTTTTTACGTATTTACATATTTATTTTTTTTATATTATTTATAAATATATATATAACAATAATTATATATATATTTAATCAGTATCGGTCTACGTGTAATTTGATATTAATATATATATATATATATTAATATTTAAATACACGTCGTGTATGTGTAAATGTGTGTGTATGTGTATATGTATATATATATATACTTAGATCATATATATATAATATATATGATCTAAGTATATTTTATTTGTAACTGTCATTTTTTTTATTTCTTTTTTTAACTAATATTTTATTTTTATTACAGGACAGGGGGCAGAGACAGTGTCAGCCAGTGATTTCACATCACTGGCTGACACACAGGATCAGTGATCACAGTGACTGCCTGTCACTGTGATCACCTCCTGCAGATTGGGTAATTGACCACAGGGGGGAGTGCCTGGGTGGTACAAGCACTCCCCCCTTCCAATCTGCAGGGGGATCACTGTGCCAGTTACATGTGTCAGCCAATAGGCTGACACATGTAACACTGATCGCAGTGACAGGCTGTCACTGCGATCAGAGAGCTCTGAGATCGCAGTGACAGCCTGTCACTGCGATCTCAGACCTAGCAGATCGCGGTCACTGACCCCAGGGGGACTGCCTGGGGGGCCAGGTAAGTCCCCCGACCGCGATCTGCACAACGGGAAAGCCGCCGGCCGCATGTGTCAGCCGATTTGAAATCGGCTGACACATGCTGAATACTGGTCACAGTGACAGCCTGTCACTGCGATCAGAGACTGCAGATCGCGGTCACCGGCCACAGGGGGGGTTGCCTGGGGGGGCAGGCATCCCCCCCGACCGCGATCTGCAGCGGGCGATTAGCGCCGGCCACGTGGGCGGCCATTATGGCGAGGACGTACTATTACGCCCGCCGGCGTTTAGAGCCGGTTCCTGCAGGGCGTAATAGTACGTCCTCCGGATTTAAGGGGTTAAAGCAGACTGTGATTGTCTATTGTTGTGACTTAGATGATGATCAGATCACATTTTATGACCAATTTGTGCAGAAATCCATATCATTCCAAAGGGTTCACATACTTTTTCTTGCAACTGTATATAATACTAAGTACCATTTTTTGTTATGTCATCCATGCCACATTGCCTCATTCAGTCTGCCTCCATCATGCCACATTGCCTACATTATTTCAGCCTGCATCTATTATAGTATGCCCACATTATGCCACACTACATATTTATATTTCAGTTATCCTCCTTTAATTATGCCCACATCATGCTGCATTGCCCTTATGCCACACTGCACACAATTATTATGAATTGTCTATATTTTAATAGAACCATATCATGTCACATTGCCCATGTTCCACAGTGCCTACATTTATTTAATTTTGCCCCATCCTCCTTTTTAGTATTAAAAACAGGGGGGTAGGTGCAGCGCTTCAGTAATCCTTATAAACGTATATGTGAAGAGAACCAGAGAAGAAATAATAGTGTAGTATTTAAAACTGTAGTGGTGATAAATAAAATAAAAGATGTGCACTCACACTTAACGCGTTTCTCCTTGGATAGGCTTTATCAAAAGTGTTTTAGCCTATCCAAGGAGAAACGCGTTAAGTGTATTGTTTATAACTTTTTTATCACTATTTTATTATATATTGTATTTCTTTTATTATATATATTTTTTTAACATTAAAGTACTTTTTTAATTGGACCATACTTTGCTGCTGTTGGATTGTTTGGAGCTATATCCCTGGTGGGGATCATTCCACCCAAGCGCTTTGGATTGAGCAAACCGGAACTTGCTCATTAGCATGTGAGTAGGCTTAAATTATTTATTTCTGCTTACACTCCTTTTTTACGGTGTTTTGTACGGGTTTTTACTATTGTGGTTCTGTTTGTTTATCTCCACATATACACGGAGAGTAGAACTTGCTTTTACACCTGTATCCTTGAGTGGGGATCATACCACTTCAAGCGCTATCAGAGGAGCCAGGTTTTACGGCTCCATTACACGTGAGTGCACATTTTATAGTTTTTATCTACCCTTGCTTCATAGCTCTACATACTTCACCAAATACGATTTTTATTTGTTTGTTTTTTATGAGGATACCCCCTATCACATCTATAATTTTAAGAATTGCCTCTGCACTTGATCCATAGGCGGGGATTATTCCGCCCAGGCGCAAATACCATTATACTAGAGCAAAATTATAAATGTTGAGAGCCATTCTATTAGTTTCGATGTGATTACCTACAATAGCACCTGGTTATGTCTTGACAAATCTCCTCAATATTGAACAGTGCTGCTCAGGAATACCTTGTCAGGAATTTGAAAGCCTAAATAGGGCTCTCTTTACAGGAAGTGTTTATAGAAGGCTGTGCAAGTCACATGCAGGGAGGTGTGACTAGGGTTCATAAACAAAGGGATTTAACTCCTAAATGGCAGAGGATTGAGCAGTGAGGCTGCAGGGGCATGTTCTATACACCAAAACAGCTTCATTAACCCCTTAAGGACCAAACTTCTGGAATAAAAGGGAATCATGACATATCACACATGTCATGTGTCCTTAAGGGGTTAAGCTAAAGTTGTTCAGGTGACTATAGTGTCCCTTTAAGCTCTCAGTACATACCTGCTGCTAGGGAAAGAGTGGATACCCCAGGCTCTCTGTACCTACCTCCTTCTAAGGAATGTGTGGATACCCCAGTCTTTCTGTACCTACCTCCTTCTAAGGAATGTGTGGATACCCCAGGCTCTCTGTACCTACCTCCTTCTAAGGAATGTGTGGATACCCCAGTCTTTCTGTACCTACCTCCTTCTAAGGAATGTGTGGATACCCCAGGCTCTCTGTACCTACCTCCTTCTAAGGAATGTGTGGATTAACCCTTCTCTTTATAGCTAGCTGCTGCTAAGGAATGTGTGTCTGAACCACTCTCTCTGTACCTACCTGCTGTGATTTGAGTTAGTCTCCCCCTCTGTTATGTATGTGATTCTCCATGCTAGGAGGAGTGGCCAGGAGCAGAGACACAGCTTTATAATACCATCACCACCATCCCTGTTCTCACTCATTCACCCAGCTCTGGCAGGATCCTTGCTTTGCTGCTGGCGGTGTGCTCACAGCCTCCTGAGATCTCATGTCTCTCATTCATTCCCCGGTCTGACCCAGCTGGCTTAGAATAATAGCTCGCGTTCTTAGAAGTGGAAGATAAGGAAGGTAAGAACGTAAGAACGTAAGAATGTTTTTCTCTGTTCCCCAGAACACAAGTGATGTTTTTTTCTTTGTGAATGTGCCCTGATTGAATCGGTTTCAAGCTTATTTAGTTCCAAGAAGAAATTATACCTGCTATCCATCTGCTGTGGGCTACCTGAGCATGATAGGGATTGTAGTCCGACTTCCTGAACTTGCCATGTCGTCATCCATGGGACAATCCCCTGACAAGAGAAACAGTCGCATGATGCACCTGTTTTAGTCATCCAGCTTTCCTTTGGACTATAATACCCTTAATCCTGGACATGAAATCTGGGAATTGTAGTCTAAGGACTGTCTATTCTCTCTGCCGATAAAGTGCAGGTTGTTTTAGCTAAATCTTGAAACCAGTCCCTTTAAAATTTTCCTGCAGGATCTTATCCAGTGTGTTACAATTTGTAAACAGATAAAAGGCTTTTCTAGTTAGCTATTGCATTTCTTTGTTGTAGCCTGGGGTATAAAAGGTACAATTGTTATCCAATGAAAAGGTCTGACAATGAGAAAATATAACAGGCTATAAACTGCTCCCTCACAGCAAAGCTTTATTTGATAAACCAATTCTCCTATGAAATGAAAAATAATGTGAGCTTAAAATTGCTCTTTAATTTGCTTGGTATATAAATGACAAAGCTTAGCATTTTCTATCAAAATGAATATTCAGCAGTGGTGTGATGGTCTGTAGTCTGGCTGTTCATAGTTAATACTGTGCCAATGCCTGCCTCTGCCACCCACCCCTTCATGACTGCCCAGATTCAGACTGGACTGGTTCTGGTGCCCAGGGCCTCCTAATCTACACAAACATTCGTTTGAACTAGTTAAATAAAAATGCAATGTAACAGACGTTTGTGATTAAATCAAATATTAATGTGGAAATGTATTGCCTGGCATATAGAACGTGATTCACTTGAAAATATTAATTACAGGTCATATAATGACATTTTTTATTTTACAATAATTTATTGTTATAGGACCAGATTCTGCAAACGCTGTATAAGAGAAATTTAATTTTTATAGTGCTATTTATGGCCCAATGTTCAGATCACAGTCTAAACAAATATAAAAATAATTTTATTTATTTTTTTAAACTGAATTAATTTAGCATGTTGTTACATTAATCTACTAATTGCTCATTATCCTCATATATTCCAAGTGTGTCAATAGTGAGATAACATCCCATTTTTTCTGATATTTTGATAAAGGACACAAAATAGATGTCAGAAAATGCGAATAACTGAAAGTACCTAAACTATTAACATTAAAGAGACAGTCTAAGATACATAAATACCACAGGTTGGTGTAGTGGATATGGTGCCTAGACTCCATACCGTGGTTTTATGTCACACCATTTAGACCACCACTTCTTTAGCCACATTAATAATGTGAAATTAACACTTTTGCAGAGGTGATGTTTGACATCTCCAAAACGACAAGTCTTCTGGGGTGTTATGCAGTAGTTAGTACATACCAAAAGTAATGCAAAAAAAGACCACCGGTGAATTGGCATCAGGGTCATGGGCACCCACGGCTCATTGATGCACGGGGAATGAAGACTAGCCAGTCTGGTCCGATCATACAGAAGTTGTACTATAGCTCAAATTGCTAAAAGAGCGCTATAGGGGCAGGAACACAAACATGTATTCATGTTATTAAAAAAATCATCTGGCTCCTCTTTGCCCCCCTAAATATAGTACGTTTTTACCTTTATTCCAGTATGCAGGTGCTGGCTCTGCCCCTGATCTGCCTGCTTGGCTGACATCGTCAAAAGTTCTGATCTAAACCAATCACAATGCTTTCCCCTAGGAAAGTAATGGATTGGCTGCGCTTGTCAAGTAGGCAGATCAGGGACAGAGGCAGCACAAGCCAAACACAGCCCTGGCCAATCAGTATATCCTCATAGAGATGCATTGAATCAATGCATCTCTGTCAGGAAAGTTCAGTGTCTCCATGCAGAGGGTGAATGTTAAACACGTGCAATTCGTTTCGTTCCTAATGTGAATTTGGACGAATTTCTGGCAATTTGGACATTCTGATGCTTCTGCTGAATTTCGGAAGTGCCGAACCGAACTGAAGTGCCGAATTGCTGAAGTGCCTAATTTCAGAAGTCCCGAAGTGCTTCAGATTTCACCAAAACAAATGCAATAAACGGTTGTTGTTCTGGTGACTATTGTGTCCCTTTAGTGATGGCCATGAGAGAAAGGTGTCAGAACACACAGTGCGTTGCAGTTAACTGTACGTGGGGCTGCATAACCACAGACCGGCCAGAGTGCCCTTGACCTTTGTCCACTGCTGAAAGTGCCTTGGTGCCTTTACTGGGGTCGTGAGTGTAGGAACTGGACCATTGAGCAATAGAAGAAGGTTGCCTGGTCTAATGAATCATGTTTTCGGTTAGATCAGGTGGATGGTCAGGTGCGTTTGCCTTGTTTACCTGGGGATGAGATTGCAGCAGGTTGCACTATGGGAAGAAGGCAGGCCAGCGGAGGCAGTGTTATGCTCTGGGCAACGTTCTGATGAGAAACCTTGGGTCCAATTATTCATGTAGATGTTACTTTTAGACACACTTCCTACTTAGAGATTGTTGCAGACCTTGTACACCCCTTCATGGCAATAAGGGGCCATGATGGCAGCTGCCTCTTCTAGCAGGATATTGCACCCTGCCACACTGCAAAATAATTTCAGGAATGGTTTGAGGAACATGACAAAGAGTTCAAGATGTTACCTTGGCCTCCAAATTCCCCAGATCTGAATCTGATTTTTTCCAATCCATTGCTGCACAAGGTGGACCTACATGACCAAAACCATATTAGGCAGGTGGTTTTAATGTTGTGGCTGATCAGTATATATATATGTCTATATGTTTTCAAAAAGAAGATGCTAAAGAATGTTGCACGAATGGGTGATATTTTAAAAGGCAAAGAGGGGGAGGCAATGAAAGCATGAAATTTATTCAGCAGTTCCCATGGCAACACATGGGTCTATTTACTAAACCTAAAATTAAAAATTACAGATTCTGCTGTCAAAATTGGGTTACCTTCCGTGAAACAGATATTGTTTTGCTGGTTTAAATGAATTAGAAAGGGAACTATGGGGATTTGAAATAGCTGAATTGTAAAGATCCTGCAGTTAATGCTATAATGGCTATACAGATATAAATGTATCATTCTGGGTTTTCAATCCACAAACGTTTACCTTTTAGTGAATACATGCTTTTGTGTTTCTGGGAATAAAATACAAATAATCAAAGAATAAAAAAGTATAGAATACTCTAAATGACACAAGCATAACAGTTGAGTTAGTATCATCAAGCATTCAGTAATTGCTCAGCATCTAATTCCTGGCTAATTAATTAAGTATTACAGGAATAAACGTGTCCTGCGGGTGCATTATGTGCAGATTTGTTTTTGCAATACAAAGTGTAGCACAGACAAGAAAAAGCTTCAAAGGCAGTACATGTGATGTGGTGGGGGAGGAGACAATTAATTCATTCCCCTAGTTATTTACCCCATGGGCTGGGGGGCTGGGGTGAAGCCTTGGATATGGGGCTTTTTTCTCTCTAATCCCTACAGTTGGTAGCAGCAAGAGTTTATTTTATCCCCAACCAGCTATGTAACAAAATATGGCAAGTTCCGATACACTGGCATATAAATGCTTTTATTATGGTCTAGTAAAAAATGAATTTTTAGCCACTGATGAGCAATATAATTTACCTTATGTTCATCGTGGTTGCTGAATCTCTATCAAATGTATAAATTCAATTGATCATGAGTTACAATCCCTATTATTAAATCACACACCTACTCTATCATAACTGATCAGTGGTTTACCACCTATAAAGGATAAAATATATGGTTTTGGTAGTTGCTGAAAGTTGACAACATTGCATTATTTTGTCTATGTGATTTTTTAGTTCCACATGATTTGCTATAGTTTAAAGGGACACTCCAAGCACAATGCAAGAAGGCTATGGTGCAAGCACTCTGAGTGCAAACCTTACAGTTTTTGTTATGCTGGTTTAATTTGGTTTGAAACAGGAAGTTCAGTGGCACCTGATGTCTACCCCTTCTGTTTGGGATACGATAAGATGATGTTTCATGTTCCTCTTTATGTGCCTTAAAGGGACACTATAGTCACCAAAACAACTTTAGCTTAATGGAGCTGTTTTGGTGCATAGATCATGCCCCTGCTGTCTCACTGCTCAGTTCTCTGTCATTTAGGAGTTAAATCACTTTGTTTATACAGCCCTAGGCACACCTCCCTGCATTGGACTTACACAGCCTTCACACTTCCTGTAAAGAGTCATCTAATTGTTACACTTCCTTTATTGCAAATTCTGTTTAATGTATACTTTCTTATCTCCTGCTGCAGGAGCCTCCTATATGTAATAAAAGTCCAATTTACAGAGCAGGAGATAAAACCTTTTAAAGTTACATCTGATTGAAAATGAACCCATTTTGTTTTCATGCAGGCTGTGTCAGTCACATCCAGGAGATGTATGTCTTGGGCTGAATAAACAGAAACAAAAGTGATTTAACTCCAAAAATGGCAGAGAATTAATCAGTGAGACTGCAGGGGAATGATCTATGCACTATAACGTCTTCATTAAGCTAAAGTTGTTTTGGTGACGATAGTGTCCATATAAGCATTTATAACGGTAAAGAAGATTCAGCTTCGTGGTTTCACTGTTAACCTTATTTTTAAACCAAGTAGAATCAGTGCTGAAAGCTTTAAATGCAATTCACTGTGGTTATGGTGCTTAGAATTGTATGGTGTTTATGCACTGTCCCTTTAATTATGTAATGGTCAACCTGGCAAGCCCACACTTAGGTAGAGATGCATGTCATTCATGGTGTTGGGAACCTTTTCAATGTTTAAGTATTAAAATAACAATAAGAATTAATGGCCAACTTGTCCAAATAATCCTGGAAAACATCTGATTCTATAGACTCTATAGACATTTTCTGATACAATACAAAATTCAAATGGCACTGAGTAGCCTCAACATTCTTAACTCCAGACAAATTCTAATACTCTGTTCACGTTATTTTCATTTAATAAAATGGAAAAATGCATTGGTGTCTAGGCAAAAAAAAAACAATACTCAGGATTATTTGCTAAATTGTGAATTGTTTATTTATTAACTTATTTAAATTATAGCAGAAGTGAAAGCTAAGTCAATTTTTGTTTTCTAATTCAGTGACTACAAAATGGAATTCACTTTGAACTCCCATTTTTATTCATCCTTAGAGTGTGTACTTATAAGGACAAGAAAAATCTTTAAAATAAAATCTGAATCTTTTCTGTCTTTAACATGTTGTTTTTTTTTTTTTTATTGCAGGTACAATGATGCCTTCCAAAACAAAAGTCCCACTTGTTATTTCTGTACTTTTTCTTGTAATCAGTATATCGGTTATCATTTCAATTTCGTACGTTCAAATGAACAAAGAACAGACACTTTCTCCTGGACTCAAGGTATGTCGGCAGAGCTAGCACTTGATGACAATATGTCAGAATGCAGTATTTGAATTTTCAAAAGAGGCTCAGTCACGCCCAACCCCCCAATATATGGATAATTCCATAAATATATAAATCTTCATGAAATAAACCATAAAAACTGTGTTGGAATTTCATTTACATACCAGTGCAATCAAAACATACCATAAGACAAAATTGAGACTCCTTTACCTGATGTATTTTCTCTCCACTAGACAAAACTTGACATAAGGCGGAGCTACCGCCATGAAGTAATTTTACTTCCCCCAGGCGTAACTAGTGGTGGCTGTGTGAAAAAGGCTCATAACATGACAATATTTATTGAGACTCCCGCAGCCGGCTTGCGGTATTCACCATAGACATCAGTGTTGTGCTTTCACACACGTGAGAGTACAGCACTGACGTGGGCTCTGGCTGAATAAAATGCAAGGAGCTGAAAAAATAAGATGGCAGCACCTGCGGAGGACAACATCAGGTAAGTACCGAATTTACTCAAATCTAATGCGTACCTTTTTTGGAAAATAAGGTTCCCAAAATTTGAATGCGCATTAGATACGATGGCGCATTACATTCGGGGGGAAATTTTCTGGAGAATTGCATTCGTGAATTCAAACTAGTGAATTAAAATTGGTGAATTCCAACACACGAATGAAAACAGATGAATTTAAACACACAGATTTAAACACATGAGTTAAAACTGGTGAATTCAAACAGGTGAATTCACACTGGCGAATTCATTGCCTCTGGAGGTGTTTCCTGGCTCAGTGCTGCACAGTAGGCAGCACTGCCGTTCAGCATCCCTATGCTCTGCATGGAGACGCTGAATTTTCCTCATAGAGATGCATTGCTTCAGGTGGAGGTGCTGATTGGCCAAAGCGGCATTTGGCCCCGCCCCTTGCCGATTTTAGTCAATCCAATGCTTTCCCGATGGAAAGGCATTGGATTGGCTAAAAATCGGCAATTCTGATGATGACACCAAGGGTGCGCATTAGATTTGATGGCACATTAGATTCAAGTCAATACGATATATCTCAACTCTGCTGCATTCCCAGTTCACTGCACACCAAGAAGTGATGTCACCATTGGAGGTCTTTGCAAAATATGCAAAGACCCCAGAAGGTGACAGAGCCACTTGAAGCCAACCCATCTTTTTATAATTCTGGCATTGTTATTTTGCATGATTATCCCAGCTGAATTAATATAACATAAGGAGAAAAGATGGCACTGCATGTGCGTTGGTCACTGTCAAAAGAACCAGATTCCCGTTAATTTGATAAGAGATTTATAAATAACAAATTGAGCTCTGTAACGTATACTTGAAAAATTGTATGGAATTGCTGGACGCTTATTAAGATTTTTACATTGGAATGACGTTTTTTTTTAAATAGTAACATGCAATATTTTTGTTAAATGTACCATAAAGGGCATTTTAATGTGCTATAGTTCTGCGCTATACTATTATTTGAGGGCATTCCGTCCCTGAAGTTTAGGAAGACCGTCACTAGAGATGGCTTTAACCCTAAATGTTTGGCATTGCAGAGTTAAAAGGACAGGGCTACTGCCCCTTGACCACTTAATTGAGATGAAATGGTCTAGGTTACCATAGTGACTCTTTAACTTAAAATTCTAGCTAACCTTAAAAGACGAAACCATGCACATATGGCACAGTAGGCCGATAAAGACACCTTTAGTCACATATAGTGCTTTGAGTACATTGAAGGGGGTAAAGGAAGCTTTGGGTAAGTATATCACTTACTTTATACATTTAGAATGGATATTGCCAGCACAGTGCATAGATTCTGATTGCAGATTATCTTGTTTTGTTCCAGTATGGAATAGTGCTGGATGCTGGATCGTCTCGGACTACAGTGTACGTATATCAGTGGCCGGCTGAAAAGGAGAATAATACTGGGGTGGTGAGCCAGACTTACAAATGCAATGTGAATGGTAAGAACGTCCTTCTTTCATTGTTCACAATCTACTTTAACCTTGAAGGTAGTACAGGCTTTCTAGATAACAAAGAAGCCAGCTTTCCTCTTACAATGTTTCATTACATGATCAGTAAATAGAAAAGTCTCATTTTTTAATTCATTTATTTATTTACAATGGAAAACTGTGCTTCATGGTTTAATGTAGCAATGTCTTCCTTTGAAATAGATTTGTTTAGTGTAACAGTGTTATAGCTTGCGTTCTTCTCTTGGGAAGTGTAGGATGTGTAATAATGCTGCTCTGCAAAAAAAAAAATCAACAAAAATGAGTACTATTGAATGAGTCCTTTTAGTATAAAAAGCACTGCATAGAATTATATAGAAATATTATTCATGGAGCACAAGATGGCCGCCGAACCGCAGCCCCGACAAACCACAGAGGGAGCGGACATTCAGTCCTGGCGGGAAGACTTTGAAGCCCGGTTTCAACGCATATGCCAAGCATTCTGGCACCGCATTGAAAGCCTACACTCACATGGGCAGCTGACCCAGAGAAAAGATGCACCGGACCGCGAACCTGCAACCGACACTGAGCATGGGGCTCGCCCGGCGGCACAGCCAACACGCCGTCCAAACACTTGGGGAATCCCCCCACACGTAAAGCGCCCGCAGACCCATGACCCAGCCAAACCAAAACGGAATGCTACCAGACAAGCGGCAAGGGACTCACGGGAGACCTAGGCCCAGGAGAACGGGAACCCCCGGCGCAGCTCACCCACTACGAGCCACATGCAAGGAGCCTGGTCCAACACACAGCCCTTCCCAGGGATGAACAACATCACCTTACAGACCATGCAGCCTACCAAGCTCCGATGGCCCATACATGGTATAGGATAAACGGACAGCACATAATATACACCAGCACTCTTACAGAGACATTAAACTCACTGTCCCTTAAGGGCATTCATGGTGCAATTAGTACCCAGTGGTCGTATTGCAAACTCAACGTTAACTACAGCCTAATACCTTTGCTAACCAATGTAAGATTATTCATAGCATCATAATGAGCCAAGTTCTTAGTTTATCTTTCCTGTTCATCCTAATGCTTAAATGATGTAAACTAGCTACAGTATAGATGACACTTTTGATTGCTAGCAAAGTTTTACTTACGTGACCTAGCATGTTTATGTTCAGCAAGTAATGTCATAATCGTTGACTTTTGAAGCGTGTACCTTAACCAGACATTCAGGGACCTCACCTAAGGAAAGTTATTTGAATGCTCAGTCTAACATGCTAACCCATACTACCTTTATGTTTCTCTGCCAGTATTCTTCATGTTATATATAAGAAAAAATGTGCTGTCTACACTGCAAAATGGTATAAAAAGCGTGCAGAAGCTGTCGTGGCTCTGCATGCCTGTTGTAAAGCAGTGCACATGAAAAAAAAAAAGAATAAAAAACATTTAAAAAAAAGAAATATTATTCATTTAGCTCCATAAGAAGTCTCTGCTATGCCGGTTATACGGCTTGATCAATAATCTGTAGTAAAGAACATGACATTTGCATCCTAGGTGCATAGACTTTATTAAAAAAAAATGACTGTTTGTGTTGCAGATGTTACATGCAGTTTGGAGTTTTTAGTTCTGTGACTTTTCTGTGCATTATCTGGGAAGGTGTTTGTTCATGACCTTTGTGTCAATACTGGTTTTGTTTTTTTCTCACCATACTAATATAAGAATGTAGCACTGTCTCTGTGCTTTGTAAAATGGGATTGCTAGATGCAAGGGCACTCCAGAGCAAGTTTATGAAAGTGAAAAGTACATGTGGCAATGGTTTTATTAGAACTCGGAGTTGTAGGAGAGTGCATTAGGCTTTAGTTAACGTTTTCTGCTTTTTTTCCTGCCATGAATATTGTAAATGGGAATCTGTGTTTTTGCAAGCAGTTTGTGTTAGAAATCCATGGATCTGTGAATCCTCTATATCAGGCTGTAACAAAGGCATACAAACACATTTATATTTCTAACACCATCTCCCAATAATTCCACTTAATTGCTGAAGAAAGGTTCAAGAATAATATGAGTCCAAGGATTGAGTCATGGTGTATAATGACTGAAATAAAATGGTCAGAAAGTGGTGATGGCAAAGATAACAATGAAGACGCTACGAATGTGGTGAGACATGTATAACGGGAAAAAAAGATACAGTGAGTTCACTGGAGAAATGTAAACACAGACATAAAAATTAGCAAAGTGGTTTTAGAGAACTATTGGACTTTTTTATGCATAAAAAAATCCCACATTCATATATGATTTGCTTTGCTGTCAATATATAGAAGATGTTAAGGTAGCAAATTAGCTAACGATAATAAGTGCCTTTTTTTCACTGAGCTCTGAAATGTAGTGATTTGAAATCCACATAGCAAACAAGGCTAAATTAGCCATGCTGTGCCTATAAGTAAGTTGGGGAAAAATTTTCCTATGTTTGCCTAATTTATTTTTCTTTTCTTTTGTATATCGAGTTTTTATTTTGTTATTAATAGAACAGAAATGAAAGACCATCAAAGTAACTCGAGACTCGCAGTTCACTATTGCAGTAAAAAACATTATGTCTGCCTAATTTTTGCCAGAGTTCAGCAAATCTGAGTTTTATAAACGTTGAAATATACTCTTTCATTGACAACAGTGTATTTTCAGCTGGGTTACCGAAGGCCAGTGTGTACAGATGGTAATGTTTTCACGTCTACCCTGTAACTATTTATTGAACCACCACTTAGCCTGTGGTTTTAGGTCAGGGAATATCCAGCTACACCAATGATCCAGCTAAAGCTGCCCTGAATATTGATGGATGCATGAAGAAGGTGAGGGAAATTATCCCAGCCAACCAGCAGAACAGTACTCCAGCTTACTTGGGTGCCACAGCTGGAATGAGACTCCTCCGGTGAGTAATTTGCTGAATAAAGTTTATTGTAAGAGAGTTTAGCTCACACACCTGTATGACATATCAGGTGAAGGAACGCCCAAGCACTCTTGTTGGGACAAGTTTATTTACATACTTCAGAGAGAGACCCCATGATACCGAGAGTTTCCTTGTGGAATGTGCTGCTAATGATGATGACGATTTATTTGTTTGAAAGGCATGGTATTGGAATTGGTCTTGCAGTTCTATTTTTATTTTTTTCAATTTCTCACAATATTATTTCCTGTGTACTGCTTAGGTTGAAAAATGAAAGTGCGGCTGAAGAGATCCTGACCAGTATTCAGAACTACTTTCAAACTCAACCATTTGATTTTAGAGGAGCTCAAATTATTACTGGTCAGGATGAAGGTGTCTATGGGTGGATCACGGTCAACTATTTAATGGGAAATTTCTTGGAGGTGTGTGCAGACAATTGCATGTTTCTATTTAAGTGTTCTTGCATAGCAAGACCACTTGATGTTATCTCACATATATATTATTATTATTATAGCCAAATTTACCACCCTAACTCCTCCCACAGTTTTTACACTACATAGACAAAAATATACCAAAACGTGCGGATTGTTCCCGATTGGTGTGCTATTACTTTGTGGAACGTTTCGCCGAATGGTTCACGGAATATCGTTCTCGAGGCAAAATTGATCCCATAGGAATGAATGGCAAAATGTTCAAAACTACAGTGGGAGCTGGCAAAAGCTGAAAAATCAGGACATGATTTCTAAACTGCCACCACTCCCTCATTTTCAAGCCCACCTACACAAATCTTATATCAAAACGTTCAGTTATCCCTCCTGCCACTAAAAATGTCCATGCCTAATCCATAGTCCTGATAGTTTTCACAATATGACCATTTGTTTGCAACTCACGCCGTCCATTGATATTCATTGAAACTCCACTCTGCAAAGCTCACATTTGAAGGGCAATTTCTAAACTGCGACTGTGCCTTCATTTTTAATACTTCAGAGACATACCATGCATCACAATGTAGGTCTGGGTCTTGTGATTTTCACAATATAAAGCTCTTCACTGTAGGATGCATAGTTTTTAAAATACAACCGTTTGAAGATGGCAACCGCCAAAATACTCTGACCTGTGCCAGGCTGCAGCAGCAAGTGATGTCATAGACCGGGCCTTTTGCACCTGCTAATGTTTTTATAAATGTATGTTTTAATGTAACTGTGAAGCACTTTGGGCAACAACGTTGCAATTAAATGTGCTATATAAATAAATAATAACAGTTACTCCGCCCACTCCAGTTGTAGACTACTGGTGGAGGCAAGAACACTTCACACAATATCCCCAGAAATTGTAGCTTTTCTATTTCATTTTGTATTATTTACATTACCACCAAATTCTTGTTGTAGATTAACTTTTGCATATGAATAAATTTTTGAATAGTTCATTTTGATTCTAATTTCAAATTTATATGTTTACTTTGATAGGTCAATCACTCTGTTCTCTTCTGCCTAGGCTTCTAAGGTCATGAAATGAGTCAGGGGTTGGGGCAAGGTTTGATGTAGGTGGTGTACGATGGACTAGGTGTGGGTAACAATGGGTAAAACCAGATTGAATTATGGCAGAGCTGGATAAGACATGGCCCAGCTTCTGATTCCAAAAATTCAGTCACCACAACATTCTACATTTAATTTGCTGTCCTCTGAGTCACTGCACAGAGGAGTGCATTGGAATGGTAGAATGGAGGAAATTTGAGTTGGCAAAAAAAAATTATATTTGACATAGTATGTATTTTCTTTAAAAAACTCTTAAGGGAAACCATTTCATTTTCTAAAAAAAGATTGTTGACAAAGCTGATGTTATTAGCAGTGGTAAAGAAGCAAGGCAAACATGTCCGGCATTATAATAGTCACTTTGAATGTAATTTGCTTTCAGATGTGATGAGACTCAACCCTGAGGCATAAGATATTATATACTGTACCTCCATGAAATATTTCTTATGCCACTAAGCACCAATGCCCGTCACCTAGTAATAATGGCCTGTGGTATAGCATTCACTGCAGATTGCATGGCTTCTTGTCGAAATACACTCCATATAGGACATTAAATCCTTCCCCCTCCTCTCAAAAGTGTCTTGAAAAGTATAAATTGTGACATTGGGCCAACATTCAATTGACCCAACACTCTGGAATATAACCTCAACATTTAATAAAAAATGATCCCCTTCCAGTATCATCCCAATATTGAAGTATAAAATGTGACCAAAAAAATTAAGATATTTTGGGGCAAATTTCATACCAGACACTAAATTGTTCTGAATTGTATTTGCAGACTTTGGACTAAAGTGTGCCTAGTGATATAGCCTAGGTTTATTTTTGGATGTTATCTAAAACAATTCAAATAGTAATATAATAGGAGACTATTATAAAATGAATTAAATTCAAATGCAATAAAAATAAATGATGCATGTCTTCTAAATTACACTGTTCTGGATGGACAGTTCCTCATAAGGACACAAATGACTTTGGCCCTACTTTCTACCCAGGTGTCTCTCTTATGTAGGAGTCTAGAATAGCTGATCGGGCTTCAAATATCACAGCAATAATACGCTGTTTTAAATTACAGTATTGTGTTCATTATGGCCTATTTGTTTTTCCTTCAACTTTTAATTTAGAAAAACATTTGGAGAGCTTGGGTACGACCTCACGGAGCTGAGACCACTGGAGCTTTGGATCTGGGAGGCGCCTCTACACAGATATCTTTTATTCCAGAGATGACAGACCAGAATCCGAATAGCACAGTCCAGGTTATTCTGTATGGATATCAATACAACATCTACACGCACAGCTTTCAGTGCTATGGGCGAGATGAATCAGAGAAGAGACTTTTAGCGTCGTTAGCTCAGGTACAAAAACAAGAGATTTTCATGAAATGAAAGCTGCATAAAATGTGTGTTTTTCATATGTGTCATTGCACACTAAGTTACGTTTGGTAATATGGGTTGAAGGTCACCATACTTTTCTCCTCTGTACTCTTTTGAATGTTAATTACATACTTCTAAACATGGAGTAAATGTGATGTAACTCTTGATCTCTGGAAGAAACTGGTGGATCTCTGTGCTAAAAGACAATTTAAAATAAAATGGTCAAGTTTTAGAAACTCTTCAAATCAGGGGAGTGTGACATATTTTTTCCAGCTTTGCAGTATTGGCCAATATTCTAAAGATTATAGACTCGTGATTTGAAGTTATATTTTCAAGTTTTGTTTTTTTTTATAAACAAGGAATAGGAGGTGAATATAATTTTGTTTCACACCTATATATTATTTTTTTACAAACGTAAAGCAGTAAAATAATACCTGATGACTGACAGATCAGTGTGTGTATGCTTAGTTAACTCTTTTAGTTTTGACATAAACCCAACATTTTGTTTAATAGGTCAAAAATTTAAATTTGATAAAGATCCTTGTGTAGTCCAAGGTTTTATGGGACGTTCCAGGCTGGAGTTAAGTCTCATTTTTCTTTTGCACAATTTCTAAAAAATATATGTCTACAAAATACAAAAACATATTCTCCATTGATGACCCAACATGTGTAGCAAATCCACTCTAGTGAGCTCTGCTCAGCCCAAGAGGTAGCAGAAAACATTTTAGCCAATCTTCACACTTTTGTTATCTTTAATATTAAAGCTCACCATATCTCATAAACCACTGTCTTCCAGGGGTTGACATTATAATTACAAATAATTTGGAAAATTGCTGCAGAATTGCCACAGGTTGCTACAGTGGTTATGATGCTTGGAGTGGTCTTTTAATCTGTTCAAAAGGCATACGTTGCCATAATGCTTGTAGTGTCCCAATAACTGTACTTTCACTATGACCTTTGGTCATTTATGAATACATTTAATAATATGTGGTTAGAAAGTATTGCTTTTGATTGATAATTTGTATTCTTCAACAAATTTCCTTTTGTGAAGATTTGGTAATCCAACTGTAAAGTATTGCTGGGTGCAGCCTATTATATTGTTGAGCAGCATAAATTACCTTAACAGCACACTATAATGGTAACTTGAAATGTCTATTCTATATTTGAATCTTTTAGAATTCCATTGGGAAACGTGATGTTGAAAACCCTTGCTACCCACAAAATTACATGACAAATTTTACTTCAAGTCATGTATTTGGAAGTTTGTGTTCTGCACCGTTTCGTCCAGCTAATTACAATCCAGACAAAGTCATCAATTTTAAGGGAACTGGAAATCCAACTAAGTGTCTTGAGAAGGTGGCCTCACTCTTTAATATTACATCGTGCAATGGTGAACAAGATTGTTCATTTGATGGAATTTACCAACCCAAGGTGAAAGGGCAATTTTCGGTAAGCATTACATTATGTGGACATTGTTTAATTTACTAAGCATACTAATTTTAAAGGCTGGGCACATACGTTCACATATAAACTTGAAGTAAACAAGGACAGAAGCAGATAGGTGCTCTGCTCCGAAAAGGGAGATACAAGGGGAAGAAGAAAATGGAAATGAAACAGAACAATCTGAAAAAATCTGCAAGAGGGCACCGCAAGAAGAAATGGACTAAAGGGAACCTTTGAAAAAGCCTTCCTCATGCTTGGAGACAATGAAACAGAATTAAGTCCAAACCTCTGAGAGGTAGATGGTGAATGGAGAAAGTAAAAGAGGGTATAATCTAAAAGGACATTTCAGGAAGATACCATGAATCAAGGCAATCAATTCTTCATCACCTTATCTGCTACATATGAAATGCCAAGACACTGATTAAGAGTCTAGGTCAAGGCGGGGAGGGGGAAGTTTAGAAGGCATGGCCAAACCATATATTCCCAAAAATATATATATATTTTTTGGGAACACCTGAATTCAACAAATATAACTATGGTTTGGCAGAATTTCGGTACCGAGATTCTGATTCACTAACCGAATCAGAAGAACAAAGAAGGTGGGAATATGGGCCAATCAGTGTGCTGCAAAATATGTACATAATATTATATATATATATATATTTATTTTTTTTGTTAATTCTTTATTTAAGAGAGTCAGGACAGCATACACATGACAATGACACAGTGTAGATATGCAAATCATAGCAAACAATTAATTGAAGTACATAATATGCAAAGTGGCTGATTACATCAGAGACGCTGAGAATCACAATGTACAATGCATTGTAGTGTGGATTCATCAGAGAATCTTACCGTCATTAGCAACCCTGTATCCCTGTATGCCCCCAAAGCAGATGTGAGAATATCCACAATAAACTGATTTTCTGACTATATGCACGATACGTTGGCAAGAAAGAAGGAAAAAGAGGGAGGCGAGGAAGAGAGAAAAAAAGTGCAGCAACACGGGAACCCCAATCCAATCCTAGACTCTACGTCTAACCCTTACTAGAGATATAGTCCCTCCATGGATCCCAAATTTTGGTGAAAGAAGGTGAGGATCATCTGGCCTTGGCAGTCAATTCGTCCATGGGACAATTGTCTTCTGTTTTCAGGATTACGTCCTTTAAGGGAGGAGGCTCGGTCTGCAGCCATCTGGCTGCCAATGCCCAATGGGCTGCTAAAGTAATTGCATTTAATCGTTTTTGAGAATATTTGGGAAGGCCATCCATTGGGCATGAAAGCAAAAATAACCAGGGAGAAAAATCTATTGGTCTTTGGAGTACTGCCTCAGCTGGGTAAAATTCAGAATCACACCCCCCATGTTTGGCATTGTGCAGTTCAGTTTGTCCTCGATTTGGGTACATTTTTGTTTGGAGTTCAGGAATTCATCTGATTGGCTTAAATTGCAGTTTGGCCTGCAGCAAATCTCCAAGTCTGCTGTTAAATTATTTAGTAGCATTTAAGAAAATGGCTGACATAGATCCTATCTTGTATATGTAGGGTACTGTAGAAATATAGTTTATGTGTATTTCCAGCTTTTAGTTATATGAGTATAGTTGTTTTTTGTTTTGTTTTTTCAATTTCTTAAGATTAATTTTACATACCATAAATATATATTTTACACATTTATTGCTTAGTAATTACTAGTTGTTTACTTTAGAAAACTGCATAAACATTTATTTTATCATTATTTATCTGATTATTTAGTTTATTTATATTTTTCAATGAAAAACGAAATAGAATGTTTATTCAATCTGAGACAACAGAGTATTACTAAATATTAAGAAAATATGACGTTGTCCAAGTTCGAATTAAAATAATAGTAGCATAGATGGCAGGGGGTTAACAGAGCTGGGTGATTTTGTCTCCAGTCCTAATAAGTGTAAATCACCATGACAACACATTTTCCTTGATGTAAATGTTCAACAACATCACATAAAGGTCACTTAAATTAGACGGACCCTCAAGATTAATATTCACTCCTCCTTTTATTACAGCATATGATTCATTATCATAACAAAAATTGTCCTTTAACAAACCTTCCATAGAGGTCTTCTGAATGCCTGTTTTAACACTTACTATTCTTTAAAAGCCGAGTTTTTGCCGTCTCAGGGAATGTCAAAGCTTGGCTGTACTAAAACACACCAGTATTGAGCCCTGGGATAGCCCTGGGATACCAACCCACACTGTGCTACTTGCATTCATCTTTCCTTGGGGTGAGGAAAATTGGCTACAGCAAGTGCCGCTCGCGCATTCAATTTCTCAATGCTTTCCTATGGACGTTCTGCACGTTGGATGCAAATTTCGCATCCAGCATCGCAGATGCGCCTCTAGCAGCTGTCAGGTAGACAGCCACTAGAGGCTGGATTAACCCCTAATGTAAACATAGCAGTTTCTCTGAAACTGCTATGTTTTCAGCTGCAGGGTTAAACCCTGAGGGACCTGGCACCCAGACCACTTCATTGAGCTGAAGTGGTCTGGGTGACTATAGTGTCCCTTTAAGTTATCAAATGTATTGAAGTTTTCGTGATGCTCGGAGTGTCCCTTTAAGTAGACAATGAGTAGGCCAAAAGAAAATTTGCTGATGAATGTCTTTCATAGTCTGGCAGTTTGCACATATATCTTACTGTGGATCATGCTATGAAAAGGTTCTAGAAGATGGAACATCGTTGCAGGAGTGTTGTTTACAAGCATTTGTACTGCTACCAGGCCTTATTATGTCTGAGTATCCTGGTATCTCTGGTATTGGGAACTACCATTTTGTAGTACTTTCCCAACATAAGGCATTGTTTATGAATAAGCAAATTAAAACTCAACTAGTGTGACCTGCGATAGAAATCGATGTAAACATGCTTAATTTCATGTGAATTCAAAATGGAGGCGACCTGATAATATTAGAGAATTGCTCCGTGTTGAATGTTTCTGCACTTTTCCTTATTATGTTATTCATGTCAATGTGTTTCTTTATTTTGCCCAGGCATTCTCAGGATTTTATTATACCGCAAGTTCCTTAAATCTCACCGGAAATTTTCCGTTAAATGAATTCAACTCAAGTATGTGGAATTTCTGTAATCAAGAATGGAGTAAGGTTTGTGTGACATGCAGATATTTTCAGACAAAATTTACAAAAATTAGCGTTATTGGAATTTGTTTTAAAGTTGTAGCTAATAGTACAGTAGTTAGAAATATAATAGTTACTTATTCACAGATTGGGGAAAAAAACAGTTGCTACCTTTTACTGCCTCTAGAATAACATTATATAAATGTGTTCAAGGCGTATGCAAATTCCTCTTTGGCAACCTGTTTATTAACAGGACTGTGCAAATAATAACTGTTTTAAATAAAGCATAAGAGGAATGGCTTGTCTTTTTTAATGCCTTATTAAATATGTGGGTTACAACTAATTTTATTAAAAAAATTGAAAAATGATCTTCGAGTGAACCCAGTAAGCATACCATTAAATATACATTTTTGCTGTGAGTTTCCCAGAGACATTATTTTTTAATTGTGTGTGTGTGTGTCGGTAATAATTACAATTGTTTGTTTGTTTGTATTTTGAAGCTTCCACAGATTTTAAGTAGGTTTGAAGAAAAATATGCACGATCCTATTGTTTTTCTGCAAACTTCATCTATTATCTCTTGGTTTATGGATATAAATTCGATGCTGAATCTTGGCCACAAATTAATTTCCAGAAAGAGGTAAGTCATGTGTACTTTGCACTGTATGGTATATATGGTCTGCAGGAGGGTGTGTTAGAAAGTCACCTGTAATCAATACAGATATATTTTGTATGGATTTGTCGACTTCTCAATACACATACATTTCTCATGATGATGGGATAAGTCCAGGGCCGGACTGGGAAGAAAATTCGGCCTGGGCATTTTTTAATTACAGCGGCACACTAAAAAGGTGGCGGGCCAGATAGGGTGTGTTTTGTCATCACCAATGGCAAGCACGCCCCATCACAAAGTGAGCATGTTGGTTCAATGGTCTTCCAAGGCAGACCATGCACAGAGCTCTGCTGAAGAGCTCTAGCATGAGAAAAAGACCCTGTATTTGTTCTGCACAGCGCAAGCAAATTTAATAACATGCTTGCACTGTGTTTGCTTGAAATTTGTCTCCATAGATGGGATGCCAGGAGACAAAAATGCAAGGAAAAGTATTGTGCAGTGTGAGTGTGTGTGTGTGAGGGTGCTGTGTGTGTAAGAGGTGTAGAGTGTGTACAAGAGGGGTGCAGTGTTTGTGTGAGGAGTGTAGTGTGTGTGAGGGGTGCAGTGTGTGTGTGCAAGTGATGAGTGCTGTGTTTGCGTGAGGGTGCCATGTGCGTGTGATGAAGCTGTGTGTGAGGGTGCAGTGTGTGTGTGAGAGTGCTGTGAGTGTCAGGGGTGCTGTGACACTTTGTGCCCATTGTCCATTTCTATTACGCTTAATCCCTAATCTTGTTTCCTAGAACCACTCATTTTTGCTATATCATTTGTCCAGTTTGATTTGAAACTATGGAAAATAACATGGTATGGTCGTCAATTTTTGCAGTGCTAAATTATGAGTTCCATTTTCTAATATTACTTTTATTAACAGGTCGGTAACAGCAGCATCGCCTGGTCCCTTGGATACATGCTGAATCTCACAAACATGATCCCAACAGAGAGACCACTAATAATTCTTCCCATGAGTTCTTCATTATTTGCTGGACTCCTGTCTCTATTCACAACTATATCAGCATTTTGCCTGGTCGTCCTCTTTATTTTATTAGTTCGTGCATGCTAGGACAAATATCCTCAAACCTGGATGTTGCAAACAAGCTGAAGGACAGACCTGCATCTTCCTGGTTTGCAGTCACAGATGTTGCGACCGTCCTGTCTTGGAGCGCTGTTCTTTCTGATGCTGTGTACAGGTTGTTAGGAAGATGTTCTATTTTTACCAAGATGTGTTCAGGCTAAATAATATCAATGTACAGATCCAGCTCAGGGACACTAGCATGAAAGGAGTATGCATGGCGTAATCATGACCCAGTTTTATCTTACATATGAAAACAGAGCAGAGTATAGGAATCGAGTGATTGAGATCCGAAGGAAGGAATTGTGAGTTAGGCAACTCGTCTATTTATTTTATTATTGATTTTATTGTATGATTATATTATGTCATGGAACATTGTACAATGTGATTTCTGGTGGTAAATCCTCCGAAAAGTAAAAAAGGAATGTGCCATGTGACCTCCCATCTCCCCAGTAATAAAAATAAATACCTCCCATTCCTCAAGCATTATTATTATTATTATTATTTTATTTTGCTAAACCTGATTACATTTTAAAGTGAAGAACATTTACAGGCTTAGAATTCCACATCCTTATTGTTCTTACAGTAAAAAAACATTTTCTTTGCCTTAGACGAAATTTTCTTTCTTCCAGTCTAAACCTTGTGTCCTATGTAAAGTCCGGTTTGTGAATTGATTTCCACACAATGGTTTGTATTGACCCCGAATATATATATTCAAGCAGTATAAAATGAACAAAACTAGGGGGCGGGGCTTGACTGTCATGGAGGGCAGACGTGTTTCATAGGAGCTCCTCCACAATCCTGGCATCGAAGGCGAAACACGGCCTCACTCAGACTAATTCCGGGACCATCTTGAGCCTACACCGAAGCCTGACACTGGAGGACACGGTAGTAGGGGTTGGTGACCCGGTAAAACCAGAGCAGCCACACTTGCGACAGAATGCGGCCTTGTGTGCACCGGGCGGGGGAGGCGGCCACTCTCCCGCTCCGGGGCTACCCAGCAACTGCAATGGCGGGGCAGGCATCCCATTACCCCCCCTGGGACCATTGGGGGTGAACACGGTCCAACCCAAGAGAGCTAAACCCAGTAGGGGAGAAGTGGAGGTGCAGGTCGGAAGGCAAGCAACTAACATAACTGCCGACTCATTCCTAATGGCGGACACCTCGTGCCTCCCTCGCACCCACGCTCACAACGCAGAGACCACGCTCCAAACAAAGCTAGAGGCTATCCTGGCGGCATTCTGGCAAAAGCTGGAGAGACGGGTACTGCAACAAGCCCCACCACAGGCAAGCAGCCCCCCACCAAAACAACGCATGTCACGAACGAGGAAAACACCTGAGACCCCCGCAGGGAAGAGGATCCCATGGAGAAGGCAGACCAGGCCCCAAACATCACCCCGGCATAAGCAGCAGCACAACCAAAGTCAGTCAAGCGTGAGACATACCTCTGCACCTCGTCGAGAGTCTCCTGTTCTCATGGCATTCAACATCTGGGGGACCGTCCCGCCCCACAAGACGAGACCGGAGCCTGGAGGCCTGACATACTTTACTGAGCTGCCCAACACCGGGATACCCATGACGGGAGTCGGCTGATAAGAGACCAGGAGCCACTGGTGCTGGGACTTCCTCTTAAATGTGTGTGCCCCTCTCAAACACACAACACATAAGGATGGCCCAAGTCTTAATTTTGCTTTATAGTTCTACCATAGTAGCCTCCCTGCTTCAAGGACTTGATCTGAGAGGGAGCCTCCTGGGACATTTCAGAGACCTACCTTGAGCATATTCAATAAGCTTATGACTGCATCACATTTTAATGCTAGTTAATGTAGCTCATTGAAGTATATACAGCAGGTTGTTAATCCCATACATAATCCAATGAGCCTGATTATAATGCCTACAAAATGTACACTAGCTTGGTAAATTAAGCATACACTTAGTTACCTAATTACACAGCAGAGCATTAACATGTCTAGAGAGACTAACAATGTGACTCTATAATGTAGGCAAATCTTAGTACTGTTAACCACTATCTAGCCTATAGACCTCCTAGCCTATACACTCACAGAATGACTACCATATTTTAATTAGCTACTGCTAAACTGCAAAACAGGTTCAAGCATTATAACTACGCTAGCAAATCAAAATTAGCACCAACGAGCAACTACTATGTTATTTTATTTCATTGTATTCTAGTTAAGCTTACTCTATCACTTTAGCTGTTTAATCGATATACCTAGAAAATATAAAATTGTGCGACTTATCATGCCACTGTCTAACTGATATGAACCTTGAAGTACGCTTTTGTGGCGTCCGTTGATAACATGTAACCACCTGCACAACAAAAATAAAGAATTAAAAAAAAAAAAAAATGAACAAAACTAGTTGGCCAGAGTCAATGATGAAAGAGAGAGTGATTTCAAATAATATATATATACATGGGCGTCCGCAGGAATTTTTCCGGGGGGGGGGGGGGGAGGGGGATAATTGTAATGACATCTATGCTTGGCCCCTTTTTGACAGTGTCATGAAGGGGAGGAGCATAGTGATTATCACATAAAGCCAGGGTGAATAGCGTTTTCACAACTATGGTGTCAGGAATACATGTTTGTATTCCTGACACTATAGTGTTCCTTTAAGCAAATTAAAGGAACATTCTGGTCACCATAACAACTTCATCTAAATGAAAATGCTATGATGCCAGGAAGCCCCTGGGTGCTCTTTCTTTTAAGGGGTTAAACCGCTCTCAAATGGTTTAACCCCAAAGGCTTCCTCCAGCTCCAGGTCCCTCAGTGGTATTCGGCATCTGAAACGGAGTGTCGGGAAGTGCAGATTGACGTCAGGCATGGGTGCCGCTGATTGGCTAGAGTTGACAGTTGACGCTCTAAGCCAATCGCTAGTTCCTGGTTCATAATTTTTTTTTACTTTTTTATGAATGGGGAGCTACTGATTGGCTTAGAGTGCCAGCTGACTGCTCTAGCCAATCAGCAACACCCCTACCCAGCGGCACTCTGTGCTTCCTGACACTCAGTAAATAAAAGTGAACACATTAACACTGATATTTTTTTTATTGGGGGAGATGAGAAGGTCCAGAGTTTCCCTGCCAGGCCCAGGTACCAAATCCTTATGATGTGGTGTCCAGAATAAAGTGGAGGGTTCACTTCATTTGTCCTTCCTGCTCCAATCTCCTTTTCTTCTCCTTCATTTGACAGTATTCTTTTTCTTCTGACACTGTCTTCTATATTTGGCTCCTGATGCTCCTTTACCTTTCTGCTTCTTTCTGCTTATTTTGCGCCCTTCTGCTCCTTTCTCATTCTGATTCCTTTCTGCTCCTTGCAGACCCTTTCTGCTCCTTCTCCTACTTTAGCTGTGTGCTCCTTGCTGTCCCTTTCTGCTCCTTCTTCAACTTTACCTTTGTGCGCCTTCTGATTCTTTCTGCTCCTTTACTCCTTCTGTCCCTTTCTGCTCATTGCAGACCCTTCCTGCTCCTTGCTGCCCCTGCTCCTTGCTGACTCTTCATTTAGCCCTCCCCCTCCCCCCATGCCGCACTTGCCTAATCTATAGGCTGCCCCCCCATGCCTCACTTGCCTAATCTATAGGCTGCCCCCCCATGCCTTACTTGCCTAATCTTTAGGCAGCCCCCCGATGCCTCACTTGCCTAATCTTTAGGCTGCCCCCCATGCCTTACTCCCCTAATATATAGGCTGCCCCCCATGCCTTACTCCCCTAATATATAGGCTGCCCCCATGCCTTACTCCCCTAATATATAGGCTGCCCCCCATGCCTTACTCCCCTAATATATAGGCTGCCCCCATGCCTTACTCCCCTAATATATAGGCTGCCCCCCCATGCCTTACTCCCCTAATATATAGGCTGCCCCCATGCCTTACTCCCCTAATATATAGGCTGCCCCCCATGCCTTACCCCTCTAATATAAAGGCTGCCCCCCATGCCTTACTCCCCTAATATATAGGCTGCCCCCCATGCCTTACTCCCCTAATATATAGGCTGCCCCCCCATGCCTTACTCCCCTAATATATAGGCTGCCCCCATGCCTTACTCCCCTAATATATAGGCTGCCCCCCATGCCTTACCCCTCTAATATAAAGGCTGCCCCCCATGCCTTACTCCCCTAATATATAGGCTGCCCCCCATGCCTTACTCCCCTAATATATAGGCTGCCCCCCCATGCCTTACTCCCCTAATATATAGGCTGCCCCCCATGCCTTACTCCCCTAATATATAGGCTGCCCCCACAAATGCCTTACTCCCCTAATATATAGGCTGCCCCCCCAATGCCTTACTCCCCTAATATATAGGCTGCCCCCCATGCCTTACTCCCCTAATATATAAGCTGCCCCCCCATCCCTCACTCCCCTAATATATAAGCTGCCCCCCCATCCCTCACTCCCCTAATATATAGGCTGCCCCCCATCCCTCACTCCCCTAATATGTAGGCTGCCCCCCCATCCCTCACTCCCATAATATATAGGCTGCCCCCCCTATCCCTCACTCCCCTAATATATAGGCTGCCCCCCATCCCTCACTCCCCTAATATATAGGCTGCCCCCATCCCTCACTCCCCTAATAAATAGGCCGCCCCCCCATCCCTCACTCCCCTAATATATAGGCTGCCCCCCATCCCTCACTCCCCTAATATATAGGCTGCCCCCCCATCCCTCACTCCCCTAATATATAGGCTGCTCCCCCCATCCCTCACTCCCCTAATAAATAGGCTGCCCCCCCCATCCCTCACTCCCCTAATATATAGGCTGCCCCCCATGCCTTACTCCCCTAATATATAGGCTGCCCCCACAAATGCCTTACTCCCCTAATATATAGGCTGCCCCCCCAATGCCTTACTCCCCTAATATATAGGCTGCCCCCCATGCCTTACTCCCCTAATATATAAGCTGCCCCCCCATCCCTCACTCCCCTAATATATAAGCTGCCCCCCCATCCCTCACTCCCCTAATATATAGGCTGCCCCCCATCCCTCACTCCCCTAATATGTAGGCTGCCCCCCCATCCCTCACTCCCATAATATATAGGCTGCCCCCATCCCTCACTCCCCTAATATATAGGCTGCCCCCCCTATCTCTCACTCCCCTAATATATAGGCTGCCCCCCATCCCTCACTCCCCTAATATATAGGCTGCCCCCATCCCTCACTCCCCTAATAAATAGGCCGCCCCCCCATCCCTCACTCCCCTAATATATAGGCTGCCCCCCATCCCTCACTCCCCTAATATATAGGCTGCCCCCCCATCCCTCACTCCCCTAATATATAGGCTGCTCCCCCCATCCCTCACTCCCCTAATAAATAGGCTGCCCCCCCATCCCTCACTCCCCTAATATATAGGCTGCCCCCCCTTCCCTCACTCCCCTAATCTATAGACTATTTTAAACCCCCCCACCCCATCCCTCACTTACCTGAGCTGTAGGCTGTCTCTGTTGCCTGCATGTGTTGCTCCCCTGCGGTTTCAATCAGCAGAGAGAAGCAGGGATAGATGCAGCTTCCTGTCCCTGTCTCTCTCCATACACAGCGCCACCTACTGGCCGGCGCCGGTATTGCAGTTCATTTTAAATCTCACACGAAAAATAGCAGAACAAGCTTAAAAATCCAGATGGGGGCAAGTGCCCCCCCCTTGCCCCCCCCTTGCGGACGCCCATGTATATATATATATATATATATATATATAACTTTGTCTTGCTGTCTTTCTACATTACAGAGCTTTGTAAATATTATATTATGTAAGGCAAATATATCTTAATCAGACTATTTCCTTTATAAAGTATAGTGTGAGTCAGCCTCATGGACAGGTCATGTCAAGATAAGTTCTTTCACTTTGTGCATTCTGCTTTTTTTTTTTTCTTTTTTCGTGACAACCAGAACTGTATGTTGTGTCCCTGAGATACTGGCCCATGTATAGCCTCCCACAAAAATAATTGTGAAACCCTGACTTTTAAGCTCTCGTCTAATGATGGTTTACCATTTTCTCATACAAATACATAACCATTTTTTGTCAATGTATATAATTTTACCACATGACAGGAGGCTTCATATTTTGCATTAACGTCCTTTACTACTCCATAGCAGCAAAGAACAAAGAAAAAAACTAATGACCAATAAGAGACAAGCAGAGTGTATAACAAGCTCCTTTCACTGAGGCACTTCCTCTTTCTTTGCTGCTCCATCACAAGTCAGGTCAGAATATTGTGTGTCTCACATTGTCACTGGCTTGTCTTAGTATTATTGTGATTTTATTGCTGTGTTTCAGTTATATGATTTTAAGATTACTTTTGTGTGGGTTAGGGGATATCCTGCATCCTTCTTCTAGGCTGCTAGAGGGACTAGGTTTTCTTTTTCCTCCCCTTCCCTCCCTCTAGTTTTCTCCACAAGTTGTGTTTTTTTCGGGCTTATACCGACGGTACTGATCAGTCTGGGTATATTCCTGCCCCTCTGTGGCTACGCTCGCCACTTTGGAGAGTCCTTGCGGCACAGCGATCAGTCTGGGTATATTCCTGCCCCTCTGTGGCTACGCTCGCCACTTTGGAGAGTCCTCGCGGCAGAGCGTGCCCACAACGGTGAACGTAAAGTGCCTGTGAGGCTTTCATACCCATTAGGCATTCGTGCGCTACACGCGGTTTTACGTTGTTCGTGGGTTTTTTCGTCTATTTTGTTCACAGTCTTTTTCTTGCGAATCCTATTGCTGATTTGCAGGGTTTTCGATGGCCATGTTGGATTTCGCATCGCGAGAATCCCGGCGGCCATTTTAAACCCTGAGTGTATGTAGGAGCTTTCTACTGTGTGGACGTACTCACCCAGTGCCTATGATAAATTGTGAAATTTCTTCAGCTATCTGCCTATCATGTACTGCTGTCTCAGGGACCTGCTACAGGTTAGCGCAAACCTTAAGAGGGGTCAGCCAGTCAGGTTTATTACCTAGTACTCCGGCTTGGGGTGAGCCCCCTTTTTACTGGCGCTGCTGAGCAGAGCTGTTCACGCAGTTTCCTTTATTTCTGGGTGAGCCCCAGAACTTGTCTGCCTATAAGTGGGCCACATATATTATCAGTCATTATAACCCCTGGTGGTCCCTGCTGACTATTTACCGCAATGTGCCTATCCACCTCACAGTTCACTGTTAATTTGGGCAAACCCCAAGGGTAAATCCCAAATGCCATCAGACCTACAGGCCCTTATTAATGCGACAGTGGCCTCTTGGTTGAAAAGGCCTTAGCCAGGGTGTTGCCAGTTATCCAAGACCTGCCAAAGTCTCTTCCCCAAGCGATCTTAACGTGAGACGAGAGAGATATCGGATGATTCTGACTCATCCTCTAAGGAACAATCACGCCCGGCGAAACTCCACTGGAAGAGCGAAGGGTCCAAACAGAAGCCTAACATGGCAAAGCACCCCTGGCAATCCCTGCCTCAGAGAGTATACGAAGCTTCCTCGGATGAGGAGCATGACTATCCCCCTTCTTTGTTGGTCCTGGACGAATGGCATGTCGAGGAGTCTCAGTCGGACGACGAGACAAGGGGTCACAACTCCTTAGTTAAGGAGACATTCCTGGGTGAGCCCCAGCAACAAGAGGACATAGATGAGGCGGAGGCCTCAGAGCAGCCAGATAATGAGCGTTTCTATGACGCCACAGGTCAACGGATGTTCGACCTGAGAAACATCCGCATTCAGGAGAATGGACACCGCCACCTCCCAAAGTTTATACACTTTTGGCTCAGGAAGGCCTTAGACAAAGAGGTCCGCAAGAGATTGCCCTCTCAGTGGCCCTGACCTTCATTGCCGGATAAAGTAGCACTCACCCCAGAGTTCGACCAACTCATGCTGGCCTTCATGGCAAAAGGGGGCAAAAAAGGCTTTAAAGGAGCCCAAGATAAGTTGCTAGATGCTATAGGACCACTGGCCCACATGATGACGCTTGCATCTCAAGCCCATGCACAGGCGGACACCTTCCGGGCAGGCATGGTATGCGACTGGGCACATGATGTCAGTGAGTGGGCCCAAAGGTGCTTCTGCTTCTTGGGCAACACCAACGTGGCCCTCTTGTCTAAAAGACGCCGAGCAGCGCTCTTTAGAATCGATGGTAAACTGGTGGATCTTGGGGCCAAGGAAAATTGTTTGGTGAACCTTATATGAAGGAGCTGAGCAAGCATGTGAATGTGTTCACAATACTAAACAAGGCGCAAACATCAATGCAAATATTTAGAGGCAATACCCCAAGGGTTTTTTTTTTGGCAGGGCTGGTCGACAGAGGGGTCATGCCGCCAGACGATTTTGGCCATCAGGCCCCTGATATCCACGGACACAACAATTCTACCCGGAAGTTGGCGCACGTCAACAATTCCAATACTCCCGAAGTTCAAACAGGGGCCGTGGACGTGCTCGTGGACACTTCACGACAAGTAAGACACTGTTACTTAACCATAATACCTTCTGTCTTATCTACAGAACCCCCAGCGGGTCTCCTTTCATATTTTTTTCCAGAACTGGGTAGAACTATTAAAGGATGCATGGGTTTCTACAGACAGTACGAGGCTACCGCATAGAGTTCGAAGTCACTCTGACAAAAGCCTCACCACCACGTCCGCTGTACTTCACAAGGCCGGATGCCAGGCTTATAGATCTCGAACGGATCTATGTAAAAAAAGGGGCCATACAACTGGCTACGTCTCCGGGAGGATTCTTCGGCAATATAGTCCTAATGGGGAAAAAGACAGGAGAGTACCGTCCGGTAACCAATCTGCTGAATTTAAACGTACACGTCACTTACCATCATTTCAAGATGGAAAGTATACACCAGTTACGAGATTTTCTCCGAGAAGGAAACGGGTTCACCCGCCTGGATATCAAAGACGCATACCTGTCCGTCGCAGTACCCAACGAAAGTCGTCCATTTCTGAGGTTCCTAGGGAAAGGAACACCTTTGCAATTCACTTGCCTCCCATTCGGACTCAGCTCCGCCCCATGATGCTTTACAAAGGTTGTGAAACCAGTAATGGCCCACCTTTGGCGACTGGTTATCAGATGCATAGTATATCTAGACGACATACTTCTATTCGGACAAATACGACAACAATTAAAGTCACAGACAGCATATACAGTACAGGTGTTCGAATCCCTGGGATTCATTGAAAACCGCACAAAGTCAGCAATGACTCCAGCTCAATGTGTACAATTCCTGGGCTTCGATTGGGAGGCCACTGATGGACAATTAGCTACAGGCGGGGTATGGACGACGGAAGAACTCGCTCTCCATATCAATTGCCTGGAATCGCTGGCAGGTGCCTTCGCGATTCAGAGCCTGACGAAAGGAAAAACAAGATTTAGTATTTTACTGCACATGGACAATGTCTCCGCAGTTCGTTACATCAACCATCTAGGAGGCACTCGCTCCCAAACACTGGCGAATCTCACAAAGGAAATCTTCAAGTATTGTCTACCGTGCAACATAACACTGATGGCAGAACACCATCAGGGGATACCAATCTGACTGCGGACTGATTCCCCCGGCACTGGTGAGACAGCAGCGACTGGCAACTGGATCCTCACATATTTCGGGAGCTAAACGTATGAAGAGGTCCATTCAAAGTAGATATTTTTGCGTCTCGCACCAACCGCCAACTACCAACATTCTACAGTTGGCTGCCGGACCCAGACAGTTCAGTAGTGGATGCATTCCTACAGAATTGGCCGACCAGAGGCGCATACGCCTTCCCACCCTTTGCTATGATCGCAAGAGTACTGCATCATATCAGGATTAAGAAAGGGACGTTTCTCCTGTTGACCCCTCTATGGCCGACACAACCATGGTTCCCGGACCTTGTAACTCTATCATGCGAGGACCCTCTTCTCCTACCATACAACCAAATGATGCTAAGAGACCCCATGGGGAACCCACATCCGATGCTCCAAGACGGACGCCTATCTTTGGTAGCCTAGACTCTTTCAGGGGCTCATGGTGCACTGAGGAATTATCGGCAGAGGCTAAAGACATCCTCTAGGAGTCATGGGCTCCAGGAACTAGGAAATGTGCACTGAAGAAGACTTTTATGTTGAAACACGTTTGCTGTATTATTATAAGGACTTTACTGCCTGTTTACCTGTGGACAACTATCCAAGCCAGGATTGGCACCTTGAAGCTGATAATATAGAGCCTGGTACGACTCTACATGTGTGAGTGTAACCATACATTTGCTTACCTTTTATTGTTATTCTATCAGATTACACTATGTACTGTTATATTTATTTTTTATAGACTCTCAAAATATTGTATCCTTTCCAACATTTGGACATCCGTTGTGTTATATACCGTTAAGTATATTTTTTCCCTCTATTTTGACACTGGGTGTTGTGTATACTAAATAGTGTTTTTACTTCTATTTATTTATTTGTCTATGTTTTAAGGTGATAGGGGAAACACCTTATTTACACACACCTAACACTAAAAACTTGGAAGCGCCTATACACCTACTGGAATCCACTATCTATTTTCTATTAGTACACTAAAGCTAGCATCATTTTCAATTGTTTCAGGTTTTGCGTATTATCTTCAGCTAAAGTCCCTCTTTAATTTCTCGTGCATGAGCTGAACAAGGTCTGCCCACACATAAGCAGGCATAATTATTATTGGTATTTATAGAGCACCAACTCATTCTGCAGCCCTTTACAATATTATAAAGTAGAGAATATAACAACACATAAGACAAACTATTAAAAATTTTGCAAGGAACAATAGACACACACATTACAACTCACACACTGTCTTGCTTTACCTCTGCACTCCCAAAACCAGAAAATGTGTTTCTCTGGGAACAGATAATTAACTTTTATTCTAATTTTGCACATACTAGATCTGCTTAAAGGACTACTCTAGTGCCAGGAAAGCATACTCGTTTTCCTGGCACCAGAGTGCCCTGAGGGTGCCCCCACCCTCAGGGACCCACTCCCGCCCGGCTCTGGAAAGGGGAAAGGGGTAAAAACGTACCTTTTTCCAGCGCTGGGCGGGGAGCTCTCCTCCTCCTCTCCGCCTCCGTTCCTCCCCGTCGGCTGAATGCGCACGCGCGGCAACAGCTGCGCGCGCATTCAGCCGGTCACATAGGAAAGCATTCATAATGCTTTCCTATGGACGCTTGCGTGCTCTCACTGTGATTTTCACAGTGAGAATCACGCAAGCGCCTCTAGCGGCTGTCAGTGAGACAGCCACTAGAGAATTAGGGGGAAGGCTTAACTAATTGATAAACATAGCAGTTTCTCTGAAACTGCTATGTTTATAAAACAATTAGTTAACCCTAGCTGGACCTGGCACCCAGACCACTTCATTAAGCTGAAGTGGTCTGGGTGCCTAGAGTGGTCCTTTAAGATGCGAAACCACAGAATGTAATAAAGAACCATTGGTGCAAAGCTTAAATCACTGTGCAATCTTCAAGAAGGGAATTCTGAGTTCCATTGACAGCTTGAATGCCTGAGGGTTGCAGGGTGTTAACACACATCATGGATTTCACAAAATCATTTCTGTTAGTGCTGTCCGTGCCAATAAGCTGTCAGAACTTTGCTTTATAATCTGTTAAGGATTTCCTCCTGGCAATGCATACATGAATATATAACCTCTTTCAATCACCCATCTAACAGTCAAAACATTTTATTATATTCTCTCCTGCTGCACTAATGCTAGCATTGATCTATGGCAGGGATAAGCAATCTTCGGCACTCCAGATGTTGTGGACTACATCTCCTCTGATGCTTTGCCAGCATTATGGGAGATGTAGTCCTTGACATCTGCAGTGCTGAAGATTGCCAACTCCTGATCTCATTGCTTTTATAAAAATCAGCTGCTCCACAGATTCTCACATAGAGCGTAACAAAAGAGCTTGTAGAGTAAAATAATAGAATTTGAGATGCTTTGCCTTTAAATGCTAATGTCCTAATATACCCCCTTTAGGGAAAACAAATATTATATATATATAAACAGCTGTCCTCTAAACCTCTCAAAGTTTACCAAACATGGAATCTAAAATATATGAGTTAGTGTAAAATATTACAATGACCTTAATATCTTTCCATGAATTGTCAACGCTCAATAATAAATAATAACTACTACCCAGACCTTAATTGGATATAAGTCCTAGTATAGGTATTTTAGTCACCAAATAATTTTACATATAAATTCCAGCACTGCAAGGGTCAATGTCACAGAATCCTCTTTTGAATATTCCAGCACCAGGTAAGTATGGAGATAGTGGAAGGGTTAAATTGATCCTCCTTTGGAGATTCCGACAATTGAATGGTTAAATACCCCAAAACAGGAATAAAAAAACACCTACGCCGTATAATCTGGTAAAAGACCACCACAATTAATCCCCTCTGGTAGTATTTTCCATTGTTTGGGTGTTCACACAGTATCCCTTATGTAAAGCATGTAATATAGATTTGTTGAGGTAAATTTATATATATTTATATAGAAACTGTATTGCGTGCACATTTTGCACACAGTGGTAAGGTTGCATAGTGGGCTATAGTGTTTGCAGTATCTGTATTAAAAGAACACATAATGCTGTAATAGTTTATATGGGAAAGCATAACAGTCCTCTTTAACCCCTTAAGGACACATGACGTGTGACATGTCATGATTCCCTTTTCTTCCAGAAGTTTGGTCCTTAACCCCTTAAGGACACATGACATGTCTGACACGTCATGATTCCCTTTTATTACAGAAGTTTGGTCCTTAAGGGGTTAAGGGGTTAAAAGACCTGCAGAAAGAAAAAATGTGCAATGATATATTTTTTGAAAGTTTGCACCTTACTCATAAAAAGCACAGTAACAGCAGTAAAGTAACAGTTATTATGTTTATCTTAACACAGTATGGCCATAGTTTGTGATCAAATCACTATGTTGTGTATTTGTGAAATACATAGTTTACTTAGGTTTATAATATTTACCATTTTGTAAACGTGCTAATTCATTATGGTATATTTTGAAATGATCCAGTGTTGCTATCCCTTTGTTTTCAGTGACTTTAGCTTGCAATTCTGAAATAAGTACTGCTTTAATGATCTTTTTTAAAGAAAGTAGTGTAGAAAATTTTAAGGTGTTTATATTTCAAATGTTGCCTGCTTTCATGCATAAACAATGGGTGTTTTGGTTTAATCTTTGACAACACTGGAGTTGTGAGAAGAAATGATTAGTTTTTTATTGTTGATGTTTAAACAGAGAAAAGTTAAAGGAACACTATAGTCACCAGAAAAACTACAGCTTAAGGTTCTGTTAACTATAGTCAGTCCCTGTAGGCTTTTTGTTCTAAACACTGTCTTTTCAGACATTATATTACAACCTTGGAACACCTCTACTGGCTGCTCCTCAGATGGCTACTAGAGGTGCTTCCTGGGGCAGTGCTGCAAAGTTTGCAGCACTGACATTCAGCGTGTCTACGCTCTGCATGGAGTCACTGAACTCTCCCAAAGAGATGCATTCATTCAATGCATCTCTATAAGAAGATGCTGATTTTGGCTCCACCCCTGGCCAGTGGCGTACACATGACCCATGGGGCCCCGGTGCGAAAATCGATCCGTGGGCCCCCCCCCTCGCGCTTACTCTGCGCGGGCCGGGGAAGCAACACATGGCGGCGGGCACCTGGTCGCAGGGGTTGCAGGGCTGCGACCGCGGTATGTACTCCAGTGCATGCAGATGCACACACACTTAAAGGACCACTACAGACACCCAGAACACATCAGCTCAATGAAGTGGTCTGGGTGTCAGGTCCCTCTAGTTTTAACCCTGCAGCTGAAAGCATAGCAGTTTCAGAGAAACTGTTATGTTTCACTGAGGGTTAATCCAGCCTCTAGTGGCTGTCTCACTGACAGCCGCTAGAGGCACTTCCGCCATTTTAAGACACTGAACGTCCATAGGAAAGCATTGAGTAATGCTTTCCTATGGGCGGTTTGAATGCGTGCACGGCTCTTGCCGTGCATGCGCATTCGGAGCTGAGAGGCGGAGGGATCCCCAGCGCCATGGGAGTCCGGCACTGGAGAAAGGTAAGTGCTGAAGACACACACACACACTCTCACGAACAAATGCATACACACTAGCTAACAGACACACACATTTACTGACAGAGACACACTCAGCGGCAGACATACATACACACTCACTTACAAAACATACACTCTCACTGACAAACACACACTCACTAACAGACATCAAACAGACTCACTAACACACACACACAAACACACTCAGTAACAGACACACACAGTAACACACACTCTAACACAAACACCAACACTCACACTAACACACACACTAACACACACACACACACACACACTAACACTCACACTAACACTCACACACACACACTAACACTCACACACCCACTAACACTCACACACACTAACACTCACACACACTAACACTCACACACACTAACACTCACACACACACTAACACTCACACACACACACTAACACACACACTCACACACTAACACACTCACTCACTCACGCACACACACTCACACACACTAACACTCACACACACTTACACGTTTTTGTTTTTTTTATTTAATCCCCCCAGCCTCCCTACCTTTTGGAGTGCTGAGGGGATTCCCTGGGGTCCAGTGGTGCTGCTGGGCTCCTAGGCGGGCAGTCAGGCTGGCCAGTGCGCGAGGGAGCACTCTCCCCTGAGTGCTTCCTCTTCAGCTCCCTCGCGCGCCGCATAGGGATGCCGGCGCCGGAAGATGACGTCATCTTCCGGCTCCGGTATCAATGCGGTGCGCGAGGGAGCTGAAGATGAAGCACTCAGGGGAGAGTGCTCCCTCACGCACCGGCCAGCCTGACTGCCCGCCGGGTGTAAGCAGGGCCAGCCTCGGGGGGCCCGGAGGTGGCCGGCTTCAGGGTCCCCCCAGGAGAAGAGGCTGGCCCAGTGGGTACATACAGGGTCGCAGGGGCGGCCGGGCCCCCTGGTGGGCTGGCCCGGTCGCAGCCGCGACCCCTGCGACCCTGGTATGTACGCCATTGCCCCTGGCCCACCTTCTTGCCGATCTCAACCAATCCAAAGCGTTCCTATGGGAAAGCATTGTGATTGGCTGAGTTCCTCACTTCTGATAATGTCAGCCAAGGAGGCGGTTCAGGGGCAGAGTCAGCGCTGGCAGACTGGAAATAAGGTAAGATTTTACTATATTTAGCAGGGCAAGGGGGACCAGGGGGGGGGGCTAGATGGTGTTTTTAACACTATAGGGTCAGGAATACATGTTTGTATTCCTTACTCTATTGTGTTCCTTTAAAGGAAAACTATAGGATAAAAATGAATAAAAGCATTAGTTATGCTTAAAAAAAAGGAAATAAAAAAATACGAAAGATACATTATAAATATTACAAACAAACCTTCCCCATCCATGAACCATTGCCTCGTAATTTACCACCAAAAAACAAATCTGCATTGCAAGCGTGTTTTAGGTCCCTTTCCCACTTTTCCAGTAAAAAAAAAATGTTTTTTTCTTACCTTAACTCCAGTGCCAAGGCTCCCTCATCACTGCTTTGATGGATTGCCAATGGCCTATCAAATGATCCTTATAGAGCGGCACTTTTATGAATAACCCTTCAAATTTCTTAAATAAAGATGTTACTGTGTTTTCTTTAATCATATTCCCTATGTATATTAGTAGTCAGGTCACATCTTATGTCAGTGTAGTATAATGTAAAGGTTCACACACACTCTCTTTATTTAATTTTAGAAACGCCTGGAGCAAATTTATTTACGCACGTCTCAATTATAGCTAATGTGTGTCATGTCTAGCTGAATATCTGTAGATTAGGGAAAGCAGTTGGATGTGCAAAACAAAATGTATGTCAGTGTGAGGCCAAGTAAAAATGATCTGTCTAATGTAGTAGAAAACAAACAGAATAATGGCTGGGGAAATAAAAAGCCCTGGGGGACAACATTTAGAAGCTTTACATTGATACATCAGTAGTCAGCTGTGGTTTACAAGGTATCTGCCACAAAAAAATGGCAAAATTAACACTGCACAGAGGGGCTGTGGAAGGGCCAAAAGATAAAGACCAGGGCTTGGGAGAGAAACACCTAGAGGGGCTGGGAGGACACAAACAGGGCCGGACTGGCCCACCGGGATACCGGGACATTTCCCGGTGGGCAGCGGCATCTGGGGTCTGCGCAGGTATGTGCCGCAGGGTGGCCGGTCCGGTGGCACACTCAGAGGGGGCCGGCCGCGTTCCACGCTGGTGCCGCCGGGCCAGTTGGCAGCCTCGCCGGTCCGGCGACACTTCTAATGCTGAGGACAGAAGGAGGAGGGAGGAGCATGTCTCTCTACCATGCTCCCTCGTGGTTCCCACAATCCCCAGCACAGGAACCGCGAGGGAGCATGGTAGAGAGACATGCTCCTCCCTCCTCCTTCCGTCCTCAGCATTAGAAGTGCCGCCGGACCGGCGAGGCTGCCACCCGGCCTGGCGGCACCAGCGTGGAACGCGGCCGACCCCCTCTGACTCCTCTCAGGGAAATGGAGGGGATGGGGGGGGGGAGGTAATATAGAGACACAAGGGGAGAGGGGAAAATAAAACAGAGAGAGAGTGAATATATAGACGCAGGGGAAGAAAGAGACAGTGGAAGAATAGAGAGAGACAGAGGGGGAGGGAGAATGCCACAGGGAAAGGAGGGAGAAAGAGACAGAGAGGACGAGAGGAAGAGAGGACCCGGGAACTCAGCCTGCAGCTCCTCCGGGTCCTTCTTGCCGCGGTTACAGTGGCAACGCTCCAGCTCTTGCAAGAGTGAACTCTAGCGCTGGAGCTACGGGCTAGAGTTCACTCTCACCACTGCGACCTCTAGCCCCATACACACACTGCCCCCCCACACACTGCTCCCCCCCATACACACACACAGACCCCCCATACACGCATTGCCCCACATACACACACAGCCACCCAAACACACATTGCCCCTCACACCATACACACTGAACCTTTCACATAAACTGCACCCCTCACACATTGCACCACTGCTCCTATACCCTAATACAGCCCCATATCACAGCAGACCCCAGGTAAGTTGTCACACTGTTCTTAAACGGTTTGACTACTTACTCTGGGAGCAGGTCCCGGCACTCCTGGCACCATAACCACTACACAGAGCAGTAGTGGTTATTGTGCATGGATTATTTCTTTAAATAATCTATAAGAATGCTTTCCTATGAGACAGGCTGAATGCGCGCACGGCTTATGCTGCGCATGCGTATTCAGCCGATGACGGGAAAGGAGGAGAGTCCCCAGCGCTGAGTGAGCCTGGCGCTGGAAAAAAGGTAAGGGATTAACCCCTTCCTCCCCCCCGAGCCCGGCGGGAGGGGGGCCCTGAGGGTGAGGGGAACCCAAGGACCCTATAGATCCGGGAAAACGAGTATGTTTGTTTTCCTGGCACTATAGTGTTCCTTTAAGTTGACTAAAAATAGACTAAAACAATTCAGATGACTAAAATATGAGTAAAACTAAAATTACTTTTTAGTCAAAAGACTATGACTAAAACTTAATTGAAATTTGCCACAAATCTGCACAGCAGAAGTTTCTGAGATATGGTTAGCTCACCTACCACAAAATAATAGAAGGGGTATGATAAAAAGTACCAAACAGATCTTAATCTGGGCAGAGGGTACTCAGGATTTGTAGTAAATACTGCAAGTACTGCAGGAAGTGCAAATACTAGAGATTTGCAGTAATTATAGGTCCGTTAAAGATAAGAAATGGTTACTGTTTAAAGAATACTTGTTTTTTTTGTTGTTGTTTTTTTTTGTTTTTTTTTTTATTACAATTTTTTCCTTTTTTTGTTTTGATAAATTACAAAAAGACAAACATATCACATAGACGAGCAAGATGCCACAGACAAAAAAAAAAAAGGCATCTTAACCCGGAGATAACATACAATACAGTTACACACATCATTGAAGACATAAAATATCAATTTACATTATTAAATTCAATAATAGCAAAAAAATAGCCATAACCACATCTACACAGGTAGACAAAGATGGGATATAGCTAATAAACAAGACACACACAGTTGGTCTTACATGGGGAGAAAAAAAAAAAGAGTCAAATTACCCATGAATAAAGTTATTTTAATATCTAGTAAAGGATCGGAGAGCTCCCACGAAGCAATCCTAATCTTGCTTTCAAACCAGCTTGACAGAAATTGATATGTCTATTACCCGAATTCCAACCCATTACCAGTCTGTAATGTCTACAATAAATTTAGAATAAAACTCACAAAGTCTCTCGTTATGGAAATTATTACTCAAAAGTAAGCCCCTCTCCATCTCAAGTTGGTATAATAGTTGTGTTTTAAGTTGGCCTTTTTTTGGGATCTCCGTATTTTTCCAAAATCTAGCAATTAGAGTTTTAGCTGCCATTAAACAATGGACCAGAATCAATTTTAAGTTACCTTGTATTTCTGAGCCAAAAAGATGGAGTAGTGCAAGGTCCGCGTATACCTCCAATTCTAAACATAAGGTCAAATATAATATTCCAAAGGGGTTTAATTCTGGGACAGGTCCACCAAATATGGAGAAAAGTCCCATCAGGGTGGAAGCATCGCCAACAATTTGAGGGATTAGAGATGGATATTTTAGAAAGTCTTACAGGGACCAAATACCATCTAAACATAATTTTTGTGAAAGTCTCAAGAATATTCAGATTTTATTAAAGGACACGGAGGCTCATATTATGCTTATCTCTTTCTTTATTATACCTCAGCAGCAAAGAGAAGGTATAAACATTCATAGAAAAAAGTTTTAACAGGTTCTCCAAGGGTTAACCAACATTATACCCTTAACCAATAGGAACAGTCCTTCTATCTATAACTACTCATGTGACCTTTCCTTTCCCTCTTTCTTTGCTGCTGCCTCAGCTAAGTACCATCTAACTTTAGCTCTCCTCAGAGCAACTTATTTAGTTTGTTAAAGCTTCTTTTACTGATGTCTTTAATTTTAATGTTATTTACATGTCTTAATCCTATGTGTGGGATATGTTAATCCTTCTGCTCTGCTACCGACCGGTGCCTATCGGCGCCTGGTGCAGATAGAGGACTTCACTGGGGTTTCCCTCCCCCCTCCGGCGGTTAACCCCCCTCCCACACCTCCCCGGGTAGTTTATTACCCGTTCTACTTCATCCTCCTGCGAATCGCGGCGGCCGTTACTGGCGCGAGCGCTCTGAACCCAGAGACCGCTCGCGCATGCGCAATAACGGCCGCACGGCGCGGCGGCCATTATCCAGCAGTCTGGCTGGTCCTTGCCGCGCTTTTTCTCCGCCCGCCCCCTGTATCTGAGGGCGGACGCTCAGGGATTGGCTGGCAGCTTACCAGTGCTCCCTGGCGGCCATTCCGGAGGGAACACTCGGTAAGCTGACAGCCTTTGTTTGTGCCTGAATCCCCTTTGCAAAATAACAGAGCTCACTGCCCAAGTAGTTACTTCTGCCTTTTCCCTACATAGGGTTTAAAGGGATAGCTCCTTTTTTCCACACACCTTTTTACAGTTTGGGGCAAATTCACTGGGTCATCCAGTATACCCTAACATACCTGTTTTTACTAACTCAGCGTCCCAAGAAATTTGTATAACCTGCCTGTAATGCAGCACCTCAGGGACCAAGGGGTTTCCACACCCACTGATATCAGCAAGGACACCATACACGTGTCCCAGTTAACACGTCCATGCTCACCACAGAGAGAGGACATGGCATCCATGGAGCAGTTGAACTCGGAGGAGTTTCACTCGCTTCTGGATGCCACCATGACCAAATCGGTCACCCAAGCCATTTTCACGGCAATGGGGGCGATGTCAGAGAACCTGACACAATCTATTAGTAACGCCATACTGGCGTCTAACAACAACCCCAGCTGCCTCCGCCCCAAGGCCCAAACTGACAAGCCTGCGCCCCTCAGCGGCCGTAAGGCTACGGAGAAGACCCACCATACGGGCAAACACACCTCCAAAACCAGCATGACGGACAGGTCACGCCCTGTCACTACTGAGGACGTGGGGCCCCCACGTAAGAGAGCCACCCGCCGGGCAAAAACGGTGAGGACGTGGAAATGGGCAAAAGCCCAGACAGAGACATCCGACTCTGGTTCGGACATAGAGGAGGTAATGAGTGAGTCCGAAGAAATCGGCTCTTTGGAGTCAGGGAACTCTTCCCCTGAGCGCAACCTGTCAATCACACCAGCTAAGGGTAAAGGGTCCACGGATGACTCCATCATCCTAGACCCTCAGGGTGAGCCCCTATTTAACCCAGACGACCTCCAACATCCTAGGTCTTCAGACTGGTTCCCAGCTGACCATGTGGCCCAATACATAGCGGCCAGGATCAGGAAGCCCCTGGATAAAACAACCAGGAATAAGTTAAGAGCAGAGTGCCCACGCCCAACGGTCCCCGATATGGCTTGCGCCACACCGGAGGTGGACCCTAAGATTGCCCAGTTCCTGGGTAAAGCAGGCTGGAAAGCCAAAAAAGGGCTGGACTACTCCTTACGCCACTGCCAGGACAAGGTGCTTGACTCCTTGGGCCCCAGCGCAAAAATCTTCGACTTAGTCGAAGCGACACTCTCAGGTGGCGCACCACTAGATCCCTTAGAGATCCGAGAGTGGGCGCAACGCTCTATCTGCCTCATCGGCAACTCCAATGCCGCACTTAGTACTAAGAGGCGGAAAACAATTCTCATGAAAATAGACCCTAAACTGGTCAACATGGCCATAACCGAGCCTGGACCCCAGGCAAAAGGCCTCCTTTTCGGAGACAATTTTGTAAAAGAGCTGGGCAACTACGTGAGCACATTTACAGCCATAGATAAGGCACAAACAAACTTGAAACGGGTGTTCTCCCCAAAGGTTTTTGGAGGGGCTGGCAGGTACAAGGGCCGCCTGTCCAGCCGCCCATCACGGAGCTCCCATCGGGGCTACCGAGGCCCCACTACTCCAAGGTTCCCACAGACGGAGACCAGAACCCCCGCACCTTTCTTCCCGGTCAGGGGCAGATCGTGGCAGCCCAGAGGACACAGGGGTTCCACATACGGCCGACGACCTTATGGTAAGTGCTTTCCCCCCTTCCCTCTCTCGTACCTCACACGTGGGGGGCAGACTTTCCAAATTTATCGGGGCATGGCACAGACTCACGTCCGATGCCTGGATTCTCAACACAGTAGCAGGGTACCACATATAATTCGTAAAGGGCCCAACCCAATCCGCAATGCCAAGGCGGATGGTGTTCACCCCATGGGACAGAGAACTCGTGTCGAAGGAAATCAGAGCACTGGAGGAGAAGGGAGCGATCTATCAGGTCGCACCTCACTCCCCAGGCTTCCTGAGCAACCTGTTCCTGGTCCCCAAGAAAGGCGGTGGGGTAAGACCAGTGATCAACCTACGCCCGCTCAATGCGTTTGTAAGATATCACCATTTCAAAATGGAAGGGATTCATTGCCTACGAGATCTTCTCAGGCTGGGGGATTGGATGGTCAAGCTAGACCTCCAAGATGCATATCTCACCATCCCCATTGCGAAGGAATGTAAACATCTCCTTCAATTCCGTTGGGACTCTCAGACGTGGAGGTTCCAGTGCCTACCGTTTGGCCTATCATCAGCACCATGGTGCTTTACAAAACTGTTAAAACCAGTGGTTGCGCTGCTACGCAGCAGAGGGGTTCGCATGATCATATATCTGGACGATATGCTGATCATGGCACAAGACACCCTACTACTACAACAGCACTTATATTGGGCAATAACACTTCTACAAAACCTGGGATTTCTAATCAACTGGGAGAAGTCGGTACTAGTCCCCTCCCAGTCCTTAGAATTCCTAGGATTCGAGATAGGGGCGGTCTTAGGGACCCTAAGCCTACCACCCTCCAAGATAAAAATCATCAAGAAGGAGATCCGCAGAACATTGGCTCGTCCAATACTCACGGTCAGACAACTAGCCAGAATAATTGGACTCCTTTCCGCTTCCATACAAGCGATCTTCCCGGGACCCCTGCACTACAAGGCCCTACAGAGACTAAAAGCCGCACAACTACGCTCAGGACACTCCTACTCAGACTCTGTGCCACTCGATCACACAGCCAAGGAGGAGCTCAAGTGGTGGCTACAGCACATGGAAGCGTGGAACGGCAGAGCAATCTTCGGCAACAACCCGGATTGCGTAATAGAATCAGATGCCAGCACACGGGGCTGGGGAGCGCGCTGTGGACATACCTCTACAGGCGGAAAATGGTCCCAATCGGAGAGGACACTACATATCAACAGCCTGGAATTAATGGCGGGATCGTTCGCGCTAAAGAGCCTGCTGGGCCCCGCGACACATTGCTCCATCATCCTGAGGATGGACAACGTATCAGCCGTACAGTACATCAACCGCCTCGGCGGCACCAAGTCCAAAATCCTGGCAGACTTAGCCACAGAATTTTGGCAGTTTTGCTTAGAATGCAACATAACAGTACGGGCCGAATACATCCCGGGACTTTCAAATACCGTAGCGGATTGGAACTCCAGACACCTACGGGATACCAGCGATTGGCGCCTGAACCGAGAGACGTTCCTACGATTGCAAACACTATGGGGTCCGATGTATATAAACCTGTTTGCGTCGCGGTTGAATGCACAACTCCCAGAGTTCTTCAGCTGGAGACCGGACCCAGACGCATTGGCTACGGACGCGTTCCTACAACCATGGCCGAACAAACGATTATACGCGTTCCCTCCGTTCGCTCTGCTGGCACGAACACTAGTACACCTCGACCGTGCACGGACGTCCCTAGTCCTCATAACCCCATTCTGGACTGCACAGCCTTGGTTCTCTTCACTTATGGAGATGTCCATAGATCTTCCCAGAATGCTACCCGAGAACCCACGTCTCCTTTCAGACCCAGATGGGAACCCACACCCTCTGATGACGCAGGGACAACTCAAATTGTTAGCATGGCTTCTTTCCGGGGACCCTGGGTCGTGCCAAACGTTCCGCAAACAACTCTCGAACTTCTGGCGGGAGCCTGGGCTCCTGGAACACTGAGATCCTACTCTAAAGTTTGGAACATCTGGAGTGGTTGGTGCATGGAACAACACGTGGATCCCGTATGTGCCTCTGTAAACCACCTGTTACGTTTTATTACACACCTATATGACCAAGGATTAGCATACCGAACCATCAATGTATACAGGTCAGCAATATCCGCTGGACACAAGGGCATAGAAGGATTCCCAGCGGGTAAACATCTGTTGGTATGCAGACTCTTACGCGGAATTCGATTGGCAAGACCACCACGACCCCGATATAGTACAGTATGGGACGTGAATTTGGTCTTAAACCTTTTGGAACAATGGCCACAGAACTCTGACCTCACGATGAAACAACTATCAGCAAAACTGACCATGCTCTTATGCCTAATATCCTGCAAAAGAGTCTCGGATGTCAGGGCATTGGACGTCGACGCACGCACGTTCACTCCAACGGGAGTAACGTTTAATATTTCCAGACGTACTAAATCAGCGACATCATCAGTATCATATCCAGCATTCCCCCACAACAAAAAACTGTGCCCAATAGCCTGTCTCAAAGAATATGAGACACGGACACAGGCATTTCGAAACCCTGGACATCATGAATTATTTCTGGCCATCAACTCACCACATCAGCCAGTAGCTTCAATAACGATAGCCCGATGGGTGAAGTGGATAATGACCTCTGCAAACATAGATACCTCAGTATACGGAGCGCACTCCACTAGAGGAGCTATGGCATCTAAAGTATTCAACTTGGGATGCAGGCTGGAAGACCTGTTACGGACAGCAGATTGGTCTCGAGAATCCACCTTTAAGGAATATTATTTTCACCCTACAGACCACGTATCATCAACAGTCATTGCACAGCTTTGAACTAGCATAATATGAGCCTCCGTGTCCTTTAATAAAATTACCAGATTTTACTAATTACATGACGTAAAGTCATGATTTTATAAAGGACACGGAGGCGAATATTGGCCCACCCGGTAAGTATATCAAGCCTATATCGGCGAAAGAAGAGGGAAATTCCCACCCAATAAACAATAGAATAAGGGTCATTGTGGTGTCTTCTTTTGTCTAGACTTAATTCATTTATATAGAACAACAGTTGCTTATATACTTGTGAGTCTGTAGTATCTAATACATATAGTAATATTTAGTCACTACCATTGTGACAAACAGTTCCTAAGATCACATTTTACCACTTTTTTCTCTATCCCATTACAGCTTAATCCACAATAAGCGACACCATGGATGACCAGTTGTCACCACAGTTCACACAGACAAGTTCCTACAAGTTCGATATGAGAATGTTCGACACAACGGATAAAGTGTTCCAGTGTCTTCTCAAGTTATAAAGATACAGCTTCGGCATGACCAAAGAAAGAGGGAAAGGAAAGGTCACATGAGTAGTTATAGATAGAAGGACTGTTCCTATTGGTTAAGGGTATAATGTTGGTTAACCCTTGGAGAACCTGTTAAAACTTTTTTCTATGAATGTTTATACCTTCTCTTTGCTGCTGAGGTATAATAAAGAAAGAGATAAGCATAATATTCGCCTCCGTGTCCTTTATAAAATCATGACTTTACGTCATGTAATTAGTAAAATCTGGTAATTATGTATGTTTTTCCTTGTCACCAGAAATGCTTTACACCAATTATTATAAGGAATGGAGATATCCAAGTCTTGTTCCCATTTAGTTAAAGCTTTAGGTATATCCGGGACCCCCGTGAGTTTTATCAAATCTATCGCAAGAGAGAATACCTTCTTTACATCTAAGCCAGAAAAAATCTTCCTGAACAGGTTGCCCTTATCGACAACTAAAGAGATAAGATATTTTTAAAAATCGCATTTCTGCATGTTTTTTAATTAGTTATCCTTACAATCCAGAAAAATTAGTTTTCCTTCCTGTCTTGACTAAACCTTTTGTACTTATAATAGACATATCTGGGATTGATTGCTCCTTTAACGCATTTTGTCCCTCTGCTCGAGCAATGGACGAGCATGTTTCTTTGAGTTGTGATTCAGAATTCCGCCTTTGGCACCAATAAAAGAGACGATTGATGGGATAAAAGATGACTGACAGCTAGGGGACAGCCACTAAACGTTGATTTTATTTACAGAACAGAAAAGTCATAAGTGACCAATAGAGAGAAAAAAATTAGGAGCAGTAAAAATAATCTGTATTATTTTTACTATATATTATACAAATATAAATAGTTTACTGCTCCTCTTCTTTTTCCTCTATTGGTTACACTTTCTCACTTGATCTGTGAGCTAAGTTGTGGGGAACTGCACCTAATAAGGGTACCGCATTATATATACATCCTATTTATATCAACTATACATCTTGCAGTACACTGATTGGTCCATTTTCCTTTTTGGTTCGTTTGATTCATTTTCCCGAATTTTTTTTGTAGCTGAAATTCTGACAAGCCAAACATCCACATAAAATTGGGTTATTGCTTCATTCACCATGGGTGTCTTTAGGTTCTGCCTTTATTTTGCCACATTCTGAATGGCCTGTGAAGCCGGAACTTTTGTTGCTACATTATGTTCTGTGATCTTTGTGTCATGTTCGCTCTGTCCTTATGCTATACATGTTTTGCTTCAACCTCCATGCAACTTGTTTTCCTAATATGGAATTTTTATGCTTCAGCTTAAAACAAGGCCTATACGTTTGTTGTATTAAATGCTAGTTAACCATTTATAATATAATAGTAGCTTCACTCAAGCTGCGTCACGCTTGTTATGCTTATCATTCACATATTACTGTCTGACAGAGTCATCTTTATGTCAATGTGCCTCTTTTCACTGTATAATAAGTTAGTCAGTGCTCAATTACACGGACGAGGCTTACGTCATGTTATGTCACACCTGTCATGTGTGTATCAATCATATGACAATGTCTGGCTATAACACCCGTATATTGTGATGTTGTTTTTAAGCCTGCCTCAATAAAGAAAATTGAAACACAAAAAAAAAAAAAAATGTAAACAAAATACAGCACAATCTATATAGATAAATGGTTATCTACTATAATAGGAACTCCCAGGTACTGAAAAGGGACATTTCAAAGTTTAGGGCACAGCAGACAAGCTGTAAAAATAATTAAGATGGATAAACATTTAATGTCATTTATTTGGTGTAAAATTCTCTTTTCAAAAACAATTACCAAAACAAATGTAAATGGTAAGAGGGAGCCACCTAGTGTTAGATTCATCTAAAACCATTCATTCTTTTTAGACTTGTATGAACCGCAAATTTTGATGGAAACTGTTTTATTCAGCCATTCGTCACATGAATCCCAAATCCCTCAATCACAGAATAAAATCCAAACCTGTGTAACTGACTGGTTGATTCTTTCTGTGTGAGTCTGGTGAGGGGAGCCACTTACACAGCAGCATAATACACTGTTAATTTAAAGAGACAGCAGACAGTGAGATTTCTTGTCTGCACTATTTCATGGAACAGCTGTGCCTGCTTGGGCTGCAGCAGCTCAGTAAATCTTCTTCTTTAGTTATTTTTATTTAAATTAATTTAATTGATTTAGTGCATGAACAAAAGTTCTCTCTGTTCAGTGGTTCCCAACCCAGTCCTAAAGTACCCCATAACAGCCCAGGATTTAAGGATTACCCAGTTGTGTCTAAGGTGTTTATAAACATTTTCATAAATTAACCTTATGCTATGTCCCGTCACTTTCTTTTTTTTAAATTCTTTATTTTTCATACGATAGGTATAGCAAGTACAATTCAACTTTCGGGCTTGCGCTGAAGCCAATATTTGAGAGAACATTCTTGGAAATACAATATGTAACATGAGCTTACATGACAAGCCTCTTTTTAATCCCTTTGTGCCTTGCCTCCCATCGAGGATTTTATGTTTAATCCAGGCAATTTAGCTTAATAAGGAGCCCTAGCTCTACACAGGCCAGTTTCGTCTTTAGGCATCCTCGTTTCTCCGACTGTGTAATCATGCCTGGGTGAGGAAAAAATAAAAATTGAGAAAAGAAAAAAAAAAGAAGAACAATACCCCTGTAAACCAAGGGGTGAGAACAGACAAAAGCAAAGAGGGTCGAGGAGGTGTGAAATGAGAAGAAGCAAGATAAGAGAAAAGGAGAAAAGTTGAAAGAGAGGAGGAGGAAATGAGGGAGAAAAGAGAAGTAAGATGAGAGAGGGAGAGGTGCGGGGGGCGAGCGAGGCCTTTAGAGTCTAGATCGCCATGGGGGTTCTGTATTGCTAGTCCCCAACTTTACTAATTACCGATTTCTTTCAGTCACCACTGGAGCCCACTAAACTATTGTCCCATGGTTCCCAAATCCTTTGGAAAGTTACGGTCGTCCCCTTTATCCTTGCTGTCAGGTCGTCCATGATTCTGCATTCTCTTATCCTGGATATCACCCCTCGAAATTCGTCCCATCACTTTCAATCAGACAACCGGTCCTGTTACTTTCTGGTTTGGTTAGCTCAGTGGACCTGCCTTGCAAAGACTTCTCGTTGAGCTGCATTGGGAAGTCTGTGATTGGACAGCCACAGAAAGTCTTGGCTAGGATAGAAGCGGAGGCCTTTTTCAAGTAATGTAAAATGCATGTAAAAATACCTAATTAAATAAAAGCACGTCTCCACTGGGGTTAGAGACTAAACAATGATTTTTCAAGTAACTAATGTCTTGTAGTACTGCAGCAATAGTACTAGTTCTAGAGGTGCTATTGCTGTATAGTTAAATTGTATTACTCTTACTTCTAATCATTTATTCACTTCTATGTCCCTTATAGTACTAATGTAAATTATTATTATTGGTCTATGCCTTTTTATGGCGCACTCATGCAACAGTTGGGTAAAGCAATGGCATCAGTTCCAGCTGCAGGCAGCAGTGCAACTAGACCCAGAAACAGCAGCATTATCCAAGGAAAACTAGCTAGGCTTTCTAAGGGTAGCACTGGTTCTAATACTACTCATAAAAGTCCAGTAAGTAAGAAGAATTGAGTTCTAACCCCCGAGCTTATTTAACTACCCGTTTCATTTGTCTGTGAAGAAAGGGAAATGGAAGGTGATTAACATGAAACTTTTGGCATAATTTGCATCTGGGTTGGAACTGGGAGTCAGGTTTCCAAGCAGCCTCTTTCATGTACATGGAGGCTGTTTTCTAAATCTCCTCCCAGAACCACCAGCTCCACTACCAGTTCTGCTACTACCACTGGCAGTGGTACTGCAGCTCCACGTAGCTCTACTTCTTGTGTGATCTCTGCTATGTTTTGTAGGAGCAGCAAGGTATCATCAGTGAAACCACATTGGTTGTTGCCATTGCCATTAATAGCTCATCCTAGTCATAGAAACAAAGAATGTGACGGCAGATAAGAACCATTCGGCCCATCTAGCCTAATATTTCTGAAATACTTTTAATTAGCCCCTGGCCTTATCTTAAGTCTAGGATAGCCTTATTCCTATCCCACACATGCTTAAACTTCTTTACCACTACCCTCTCAGTAGTCCTTATAGGCCCCCTGAAAAAGAACTAAGAGAAAGCAAGTAGAACTGGAATCTTTCAAAATTGTTTCCACATTGTCTAACAGTAGTAGCAAGTACTTCAGGTGATAGCAGGTTGGGGCAGGCATATCTCTAGGGCAGCAGGGACCAATCTCTCTTTCTCCGTACTAAAGTGATGGATGAGAAATATATAGATAATATTCTGCAGGCAATTACCAGATTTTACTAATTACATGACGTAAAGTCATGATTTTATAAAGGACACGGAAGCGAATATTATGCTTATCTCCTTCTTTATTATACCTCAGCAGCAAAGAGAAGGTATAAGACATTCATAGAAAAAAAACTAGAAACAAGCTCTCAAAGGGTTAACACAACATTATACCCTTAACCAATGGGAGCAGTCCACATATCCATAACCACCCATGTGACCTTTACTCTCCCTCTTTCTATTTTCATGCCGAAGCTTAATCACTATAAACTTGAGTAGAACAACTGTAACAACATATCCGGTGTGTCGAACTCTTCCATATAAACAAAACTGTTGAACTTATCCGCGTGAACTGTGAGGATAACTGGTCATCCAAGGCGTCGACTGTTGCGCATCAAGCTGAAATGGAATAGAGAAAAGAAATGGTAAAATGTGGTCTAGCGACCGTTTGTCACAGTGATGGTGGCTAATTCTTACTATACGCGTTATTGTCTACAGACTAAATTACCTGCTGTAGGTGCTACTGTACTTAATATATCTCCATCATACATAATTAAATTGAATCTAGACAAAACCCAACAATGACTCTCAATTGTAAGACATACCGGGTGGGAATTCAACTCTTTTCTTTTAGCTGGTAGAAAAATGAGATACCTACCGGGTGGGCTAATATTCGCCTCCGTGTCCTTTATAAAATCATGACTTTATGTCATGTAATTAGTAAAATCTGGTAATTTTATAAAGGACACGGAGGCTCATATTATGCTAGTTCAAAGCTGTGCAATAACTGTCGATGATACATGGTCTGTAGGGTGAAAATAGTATTCCTTAAAGGTTGATTCACGGGACCAGTCTGCCGCCTGCAAAAATACTTCCAATCTGCATCCCAAAGTAAATGCTTTAGACGCCATGGCTCCCCTAGTGGAGTGTGCCCCATATATGGAGGTATCTATATTTGCGGAGGTCATTATCCATCTCACCCATCGGGCTATTGTTACCGAAGATACTGGTTGGTGTGGCGTGTTAATGGCCAGGAATAATTCATGATGTCTAGGGTTTCGGAATGCCTGTGTCTTTTTCTCGTATTCTTTGAGACAGGCTATTGGACATAGGTTTGCATGGGTATGACACTGATGAGATCGCTGATTTAGTACGTCTGGAAATGTTAAATGTCACTCCCGTTGGGGTGAACGAGCGTGCATCAACATCCAATGCTCGGACTTTTGAGACTCTTTTGCATGATATCAGGCAGAAGAGAATGGGCAGTTTCGCTGATAGTTGTTTAACCCCTTAAGGACACATGACATGTGTGACATGTCATGATTCCCTTTTATTCCAGAAGTTTGGTTTTTAAGGGGTTAAGTGTAAAAGTAGAGTTCTGTGGCCATTGTTCCAATAAGTTTAAGGCTAGGTTCACGTCCCATACTGATGTATATCGGGGTAGTGGAGGTCTTGCAAATCTATCCCCGTGTAAGAGTCTGCATACCAGTAGGTGTTTACCTGCTGGGGATCCTTCTATACCCTTGTGTCCAGCGGATTTCGCTGACCTGTATACATTGATAGTCCGGTAGGCTAGGCCTTGGTCGTATAGGAGTGTAAGGAAACGTAACAGGTAGTTCACATGGGCACATATGGGATCCACTTGTTGTTCCATGCACCAACCACTCCAGGAGTTCCAAGCCCGACTGTAGGATCTCCGTGTTCCTGGAGCCCAGGCTCCCGCCAGTAGTTCGAGAGTAGCCTGTGGAACATCTGGCACGACCCAGGGTCCCCGGAAAGAAGCCACGCTAACAACTTGAGTTGTCCCTGCATCATCAGTGGATGTGGGTTCCCTTCGGGGTCCGAAAGGAGACGCGGGTTCTCGGGGAGCAGTCTGGGAAGGTCTATAGACATGAGTGAAGGGAACCAAGGCTGTGCTGTTTAGAATGGCGTTATGAGGACCTGGGATTTCCGTGAGCGGTTGAGGTGTACCACGGTCCGTACCAGCAGAGTGAACGGAGGGAATGCGTACAGTCTTCTGCTCGGCCATGGTTGGAGGAATGCGTCCGTAGCTAGTGCTTCTGGATCTGGTCTCCAGCTGAAGAACTCTGGAAGTTGTGTATTCAAGAGGCAAACAGGTCTATGTACATCGGGCCCCACAGTGTTTGTAGCCGTAGGAACGCTCCGTGGTCCAGGCGTCAGTCGCTGGCATCCCGCAGGTGTCTGGAGTTCCAATCCGCTATGGTATTTGAGAGTCCCGGATGTATTTGGCTCATACTGATATGTTGCGTTCCAAGCAAAATTGCCAGAATTCTGTGGCTAAATCTGCTAAAATTTTGGACCTGGTGCCGCCGAGGCGGTTGATGTATTGCACCGCCGATATGTTGTCCATCCTCAAGATGATGGAGCAATGTGTCGTGGGACCTAAGAGGCTCTTCAGCGCGAATGATCCTGCCATAAGTTCCAGGCTGTTGATGTGCAGTGCCCTTTCTGATTGGGACCATCTTCCGCCTGTGGAGATATGACCACAACGCGCTCCCCAGCCCCGTGTCCTGGCATCGGATTCTATTATGCAATCTGGGGCAGTGCCGAAGATTGCTCTGCCATTCCACGCTTCCATGTGTTGCAGCCACCACCTGCTAGGCTGGGTGGGCGGTATTGGTGGGCGGCCGGCGAGGGAGCACTTCCTCTGAGCTGACGTCATATTCCGGCTCCCAGCCTCACTCTGCGACGCGCGAGGGAGCTGAGCAGACAGCACAGGGGAAGTGCTCCCTCGCCAGCCTGCCGCCCGCCAATGCCGCCCGCCCAGCAGCCACTGGACCACCAGGGAGGAAGAGAACCCCCTCCCCCCAGCATTTCCAAAGGTAAGGAGGCTGGGGGGTTACATTTAAAAAAATATGTGTTAAAAATGTGAGTGTGTGTCTGTTAGTGTATGTGTGTGTGTCTGTTAGTGTGTGTGTGTCTGTTAGTGTGTGTGTGTGTGTGTGTGTGTGTGTCTGTTAGTGTTTGTCTGTTAGTGTGTGTGTGTCTGTTAGTGTGTGTGTGTCTGTTAGTGTGTGTGTGTGTCTGTTAGTGTGTGTGTGTGTGTCTGTTAGTGTGTGTGTGTCTGTTAGTGTGTGTGTGTGTGTGTCTGTTAGTGTGTGTGTGTCTGTTAGTGTGTGTGTCTGTTAGTGTGTGTGTCTGTTAGTGTGTGTGTGTCTGTTAGTGTATGTGTGTGTGTCTGTTAGTGTGTGTGTGTGTGTCTGTTAGTGTGTGTATGTGTCTGTTAGTGTGTGTGTGTGTGTGTCTGTTAGTGTGTGTGTGTGTGTGTGTCTGTTAGTGTATGTGTGTGTGTCTGTTAGTGTGTGTGTGTGTGTGTGTCTGTCTAAAAATCCACGGGTTAGGGGGCGCAAATTACTTGCCTTGCCCCAGGTGCTGACAACCCACGCTACGCCACTGTCACCGATGGCCAGTCCGGACCGGTTAGCTTCCCTTAGTAATACTAGGATTAAGGGGAAACTTATATTCAACAGCCGGCCTACTAGGAGGGGAAAATGCACCCAAAGTATGCATGACTTGCAGCAGAAGAAGGGAATGCTGGATGAGGGAGAAGTGCTGCAGGACCCTGAGATGTCTGCAACTACCAACAGGAATGGCAGCAGTAGCACCATGGCCATGAGTGGAGCAGCTGTGTTTTGGGCAAGGGCACTTGGCTCTTTAGTTGAATATAGTGAAACAGCAAGCATACAAAAGGAGAGTAATCAGGGCTGGATTTCATGTTAGGTATGGGGAATAAGTGGCTATAGTGGGGGATAGGGAATATTTTGGGTTGGTGTGACGAAGTGCCCTTACTCAATGCTTTCCTATTGGGATTTTATTTGGACTCCATGAGGACGTCCAGCATCATTTCAGTGCGATTTTCTCACTGAAAATCACGGAAGTGGCCTCTAGTGACTGTTAGGGAGACAGCCACTAGAGCTGGGATAGGCAATCTTCGGCACACCAGATGTTGTGGACTACATCCCCCATAATGCTCTTACACCCGTAATCCTAGCAAAGCATCATGGAAGGTGTAGTCCAAAACATCTGGAGTGCTAAAGGTTGCCTATGCCTGCACTAGAGGCTGGATTAAACCTGCAATTCACTGAAACTGCTATGTTTTCAGCTGCAGGGTTAAAACTAGGAGGACCTGGCACTCAGACCACTTCATTGAGCTGAAGTGGTCTAGGTGCCTACAGTGGGCCTTTAAAGTCGCTATCTGTCTCTTTTGCCCCTTTCCCAGCCCCTCTATGTCTCTTTGTGTCCTCCCAGACCCTCTAGGTGTCTCTCTTCCAAGCCCTGGTCTGTCTATTTTGCCCCTTGTTAATTTTTTAGGTAAATTAAAATTTAGTGTTAATCATAGTCTTGACTAGAAAGCCATTTTAGTTTTAGTCGTATTTTAGTCATCTAATTTGTTTTAATTTTAGTCAATTCTAAAATGTTACTAAAATTGTTAGTTGAGAAACTTAAGACTGCTGTGGTGGAGTGACAGGGGCTGTATAAATGTTTCTTCCCCCTCCCTGTGGCTTACTGTGTTTCAGGGAGGGTGGGATCCAGTTCCTGGTGGTCCAGTTGGAAATGCAGCATGTCTACATTGTGCACCCCCAGTGGGTGCAGACAGCTACTTTTGGCCGCCGCTGAGAAATATATCATAATCCATTGCAGCATCCTATAGTACAGATGAGGGAAAGCCTTCCTCTAATCAACTTCAGCCCTGTAGGGCAGGCAGTGGTGTTTTTTAGTTTTGTGCTGCCCTAAGGATGATGAAACTCAGGCACACCCCCTAATCTAAATTTACCCCATGCCTGCCTGTCAAGGCTGCACCTCTGAGATTCAAAAAAATACAAATACACACAATCACCCGTGAACAAAGTGATTTGTGTAAACAAAAATAAAAAACTTAACTTATAGGTACACAGCTTCCCAACGTTATTTCCCAGCTGATAACCATGTAACAGAACTGTATGAATGATAGGATGTTTTAGGGATTCTGCTGGTGTACCTAAAATAGAGGATAAGACATACTCAAAATAATATACTGGTTTATATGCACTCACAAGTTCCAAATTGGTAAAGCGTTTTATGGGTGCCTCCCCACGATGTAAATGGGGGGTGTTATTAGGTGTCCCTCCTCGAGTGGTAGCCAGTGGGTTATCAGGGTCAGCGAGATGATCCAAAAGACTCCAACCAGATGAATACTTCAAAGGCAATTTATTCACTCATAAAATCAGGAGGTCTACAAAATAAAAATAGAAACAAATATAAAAAGGTCACCGGTCCTACGCGTTTCGTCCTTATACAAAAGGACTTCCTCAGGGACCTCTTTCAATAAAAACAACAGTTACATGTACAATAGCTAACAAGGCATCCTAAAAACGCTACCAAAAAAAAAGGTCTTATATAGGGCTAACCCCTTCAAGTCATTGGTGGAATAGTGGGTGTCTTCCCTCTTCGGAACTTCCATTCGTTACCCAGCATCTTCCTCCAGGTGTAGCTCCTTCGCCGAAGATTTTAAATCCTTCCCGCATTATTCTCTGCCACTTCCGCATACGTCACGCGTTACACACATTGGTGATACCCGGGAATCTGAACGAGAGGGCTATTAAATGTTGCACACAAACAACAGCAGTCATGATGATAATATTAATATATCCTTTACATCTAAAAAAAATTAATAAATCAACGAAAATGTTAATTAAAAATTAAAATTGAATGCAACAACTTCCTATGCAAGCTTGCATTCAATATAATCATAAATCTACACAATATACATCACAAGCTATTATCTCTTGTAGCATTAATGGTTTCATATTTGTAGTCTCTTTTTCTTATTTTAAATAGTATTTAATAAATTTGTGACATAAATGTGAATATATAAAATTTAAAGTGACATTATCCTTAATTACACATCCATATTGTGTCTAACATAATTAATTGTTATTAACCAATCAAATGGCTTTCCAATTAAATTCTCAAAGTAATTATCCAAGTGGGGGGGAGTCTTATATCTCTCTTGAACTTAATCAATCCAAAAAACAGACTACAGGGAGTGCAGAATTATTAGAATTATTATTATTTTGACCACATCATCCTCTTTATGCATGTTGTCTTACTCCAAGCTGTATAGGCTCGAAAGCCTACTACCAATTAAGCATATTAGGTGATGTGCATCTCTGTAATGAGAAGGGGTGTGGTCTAATGACATCAACACCCTATATCAGGTGTGCATAATTATTAGGCAACTTCCTTTCCTTTGGCAAAATGGGTCAAAAGAAGGACTTGACAGGCTCAGAAAAGTCAAAAATAGTGAGATATATTGCAGAGGGATGCAGCACTCTTAAAATTGCAAAGCTTCTGAAGCGTGATCATCGAACAATCAAGCGTTTCATTCAAAATAGTCAACAGGGTCGCAAGAAGCGTGTGGAAAAACCAAGGCGCAAAATAACTGCCCATGAACTGAGAAAAGTAAAGCGTGCAGCTGCCAAGATACCACTTGCCACCAGTTTGGCCATATTTCAGAGCTGCAACATCACTGGAGTGTCCAAAAGCACAAGGTGTGCAATACTCAGAGACATGGCCAAGGTAAGAAAGGCTGAAAGACGACCACCACTGAACAAGACACACAAGCTGAAACGTCAAGACTGGGCCAAGAAATATCTCAAGACTGATTTTTCTAAGGTTTTATGGACTGATGAAATGAGAGTGAGTCTTGATGGGCCAGATGGATGGGCCCGTGGCTGGATTGGTAAAGGGCAGAGAGCTCCAGTCCGACTCAGACGCCAGCAAGGTGGAGGTGGAGTACTGGTTTGGGCTGGTATCATCAAAGATGAGCTTGTGGGGCCTTTTCGGGTTGAGGATGGAGTCAAGCTCAACTCCCAGTCCTACTGCCAGTTTCTGGAAGACACCTTCTTCAAGCAGTGGTACAGGAAGAAGTCTGCATCCTTCAAGAAAAACATGATTTTCATGCAGGACAATGCTCCATCACACGCGTCCAAGTACTCCACAGCGTGGCAAGAAAGGGTATAAAAGAAGAAAATCTAATGACATGGCCTCCTTGTTCACCTGATCTAAACCCCATTGAGAACCTGTGGTCCATCATCAAATGTGAGATTTACAAGGAGGGAAAACAGTACACCTCTCTGAACAGTGTCTGGGAGGCTGTGGTTGCTTCTGCACGCAATGTTGATGGTGAACAGATCAAAACACTGACAGAATCCATGGATGGCAGGCTTTTGAGTGTCCTTGCAAAGAAAGGTGGCTATATTGGTCACTGATTTGTTTTTGAATGTCAGAAATGTATATTTGTGAATGTTGAGATGTTATATTGGTTTCACTGGTAAAAATAAATAATTGAAATGGGTATATATTTGTTTTTTGTTAAGTTGCCTAATAATTATGCACAGTAATAGTCACCTGCACACACAGATATCCCCCTAAAATAGCTAAAACTAAAAACAAACTAAAAACTACTTCCAAAATATTCAGCTTTGATATTAATGAGTTTTTTGGGTTCATTGAGAACATGGTTGTTGTTCAATAATAAAATGAATCCTCAAAAATACAACTTGCCTAATCTACAAATATCTACATTTAACCCCCTTGGAGTAAGGGTGCCCAATCTGTGATTCCAATATGACTTTCTTTGAGCTAATCGTTTCTCTTTGTTTCCCCCTCTCCAATGTGATCGAATTTGTTCCACCCCTATGCAACGCAGCCCTTTCAGAAAAAATTGTAGGCAACTGTTACAATGGAGGGGGACCGAATGGGTGTCAAGTTTCTTCTTAATGTTTTTAATATGTTCAAGGAACCTCACTTTCAAACACGAATACAGCACTGCCTACTTTTGCCAGCCGGAAAATCTCCACTGTCAGCCGTAGCCCGCAGTCACACAGCAAGAAAATGGGCTGGCTGGCGAGGGAGATCTTGATTTCCCCACTGGCCATGCTGTCCTTCTCCTGCCTGCCGGTGGCCTTCTGGCAAATCCAACTCTGGCAGCCGTTTTATACAGGCATTAGAGAAGCCTGGGGCGTGGCAGCCCCAGTCTGCCTCTTGCCCATCGCGGCCCTTCAAGCAATTCCTGTTTGCCTGTTGGCCTGCTGAGGACTATTGGGAGGTATGGGTAAGGTGCACAATTTTTTCCATTTGGTATAAAATTCCATGTTCTTTTTCACAATTACTGGTAACAGCATACTTCACAACATTTAAAATGGACAAAGAGGGGCACTTTCATTTTAGGGGTGTGAGTGAAGCTGTATATAATTTATAGGAAGAACTATGTAATTTGCTCGGCTATATTTCTTATGTGTTACATGTGTGTGTGTATTGTATTATTTTCTATTTTTGTCAAATTATATTATACCCTATTGTACCAATGCAATGTTTGTGGGCCCAGAACATACTTGAAAATAAGAGAAATATCAATGTATCCTTCATGGTAAAAAAAAAATGTATTTATAAATCAATACATCTTAATTTATAGACTAATTTCTAAACACTTTAATTGTAGTTTAGACAAATTACAGTGAAAATTATTTCTGCAGAGCACTTTTATACACTCAGACACACCGAGAATAAGGCACTCCTAGAAAAAAAGGGACTTTAGGATAGAAATGAGGGACAGAGGAATCTGGGTCCAAACAGGGACTGTCCCTTATAACAGTGACAGTAAGAAAGTATTTTATTCACTTGTCAACAATTCAAATCTTAGGCCACACTATAAAATGTGAAGAAAAAGATAATCTCTAAAGAGGTGTATACACTAATCTCCGAAAAGTTGGTTTGTGAACATGTTCTCTCAGACCTGTGTGCTATATAACAGGCAAGCTGTGTACATACATTGTCTCTAGCGTTTAGAACACGCATGCGCTGTCTCCACCTATCCGCCAATCGTATTGCAGAGCTCGACCAACTCCATGCCTTTTCCCAACTCTGCCCCTAGTCGCCTTGAGCTGTGACGCGTTCTAACGCAGCGCATTCATTGGCTGAGCAGAGAGGACTATCCGGAAAGCGCTGGCGAAGGCCCTTCCTTTCTGCTCGCCGCCGCCATCATGGTGAGTTGTGTGAGCGCTCGCTCCGTGTGCCGGCGGCTCTGTATGGATCTATTAGACGGTGATACCGAGTTAGAGAGGCGGGGGGTAGAGGGCCTAGGGCAGGTTAGCCAGCGGTGTCGCCTGGTGAAGGAGCGGAATTGGATTAAAGCCGGGAGGCGCCGTGAGCTCTGGGCCGCGTGGAGGCTCTCTGGGTGAATAGGCCATGGCTGGCGGACTGCATCGCTCCTGGGCCACCTACCCACATTCTTGGCTGGATGTAACCACTCGGACCAGGCCAGTAGGAGGCTGCCTTCCAGTGGCCCTGCACCCACATTGCCCTCTGATACCGGGTCTGTAGGAGCCGGGCATGCTGCGCTCTGATACCGGGTCTGTAGGAGCCGGGCACGCTGCGCTCTGATACCGGGTCTGTAGGAGCCGGGCACGCTGCGCTCTGATACCGGGTCTGTAGGAGCCGGGCACGCTGCCCTCTGATACTGGGTCTGTAGGAGCCGGGCACGCTGCCCTCTGATACTGGGTCTGTAGGAGCCGGGCACGCTGCCCTCTGATACTGGGTCTGTAGGAGCCGGGCACGCTGCCCTCTGATACTGGGTCTGTAGGAGCCGGGCATGCTGCCCTCTGATACTGGGTCTGTAGGAGCCGGGCATGCTGCCCTCTGATACTGGGTCTGTAGGAGCCGGGCACGCTGCCCTCTGATACTGGGTCTGTAGGAGCCGGGCACGCTGCCCTCTGATACTGGGTCTGTAGGAGCCGGGCACGCTGCCCTCTGATACTGGGTCTGTAGGAGCCGGGCATGCTGCCCTCTGATACTGGGTCTGTAGGAGCCGGGCACGCTGCCCTCTGATACTGGGTCTGTAGGAGCCGGGCACGCTGCCCTCTGATACTGGGTCTGTAGGAGCCGGGCACGATGCCCTCTGATACTGGGTCTGTAGGAGCCGGGCACGATGCCCTCTGATACTGGGTCTGTAGGAGCCGGGCATGATGCCCTCTGATACTGGGTCTGTAGGAGCCGGGCATGATGCCCTCTGATACTGGGTCTGTAGGAGCCGGGCATGATGCCCTCTGATACTGGGTCTGCAGGAGCCGGGCATGATGCCCTCTGATACTGGGTCTGCAGGAGCCGGGCATGATGCCCTCTGATACTGGGTCTGCAGGAGCCGGGCATGATGCCCTCTGATACTGGGTCTGCAGGAGCCGGGCATGATGCCCTCTGATACTGGGTCTGCAGGAGCCGGGCATGATGCCCTCTGATACTGGGTCTGCAGGAGCCGGGCATGATGCCCTCTGATACTGGGTCTGCAGGAGCCGGGCATGATGCCCTCTGATACTGGGTCTGCAGGAGCCGGGCATGATGCCCTCTGATACTGGGTCTGTAGGAGCCGGGCATGATGCCCTCTGATACTGGGTCTGTAGGAGCCGGGCATGATGCCCTCTGATACTGGGTCTGTAGGAGCCGGGCATGATGCCCTCTGATACTGGGTCTGTAGGAGCCGGGCATGATGCCCTCTGATACTGGGTCTGTAGGAGCCGGGCATGATGCCCTCTGATACTGGGTCTGTAGGAGCCGGGCATGCTGCCCTCTGATACTGGGTCTGCAGGAGCCGGGCATGCTGCCCTCTGATACTGGGTCTGCAGGAGCCGGGCATGATGCCCTCTGATACTGGGTCTGAATTCTAGTTACACTGTCCTCTTGTGCTGTCTGTTAGAACTAGCCACACTATCCTCTGATACAGGGTCTGCAAGCCCATGGTAAGTGTTGCTTCCCTGCTGGATTTGTGACTGCATCAAAGGGTCTTTGAATGTTAGAAGGAAATCTACCCAGCTCTTGGACAACTGGGGAGGCGTTTAGGCAAAGTTTTATATCTGCACGTTTATAAAGTGTCATAAATGACAGACTCTAGACATGTTTGAGTATTTCTTTAAGGTGGATTCGGTTTATTTGCAATGCTGAATAATTCAGATCTTAAATCTATAAAATTAAATTAATTGTGTTTAATTTCAGATTTCTTGTATGGGGATGTATTCCTTAGCTTTATCTTTGCTATTAGTGGTGTTCCACTTAACTTGATTTTTATTTTTTAATGTACAGGAATAGGAGATCAGTAGACCAAACAAAGTTTGATCAAACACTTAATTGCAATATTAAAAAAATTCTTCTATTGCAGGTGTTCAAGCGCTATGTACAGATTGGCCGGGTAGCCTACATCTCATTTGGACCTCATGCTGGCAAATTAGTGGCAATCGTTGACGTCATTGACCAGAACAGGGTTAGTTGTTTTTGTTTTGAGTCTTCATATTGTTTTGGGTATTTAATTTAAGAATAGTGCCCACTAGTAGAGCCTGGATTCTCTGCCAATCTGGTTTATAACATATTTTTTAATGAATAAACTGATAGTGTGTGGAGTAAAAATTAAACCAGCCAATCTTGGCTGCCTATGCCAAAGGACTAAACAGCATATAAATGAAGGGAAGGAAAACCTCAGCAGCCTCAAGCTTGAGAAATACACCCAGTGTGCTGAAACGTTACCTTTCTGTGATGACTCAATAAACCACCATTGCACCAAAGTTTGCCAAGTGCTTGGGTATCCCTTCCTTTCATTTGTAGAACATATTTGTAATATACATTTTTTGGTGTCTCGTGGAAGATTGGTAAATTAGTCTGCTTAGAAAAGTTTATAGCTGTGATGATCACAAGCTCTAGGAGTCTTTGGAAATAGTTACCAGATGCTGTTCCAAGGATAGCTATCTGTGTATTAAGAAATATTCTCCAAAATTTTGACTAATTGTTTTCATTACAGGCCCTTGTAGACGGTCCTTGCAGTGGTGTCAGAAGACAGGCCATGCCATTCAAGTGCATGCAGCTTACAGACTTTGTTATTAAGTTTCCCCACAGGTATGTTACTTTTACTTCTTGACCAACCTTTTTCTATTTGGCGGTTCCTATAGTGTCTCTATTATTTGTCAGTGTTATTTTTGACTTGTGTGGTGGTTTATATAAGCATGCAGTTTGATGTGAGTTGGTTTTTCCTGATTTTATTTTACTTCATTGTGCTAGCTGGATACTAGACCACTTTATTTTACTTAATTGTGATAGTCTGGATACTGAATAATAGTTATTCTTTGCGCTAGTGTCTTATGTTCATTAAACCTGCACACTAGATCATGACTGATGTGTCCATTTTGCTTAGAAAAGTTTGATCTGACGGTGCACCCTGGAAGAGCCATGTATTGGTTTACATCCCGATAGACAAAGCACCTTCTGAGACTGATTTTGTTTAGTCCTTTTCTCATTTAAGTTTTAATTTATCTGATATCTTGTGACAGCTTTTGCAATTCAGTTAACGGTTTAAAAGAAAACTAGTTTCTGCTTTGAATTCTAGTGCTCGTCAAAAGTTCGTTCGAGTTGCCTGGGAGAAGGAAAAGATTAACGAGAAGTGGGCAGCAACAAATTGGGCAAAGAAAATTGAAGCCAGAGACAGGGTAATGTATCTTTTTAACGTGCAACACAGAGAACCTGCATTCATATTAGAACTGTAAATGTTTTGTTTCAACTAGATCACCATACTAACTTAATTTCAAGTGGTCCAGTTGATCTTTGAACTGCTGTAAATCATGGGTGGCTAAGGAAAAGCATTTGTTAATCTTCACCCTTACCCAGATATGCCATGCTTTGCTGCAGGTTTAAGATTAGGACCACATTGTTTTATTGTATTATATACATATTTACATGGTAATCTAGGTTAAAAAAAGACTAAAGTCCATCTATTTCAACTTTGAAACTCTTTCTTTAATGATAAAAGAAGGCAAAAAAAAAAAAAACAATTATAGCAATTTCCAGTTATGTCACAAAAGTGGGAAACAATCTTTCTTTATTCATGGCAATAAGATTTATCCTTGGATTAAAGGACCACTCTAGGCACCCAGACGACTTCAGCTTAATGAAGTGGTCTGGGTGCCAGGTACCTCTAGGATTAACCCTTTTTTTTTTTATAAACATAGCGGTTTCAGAGAAACTGCTATGTTTATAATGAGGGTTAATCCAGCCTCCAAATCCTCTAGTGGCTCTCACTGACAGCCGCTAGAGGCGCTTGCGTGATTCTCACTGTGAAAATCACAGTGAGAGCACGCAAGCGTCCATAGGAAAGCATTGTAAATGCTTTCCTATGCGACCGGCTGAATGCGAGTGCGGCTCCTGCCGCGCATGCGCATTCAGCCGATGACGTCGCGATCAAGATGGAGAGGAGGAGGAAAGCTCCCCGCCCGGCGCTGGAAAAAGAGGTAAGTTTAACCCCTTCCTCTCTCCAGAGCCCGGCGGGAGGGGGTCCCTGAGGGTGGGGGCACCCTCAGGGTACTCTAGTGCCAGGAAAACGAGTGTTTTCCTGGCACTAGAGTGGTCCTTTAATAACTTGTTCATACATATCCATTATACCCATGAATGCAAAAAAAGTATCTATATGATCTAATAAGAGACTCTCTTTGGGTAGAGAATTAAAATAGTTTTATTCTTACTGTAAAGAATATTTTCCTTTGCTCTAAGCGAAAAACACTTTCTCTCTCTCTCCCCCCCCCCCAGTCTTTCTTCAAAACCAGTGTTTTCCCTCCTGCCCCCCCCCTGAATTTGTAGCTCGCCTCTACACTATTTCTAGTTTTGCAATGTCCTACTTGCACCACATTTTCAAGGTGGGGGTCTTACCATTGATTATAAAGCCCTTGCTGTGGTGATCGCTCAGTTGCACCAATATTTGTTCTGTGAGACTGTTGGTGGAAATGCAACTGGCGGTAAGTGGAACACACGCCATACTCCTTGTCAGGATGATAATCCCTCTAAGTGACTCATCACGGACTCCAGCTTGGCACATTGGCCGGAATGAATATTGGGGCAGTCAAGGAATTACCGTTCCTAGAGGCTTGGTTCCTTGATATGCAGTCTTAATAATCTATACACTAAAGATTGGCACTATTATTCCCTAAGTTTTTATCCACATGGATTCTATATTTTGAAGACTTCTGCTTGTACTATCAAAAGTGATTTTGCTGCTATTGGAAGTACTATGAGTCAGCGGTATGTTTTTTAATACCTTACTACCTCTTTCACAAATGCTACATTTAGATCCTCTGCTTTAAGAATTGGGAAACACAAAAAGCACTATCCTGTAATCCAGCAAGGGACAGTCTTCTTGCAGCAATTACTATGTGAGATCAGCTTTAATCTCATTCCAATCTCAGTCCAGTGCTTTTTATATAGAAGCACTTGAGTACCTGTGGCGCATGGGAAACATTTCTTGAAATCACCCTCATCTGCCCTGGAACTGGGTGCCTCAATCTTGGCTCCCTTTCAATGCGTTCTAAATATTGCCCTTTTCATGTTTGATAAATTGGTTGAAAGGTGTACTTTTAACCTCATTCTTTAAACCTGTTCAGAGGACTGCCAAGTTAGGTTTAAAGCAGCAATAACTTTGAATAAATCTATATCTACAGTTACTTCCACCCCAACCAAATTTATAGGTGTTGGCCATTTTGGTGGTGGTTGTTGTTGTTGTTTTTTTTAGTTTGGGAATATTAAGTATTGGTCAAACCAATAGTTGTACTGATGGCTGGTATGTGCATGTCTCTACTGTCCATATTTAACAATCTTTCCCTCGCTTTGGTGTATGAGGGAGAACTGGTAATGTGGGCACATGCACTTCAATTGTCAGTATGGCCAGGGATAAATGGCATATTACTTAGAGTTAACTGGAGTCTGATCCTTTTTGTTTTATGTAAATTTTTAATTTTTTTTAATTTCTTTTCTCCATGTAGAAGTCGAAGATGTCAGACTTTGACCGTTACAAAGTTATGAAGGCAAAGAAAATGGTATGTTTGTTTTTTGTTTGTTTTTTTTTTTCTTTGTTTTAGAGTGATCGGTTTCTTTACTACCAACTAGAAGAGACTCAAGTAAACAGATTTATGGAGAGGTGTAGTCCAAATTTAGTAAAAACATTTTTTTTAACAGTATGTACTTATTCCTGCATTAGTATTACATCATGAAGCTGATTAAATATGATTCATGCTCTTCAAAGCATCCATATTCTGCACTACAGCATGTATGTTACTTAAATGGGTACACTAAGCACCATAACCACTAGAGAGCGCTGTACTGGTAATGGTGCCATCCTATAGTAAGAAATAAAACTATTTTAATGAATTGAGAACTACCTGTGTTCCACAGGTACTTGTGATCTTTCTGGTCTGTGATCATAGCTCCCATCTACTTTAGAAATATCCGTCTTGTCACTGTTAGGACTTAGCTGACACTCTATAGCCAGTGAGTGATATCCAAAGTTGGATAAAACTGATATTGCTAAAATGGTATAGTAACATCCCAGAAGACCAGGAGGGTCATGGATACCCAGGTAAGTTTCAGAGTGTTCAGAAACATTCTATGGCACAAGGAGTGCCTTGGTACTGTTCCACATAAAAGTATAGTTTGAAAACTTACCTGGTTTCATTGTGTGACCAGGTCGCATCTGGTGTTCTACAGAACATATCTCTATAAAATAAGACTGATGATCTAGGACTACTCTCTTTAGCTGAGAGCGCTTGGGTGACTCTCTATGAAGGAGCACGTTCCTACTTAACTCTGTAGAGCTAGTAGATTGTTCTGCAGGTGAAGAATTGATGTAGGTGCTGCATCTGCATGCACCCAGCGTTATCGGAATAAGTTGTCAACCTACTCTAAAACAGTTTGGCTACTTACCATGGGACAGTTCCGTGGCATTCCTGGCACCATAACCGCTACATCAAACTGGTGGGTATGGTGCGTGGAGTGTTAATTTGTAAGATCTGTATTTGTGTATCATGATGGGAGAAGACAGGTAGGCCAGGGACCACACAATATATTTTCTTACACTGTTTTTTATCTTTTCACAGAGGAACAAGATCATCAGACATGAAATGAAAAAGCTTCAAAAGGAGGCCAAAGCTGCCAAGAAAGCATAATTTCTTAGAGGGCATATAATAAAATCCTGTTTATAAATCATTCTGTCTCATGTTGAGTAATTGCAAGGAATATGTAAATGTTAAGATAATGTAAAGAACTTGATTTTAGTAATGTTGCAGTTTAAATTACTGCTCCAACTACAAGCATAACTTGCTAGAACAAGATATCATTTTGCATGGAGTCAGTGGTAGAATTCACTACTGTACTTATTACATAAGAATAACATTCTTGAGATTGAAGCAAACATGGAAGGGCTTCAAAACTATTAAACAAAGTTCTCTATGGGAAAAGTGACCCTGGTCTGTAGGTCTGCTAAACATAGGTGGCTTGTAGTGATGGAACGTCTTGGTGAAAGAAAGAACATGTGTTGAAGCTATCTTCTGCCCATGAGGTGATGGCTCTGAAAGAAATGTAAGGTGTATATTTAATGGGCATGCAGGATGTTTAATATGGGAAGCAACATTCTTCCAGACAGGCACCAAATTCACTATTGGTGCAGTCCCATATAGTGACCATTGGTAATTGGTACCTGGCTGAGAATCATTGGTGAAGTCCAGAGCATCTTGACTGCAGAGAGCCCCTAAAGTGGGTGCACAACCACTCCATACAGCCTTGGATCAAGTTTAAAGATGTTGACTACAAATTGCACTAATAGTTCAGCGCTATTTTCAACGTGGCATTGCTAGGCCTATTCCATAACCATTCTTAAAGTGAATTTTGGACTATCTTTGTATATTGGCGATCTTGAAAGATTAACCGCACTGTATTTTTGCACTATATTGGCCTGCAGCTTTAAATTGACTTAAAGGGTAATCTAAAGTAAATTTCATCCATAATTTAAAAATTAATTAAGTCAGCTACTCTGGCCTTACATTTAAATTAACTGAATTGTCACTTAAATGAATAACCCTGTCTGAGTTCCTGGCCATTCACATTTTAGAGAATAACTTTGCAACTCAAGACAATGTGGACAGTGGGCACGTGATGGTTAAAAACAAGATCTAGATTTACTAACACCTTTTAATGGAGTAACCCTTATTTTAGTTGGATATTATGTGGATTGGTGAGGCTCCGTTGAGAGAACTAAAACTTTTTAGAAATACTTTCTACACAACATTGGTCTTGGCATTTCAATTTGACCGTTTTCTTATTAAAATAAAATGTCCACTACTTGCTAGGAACACCAAATGTAAACAACTTATTTTAAGGGCACAGGCTAAAGTTCAATATTTATTAATAAAATATTTAATAAGAAGGATAAGTAGTTATTCCTTTTACACATCTGTTATTCACGGCATTGTGAATTCAAAGTTCTAGGCCACTAGAGCGAAAATGGGAAATTTCCTAGCATTGGAAATAATTTCAAATAGTTTCTTGACAATTCACCCTTTAGTGAATAAAAAGGTTTTGACAAAAAAAAAATGATTTTGTTGATTAAAGGCATGAAATTACTTTAATACCTCCATATTGTATGTACTTGGATAGAGATGCTGCACAAAATCAAGTTAAAGGAGCATTATAGTGTTAGGAAGACAAAGTTGTATAGTAACCTTTTGGCCTTCTCTCTCTCGCGCCCCCCATCTACTTTCTGGTGATATAAAGTGTTTAACAATTACCTGATTCCAGAGCCGATCCTCCCTCGGCGCTGGGTTGGGCTTCACTGAAGTCAGCTGATTGGGGGAGCCTAATTCACGTGCATTAAGCCTCTCCCCCCCCCCCCCCCAAGGAAAGTATTGACTATGCTTTCCAATGTGGATTCCTAATGCAAAGAGTAAAGACATCCAGTGTTGTTTGAGTTGTACTCTGTGAAACTGCAGGAAAGGCCTCTCGTGGCTGTCTGCCTCTTATGGAAGTGTCTATTTTCTGTACGTAGTAGATGTCCTCAAATTTGAATGAATTCAAAGTTAGACACAAGGAAAATAATTCCAATGCAAAGTCAATCAAGGGACTCTTTCAGTATGGTGACCCCTCAAGGACCTGGTGCATAGCAGAAATTCCACCATCATGGGAGATTACAGTATAGAGCAGGGATAGGAAAACTTTGGCACTCCAGATGTGGACTACAACTGGGTGATGTAGTCCAAAACATCTGGAGTGCCGAAGGTTGCCTACCCTTGGTATGGAGGCTACTTGCATCAATAGTCACCAATAGAATATCGGAATGTGGTAATTCAATGATTTTTAGTTCCCACTGCCGGGGTGTCCTTGACAAATGTGGGGATAGACATCACTGGTATATTAAATAGATGATCCAGCCACACATTGATGGGCTTCACCAAACTACCTATGGTGGAGACAATTGGATTAGGCAGTGTGTACAGGATGGGGCCCCTAGGATGTTGCTGATATTATAAAGTTTTTGTTTTACAATTCCTCCATGATATAGTCTCTTCTCAGGGTATCCTGTATATTTAGGCTGAATCTCAAACTCTTTCCCCTGCACACTTCATATGTTTCTGTATTGGATAGTTGTAACAAAATCTCTGCACGATACGAGTCATAGTTCATAATGACCAATTGTAGATACTCAAGGTTGTCGTGTTCAGAATACATAGTAATTGACATACACTGATCAGCCACAAGAATAAAACCACTTGCCTAATATTGTGTAAGTCCACCTCATGCAGTAACACCCATATGAATGCCAGGACCCAAGGCTTTCCAGCAGAACATTGCCCTGAGCATAAAACTGCCTCCGCTGGCATGCCTTCTTCCCATCCTGTTGCCATCTCTTCCCCAGTTAAACGACGCACATGCACCCGGCCACCCATCTGATCTAAAAGAAAATATGATGCATCAGATCAGGCAACCTTCTTCCATTGCTCCGTGGTCCAGTTCTGACGCTGATGTCCCCATTGAAGGTGCTTTTGGTGGTGGACAGGGGTTATTATGGGCACTTTGACAGGTCTGAAGCTACACAGCCTCATACGCAGCAAATTGTGGTGCACTGTGAGCTCTGACACCTTTCTATCATGGCCAGCATTAAGTTGTTCAGCAAATTGAGCTACACTAGTTCTTCTGTGAGATTGGACCTGACGGGTAGCCTTCGTTCCCCATGTGCATCAATGAGTCTTGGGCACCCTTGCCCCTAACGCCGGTTCACTGGTTGTTAGGTACTAACCACTGCATACCAGGAACACCCCACAAGCCATTTTGCAGATGCTCTGACCCAGTCATCTAGCCACCACTATTTGGCACTTGTCAAAGTCTCTTAGATCTTTTCGCTTGCCTGTTTCTCCTATTTCCAACACATGAAATTCAAGAACCGACTGTTCACTTGCTGCCTAATATATTCCGCCCATTGCCCTTGTAACACTATAATCAAATTATTCATTTCACCTGTCAGTGGTTATAATGTTGTGGCTGACCAGTGTATAGCTACTTCCAAGATGTTAAACTACTCCTCATATGCAATCTTAATGGCCTGAAGCTCTTCTTCCCTAATGTTATTGTTCCTTGTAGATAGCTTGCATTAGATAAAGGCCACTGGGTGAAAATATATTTTTCACCTGATTTCTGAGACAGGAAAATTCCTAGAATTATTTTGGATGCATCAACTTTGAGGTAGAAAGCCAGTTAAATTTTGGGTTGAACCAGAACGGGTCAATGTGTAAATTGCTCTTTCAACCCATCAAAGAATTATTGAGCCCGTTTGTTCCAAAGAAATGTTCCTTGTTTCTTAGTAAGGAAAATTATGGGATCACAGAATTGAGAGAAAAACCAAAACCTTCCTATTTACATTTTTGAAGCTTAGAAACTACTGGACCACTTTCCTGTATGTTGGGAAAGACCATTAAAGTATTGCCTTTACTTTCCAGGGATCCATTTCAATGTGACCAGGAGAGAATGTCCCACAAAAACATCTCATCCTCCTCCCCAGCCCAGCTATCTGTTCGGCCACGCTACAGACAGCTGCAGGAGGGGAGCAGCACAGCACTCCTCCCCTGCCGGTCGCCCAGCAACCATGGTCCCGGTCGCAGCTGCGAGCCAGCGACTGTGGTAGTTAGGCCACTGCACGGAAGCCACTTTGAACTGGTCTGGACGTGTCCCTGGAACAATGGGACAACACCCTGCTGGGAAAACAATAAGACAGGAGAAGGGGTAGAATATAACTAACAACAAACAAATACATTACACACACCCTTCGCCTATAATGGGCACAGGGTGACTAAAACATAGTAATCTTGGGAGATACATAAAGTGTCCCTCTACAGTCATCCGTGATGGTAACTACTATCACAATTGCATAATATGTAGTTTATATTTTTTTGATCGAAATTATTATTCCATCTTAATACATGACATTAAAAATAATATTTTTGGGAGACTTTACAAACTATGCTAATAGGTTTCTTGTCCATGTTTCCCTGCATCTAGTGGTTTATAAGTGCAAAACATTAGCAAAAATCCCTCAATCTATAAGACAACCTTATTGACCGACATCACAGGAAAACAGCTTCCATCTCCTACAACGTTGTCACTGAAAATAATAGGGTGGCTTAAAAAGAAAAAGTCAGCTACAGTGATTTTAATTACTAGACTTGCTCACAATAATATAATGCAGTTGGTTTGAATTGTTAAGTCCGAAAAAATTTGGCTCGGATAAACCAGAATTTGTCCGTGTGGCATTTTATTTCAGACAAGTTATATTTAGATTTCGATCACACACACATTTTAAAATATTTCTAGAAATTTAGAAAAAAGGCTTGAATTTAAAGTTAATTTGCATCTCCAGAGTCAGAGGACGTAGTCCCTTATGTCACATGACTTTATAATTTACATATAATAGATTTATTGTATAAACAACTAAAGTTATCTATTTACTCCAATGCGTTAAATCCATACTGCATACAGTACAGTAAAAAATGTATATCACATACCGTGTATATAGTTCAATATAAAACAGTGAAATAGACCATTGTGCCTGTGCGAAGCTCTAAAACATATGATTAGCACACGGACATTATAATGGTAAATACAGAGCATGTATGGTACGTATGCCTTGATCAAGCTCTTCTTCACAATGCTACCTGATGTAACTTATCTCCCTGTTAAATATCCTATAAGCTTTATGATGTAGAAGTCCCTACCAGGGACCTCATAACCAAATGTCAGAGCTAGGGCCTGTTAACTATCCTCTAACCTTTATGATGTACATGCTACTCCTAGTGACCTCATAGCTATGTCATAAACATGATGTTAGAAGGAGGGACTAACATGTTGACCATGGATGGATACAAATATTGAATATGGTGAAAATATCTGTGACGGCTTATTGTATAGTACTGTACATACATTTAAAAATATAACATTCAGTTTATAAGAACATGTTGGATGCCAAATCTATATCTGGGTGTAAGTTCACCCAGATTTCGCTTGCCCTGAAAGTCATAATCATAGCCATGTATATTAATTTAATTTATATCACTTGTTTCATATGCGTTACTACCACCATTATGTGTGTTTACTGGAGCATTTTTAAAAAATGTTTTACATGTTAACTCAGAATTCAGCTAAGGAGACACACAAAAATACTTGTTCTGGGTTACCATGGATATGACTAGACAGCAATTCAGCCATAATCAGGCTTAAAAAAACAACCAATTTTTTTTTTTTTTTTTTTTTTTTTTTTTTACAAAAACAACTATAAAATAGACACAGGGATAGCATTAAAGCTTAAAGGGAAAGGTACAGTCCAGGCACCATAACAGCTTCATCAAAATCAGTTTGTTATGGTGTGAGGAGGTCCCTGATGACAGCGTACATTCAGGGTTTAAATTGTTATTAGCGGCATAGACTTGAAGGGTGAAACCACTACAATAAATGGCATTTTAAAAAAAGTGGGAGCAGGAGGTGTAATTTAATGTGAAAATGCTTTTATTTTTATAATATCAAATGCTTTATTAAAGTTTTGTAACGGCATATAGTCGTAGCATAAGTGAGACTCGAAGGTCTCTGTATCAGGAGGTGGCAATGTGGCCTCGCAGGGCCTATCAACTGAAAGCATTTATTAGTGCATTTAACGGTAGTTAAGCGAGTGTCAACATCCTAGCATGTAACTATTCAGGTCACGTGGAGTAATTGTGTGTTTTGCTGGTTTGGTGGGTTTTACAGAGGAAAGAATTGGTGCAATGAGATGAGAGTGTGATGGTGTGCGCCCGGTTTAGTTTGCTTTTTGGTAGCCTTGTATAAGCATTTTCTTCGTGAAGGTCTCTCGGGTGTTGAGGATTTTCCTATACCATGTTGTCTTGTCCCGAGTGTTGTTGTCCCTGCCATCGGAGTAGTGTAGGGTGTATGTTGAATGTGTGGACTTGTGATGTCCAGTTTGCTATGCTTTTATTTTTTTAGATTAAATAGTAAATTACAAAAAAATTTAAATTTGAAGGCAGTTTGTGCTATATTCACACTGCAAGACTCAGTTGTTAATGAAAACATTACAATTATCACCTTCACACTTTAAAATACTTAGAAAAATTTAGAAAAACAGATTTGAATTTGAAGGCAGTTATTGTCAGCAGACGTAGTCACAAGACAAAAGGCATTTTAAAAATGGGGAACTGCAGCATGTCTAATTTAATTATATTTTTTGTATTCCCTGCTGGGATTTTAGAATACTTAGAATACTTTTTCCATATTTAGAAAACAAATAATTGAATTTGAAGGTAGTTTGCATCTTCAGAGCTAGTGGGTGTCGTCACACTGCAAGACTAATCCAGGCAGGGCAAAACCATTACTATGAACGTTACATTCAGGGGTTAAACTGTTAATTAACGGTTTAATCCCAAAGCCTTCAAGATGGTGCCAATCAACTCTGCCCCTCCACTTCCGTTTGTGTCAGAGACTTTAATCAGGATTCAGGAAGCTTCAGACTTGGAGCAGCTGATAGACTGTGTGATAGTGTATGTTCTCATCCTATCAGTAGCTCCCCACTCACAAAACAGGGTGTAAAAGACATGTACCATTCTCATAATTTTTTCCTTTTATTCCTGTAGCGGACCCCAGGTAACCCGACTTGTTACCTCCGCTAATTTCTCCTCTCAGCCAGACTGGAACCATTGTAAGATCAAGTGTACATTCCCCTAGTAACTAGACGAGACGTAGTTCTGGGAGTCAACAGATTTTTATTCGGCCACAGAATGGGGTCTCCACACTAAAATTACAAGGGTTTTCTTCCGGTCAGAAAACTATAACTCAATTATATGTCAGTTACAGGAAAACATACAAAATATTATACAATCCCCCAAAAGTACACCCAATATGAACAGGAACCCCACAAGTGTTATATCCTCGGAAAGCCCTTGGTCAAATAGCACTCAGATTCGTTCGGTAGAATAGGATCGCCACCGGGGTAAAGTTCTGATTGGCTGGCCACGAGGCGCTAGTCCAAAACCAGCTTGAGATCTGAGCGGGGACCCCTCGAAGGGCAGGCTAATTGAACTGTTGTCCGTTCTCACCTCTCTTGCTACTTGTTTTTCTCTGCATAAGTTTAAAGGGCAATCCAGACGTGGACCCCTTGTTCAGTGTGCCTAAAGGGATATTGGCTATACCTCACTGATGATACCTTACAAGGTTGAAACGATCGTCTGGGGTTGCCGTATCTCTTGTGCAGAGGGAACTTGCTGGCATTTTGGATCTGGACTGCCCGTACGGGTAGGACCAGTCTGATATTCTTCAGATATGTTCTCTCTGTAATGGCACAAGTTAAGCTAAAACCAGCTTGAGTTCTGAGCGGGGACCCACCGAAGGGCAGGCTAATTGAGCTGTTGTCCATTCTCACCTCTCTTGCTACTTGCCGAAAAGAGTTCCAGGCACTCGATGACCAAGTACCACTGGCCGCATTTGGAAGACAAAATGGGAGACATTCATTAATTACTTCCCTTGCGGTTTCGCACTTATATGCACTGGTGTGAAGGTTCTAATGGGGTACAAGGGTGATCTTCGTTCGGGAGTCGAATACAGTGGGTTCGGGTAAATGACTCCCAAACGTATAAAAAAGAAAAACAGACGAAAGGAACGGTATGTTCCGCCACACTCCCTTTTTTTCCTTTAACTTTTTTATCGGTGAATCCTGACTTGGCAAAACCAATTTAACCATGACAGGGTTATTCACTAAAGTGAGAATTGAAAGTGGATTTCGATTTAAGGGCAGAGTATCGAAACTGGAAGAATAGCTGACTTGGCATATTTCTCCAGTTCAGCCATTTTGGCCTTAAATTTGATACTGACTTTGATTTCTCACTTTGGTAAATAATTTTATGTCGAGACAGGAGGCGTCATATTTGCTTTACCTTCTTTACTGAAACCTCCAGCAGCAAATAAATAGTTAACAGAACTTTTCAGAAACAACCAATCAGAACAAAAGAACAGTTGAACAACACTCTCAAGCAGACCCTCCCACTATCTCTTTCTTTGCTGCTGCCCCCAGGTAATTCAGAGAGTGTGTGTGTGTGTGTGCTCTGGGTTGTTTTACTTTATTATTTGTCATTAATATTGTATTATTGTTGCTGTATTTATTTGTGTATTGCTTGGCTAATTGTGGGTGTATGACCCTGCTCTTCTCCTTGGGATTTTTTAGGCCACGTCTCTGTGTGGCTCGTTGTCTACAGACATTTATCTCTGTGACTTCGGCCTTTTGCCCCTCTGCCGTGGGCAGCTATTGATTTCCTACGTACAACCGTTTAGGGCTGTTTCCGCACCTACGATTGCTCGTTGGGTTTGCTGGCTCCTTTCGTCTGCTGATATGGAGAGATCCTTCGGGGCACAATCGGTTCAGGGCGCTGCAGCTTTATTCTCGGTGCCGCTGATTGTTCTAGGGAGTCGACTTTCCGCACATTTAATTTTCATCCACGCTCCCATGTTTCTTTATGTCTGGGTGTTAAAATAGCAAATATGAAGCATCCTGTCTTGCTATAAAATTAGGGATTATTCTAGTCTCGGTGAAGGAATAATTAAAATTTTATTAAAGACCGGAGGCGAATATTCACCCCCCTGTTACTTGACATTTCCCTCCTTGGATTTTGCTTTTGTTTTGTGTTGTTTTAGGGGTATTTGTTGTGATTTTGTACTGTTTCTGTGATGTGTTTGTTTGAATTTCATTGATTTGGTACTAGTTGCCTGTTTGAGTTATTCATTATGTATTAATGTGCTGAAGTACTAATATGTTTTGTATGACACTCTGCCCTGGCTCTTTACTTTCACAATGTTTATTTTTCCTTGCAGAGTAATTGGAATTTCTTCTGGTCCTGTCGGTTTCTCTTTAATTGTGGTTACCGATTGCCTCAGTCGGATTTCATGCTCTCCTATTAGACCTTAAAGAAAAAAGAAGTTGGAGGGTCTGCCTTAGAGTTTTGTTCTGATTGGTTGTTTCTGAAAAGTTATATTAACTATTTCTTTGCTGCTGGAGGTTTCAGTAAAGAAGGTAAAGCAAATATGAAGCCTCCTGTCTTTAATAAAAATTACGATATTCCTTCATCAAGCCTAGAATTATCCCTAATTGTCACAGTCATACCTCCCAAGTGTCTCTATTTAAGAGCATCAGTAGATATTTTGGGCCCAAATACCTCTGTCCCTCTTTTCTATCCTGGTTTTCAAGGAGATCTTTATTGCTGGTGTGTCTGAGTGTATAACAGATGTCCACAGCAGTAATACTCACAGTAACATGTCTTTAACCCCTTAAGGACAAATGCTATTTTAAGATGTAAAGGCTTTTTTGAGATATTTTGAGAAATATGCTTTCTTTTGATACCCTATATGTATACATAACACAATATTAAATATGAATAAAATATATATATATAAAAAAAAAATCCTCAGTTTTACATTTACTAATGTCTACACAAGTGCAACTAAAGAAAACTAACTCAAAATAGATTCACTAATTAGTCCTGATTGTTAAAATGCCCAATGTCTAAGATTCCAATAAATTTTTAGATGATACCTTACAAGGTTGAAACGATCGTCTGGGGTTGCCGTATCTCTCGTGCAGAGGGAACTTGCTGGCATTTTGGATCTGGACTGCCCGTACGGGTAGGACCAGTCTGATATTCTTCAGATATGTTCTCTCTGTAATGGCACAAGTTAAGCTAAAACCAGCTTGAGTTCTGAGCGGGGACCCACCGAAGGGCAGGCTAATTGAGCTGTTGTCCATTCTCACCTCTCTTGCTACTTGCCAAAAAGAGTTCCAGGCACTCGATGACCAAGTACCACTGGCCGCATTTGGAAGACAAAATGGGAGACATTCATTAATTACATTTACTAATGTCTACACAAGTGCAACTAAAGAAAACTAACTCAAAATAGATTCACTAATTAGTCCTGATTGTTAAAATGCCCAATGTCTAAGATTCCAATAAATTTTTAGAAGTTATAAAATAAATATTGCAAGGAGTGAATTACAGTTTCAAAGCCAGAAGGGGCGCACAGTGTCAATTATACCACCGGACCCACCAAGGACCTGTATGAGGAATGGAGCCAGGGCTGGACTCTTTGTAGGGTAGCAGCAGGTGAGCAAACTAAGTAGATCAAGCTGCCTGCTGCTTCCCTGCTTGGGCCCCCTGAACTCCAGGGCCCTTTTGCAGTTGCAACCTTAGCGACCCTAGTAGTTCAGTCAGTAGTTAACCTCCATGTTGACCATAGCTGTCTATAAAGTTACATTTCTAATACAACCATGCTCAAAATAAAACTATAAAAATGCTCAAGTCAGTTCTGTTCGGGCGCTGGGATTACAGTAAACCCCCACGCCCAGAACAGATAATCGACTGCGACATCGAGGGAGCCCAACAAAGGAAATGGCTGTGCTGAGGGGCAGCTAAAGAGCAGCTCATCCAGTGCTCTGGCCCCAGACAGGAGCAGCCCACCAGGAAAACCTTTCAGTGGGCGCCCCAGGAAAAAAAGCCTTATTGGATTTTCAGTAGTGCTGGCCCTGCTGACCTCCCTTCCCTTGACATCCATCAAAGAGGATTAGGCTGAAGGGAGAACATGGAGTAAGATTTTAGTTTATCTTTTTTTTTTTTCTTCAATTTTAGTGGGGGGCAGACCACTTTAGAAAGGGTTGCACTAAACAAAACCAAAATTTTATCAAAGCATAGTTTTTTGTTTTGGGTAACCCTAAAATAATACAGTAAAGGGTGACACAGTCTATTGGAGGTCAGTGAATAGGTGTAGTAAGCAGAACTGATCACTTCTTAATAATTGTGTGATGAGATGATTAGTCCCCTTGCAAGATGGTCTGTGATGAATAAATATTTTCACCAATGGCTTGGTGTAAACTGGAAGTTCTGGTGATTTTCCTTGATGCTATAAAACCCTTGGATTTATTTACTAAATTATGACTTTGGGATTAAATCGAAAAATCTCATGTCATTACCTCTGCAATAAGAAAAGACATCTCCATCTGTTTGTCTTCCAAACTAACCACTCCATGAACTTTGCACATCATAGATATGGTTCTAAAAAATAATAAGTAAAATAAAGGAAATTACTTATGCCAAAAGAAAGTAACAGTTCATATTGCTGCCAGATATAGAGCTCTTAAAATTATAAACACATGGTAAGCATGCATGAGAACCAACGACTATCAAATAACCCCCGCAGGATTTTATTTACGAACAATAAAAATGCAGTTAATAGAAAGCTGACTCTGCTACATTTAGGAATAACAAGGTTGAGAATACATAGAATTTTTAGCTGAACTATTTTGAACTTGATATGACAAACTTGATTTTCAATTCATTGTTTTGTGAATCAACTAAAGGAATTAAAGAAACACTTCGAGCACCATAACTGCAACAGCACGCTGCAGTAGTTATAGCTATAGTTATAGTGTCCCCCATGTAAAATATTCACAGCATTTGCTAACACTTCCACAACTTGCCAGGGATTCCAGACATGTTATGTTCTGTCTTCTAAACCCATTAACAGCACACTGCTAATGATCTCTGGGATGTCGGTTTCCTAGTGAACTGGGAGAAATCGGTGCTACAACCCTCTCAACAGATGGAATTCCTGGGATTCCGAGTCGACTCTGTACAACAAATTCTGTGCCTCCCTTCGGACAAGATGTCCAGCATCAAGAAGGAGATCAGGAAGATAATGAACCGTCCAGAAATTTCTCTGAGACAACTGGCGCGAGTAATCGGCTTACTAGCGGCCTCCATACAGGCGATCTTCCCGGGACCACTCCACTATCGGGCGTTACAACGCCTGAAAGCATCTTGCCTAAGGAACGGGCAGTCGTACGAGTCCAACGTCACTCTGGACGAAGAATCCAAGGAAGAGCTGGACTGGTGGTTAACCCACATGGAAGCATGGAACGGACGGGCGATTTTCGGTTCCACTCCAGATATAATAATAGAGTCGGATGCGAGCTTACATGGCTGGGGCGCGTGCTGCGGCTCCATTTCCACAGGAGGCAGATGGTCAGTAAACGAAACCTTCCTACACATAAACTCACTGGAACTACTGGCAGCCTCATTTGCCATCCACAGCCACACACCCAGGGGCGTCTCTTGCTCAATCCTCCTCAAGTTGGACAACATCTCGGCGGTCAGATACATAAACCATCTAGGAGGTACCAAATCACGCATCCTGGCGGTTTTGGCTCGAGACTTCTGGCATTACTGCTTGCAAAACAATGTGTCGGTGACCGCGGAACACATACCAGGCCTAGACAATTACACCGCGGACTGGAACTCCAGATACCTGAGGGATCTAGGGGATTGGAGACTCCAACCGAAGGTCTTCTCCAAGATCGCGTGACTATGGGGTCCCTTAAGTGTGGATCTCTTTGCGTCCAGACTGAACACACAACTTCCTCAATTTTTCAGCTGGCGACCGGACCCGGAAGCCTTGGCAACAGATGCTTTTCTTCAGGACTGGACCGGGGGACGAGCATACACCTTTCCCCCGTTCAACCTGATTGCTCAGACTCTGGCGTACATTCAACGGTACAGAACCACGTTGGTCTTGATAACACCATGCTGGAGATCTGAACCCTGGTTCCATCACCTTCTGGAAATGGCGATCGATTTCCCACAATTACTACCGGATCAAACGCCCCTGTTAACCAATCCGTATGGGGAGAACCACGACCTGATAGAACGGGGAATCCTCCGTCTCATGGCATGGCTCCTTTCCGGGGACCCTGGGAAATCACGGAAGTTTCGAGAACAACTACCCAACTCTTGGCGAACGCCTGGGCACCGGGAACACGGCGCACATATGCTACGGCATGGAGAGCTTGGTCCGATTGGTGCCTGGAAAAGTCAGTGGATCCCATATCAGCTTCTATAAAGACGGTACTAGACTTCCTCACTCAATTGTTCGAATCGGGCAAGGCGTTCCGTACAGTCAACATCTACAGATCTGCTATCTCGGCAGGTCATGATACTGTGGACGGAATTCCTCTCGGACAGAACCCCCTGATCTGTCGCCTACTCAAAGGTATACGTTTCTCACGTCCACCAAAATCCAGATACGGATCCTTTTGGGATGTCAACATAGTGTTCAAATTCCTAGAGGAATGGCCCGACAACACGGCGCTGTCAAATAAACAATTGTCTGCAAAATTGCTCATGATTTTATGCTTACTATCCTGTAAACGAGTGTCACATGTAAGGGCATTGGACTGGCAAGCCCGCACGTTCACTCCGGAAGGAGTGTCATTTGATATTTCACGAAGAACAAAATCAGCGACTAAGCAAGTCTTCTATCCACGCCTTCCAAACCAACCGAATCTGTGCCCAATACTGTGCTTAAAAGAATACTAGTCCTGTACTTCTTCCCTACGACCATCAAACGACGGCCCTTTGTTTATTTCACTAAAGAAACCGCACCTCCCAGTATCTACACCTACTCTCGCCCGTTGGGCCAAGTGGTTATTAGCTTCAGCCGGGATAAACGTAACAGTTTTTTCGGCCCACTCGGTGAGAGGCGCTATGGATTCTAAAGCATCGACAATAGGGTGTCGATTAGAGGATATCCTGAAGGCCGCAGACTGGTCTACGGAATCCACATTCCGGAATTTCTATTTTAAACCAATCCAACATTTCTCGGAAAGAGTTATTGCTTAGCTTTGAAAGAGCATAATAGGAGCCTCCGTGTCTTTAATAAAATTCCTAGATTTTACTATTAACATGACTTAAAGTCATGATTTTATTAAAGACACGGAGGCGAGTATTATTCCCTTCCCTCCCTCCCTGGGTGGAGGGATTGGATTTCACACGGATATCGACCACAGATCGGGTGTGCCCTTACAATCAAATTACCTTATTGCAGGCTTCATACATCACTCAGGTAAGTGGCTATAACGTGATACAAGTGGACATAATCTTACTAGATATCTTATGTTTTGACGACATGACAACAATTCTGTACACATTAAGTTATAACCTTTGTGGGGATACATGATACAACCAGTTACCAACCGAATATTACCATATTTTCTCCTCTCATTTTAGCCTGAATTATACTGTCAAGGTGTCGAAGTTCCGATACAAAGCACTACAGTCCAACCTCAAAGAATGGACATTTGACTATTGCCCACTGTTCCTGTTTGGGCCAAGTTTATCGTTCAGTTATGGATCTGGTCTTCGGATCGCGGAAGAAAGAGGAAGAAGCAGGAAGTGCTACATCTTATATACTAAGGGGGTGGATACCCATGATAGCACTGTCAATATGCTAATGTTATTTGTTCTTTTTTCTCTCTTTTGCATATATCTCTCTTCGCTGTTGAGGGAGAATTAAAGAAAGAGAAGCATAATACTCGCCTCCGTGTCTTTAATAAAATCATGACTTTACGTCATGTTAATAGTAAAATCTAGGAATTTCTAAACACATTAATAGTAGTATAAAGACACATTACTGTCTTAGTTTTATTGATGAGAAGCTCTGTAATACACCCAAACACTCCCTCCTAGAAAACAGAGTTATTAGGATAGAAAAGACTGAAAAAGGCATTTTGGCACAAAATAGGGACTGTCCCTCATAAATAAGGTCACTTGGGAGGTATGTGAAAGTATAGTTGACTTACAGGATTATTCACTAAAAGGTAAATTCAAAGTGAATTTCAGGGTCGGGGCTCGACTGCCATGCTGGGAGGATGTGAGGGGCTTGATTTCCCGATACATCCTGTAATTTCTGTGCTTTAGAGGACATTAATACACTCGTACTTAAAGAGACACTCCAGGCACCCACATCACGTCTGCCCATTGGAGTGGTCTGGGTGCCAACTCCCACTACCCTTAACCCTGCAGGTGTAATTATTGCAGTTTTTTTTTTTATAAACTGCAATAATTACCTTGCAGGGTTAACTCCTCCTCTAGTGGCTGTCTACTAGACAGCCACTAGAGGGCACTTCCAGGTTTCTAGCACAGATTATCTGTGCTATAGCATTGCTGGATGTCCTCAAGCTGTGTGAGGACCTCCAGCGTTGCTAAAATCCCCATAGGAATGCATTAAAAAGCATTTTGAATGCTTTCCTATGGAGAGGTCTAATGCGCCTGCGCATGCGCATTAGGTCTCCTCCGCCGGCGGCCGCGCATGCGTGATCACTCTTCCCCCTCCGGCTGATGTAATGAAGGGTAGAAGTGTGGGCGGAGGAAGAAGCAGCGACGTGGGACATGTCGCTGCCTCTGATAAGTCACTGAAGGGGTTTTCACCCCTTCAGCAACCAGGGATGGGAGGTGGGAGGGAGATGGGACCTGAAGTGCCAGGAAAACTGATTGTTTTCCCGGCACTGGAGAGTCTCTTTAACATTCTGCAACTGGCAAATTCTTCTGGCACCTCCTCTACACTGACCCACACTTGTTTGTTTTCTGTTAAATATAAAACAGAATACAAGACAGTGCTAGAAAGAAAATGAATCTTCAACCTACACAAGAGGGCGCTAGATGCCACCTCAAAAGTGATAACAGCCATTAGAAAGAATGGATATATGCAAATTTATTAACAACAGAGAATAAAATAACAATAGAACATTCAGAAAACAACATGCACTGATCTATATAGAAACATGCAGAGAAAGCTTTGCCTACAAACACATTGCAGGCTGCTATAATTATTATTATTATTATTATTATTTAGTAGCGCCAACAAATTCCATAGTGCTGTAAAATGGGTGGATTGACAAATAGAATTGTAACCAGACAAGTGTGACGCACAGGAACAGAGGGGTTGAGGGCCCTGCTCAATGAGCTTACATTCTAGAGGGAGTGGGATATAGTGACACAAAAGGTAAGGGTACTAATAGTGAAGTAGATTGGTAGAATAGTATTCACTGAAGACTTAGTGTGTTCAGAGGTGGGAGTACAAACACAGGATAAACTTGTTCGGCAGAGCGTAGGGGCCTAGAAGAGACATACGTTTGTATTAGGGAGGATTGATAGGTTGGAGCAGCATTATGTAGAGATTTGAAAGCAAGAATCAGAATTTTAAATTGAGCCCTATATCTTACAGGAAGCTAATGCAGGGACTGGCAGAGAGGTAAGGCATAGGAGGTGCGGGCGGATAAGAAGATGAGCCTTGCAGCCGCATTCATTAAAATACTACACCGGGGCAAGTTTGAAGCATGTAAGACCGCTGAGAAGTGAATTACAGTAGTCAGGGCAAGAGAGGACAGTGGCATGGACCAGCACCTTAGACGCGCCTGGTGTTAAGTAAGGGCGGATGCACACCATGTTTTTTGAAATGGAAGCGGCAGGATTTGGCAATCGATTGGACATCATGAGTGAAGGAGAGGTCGGAGTTAAAGAGAACACCTAGGCAGTGAGCTGCGTGGTGGAGCTGATGGTAGTGCCAGAGGCATAACTAAAAACTGCAGGACCCCAGTGCAGAAATTGCCCTGCCCCCCACCCTCCATTTGTACAATATAACACATACAGATAGACACACAGACACACAGAATGACACATTCAGATACACAGAATGACACTTCTACAGATACAAACACTGACACACATACAGATACACACTGACGCATAGGCGAATACACAGACACACATACAGACAGATAACATATAGACACATGCAGAAACACATACACAGAATGACATGCATACATATACAAATTGTGACAGCCATACAGATACATAGGGGCACACACTGACACACATGCAAAGAGATACACATAAAGGCATACAGGCATACAGATACCCATACATTTTTAGTTACTTTCTGTTTCCTAACTTTAGGTGCAAGAGGATGACTTCCCTGGGGTCCAGTGGCTGATTTCGGCTGATGGGAATCAGAGCTCCCACTCTGACTCCCTTGTCTCTTCCCTGGCGCTCTCCACCTGCGCGGCTCTTTTAGCTAGGAGGAAATTACGGCTTCCACCCAGCGGGCGCTGTGACGTCATCACTGGGGCCCAGTCGCGCTCTTAAAGCGCCCTAGCGCTGACCGGCCCCAGGTAATTCATTGTCATTGGGTAGCCCCAAGGGCATGGGCCACCCGATGGGCTCCTTCTATGTGGCCCCGGCAGTTGTTCCTCGTGGCCAGGGCCGCACCACAATACCGGCGGGCACCCCGGTCGCAGGGGTCGGCAGGGTGGTCGAACCCCTGGGGTAACAGGCCCATTCGCAGCTGCGACCCCTGCAACCGCAGTAGTTCTGTCACTGGGTAGCTCCGTTAACGTGGAGGGAGACAGAAATGGGAGTAGCTACACTTCAGGGAGGAAAGACTAGAAGTTTTGTTTTGGACAGGTTGAGTTTTAGGAAGTCGACAGCCATCCAGTTAGAAATAGCAGAGAGGCAGTTACATACACAAGTCAAGAGGGGCGGGAAAAGATCAGGAGAAGACAGATAGATTTGCGTGTCATCCACTTAGAAATTAGATATATGCGATTTGTTTCATTCCGAATGTACATTCATACAAATTTCATGCCAAATTTCATGCTCCGAAGTGTCAAAGTGAATGATGACAGGAATCTTGACCAATAAGCTAATTCCTTTTGTGCAATGTAATGCTGGCTTGCCCAATCCGGTTTCACTATTCCCTGTCCAAGGAAATGAGCAACTTTTTGTGATTGATTTAAGAGGACAGTCAATTAATGGTGATTTTGTCACTGACACTTGGCCAATAAAGGCACACAGAGTCGTTGAGGTGGAATAGTATATAAAATCAGCCTTTCAGAGTGTTGGCTTGCATTCATGTGATGTAGACATGTGTATTGTGCAATAGACATGTGCGATTCGTTTCGTTCCGAATGTACATTAGTATGAATTTCATGCCATTTGGACATTCGGATTCTTACGAATGTCCGAAGTGCTGAAGCTCGGAAGTGACGACGTTCGGCAGTTCCAAAGTGCCGAACTGAACCGAATGCTATTGATCCGAATTGCCGAAGCAGAAACATTGTTTAACGTACCCGAATTTCCGAACCGAACCAAATTTTTTGCCCATGCACACCACTAATATGAATAATATTGGAAGCCAAAGGAGCGGATGAGTTTACCAAGGGAGTCAGCATAGATCGAGAACAGTAGGGGATCAAGACTGAACCTTGGGGAACACCAACAGAGAGGGGTAGGGGAGAAGAGGCAGAGCCAGAGAAAGAAACACTGAAAGAGTGCTGGGAAAGGCTTGGAGCACCAGGAGAGAGCAATATCTCGTAGACTGAGATTACAGAGGATGAGGAGAAGCTGTTGATGATCAACAGTGTCAAAAGCAGCAGAAATGTCAAGGAGAATTAGGATAGAATAGTGGCCAAGTGATTTTGCACCGAATAGATTATTGGATACTTTGGTCAGAGCTGTTTCCACAGAGTGCTGAGAGTGGAAACCAGCCTGAAGTGGGTCAAGCAGAGAGTTGGATTTGAGGAAGTCTGTCAATATCGCATACACAACTCTTTTAAGGATCTTGGATGTAAAAGGCAGTAGCGAGATAGGACGGTAGTTGGATGGGGACTTAGGGTCAAGGTTGGCTTTTTTAGAATCAGGGTTATAGTTGCATGTTTAAAGGGTGATGGATATATGCCAGAGGAGAGGGAGAGTTTGAGAATTTTAGTGAGAGGCAGAGCAAGAGAAGGATACAGAGTACGGATGAGATGCAAAGGAATAGGATCAAGGGAGCAAGTGGTGGAGTGGGAGGATCGGAGAAGAGCAGAAATCTCTTCCGCTGTAGCAGGTGCTAATGAACATAAAAAAGCAGAACTTCCTCCCAGTCTTTTGGTTCTTATTCTGCCACCTTAAACTTGGATACCTCTGGTACATAGGGATGTCCTCTGGAACTTGCCCACCTCATCCACTCAACATGTTTTATCCTGTGGCATTTGGGACTTCCTCAGGAGCTGCTGTTCATCTGTCTTGGTGAGAATAAGGCACACATGTCCAGGCACTTTCGGCAGAGTCATGCACACAATTCTAAATAAAAGGAGGAAGATGGATGAACAGCAGCTCCTAAAGAAGTCCAAAATGCTGTGGGACAAAATGCGTTGACAAAGAACAAAGTGGAGGTCAAAACGTTGCTGTGTTTCTCCAATAAATCTGCTTGATATACAAACCTTAAGTGCCTGAACGATCCTCTTGCCACGTAACTGTTTTTCTAGAGAAGTCCATGAATAATGTAAATTACGGCCCTTCAAATAAAGTGTGGGGGGGGGGGGGGGGGGGGGAAGGGCTCCTAATGGCCCCATTAGCATTGCAATGTTGGAGTCTTTCATGAATTTGACAAGTACATCTCTGGTTGCCTCCTGAGGTGCTCTTGGCATTTGGTCATCCTGAAACTGCTGTCCAGCAAAAGTAGCTAGCCTGTTTGGCCTGTAAAAGTGTGGGACGAAAGGCTGCAGAGATAGTGTTGGAGCTCTTCATTGAGGATGCTCTTGTGAAATACTCTCACAGTCTCTGGCCCTGTCTTCTAATATATGCAACTATGTTCCTAATGCTGAATAGTTTTTCTGCAAGGCATTAATTGCTGAATCTGTATCCGTTCTAGCCACAAAAGCCCTGGCGTCTTCCTCAACAGCAACAATTCAGCCTGTATGGGTGGTCACCTCCTCCCTGATTATTGCTATGTCTGATTGGAACATCAGTTGTATGTCTTTCAAGTGGAGAGCGCTTCATCCCCATGGGTTGAAGGGTAAGGTGGACTGGCCTATATTTTTGTTGTCTTCTTCCATGCTGTAGACCTCCAAGGATTCTAAGGAATAGGCCACACTGGGCACCATTTTAGGTGGAGTAGGCCTCGGAGTCTGCAGGAGCAACACTCCCATATCACAAGACTCTGAGCCAGCCAATGCTTTTTAGATTTTCTGCCCATGGTCTACAGGTGAGAAGTCACAATAATACGGATGAAGTGAAAGCATGACATCAGGTGCTGTAAGTTGGCATAAAGTGCGGAGCTTGAAGAGGCCACGCCTGTCTCGGATGAGCGCTGGCTTTGCCCCCAGAGTTCAGTCATTTTGACCAATTTAGTGAATAAGCCTGTTAATTTTTCAGTTGAGCTATTTTGACCTTAGGTTTTAGATTCACTTTGAATTCTCACTGTAGTGAGAAGCCTTTTAAGTCTATATAGGGTGATCCAAGGTGCATGTATATGGCTGTCATGCACTAAATGTAGGGGTGAGTTCTTGGCATTTGTTTATACATTTACTTCCTTTCAAAACGTGATGAAAACATTAATATATTAAAAATAATTTTTAATTAGTTAGTTGTGCTGTAAGAAGTAGCTGCCTCATTTAAAATGGGGGAAAAATACATTACCTACCTCCTTCACCAACTGTGGAGATCCTGGACAGTTACATCAGGGGCGACCTTACATCAGGGGCTTCAGCCCCCAAAGCCCCACTAGCAACGCCTATAGCAGTAATTATTGTATGGTAGGTATGGATACTTGAAGTGTGCCTTTATCAATGTAAAACAATAATAGATATGATTGTTGGACCAGGCTGAGAGCCAATGACAAAACAATAAACTTGCTTTTCCCATTTATGCCTCTTTGACCTCTATTAGTTTAAACAAGATTTTGAACAGGTATGTTTTATGTAAACAGAAACTAGATAAGAATTAAATATTAATAAATAAAGGAAAGGTGCTATTATTTAGAGCAAATATTCTGTCTGCTTGATCGGCTTTATTTTTTGATGTGTGATATTATTTGGCATGTTTATGTAAAATTATGCTGTGTGGCAAATGTTCAGAGTGAATTCGGAGACACCAAAACTATCACATACAATCTTCCCCATCTGTAGTAATTCTAAAAACATTGTATATCCACAAGTGGCATTGTGTGTTTATTATTTGTATTTGCTTATTAAAGTGGTTATGGTGCTATGATACCTTTCATGATTTCTAAAACTTCAGTTTTGCTTCATTGTTATAAAATAAGCCTTTGTTAATAGTCTAACCTAGAAGTTCTGTCATTCAGAGAGCCAATCGTACATTTAAGCCAAAAACGCTAAAGGGACACTATAGTCACAAGAACAACTACAGCTTAATGTAGTTGTTCTAGTGAGTATAGGCAGTCCCTGCAGGTGTTTTGAATATAAAAGTCAGTGTTTACATTGCTCCCTAGGGACACCCAAGGGGCTTGATAGTGATTTTAACACTATAGGCAGTGGTGTATCCTGGTTTTGTGCTGCCCTACATTTATCCCCACATTTATCCAATGTTTTATTTATCTAGATATTCTCTGATGCAAATATGGGTGGATTAGGCATCTGCTTACTTTGCGGCAAGCAAGTAAGCAGGGACTAAAGCAACTTTCTTCCCTTCCTGAACATCTCTACCTGGCTTTTGTGTTACACACAGTTTCAGAGTCTACCATACAGAGGTAAACTATTGAGTCAGATGACTCTTAATGGGACTTTATTTACTAGTTATCCTTGATCAAAGGCGTACACACGGGGCCCTGGTGCGAAAATTGATCCGTGCCCCCCCTCCCCCCGCGCTTACTCTGTGCGGGCCAGGGCCGCAACACATGGCGGCTGGCACCTGGTCGCAGGGGTCGTAGGGCTGCGACCCCTGCGACCGCGGTATGTACGCCACTGCATGCAGATACATACACTTAAAGGACCACAATAGGCACTCAGATCACTTCAGCTCAATGAAGTGGTCTGGGTGCCAGGTTCCTCTAGTTTTAACCCTGCAGCTGAAAACATAGCAGTTTCAGAGAAACTGCTATGTTTCACTGAGGGTTAATCCAGCCTCTAGTAGCTGTCTCACTGACAGCCGCTAGAGGCACTTCTGCGATTCTCACTGTGAAAATCACAGTGAGAAGACGCTGGCCGTCCATAGGAAAGCATTGAGTAATGCTTTTCTGTGGGCGGTGTGAATGCGCGTGCGGCTCTTGCCACGCTTGCGCATTCGGAGCGGAGAGGCGGGTCGGGCGGAGAAAGGTAAGTGCTGAAGTGGTTTTAGCCACACACACACTCTCACAAACAGACGCATACACACTAGCTAACAGACACACACATTTACTGACAAACACAAACTCACTAACAGACACCAAACAGACTCACTAACAGACACACAAACTAACATGCTCAGTAACAGATACACACAGTAACACAAACTAACACTGACCCTCTCTAGCAGCAGGGCCGGTGCAAGGATTTTTGCCGCCCTAGGCAAAAAAAAATTGCCGCCCCCCCCATATGTCCTGCCCACCATGTGACATCACAATGCCCCGCCCATATGCTCTGCCATATGGGCCAACGTCAGTCTTCACAAAGTGTCTTTTATCTGAAAAGACTGTTTACATTAAAAAGCCTACAGGCACAGGCTATAGACTATTTCTCAATGCTTAACAATGGACGTTCTGCACGCTGAATGCGATTTTCGCAGAAGCGTTGCAGAAGCATCACAGAAGCGTCTCTAGCGGCTGTAAGGAAGACAGCCACTAGAGGCTGGATTAACTCTAGTGTAAACATAGCAGTTTCTCTGAAACTGCTATGTTAACATCTGAAGGGTAAAACCTGGGGGACCTGGCACCCAGACCACTTCATTGAGCTGAAGTGGTCTGGGTGACTATAGTGGTCCTTTAAGCCCAGCCACTCTAGTTCATGATAAAGTTCACAAGTTCATGGTAAAGTGGCTATATCAAACAACTCAAATACAACATATAGAATTTCCAAATTTAAAATGGACATATAACATATTTGGCTCTGTAACATCCACAACTAAAAAAAACCTTGAGAACTTGTACATCTGGACATGGTTATATTGTTAAGACATTGCTTAATAAAATATTGGGACATATCAGGATTATGACGTTTCATGTGAAAATGAATACCAAATGTTTGTGAGAACCACAAATGAAAGTATAACAACTAAATGGGGCCTGTATTTATCATGAAGTGCATACACCAAACAACCCGGACACATAATGAATACAGTTCTTTTCTGTGTGGAAACTTGTATGGGTGCTCAGTGCTTGCAGCGCACCAGGTCCACAATGCTCCTCATTGGATTGGACCATTGCTGGCCTGGTGTCATCAGTGACAATGTCCGCACTTCCCCTATGGCGAATGCCATTCCACTTCAGCCCCCCTGCCTCTCATCTGTTTCGATTTAATGCTGGTACCCTTGGCTCCCCCCATTTATAGAGGGGCTTGCCCTTTAGTCCCTGAACCTAAAGACTACATTTCCCGGCATGCTCTCTGCCTGCTGGATTTGCTGATTGGTTGAGTCGGGATTACTGGCTGTGTCGAAGTTGGCTATGAAAAGGAGTCTATTGGTTCCTTGTTGATGGGGCAAACTGAGGCATTATGGGTAATGTGCACATTTGGATACTATGGGAGCTGTAAAAACTGGGACATTATGGGTACTTGGTAATGGGACAATCATGGGCATTATTGGTACTGTGCAATCTAGGGCATAAAGGTTATTGCGCACACTGTGACATTAAGGGTACTGTGGAAACTAGAATTTTATGGGTATTTGCGAGTTATAGTTTTGGGGTTATTGCACACATGAGGTTCTTGGGTAACATGCATGGCCTACCAGTGAGAATGTACTGGGAATTAATGAGGTGCACAGACAGTAAGTGTGCACTGGCAAACTGGGTGCACGGACACCGTGAGAGTTCCCTGACCGCATAAGGAAGCCACACCTCCTCTTATGGCTGAAATGTAACAGTCTTTCTACATACTTCCTGAAAAGAGTATTTTGAAAAAATAACTTTTCTTATTGCACAGTGTATTTAATTTAGAATTTTCTATCTCGTGCAATGTTAATATCCTGCAACAGCTGACTGTGTGTGAAAAACGTTTCAATTAACAGAGCAGGAGATAAGATCTTCTAAAGTACTCACACTGTGCTGTAAGATCTTATTGAAAAGAAAACCTTTTTTTATGGAGGATGTGTGGGTCACGGCCATGGTAGGTGTGGCTAGGGCTGTGTAAACAAAAACAACAGTGATATTAAAGGGACATTACAGATACCAAAACAACTACAGCTGAATGTAATTGTTCTGGTGTCTATACTCAGTCCCTGCAGGCTTTTTGATTTTCATAAAAAAGGAAGTGTTTACATTACAGCCTAGGGACATCTCTAGTGGCCACTCAGACGGTCACTAGAGGTGCTTCCTGGGTCAGTGTTGCACAGTGTGCAGAATTGCCATTCTGCGTTTCCCAGCTCCGCATGGAGATACAGAACGCTCCCCATTGATACTCATTGATTCAATGCATCTCTTCTAGGAGATACTGATAGGCTAGGGCAACTTCCATGGTTAAGGTAATCATATTTGATTATGTCAGCTAAAGAGATGAATCGGGGTAGGGCAAGCCCCACTGGAACCACGTGGGACTGGAAATAAGGTAAGTTTCTTTTTATTTAAAAGGCGGCGAAGGACCCTACATGTGTTTTTAACAAAATAGACTCAGGCATACAAGTTTGTGTTTCTGACTCTATACTGTTCCTTTAACTTCTAAATTGCAGAGAATTGAGCAGTGAGATGGCAGGTACTTGACCTATACACAAACTGCTTCATGAAGCTAAAGTTGTTTTGATGCTTGAAGTTTCTCTTAAAAATGTGTAATGCAGGGGGCGGGGCCTGACTGTCATGGAGGGAAGACGTGCCTAACTGAAGCTCCACGCAAATCCTTGTAAAAACGGCTAAAATGGCACCTCTAAACCATAACAAACAGCCACACACGACCCCAAGCGACATAACAGCCCTCTACCCTAATGGTGAACCGGTGATGCGGCCCATGAAGGGACAGCAGACAGCAGACTATAACCGCAAGGGCATGCGGCCTGGTGCGCACCGGGCTGGAGAAGCGGCCGATCCCCCAGCCTGGAGCCACATGGAAACCAACTGCCACAAGCGGATACCCCGCAACCCCCCCCTCTGGACCGGCGGGGGTGATCCCGGTCCACCCCTGGGGGTCCCCCTTCACACGGCGAAAATAACTGGGGAGCTGGCTGGAGAGCCGAGGGGCCCACCTAAGATGGCGGAGACCATGCGGCCACCAGTCAACCAAGAGACATTAAGACATCCCACGTCCAACATTGATAAAATCTTCCAAGATTTCTGGATCAAGCTAGAGCTCAGATTACAACAAGGGGCTACAGGTCCACTCATCTTAAACTGTCCACCCAAACAGCAACCACCTAACCCACAGCAACAGCCTGCAGCCCGGACAGGGCCTCACACTTTACAGAGGTGGCGGAGGAACAAGCCTGCACCTCGCCCGCGTAGGGCAGTGAAGCGACAGAAACCAAGCACTGGCTCACCCCGTCCACTCATCATCCGGAAGGCGACCCTGCCTGGGCTCAGCGGCATTACTAACCGATCCCAGCGACACCCGCTCACACAGCTACACCAGTGCTCTCACCACACCACAGCGGAGTCCCACGAGAATCCACAACGAGGCTCTGCACAGCCCCAGTGTGGCATCGGGTGAACCGCCGGGGATCCATCGACACCACGGTCCAGGAGCAGGGGGACCTGACACGGCTCACAACGCCACATCATGATTCTGGGAACACGATCCCCCCTACACCAACTTACCTGGAGAGGGACTCACATCTGGGAAACCCCAGGGGACTTTCGTATGTTTAAACGGGTATAGCGATACATCTTTTGGACATTACAAGCTAAGGGGTATACTCACCTAACATGTTCAGGTTCAGGATCATATAGTCACACCATTCGAGAGACCTGTTTTAAGCTGTTTAATAAGCACACTGTATACCCCTCTTGAAACTTCAATATCACATACCTTATAACTTTAAATGTTATTAATAATCTTATAAGTTTACCTAGCCTAGCTTTCATGTAGAAAAGTTAATTTGTTTAGCGGGCAATTTGTTTAGCGTGTATTTTAAGTAAGAAATGCAAACTGTACCAATATCACAGATGGAAAGAAAAAACCTGAATACTATAATATGTTCTGACAAAACTCAGTTTCAGCCGACCTTTTAAAAAAAAATGTGCACAGTACTTTATGCCATGTTATGTTCTGCTATTGAAAGGCTTCCTGCAGCTACTGTGGCGTAGCAAGCCAGATTGTTCAATTCATGCACAAACAAAAATAAAGAATTAAAAAAAAAAAAAAAAAATGTGTAATGCAGGAATGCCCTGCATTACACATTTTTTAAAGGGATAGTCTAAGCATCTGGTATTTATTATTATTATTATAATTAATAATATTAAAACAAGAAATGTGGTAACCAATCACAGTAAAAACGTGATGTTTCTGTATTTTCAGTTGTTCCTGCAGACTGTGCAATATTTAGGCAATTCTGACTGCACAGTTCGGATGGTTTCAATAACAACACTGGAAATTAATTCCAAATGCATGACGTACTTTTTTAGGGTCTAAAATATCCTGGTATAACCTGAAAAACCTGAAGAAATATTTCTGTGGGATCGTAAAGGAACACTGTAGTCACCTAAATTACTTTAGCTAAATAAAGCAGTTTTAGTGTATAGATCATTCCCCTGCAATTTCAGTGCTCAATTCACTGTCATTTAGGAGTTAAATCACTTTGTTTCTGTTTATGCAGCCCTAGCCACACCTCCCCTGGCTATGATTGACAGAGCCTGCATGAAAAGAAAACTGGTTTCACTTTCAAACAGATGTAATTTACCTTAAATAATTGTATCTCAATCTCTAAATTGAACTTTAATCACATACAGGAAGCTCTTGCAGGGTCTAGCAAGCTATTAACATAGCAGGGGATAAGAAAATCTTAATTAAACAGAACTTGCAATAAAGAAAGCCTAAATAGGGCTCTCTTTACAGGAAGTGTTTATGGAAGGCTGTGCAAGTCACATGCAGGGAGGTGTGACTAGGGTTCATAAACAAAGGGATTTAACTCCTAAATGGCAGAGGATTGAGCAGTGAGGCTGCAGGGGCATGTTCTATACACCAAAACTGCTTCATTAAGCTAAAGTTGTTCAGGTGACTATAGTGTCCCTTTAATGAAGAAAATCTGCGTCCAAGCTAATTGTGTTTCAGTAGAGGGTTTGATATCTCGATTGTGTTTCAGTAGAGGGTTTGATATCTCCACATTTAATCCTAACGGTATCAGCACTTACATTGAAAAAAGGTAGATGGCGTTGCTATTTATGACATTTATTACAGAAGTAGCAATGTATTCACCTTGAGTGCAGATGACTCATAAAGATGCATTGGTGAGGCAAAGCAACATGAATGGGGCAATCTAAGCACCACAACCACTATATACCATTGATTTGGTTGTGGTGGTGATAGGCTGGAGGTTTAACAAAAAACAGGGATATCACAGGCAGCCACAGCTCAGCCCCTGCTTCCCAAAAAAAACCAGTTAGAACTGAAGCACTTCCAATTTTGCAACAAGCTAGGAAAATAATTCCTTCTTGACCCCAGAATGGCAGTCAGATTTATCCTTGGATCAAGCAGTTATCACCCTACATCTGAAGAGTTAAATCCTGGGGGACCTGGCACCCACACCACTTCATTGAGCTGAAGTGGTCTGGGTGACTATAGTGGTCCTTCAACATGGGGGTTTTAAATTATAGTGCATATGTCAGGTTTTCTTTTTCTTTTTATATGCCTACTGAGAAGTGACCATTTTGGCTTTAAAATCTACTGTTTGCAATACAATTATTGTATGGGCATTTGGGATCACGAATCCTTTGCAATTGTAAAACCATTATAATGTAGTGGCACTGGATAATATTTCCAAAGTTGCCATTTTTGCACACATCTTGCAATTCTAACTGTTCATTACACTTTACTGTTTAGTGTGTAAAGTACCTTAGCATGGTTACTGGATCACATTGAACTTTAGTTCTCATCTCTCCTCTCCCCCCCCCCCCCTTCTTTTTCTCCCCTTAAGGATGGAGGCAAGTGTCCCACTTCTAAACCAGAACATTTCCTAGAATATGTGTTATCTGCTTGTTCAGTCATAAGGGTTTCTCTTTGTTTTCCACTAAACATATTACCGTATATACTCGAGTATAAGCCGACCCGAATATAAGCCGAGGCCCCTAATTTTACCCAAAAAAATATGGGAAAACTTATTGACTTGAGTATAAGACTAGGGTGGGAAATGCAGCAGCTACTAGTAAATTTCTAAATAAAATTAGATCCCAATAAAATTATATTAATTGAATATTTATTTACAGTGTGTGTAGGAATGCAGTGTGTGTGTGTATGAATGCAGTGTGTGTGTACGAGTGCAGTGTGTATATAATGAATGCAGTGTGTTTATAATGAATGCAGTGTGTTTGTGTAGTGTGTGTATATAATGAATGCAGAATGTGTGTGTGTTTATGTGAATGCAGTGTGAGTGTATATAATGAATGCAGTGTGTATATAATGAATGCAGAATGTGTGTGTATATAATGCAGTGTGTGTGTATATCATGAATGCAGTGTGTGTGTATGAATGCAGTGTGTGTGTACGAATGCAGTGTGTGTGTACGAATGCAGTGTGTGTGTACGAGTGCAGTGTGTATATAATGAATGCAGTGTGTTTGTGTAGTGTGTGTATATAATGAATGCAGAATGTGTGTGTGTTTATGTGAATGCAGTGTGTGTGTATATAATGAATGCAGTGTGTATATAATGAATGCAGAATGTGTGTGTATATAATGCAGTGTGTGTGTATATCATGAATGCAGTGTGTGTGTATTTAATGCAGTGTGTGTGTGTTTGTGTAGTGTGTGTGTATATGATGCAGAGTGTGTGTATTTGTGTAGTGTGTGTGTATATGATGCAGAGTGTGTGTGTTTGTGTAGTGTGTGTGTATATAATGCAGAGTGTGTGTTTGTGTGAATGCAGTGTGTGTGTGTATATGATGTGTGTGTTTGTGTAGTGTGTGTAAACTGGGTGGGGAGAGGGCATTTTTAATATTTTTATTTATATTATTATATTATATTATTATTATTAATTTAACTTTTTTTTGGTCCCCCCTCCCTGCTTGTTACCTGGCCAGGGAGAGGGACTATGGCATTCCCTGGTGGTCCAGTGCTATGTACTGAGCAGTGGGGGCAGCAAGCTGTTACTTACCTTTCCAGCAGCTCCCTTCATCTCCCTGTGTAAATCTCGTGGTCTAGGGCATTGGGGGAGATTTTAATCTCCCTTATGCTATTAAATGGGTCAGTAAAAAATGGGTCGCAAGAGAATACTGAGAACGGGCAGCAACTGAAATAGCCTGCCCTTCGGTCGGTCACCGCTCAGTTCTCAAGCTGTTTTTTGCTCATCTTGTGCCATTACAGAGAGAACTTCTCTGAAACATATCAGACTGGTCCCACCCATACGGGCAGTCCAGATCCGAAATGCTAGCAAGTTCCCTCTGCACGAGAGACACAGCAACCCCAGACGATCGTTTCAGCCTTGTAAGGCATCATCAGTGAGGCATAGCTGATATCTCCCTAGGCACCGTGAGCAAGGGGTCCACGTCTGGATTATCCCTTAAACTTGTGGAGAGTAAAAAATGGGTCGCAAGAGAATACTGAGAACGGGCAGCAACTGAAATAGCCTGCCCTTCGGTCGGTCACCGCTCAGTTCTCAAGCTGTTTTTTGCTCATCTTGTGCCATTACAGAGAGAACTTCTCTGAAACATATCAGACTGGTCCCACCCATACGGGCAGTCCAGATCCGAAATGCCAGCAAGTTCCCTCTGCACGAGAGACACAGCAACCCCAGACGATCGTTTCAGCCTTGTAAGGCATCATCAGTGAGGCATAGCTGATATCTCCCTAGGCACCGTGAGCAAGGGGTCCACGTCTGGATTATCCCTTAAACTTGTGGAGAGTAAAAAATGGGTCGCAAGAGAATACTGAGAACGGGCAGCAACTGAAATAGCCTGCCCTTCGGTCGGTCACCGCTCAGTTCTCAAGCTGTTTTTTGCTCATCTTGTGCCATTACAGAGAGAACTTCTCTGAACCATATCAGACTGGTCCCACCCATACGGGCAGTCCAGATCCGAAATGCCAGCAAGTTCCCTCTGCACGAGAGACACAGCAACCCCAGACGATCGTTTCAGCCTTGTAAGGCATCATCAGTGAGGCATAGTTGATATCTCCCTAGGCACCGTGAGCAAGGGGTCCACGTCTGGATTATCCCTTAAACTTGTGGAGAGTAAAAAATGGGTCGCAAGAGAATACTGAGAACGGGCAGCAACTGAAATAGCCTGCCCTTCGGTCGGTCACCGCTCAGTTCTCAAGCTGTTTTTTGCTCATCTTGTGCCATTACAGAGAGAACTTCTCTGAAACATATCAGACTGGTCCCACCCATACGGGCAGTCCAGATCCGAAATGCCAGCAAGTTCCCTCTGCACGAGAGACACAGCAACCCCAGACGATCGTTTCAGCCTTGTAAGGCATCATCAGTGAGGCATAGCTGATATCTCCCTAGGCACCGTGAGCAAGGGGTCCACGTCTGGATTATCCCTTAAACTTGTGGAGAGTAAAAAATGGGTCGCAAGAGAATACTGAGAACGGGCAGCAACTGAAATAGCCTGCCCTTCGGTCGGTCACCGCTCAGTTCTCAAGCTGTTTTTTGCTCATCTTGTGCCATTACAGAGAGAACTTCTCTGAAACATATCAGACTGGTCCCACCCATACGGGCAGTCCAGATCCGAAATGCCAGCAAGTTCCCTCTGCACGAGAGACACAGCAACCCCAGACGATCGTTTCAGCCTTGTAAGGCATCATCAGTGAGGCATAGCTGATATCTCCCTAGGCACCGTGAGCAAGGGGTCCACGTCTGGATTATCCCTTATTGACCCCTCATATTGACCCCCATAGAGTGAGGGAGGACATGGGGGGCTTAGGAAGTGGTGGGGAGCACAGCTCCCTGCCGCTTCTATCTTTACATATTACAAGGAGGGAGCTGCATGCCGGTAGCTCCCTCCTTGTAATAAACTGAACGAACAAACGAACACTAATACTCCGTGTTTGTTTGTTCGTCTGACAATGCTATTCATTCATTCGGCTTTCTGACGAATTAATGAATAGATGAAATTCCGGTTCGCATGTCCAAGTGTTTAACTGGGCACGTGCGGGAATCTCAGTGTTATCTAGTGTGGGCAGATAACGTGTCCCAAAGGGACTTCATCTACCCACACAAAGATGGCGGCTCCCTGAATGTATATCAGGGCAGAAAATAAAGAACAAAAAATAGGTAATAGGGGCATTTGGGGTTGACTAGGGGGTCAATTAGAGATAGTGGAGGCTGGAGGGGGGTTAAAAAAAAACTTTATTCGGCCATGACAGTGCCACTTTAACAAGACATAAAAATTGTATTTATAGAGTAGGGAATAGAAGTGATTTCCATACCAAGGAGACAATAAAAAAACAGTACTAGAGAATTAATAAATAAATTACATAAGAAAAAAAAAACAAGTCTGACGTTTTTGTGTATTCTGATTTCACTGATCTTGGTTTTATTTATCTATCACTAAACTGCACGATGAGCAGGGATATTCACTAACCTACAAATGGCAGCCAATTAAAATACAACTAGCAAAATTCAGGCTAAATTAGTTGATCTAGACAAATTATCCAACACCTCTATAGCCACAGTTTGGCTATTTCAGCCTGGATTTGGTAAGACTAATTTTAAATGTGCTTAAATTCTGAGTGTAGATAGATACCTCTGTGAAGATTTTGACTGACAGGTGAATTGCCTTGTCTTTGCAGACGTGTTAAAACACTCTGCACAGAGTGCATGTGACCGAGCCTGGCTACAGGCAGTGCACAGTTACAGGACTCTGAATACATTGTATTCCCCATTAGCTGTGTACATTGACTGATGCCAGGAGCTGCCCAGACCCGCCCCATCAGCCTGCAGTCCCAGCGCTGAGTTACAGAGAGCAGCCCAGCCATCAGGAAGCTCTTCCAACACTGCAGGCATGGGGGCATTGCTCAAATTAACTTTAATCGGGATCAGCCTGGCCTTCATAGCTGAGAGGATAGTACAATTAAGGTAACATTCCAGCTGTTTTATTTCATATCAACGTTCTGTGTTCTAGAAAAAGTAACTTTTTTTGCAAAAGTCATCCGAGATGGTTTTTGAGATAAATGACGCTATATACCGTACATTTTATATACACGGTATATACACACTCTTATTGCAGCTTTCAGGCAGATCCTGAGAGCCTCAAACTACTGCATGTCTACAAGTCCCACTAACTGTAGAGGATGATGTGGGATAGAGTCTGGTTGCAGGTGGAAGGTGCAAAGTGCTTGCTGTAATCGAAACTTACACAGTTTTTTTTATAATATTGGTCTATAACAGCAACAGCAGCAGCTGTAGTGTTTTTACAGAGTGGGTTAACAGTCCTTTTAACACATCACATTTATTGACTGGATGTTTGGGTGCTTGTCTTCTCTGATTTGCTTAGTGAAACCGTACTAACCACCAGAAGCGATAGCTGAGCTTGTTAATACATTCTTAGAACTTGGAGTTCAATTTTCTGATCAAGATACATCCTACATAAATTAATTTTTATCTTCCATTTATTGGTTTTCATGTTTGCGATACGATACAAATGCTGCATGGATACTGTACTATGTTTTATATAACATGTATGCCTAATTATGTTAGAATATGCCACGCATCATGACTTTTCTCATGTAGGTGCATTTATCTGAATTGCTACATCAAGTTTCCTTTTTTTTTATTTTTTTTATTTTAATTCTTTCTTAAAGATTAATGACATCTGGTTTACAGTTAGTTAAAATAATATTGGGTTAATGGGGCATTCTAAGTATCTTGGCCAGTACAGCTCATTGTAGTGGTTATGGTGATTTGCGTCTTTGAGCCCTTGGTTTTATGCCAAACCTTTAAATATGGGTACCATTTAGAAAACATCTATCAATGACCCATAAACATATGTGTCTATACATGTTTGTATTTGAAGCACATATACAGTGGGTGAATATTTCTGTGTGTGGATGTAGCATGTGAGCAGTGGTGGACTGGGTCTAAAAATATTGGTTGCCAGGAGGCAAAGGGTGCCTGCCCACAACTATAAGGCTATCATTTAATTTTTAGAAGAAAGAAGAAAAAAAAAAAACACAAGTGGGAAAAAAGGTACCATTAAAGGAAAACTCCAGTGCCAGGAAAACAATCCGTTTTCCTGGCACTGGAGGTTCCCTCTCCCTCCCACCCCCTAATCCCCAGTTGCTGAAGGGGTGAAAACCCTTTCAGTCACTTACCTGAGGCAGCAACGATGTCCCTCGTCACTGTCTCCTCCTCCGCGCCACTCCTCCTACTGTCTCCATCGGCCGGTGGGCGAGACTGATCCCGGCCACAGGCCGAGGAGACCGAATGCGCATGCGCGGCAATGCTGTGCATGCACATTTGCGCTCCCCATAGGAAAACATTGAAAAAGATTTGCTGTTGGTGGTGTTGGTACTGTATGCAGGGTTTATTTAGTGTATGCTGGTGAGGTTAGTTTGTGAATATTGTGGGCATTGTTTTGATGCTGAGGTCGGTTTGTGAATGTTGTGAACAGTGTTTTGTATGGTGGGTTAGATTATGAATGCTGTTGGCAGTGTTGGGATGCTGGGGTTAGTTTGTGTTTGTAATTGCTGTGAACACGGTCTTTGCATGTTGAGGTCAGTTTGTGAATGTTGTGAACAGTGTTTTTGTATGCTGTGGGCAGTGTTTTGTATGCTGGGTTAGATTATGAATGCTGTGGGCAGTGTTTTGTATGCTGGGTTAGATTATGAATGCTGTGGGCAGTGTTTTGTATGCTGGGTTAGATTATGAATGCTGTGGCCAGTGTTTTGTATGCTGGGTTAGATTATGAATGCTGTGGCCAGTGTTTTGTATGCTGGGTTAGATTATGAATGCTGTGGCCAGTGTTTTGTATGCTGGGTTAGACTATGAATGCTGTGGGCAGTGTTTTGTATGCTGGGTTAGATTATGAATGCTGTGGCCAGTGTTGTGTATGATGAGGTTAGATTATGAATGCTGTGGGCAGTGTTGTGTATGATGAGGTCAGTTTGTGAATGCTGTGGGCAGTGTTTTTGGATGCTGGGTTAGATTATGATTGCTGTGGGAAGTGTTTATATGATGGGGTTAGTTTGTGAATATTGGGTACAGTGACAAGAGTGGAGTGCTAGTCAGAAGGGCTGCTCTGTACTCAGGCAGGAGTGCATTGAATACTTGGCAGTACTTCATGTTCTATTTCCGGCATCATATCCTAGTTTACGTAGTTGGTATTTATGATACATATGTTATAAGGATACAGCTTATATATTAAACGTGCACTTTATATATTAGATACATATACGATAATCATGCCCTATATATTCTAGTCCCCATATAATAACAAAGTATAATTTTTGGAGTGGATGTTTAAAGTGGCACAGTCAACCACAGCCCCACACGTCCCCATCCTTACAAATTAGTATTTCAATAAGGTAGAATCTTTCTGAAATACTTATTTTGACTGTGTTGGAATTTCACAGAAATTCCAAACCAATCAAGAGATACACTGAGACAAAGTAGGAATTGCTTATCTTTGTATATTTTCTCCGCCTGACACTTCTTGACACTGGGTGGAGTGCTGCCATCTGGAAATTCCCCCAGTAGTCACCAGTTATGGCTGCAAGGGATTGGCTTTGTCTATGGAGGATCCCGTTGTCTTGCTGTGCCCATAAGAGAACCCACCAGCAGCGATGTCACCGTCAGGGGGTCTTTGTGAACTCTGCAAAGTACCCAGACAGTGACATTTGCTTTAAAGTGACTCTGTTATCTCTGGTTTGCCTATCTCTCATTTTTTTGGATCTATTTATTTTTAAAACCTGAGACAAAGTAGGAACTACTTTATTTTATGTATTTTTCCTTTTACTGAAATCTTGACAAAGTGTGGAGCTTAAAGGGACACTCAAGGCGCCAAAACAACTTCATCTAAATTAAGCATTCTTACCTCAAGCGGTTAAAACGTCCTCAAACGTTTGAACCCCAAGTTGCCTCCAGTGGTGATATTCACTCCCTCTCCCACCCCCCAACTGCATCCAGCTAGAGAATTTTCAGAACCAGGAAACGCGGAGTGCCGCCGGGCAGGGGCACCATTGACTGTCTTACAGATGTCAGCTGATGCTCTCGGCCAATCTCCCCATTCACTAAACTGGCTTGAAAAAGATACATACATATATTGTGTGGGGAGGTTGGGAGCCAACATATATGTGTGTGTGTATATATATATATATATATATATCTCTATCCAGAGGCACTTAACCTTTAGAATCCTAATACCGTATGCTGTAGTAGTTAAAGTATTTGGAATAAACACAAGAACTAAGCTCCGCTTTGCGAGAATTGGTTATCACATTTTACAGTGCTCCTCAATCAATGGTCAGTGGCTTACAGGTGCTGTCCTTCGGCACAGTCAGATTATGTGGATATGTTACTAGACTCCCACTACAAGTGAACTACCATAATACATTTTGCAGATGCAGGAAGTGCAACTTAACTATTTATGGTCTTCATTCAAACCTGGAATGTGAAGTATTAACCTCTTTACAACTGACTTTTAATGAGCAAGATAAATCAGTCTAAAGTCATTTTAAACCGTATTCTTACTACCAGAGTAGTTATAATCCACTCTAAGCAGGCATAGAGCTAGGGCACTTAGACTGACAGTGTAATAACCTTCTATAACTAATTCTAAGTATAAACAAATATCAGGGTATTGTTGTATTAGGGACTTTATCTAATAGTCCTTCTTTCTAAAAGCTCAATTAGAGTCAGCCCGCATGTTCACTACCATTTTTTTTTTATTTTTTTTATTATTATTTTATTTCTATTTCTCAAAACTTTCTATGGGATTTGTTTAAAATCGGAACCTTTAGGCCCCAGGTCTGTAGTACCCCAACACTCATGATTTTTGAGCACCAGTCCAGATTTCAGGATCGTGCCCCACCATTCTCTGGTGTCCTGCATTTGCTCAGGACTGAAACTGTGCTCTTTGCAAGGTCTGACCTTGATGGACTGGCCTGCTTGATTGTCAGTCAGCCTGGAGTGCATTCCAGTCAGTGATGTTCAGATGATGTGCAGTTTGTTTTAAGGGTACTCATTTTATTTTTGATATTGTGATATATATATATATATATATATATATATATATTTGCAATAACTCTACACCCAATTGTTAACAAATGTATTGAATAAAGTGGCCGCTACCAAATGACTTTATTTTTTTTTATATTTCTTTTTTTGGTAATGTACTTGATATTACCCATGTTTTTGTAAGTTAAATATACAGTTGTTGATTTGATATTAACAGGATTATTCACAAAGTGAAAAGTCAATAGTTTTCCAGTTTTAGGCCAAAATAGCCGAATATGAAACTTTCTCCAAGTATACTATGTTTATAGTTTGGCTATTTTGGCCTTGAATTTGAAATTCTCACCTTAATGAATAACCTTGTAGGTGTTAACATTAAACAAAAGCACTCTATTCTATAAACCATTTTTTTGTTTTTAAACTGTAGCTAGAATAATGGACCTGTACATTAAATTATAGTTTTTTTTTTTTTCTCTCCATTTCATCATTTAGCCATCGGTTGAATTTTTCTCGAGAGGTGGAACCCATAGACCTTCCCAACTGTCGATTATTGAAAGGGATTGGTATGTATCTTATTCTTAAACTTAAAGGAACACTATCGTGTTCGGAATACAAAGCTGGAAACCACTAGAGGCAGTCTTAACCTTGTAATGTAAACATTGCAGTTTCTACAAAACTGCAATGTTTTAGATTGCCGGATTAAGGGGACAGGGACAGTGTACTCCTACCACTTCAATTAGATGAAGTGGATTAAATGTCTGTGTATAAAGTCCCTTTAAAAGGGCTCTCAAACCACGTGAAAATCTGACAGAATGAAGGGCCATGACCTGCATTACTTATTATAAATGCACAAACTCATCCAGGTTTTGTGCAATAAGTGCGATGCTTTGCTCTCTGTTTGTCATACAGGTCATTGTAATGCAAACTATTACACAATGCATGACGTAAAGTTAATATTTATTTATTGGGATGTTAATTCAGGTCAGTAAGGGATGGACACATGTCTGTATAATTTAGGAGAGAAATGGAAACCGTTCATGGGACCATTATGATATATATATATATTTTTTTTAAATATATTTTATTTCTACACATTTTCCATATTACAATTTACATACTTTACCTCTAAAGCAATAATACAATAATGGACAGGTTCAATCAAAACAACATTTCAACTATTACTTCCAAATTTAAATAACCATATCCACTGTTCCCATATATTCCCATAGAGGTACATTAAAAACATATACCTTTCATACACTGAAGCATACCATCCGGATGATACTTCCTATATTATCAATTATACCTATTCCTAAAAATAGGAACAGTATTACAAGTGCACATCCAGAGCATACACACTGCGGGGGGACCCATCCACTTAATAATTATAATTTTCCTCCTTATTGGCAATAAAGTTATCAACAATTGTTTCCCATTTACTATATTTCTTTAACCCGACTGAGTTGCTCAGAATTATTCCCATTTCCATCCTACTTTGGTAGATTAATTGTTTTTTAATTTCAGTCCACTCTAATATTTTATTGCTTTTCCAGTGTCTGGCCAAAACCATCTTGGCTGCCATTAAAATATGAATTATTATCATACTTTTCTCAGTAGGCATAGAAGGCCATCCCAGGTGTAACAGAAAACTTTGTGGTGTAAATGGTATTTATAGCTGACACGAATTCTAAATCTGCCTATATACAGTTTTCCAAGTATTCTTTAAATATCTGCAATGCCACCAGATATGGAGATAGTCTCCCGTCTCTTCACCACATCTCCAGCAAACGGGATTCTGGTCTCCATAGATTTTGGAGTACTTATGTTTTTATTAAGTTGAATATCCAATATGATATTTTTTAAGAGCTAGGTAACGTGTTAGGAATCTATGGAATTTACTATTAGTTGGAAAATGTAACTGCTGGCACGAACATGTTGCATTCTGTAGCTCCTTTATTGTGGACTTTATACTATACTATCAATTGAAGTGGTTTAAAATGGACTGTTAGTCACCAAAATGATATGGTCGTATTCAGTGCGTGTATAATATGCATCGAGGTGGTGAAAATAACAGTAAATGTATATACAGCAACGTGCTGATTTACCGCTCAAAAATGGCTACCAGAAGTAAATGGGCTAGTGTGCATGCCCCGAATACCCACTGGAATGACACAGGTGTGCCCCAAATATACACTAGGAATTGTGGAATGAGATTTGTCATTTGTATGTCAAATCTGTAATATTTACTCATAGGGCAATAGAAACAAAATAAAAAATACATGTATTCATTTGCAGGGAATTTATAAATGGAATGTGGTGCCTGCCAAATACTGCTATAAATTTATTTAGTAATTTCCTCCCCACCTTGGTGAAAATAGAGCTGTCTGACACCTTAAAGGACCACTATAGGCACCCAGACCACTTTAGCTTAATGAGGTGGTCTGGGTGCCAGGTCCAGCTAGGTTCAACCCTTTTTTTCTATAAACATAGCAGTTTCAGAGAAACTGCTATGTTTATAAATGGGTTAATCCAGCCTTTAGTGGCTGTCTCATTGATAGCCACTAGAGGGTTTCCGCGCTTCTCACTGTGAAAATGATGCCAGCGTCCATAGGAAAGCATTGTGAATGTTTGTTTTCCTATGGACTGGCTGAATGCGCGCACGGCTCCTGCCGCGCATGAGCATTCAGCCGGAGAGGAGAAGGAGAGCTCCCCGCCTGGCGCTGGAGAAAGAGGTAAGTTTAACCCCTTTCACCCTCTAGAGCCCGGCGGGAGGGGGTCCCTGAGAGTGGGGGCACCCTCAGGGCACTATAGTGCCAGGAAAACTAGTATGTTTTCCTGGCACTATAGTGGTCCTTTAAACTGTACATTCAGAGAACATAATACTGTATTCATATTTAAAAAGTCAAACGCATATATTTTTTCTTTAATGCTACTGTATGCGGCTTCTTATTTCTCCTGTGTGTTATTTTAGTTTTATAAAAAACAATATTAAATGGGTGTAATATATATTTGTATATTTTACCATGCTCTTAGACCTTTGCTCCTGCTGACATCATGAGGTGTTTGGTGTTTTTTTGTTTTGTTTTTTTTTTATCCTAAAACAGGTCAAAACAAAATGTTTCAGTAGACCTATGGGGAGCACGGCCTGATCATAGAGCAGACAGAGGCCCCGGGGACTTAATCGTATTCAGCTGCTTGTCCTTTTCTCTTCACAGTATCCTGCTTGGACTGCTGTTCTGCAGGGTAACTCCAGATCTGTTTTGATCATAAATACACAAAATAGTCAGAAAAAGGAGATGGGGTTTAAAGATGGAAACTATGATGAAAAAAGATAAGACTATAAGAAAATATGTTCTACAGTGGGGATAGGGTTCAATAGCGTCTAAAATGGTAGAAAGAACAAGGGTTTGTATTCCTGGCACTATAATATCCCTTTAAAATATCAGGATGAAAAGCTATGGAAACTCTCTAAAACTGTAAGATTATGCTCAAACAGGAACAGTTACACTAGATTCTTCTAATAATCTAATTTAAGCGTAAATTTTAAAATTGATAAACAAGAATTGTTTTTTTTCCATTGTTTTAAAAATGGTTTTATAAACAACAATCTAATTTATGAGACATTGTTTCTGTGTTGAGCATATTTAAGCAATATATTAACCTTTTATTAAACGTCCAATAAAGGCACCAATGACGTTGTCTTGGTGCTGTAGTCCTTTAATTTTAAACCTGCAATGTAAGTAAGGCATTGCTGTTTAGTATATATATATTTTAAAATCTTATATTCCAGGGTTAAATACGACACTAGTGGCTGTCTACCTGACCGCTACTACAGATCCTTCCTCTGTTAGAAACACGCCTCCCTTCTTATCTTATTGTCCCTTCTTTGAGGAGCATTGGATTGGACATTTAGAAGCTCCAGAGGACTTGATCTCAACACTGGGGGAAAAAAGGTAATTAATTCTTCCCCCCCCCCCCCCCAATTTTGTTTTGTTTTATCGGTGACCATGAAAATCCATAAAGAGGAGAACACTTAGTGTTAGGAATAGAGGTTTGCATTACTAATCCTATAGTGTTTCTTTAAGAGGATTTAAGAGTGCGGAATTTTGTGTTATTGTGTATAGTGTCCACATCTAGCAAGTTGAAGTTGGGCCATCGAGTGCAAGTTTTGTACAAAGTATTTATGAGACCTGGTACATTTTACTTTAATAGCCTTATACCAGACATGGCCAAACTATAAATGAGAAAAGAAAAGTATTAGTTTAGATTAGTTAGATTAAAAACAAAAGAAGGAAGGTATGTAGATGAGGATAAAGGTCTAGCTGACTGCCTCAATGAATATTTTTGTTCAGTATTTACAGCTGAAAATGAAGGAAAGGGACCTCCATTAAAAAAAAGGATAAATGAGTCATTTATTACACGTGAGTTTACAGAGGAAGAGGTTCTATTTCAACTGTCAAAAGTAAAGACAAATAAGTCAATGGGACCTGATGGAATACACCCAAAGCTATTAAAAGAGCTTAGTGGTGTACTAGCAAAACCATTAACAGATTTATTTAACCAATCATTGTTAACAGGAGTAGTCCCAGAAGATTGGAAGTTAGCGAATGTTGTGCCCATTCACAAGAATGGTAATAGGGAGGAGTCGGGCAACTATTCCCTTACTATTCCCTTACTTCAGTAGTGGGGAAAGTGATGGAAACCATGTTAAAGGATAGGATTGTTGAACATCTAAAAACACATGGATTTCAAAATCAGAGACAACATGGGTTTACTTCAGGGAGATCATGCCAAACTAATCTTATTGATTTTTTTGATTGGGTAACTAAAATTATAGATCAGGGTGGTGCAGTAGACATTGCTTACCTAGATTTCAGTAAGGCTTTTGACACTGTTGCACATAGAAGGCTTATCAATAAACTGCAATCTTTGAATTTGGATTCCAATATTGTTGAATGGGTAAGGCAGTGGCTGAGTGACAGGCAACAGAGGGTTGTAGTCAATGGAGTATATTCGAAGCTTGGGCTTGTCACCAGTGGGGTACCTCATGGATCTGTACTTGGACCCATTCTCTTTAATATTTTTTATTAGTGATATTGCAGAAGGTCTTGATGGTAAGGTGTGTCTTTTTGCGGATGATACTAAGATATGTAACAGGGTTGATGTTCCAGGAGGGATAAGCCAAATGGCAAATGATTTAGGTAAACTAGAAAAATGTTCAGAGTTGTGGCAACTGACATTTAATGTGGATAAGTGGAAGATAATGCATCTTGGATGTAAAAACCCAAGGGCAGAGTACAGAATATTTGATAGAGTCCTAACCTCAACATCTGAGGAAAGGGATTTAGGGGTGATTATTTCTGAGGACTTAAAGGTAGGCAGACAATGTAATAGAGCAGCAGGAAATGCTAGCAGAATGCTTGGTTGTATAGGGAGAGGTATTAGCAGTAGAAAGAGGGAAGTGCTCATGCCATTGTACAGAACACTGGTGAGACCTCACTTGGAGTATTGTACACAGTACTGGAGACCATATCTTCAGAAGGATATTGATACCTTAGAGGGAGTTCAAAGAAGGGCTACTAAACTGGTTCATGGATTGCAGGATAAAACTTACAGGGAAAGGTTAAAGGATCTTAACATGTATAGCTTGGTGGAAAGACGAGACAGGGGGGATATGATAGAAACATTTAAATACATAAAGGGAATCAACACAGTAAAGGAGGAGACTATATTTAAAAGAAGAAAAACTACCACAACCAGAGGACATAGTCTTAAATTAGAGGGACAAAGGTTTAAAAATATCAGGAAGTATTACTTTACTGAGAGGGTAGTGGATGCATGGAATAGCCTTCCAGCTGAAGTGGTAGAGGTTAACACAGTAAAGGAGTTTAAGCATGCGTGGGATAGGCATAAGGCTATCCTAACTATAAGATAATGCCAGGGACTAATGAAAGTATTTAGAAAACTGGGCAGACTAGATGGGCCGAATGGTTCTTATCTGCCGTCACATTCTATGTTTCTATGTTTCTATGTTAAACTGTGGTTTGTGAGCCATATGCAGCTCTTTAGACTGGGCGAATAAAACACATGGGGGGAGGAGAGGGGAAGGGGAATGAATTTGGCTGTGTTGAATACTCCAATAAATTTAATTGAGGCTCTTGAATATTTTACATTTTTTTGGCACTTGTATACATGAAGTTTTGCAACCCTTTCCTTATACTAATAGATTATTCATTAAACAAAAAAAAGTTAAGTGTTCTAGAGGTTTTGAAATAAACATTGTGGATATTGACACATTGGATCTAGACTTTGGATATCTGTGCATGTCTATATTTGCTTTTCAGATCTGAAATAATTTACTATTCATTAGTTTAAGATGTTGCAATTCTGATTTCAGAGGGCATTTTTATATGCACAGGGGCAAACACTTTTTTAAAAATTGTTTTTAATATTAAAGGACCACTCTACACTTCTACAACAACAACAAAATAATCAACCCCCCCCCCACAGTTTAGTAGATATACCCCCAATGAATACACAGTTTGCAATGACATCCAAACTGGCATGGAATAAGAAGACCTACCTGGAGCTATTTTCCTTGATTTTGCAAAGACCTTTGACACACTAGACCTCGACATTCTACTGCACAAACCAAAAAACTCCGGTATTGGTGATCTCTGCTAACCTGGTTTCGATCATATGTATCGGATCGATCACAATATGTGTCTATTTCTGACAGCGACTCCTTCCCTCTCCCAGTCACGTGTGGTGTTCCCCAAGGTTCCATTCTCAGCCCCCTACTATTCACATTATTTATATATGATGTGCCTAATGTCTGCAAATCCTCACATGCACGCAGACGACACAGTAATCTATGCAAGCAAACCCAATCTACCACAGCTTGAGGCTGTGCTCCAAAACTAGTTCAGAGGTAGAAAAGTGGATCACAAAAAAATACTCTTCCTAAACACTGACAAAACTGTCACAATGATTTTTGGAACAGTACCTAAATTACACAATTTCCATCTATCCATCAAAACAAAATCAAATAGCACACTGACCGCAGTCCACTCTTTCAAATACTTGGGTATGTTGTTAGACCCCCCAATCTATCTTTTGGCCTCCACATGGAAAAACGTGCATCTAAACTTTATCCAAACTAGGTGCCCTGTACAGAAACCAATCTTGCCTAAGCCCTACAGTAAAGGAAAAGATTGTACAGCACATGCTGATGCCAATAATTGATTATGGGGATGTAGTATATGCACCTGCACCGCAAACTCCCCTTAATAAACTTAATAGATTGTATAACTCGTTCTGCCGATTTGCGCTACAATGTAATTACAGGACCCACCATTGTGACATGCTAAAAAAAAAACTAAACTGGCTGTCGCTGGAATCCAGACGCACCCTTCATCTTTCCAGGCTTGTGAGAGGTTTTCTGGGAAGCTCTCGCCCTCCCTAAGCAGAATGCTCTCCCCCGATGTTCCCACCTCCTATAGCCTCCGATCCAGTACCAGCACTTTATTTAGTCTACCTCAATACAAAAAGAAAGCGTCTCGAACCTCCTTTTCTTACAGAGCACCGCAATTATGGAACGACCTCCCGCACACTTTCAAATCTTCCCCAAGCCTAAAATCCTTCAAGAGATCCATCTCTACACATCAAAACAGAATGCACATGTCATGGTTGATTATATATTTCTTACCTGTTCTATGTTAAAGGAAAACTCCAGTGCCAGGAAAACAATCCGTTTTCCTGGCACTGCAGGTTCCCTCTCCCTCCCACCCCTCAATCCCCAGTTGCTGAAGGGGTGAAAACCCCTTCAGTCACTTACCTGAGGCAGCGACGATGTCCCTCGTTGCTGCCTCTTCCTCCGCCGCCACTCCTCCCTCTGATTGCGTCGGCCGGTGGGTGAGACTCATACCGGCCGAGGAGACCTAATGCGCATGCGTGGCAATGCCTCGCATGCACATTAGGTTTCCCCATAGGAAAGCATTGAAAAAGATTTTCAATGCTTTCCTATGGGGAATTGAGCGACGCTGGAGGTCCTCACACAGCATGAGGAATCTAGCAACACTCTCTAGCACAGATAATCTGTGCTATGAGTTTGGAAATTCCCTCTAGTGGCTGTCTCATTGAGAAGCCTCTGACTTGGTCCCCACGTGCACGTGCGAATCCCCCGTCCTGTGTGCACATCTGAAGCTGAGGAGCTGCTCTGAGGTCTGTGAGGGAGGGAGGAAGGAGAAGGCAGGCACACGCTACTGGAAGTGTGATGGGAATCCAGCATGGTCAAAATTTAGTAGGCCAAGATTTCCATGTGGCATACGTGTGTTGTGTCAGTGTGATGTAATTCCAGTAAAATACAAGTTTAGCAGGCTAAGATTGCCACAAGGCATATGTATGTATATGTGTTTGTAGTATCAGTTAGTTAATTACACGTAGCTAAGATACTGTTATCACTGTACTGACCAGGTGCAGGAATGTAAGAACTGGAATTACGCGTCCCTCTCCTTTGTATCAGATGAGCCACGTGGTTAGACCGGATGGATGAGTTTAGACTCTATTTATTAAATAGGTTAAGGGTATGTGTGGGTGTAGTTAATTGTGGGAGGAGCTACAGTGCTATATAAGGAATGTACTCTATGTATTCAGTACTCAGACTTTGCTGTATTTTGGTGACGCTAGTCCCTCTGAGTCCCGATCGGTGATCCAATAAAGAATCTCTTCCTTCCTGAAGAAACCTGTGTCCATCTCTCTGTGCTTGGCTTCCGTCAGTTTCTCCGGTATCATTTGGTGCATTGGCCGGGAAGCTCATCGTTCAACGGTAGCTGAGAGGCAGAGGCGTGAGACGGTCTATCTTTGCCCACGTTCTCTACGGCTGCACCCCTGAACTTCTGCGTGGACCTCCCTTCGTCTCGGCGCCACTGGTCTGTTGTCCAGGAGATCATCGGCCTCTACGTGAGAAGTGCTGGGGTGTCCCCGTCGATGAGTGTGAACTCAGGTTCAGGAACGAGGAGGTAAGACAACTGCTGTTTTTGACGGCAGGACCCACTAGGGGTATACCGATTGTGCGGTAGGCCCAAAGGGGTTTTGAATCTGTGTATCTGCCCCCTCTGTCGGAGGGAAGGAGCGAAGGCGCACCGCTCGATCGAACGCTCTTTAGTCAGACCGTTTGATTTGGTTAGTCAGGCGGGGTCCTGGTGTAAATAGCCCTAGCCGGACACCGGTGTCTTGTCTAGACTAGCGTTCTAGGGTGTATATTACGTTCGCTAGGTCGGAGGGACCGGGAGACTAAGCGGCGCCTGTGTAAATTCGGTTCGCTAGTTCTCATCCTATCTGGGCTAAGTGGGAAGGCGTGTAAATTTGGAACCCACTAGACTTTTGATAGTGCGACTAAGAGGCGCCTGTGTAAATTCGGTTCTCTAGCTCGCTATATATGTGGTGATTGGGCAGTGTGGCTAACCAAAACGGGTGTATATAGTTTTAGGTAGTCCATTCAAGGTACTGGCCAATAGTTTAGTTGGGAATTGTAAATGTGTTAACGATTGTTTTAGTAAAGTGTATATCTTGTTAGATAGCGCGAGCTCAGCCGTCTAGCGAGAGTGTTAATAGTGTGTTGCTGTATTATAGTGCACGGTACCATAACCCTGTATATTTACTGACATTATATAATAAGTACTAATCATTGTCGTCCATTGCATGTTTAACACCATAACCACTAATAATTGTATTGTGACCTTAACTTGTGCTTTGACCTATGCTAACCGTACTGTAACCGCTATTTGTAAAAGACGATGTTACTGGGGTGTGTTATAGACGGGTAATTCGTATATAGAGAATTATAGCGTGGGTGACTGTATAGTTACGCCAAAGGGCATAATATTGATTATATAGTGACTGGTGTAACAGCTGTGTGTGTACGGGAATTCCCTGAGTGTTTATTGTTATTGTGTACGTTTCACTTGGTAACCGTACCACGTGGTGCTGTTGCCAGAGGAAACGGGTGTGACTGTTGAATAGTACGCGTGTATAGTATTCGTTGTCGACGACGTTCCATTGTTAAGTATGGGTGCGTCGCAGTCAACGATTCCGGATCCCTTAGGATGTATGGTTAAGAATTTTAAAAAGGGATTCAAAGTTTGTGATTTTGGGGTAAAGATGTCTCCTGTACGTTTGGTCACTTTGTGTACTAGGGAGTGGCCTACTTTGGTTGCGGCATGGCCGCCACGTGGCAGTTTGGATCCAACTCTGGTACAGCGCTTACACGTGGCTGTATCGGGTAGGCCTGAACTTTACGGCCAGTTTCCTTATATTGACTGTTGGAGACAGGCCGTAAATGACTCGCCAAAATGGCTCCAGACATGCCACGAGGAGCAGTGTCGCCTCATGGTAGCTAGGACTTGCTCGTCCACTAGGACTGGTGTTAGGCCCATTTTGGACACGCCCCCTGAGTCCGAGATCCCTTTGCCGCCCCCTTACTTTCCGTTAAGAAGAAGTGACGCAAACGCAGGAAGTCCTGCACCCCTCCCCTCATTACCCTCATCCACTTCCGCTTCCTCCTCCAGTACAGGATCCACCCCCCCTCGTACTAAATCTCCCCTTCCGGAACCAGAATCCACCCCCATTAGAAACGAATATCCTGATTTGGCGCCACTTCAGACTTCCGGTCAAGCTTCATCTAGCTCGGCTCGAAGTGTTTTATTTACGACCTTTTCCCAAAACCGACCTCCCACATCCCCATACCCTATCTCTCCCCGACCGGAACCCATGACTGACGCCTCTCTACGTAGCCCCATCCAAACCCGACAGTTGACTGGTGCCCAACAATTAAAGCACTATCAGATGCCTCTTCGTCTGAATCCCGGGTCAGCTTATATCGATGCCGCAGGTCAAATGGCACACGCTGACCCAGTCTTCGTATATGTCCCATTTACCACAACCGATCTTTTAAACTGGAAGACCCATAATTCCTCGTATACTGAGAAACCACAAGCTATGACTGATCTGTTCACCTCAATAGTACAGACGCATAATCCGACATGGGCTGATTGCCAGCAGTTACTAATGACTTTATTTAACAATGAGGAAAGGACAAGAATAAATCAAGCAGCCATTAAAGCATTAGAGGATAGAGCCCGTGCTTTGAACCAAGCCAATCCAGCAGCATGGGCCGCGACACACTATCCCAACACCGATCCCGATTGGAACGTAAATGGTGCTGATATGGTTCAACTCAGAGCCTATAGAGACGCTATAATTGCTGGCATGAAAGCCGGAGGAAAGAAAGCCATTAACATGTCGAAGACAGTTGAGGTGATCCAGAAAAGCGATGAAGCGCCCAGTGTCTTTTATGACCGATTATTGGAGGCATACCGCTTGTATACCCCCTTTAATCCGGAAGACGCAGACAATTCCCGAATGGTTAACTCCGCCTTTGTCAGCCAAGCATACGGAGATATTAAGCGCAAGCTACAAAAGTTAGAAGGGTTTGCAGGTATGTCCATCACCCAACTAATGGAGGTAGCAAATAAGGTCTATATGAACAGGGATACAGAAAGTAAGAAAGAGGAAGAGCGCAAGATGCGTAAAAAGGCTGATATGCTAGCGGTAGCGATCGCAGGCGTAGATAAACGGGGCCCAGATAGAGGCAATAATAGATGGAGTAGGGAGCCTTTGAGTAGGGATCAATGCGCGTATTGCAAGGAAGAAGGGCATTGGAGGAACGAATGTCCGCAAAGAGAGCAGTACGAGAGAGACCAACCCAGGGCAGGCTACGGAAACTTTAGAGGTAGAGCGAGAGGTAGAGGAGGCCCCGGAGGGAGTAATGGTTATAGAGGGAGTAATGGGAACAGAGGAAGTGTTAGGGAAGACAGGTATATTCCAGCAGCGCAAAGGTCCCGCGATAGAGAAGGTAGGGACTTTGTAGGATTGGCTGACACTGTCATGGAGGACTATTGATACCGACCGGGCTCCATCCCCCTTGGTCGAGCGGAGCCTATGGTCGATGTATCAATAGGGGGGAAAAGGAGTGCGTTCATGATCGACACTGGTGCTGAACATTCAGTGGTGACTAATCTAGTTGCTCCTCCATCTGGAAGGACTATTACTGTGATAGGAGCAACTGGAAGAAGTGCTGAAAAACCGGTTCTTAAAAGTCGACTCTGTACATTGGGAGGCCACGTAGTAAAACACCAATTCCTTTATATGCCTGAATGTCCAGTCCAATTGCTGGGACGTGATATGCTATCAAAATTACAAGCGCAGATTACGTTCCTACCAAATGGAACAACATCCTTAAAGTTTAATGGACCTTCAGGTATTATGACTTTATCCGTACCAAAGGAAGAAGAGTGGCGACTTTATACAGTGTTGACTAGCCAAAACCCTAGGAGTGATGAGACATTGTTTAACATACCAGGAGTTTGGGCAGAGAACAACCCACCAGGACTGGCCCGCAATATTCCACCAATAAAAATTGAACTGAAACATGGGGTTTATCCAGTGAGCCTAAGACAATATCACATTCCGCAGAAGGCTAAGAAGAACATCCAATCCTATCTGGATAAGTTCATACGGTATGGTATCCTAAAATTCTGTACTTCCCCCTGGAACACCCCATTGCTGCCTGTTCAAAAGCCCGGTACAGATGAGTATCGACCTGTACAGGACTTAAGAGCAGTCAATGATGCGGTTGTTAGCATACATCCAGTTGTACCCAATCCATATAACCTGCTTGCTTTAATTCCGGGCGGGGCTACTTACTTCACAGTCTTAGATCTCAAAGATGCCTTCTTTTGCCTCCGAATTGCCGCAGAAAGCCAATGTATTTTCGCTTTCCAATGGGAGAACGCTGTAACGGGCTCAAAACGCCAAATGACTTGGACAAGACTGCCCCAAGGGTTTAAAAATTCACCTACCCTATTTGGTTCAGCTCTAAGTCAAGATCTACTGGATTTCGAGTCTATCCCAGGAGAATGTGTATTGTTACAATATGTAGATGACTTGTTGATAGCAGCAGTTACAAAAGAAAAATGTCAGCAAGCAACGCACGATCTACTACATATTCTCTGGAAGGCAGGATACAAGGTGTCCAGGAAGAACGCTCAGTTGTGTTTGCCAACTGTCAAGTATCTGGGATTCCATATCTCTGAAGTTCAAAGGATTATGGGGCCAGAGAGAAAAGAAGCTGTCTGCCAAATACCAATACCCAAGAATAGAAGACAAGTGCGAGAATTCTTGGGGGCAGCAGGCTTCTGTAGGATATGGATTCCCAGCTATGCGATACTGGCAAAACCTCTGTACGCAGCCATCAAAGGTACAGAGCACGACCCCTTCTTATGGACCCAAGAACAGCAAACGGCATTTGAAGATGTGAAGAAGGCTTTGATGAGTGCCCCAGCATTAGGTCTACCTGATCACACACGACCATTCTACTTATATGTACACGAGCAAAGAAGAATGGCTGTGGGAGTATTGACACAGTACTTGGGATCATGGCAAAGACCTGTTGCCTACATGTCTAAGCAACTGGATGCAGTGGCCAGCGGACTTCCACCTTGTCTAAGAGCCGTAGCTGCAGCCGCCCTGCTAGTAGCTGAAGCCGATAAACTCACTCTGGGTCAAGAACTTTATGTACGAGTCCCACATGCAGTACAGACGTTGTTGGATTACAAAGGAAATCATTGGTTTAGTAACAGCCGTATGACCAAGTATCAAGCAATGTTGTGTGAAAACCCAAGAGTGCATTTAGAGACTGTAAACACCTTAAATCCAGCTACCCTTTTGCCGCAACCTACTGAAAGTCAACATGATTGTTTGGAAGTAATGGATGAAGTATTTTCAAGTAGACCAGATCTTCGTGATTTTCCCATCCAGAACCCCGATGTTCAATATTACACCGACGGCAGTAGTTATGTGAAAGAAGGGATCCGCTATGCAGGATATGCAGTGACAACAATAGACAAGGTGATAGAAGCTCGGCCACTGGCGAAAGGAACATCAGCACAAAAGGCAGAATTAATAGCACTAACACGAGCGTTACAATTGGCTGAAGGTTTAAGAGTAAATATCTATACGGACTCTAAGTATGCGTTTTTAACCACTCATGCCCACGGAGCTTTGTATAAAGAAAGAGGACTACTGAATTCAGAAGGCAAAGAAATCAAGTACGCAGCTGAAATCCTACAACTATTGGAAGCAGTGTGGGAGCCGAAAGAAGTCGGTATCATACATTGTCGAGCGCATCTGAGAGGAGATGGTGATGTAACCAAGGGAAATCGGATGGCAGATAGTGCAGCTAAGCGTGCTGCTGAATCAGGAAGACAGGAGTATGTGGGGCATATAGCTGCTCTTATACCAACTCCACTGTCCCAATGGACTCCAGTTTATACAGCTCAAGAAGAGGAGTGGTTAAAGACTGAACCGGGAAAGTATTTGGAGAACAAGTGGTATCAGCTAGAAGATGGAAGAATAGTCATACCAGCATCACTAGCGGTAGAAATTGTCCAAAATTATCACAACGGGACACATTCTGGGAGAGACAGTACTGAAGAATCTCTCAGGAAACATTTCTACATACCAAGATTGTCCAACTTGACTCAGGCCATTGTACGCAGATGTGTAACGTGTGCTAAGAATAATGCAAGACAAGGACCAGTAAAGCCACCAGGAGTCCAGTTTATGGGGGGACTCCCCATGTCCGATCTACAAATAGACTTTACAGTAATGCCTAAATCGGGTGGACATCGTTACCTGTTGGTAATTGTGTGCACCTATTCAGGCTGGGTAGAAGCATGTCCTACTCGTACAGAGAAAGCAGGAGAAGTTGTAAGATTCCTGCTACGAGAAATAATACCCCGATATGGACTACCCTGTTCTATAGGATCGGACAATGGTCCAGCTTTTGTTCATCAGTGCCTACAACAACTGACTCATATGCTTGGTATAAAGTGGAGGCTTCATACTGCATATAGACCCCAGAGTTCTGGTAAGGTAGAGAGAATGAATAGAACTATAAAGAACCAGTTGGCTAAAATGTGTCAGGAAACCCAACTTAAGTGGAACGTTCTCTTACCCATAGCTTTATTGCGAATCCGCAGTACCCCTACCAGAAGGATGGGCCTCTCTCCTTTTGAAATCATGTATGGGCGACCACCTCCCGTACTTGGTAACTTAAGGGGGGACTTGAGTCAGTTGGGAGAAGGAATTACCCGGCAGCAGGTTGTAGAGTTGGGTAAGACTATGGAGGAGGTACAGAAATGGGTACAAGATAGATTACCTGTGAATATTTATCCCCCTGTTCATAGTTATCATCCAGGAGACCAAGTGTGGATTAAAGAGTGGAATAATGTACCGTTAGGGCCCAAGTGGAGAGGTCCTTATGTTGTTCTTTTGTCTACCCCTACAGCGATAAAAGTAGCCGAAGTAACTCCGTGGATACATCACTCCAGGGTTAAACCAGCAGCAGTCGATTCTTGGCAAATTACAGCAGATCCAGAGAATCCCTGCAAGATCCGGTTGAAACGCACTACTCAGTCGGAGTAACGAGGAATTATTGTGGATTACAAATTTTATTGTTACAGGTGTGAGTGAGAAGGCCATAATAAAGCCTGTCCGCTTACCAACACATAGTGTATAAGCCAGGAAAGTCTCGAAGGGACACCTGTGAAGACGAGCAGAACTCCATTCCCTGCAGCCCTCACATCCTGGAAGCTGAGGTTCCATCGCACGGACGAAGACGGCGAAAGATGTGCTTTTGATTGTGTTTATTTATATGTGTTTTTATATTCAGGAAGGTAGAGGTACCGACACTCCTAGCTGTGAGGTATGCATTAAGACTACGAGAACAGGTAACCATATTTCCCAAACCCTAATTTGGCATTCACAATACGAATGTAAAGGAGAGGTATCAAGATGTAGATACCTAAATATAGACTATAGTGTGTGCCATTTAGGAGTAGGAGAACCTAAGTGCTTCAGTCCAGAGTATCAACCTCGTACAATTTGGTTGACTCTCAGGAATGGAGATCCTCAGGGGACCCTAATTAATAAGACGGTGTTAGAATCCGTACATTCTTCGGGTGTTCTGCTATTTGATGCATGTAAGGCGATATCAAGTGGTAGAAAACCGTGGAATGTATGTGGGGATCTTAGATGGGAGAGGACGTATGGGTCTAATGATAAATATATTTGTCCCAGTAGTAAAAATAAATATGTGAGTCCTAGATGCCCAAATAAAGACTATAACTTTTGTCCATATTGGTCTTGTGTGGGGTGGGCGACTTGGGGACAGACAGTAGATAAAGACATGATAGTGACTAAGTTGCCGACTAGCCCTTATTGTAAGTCTATGGAATGCAACCCAGTCCATATACTTATTAATAACCCCGACAAGTTCCTAGATAAGTATGGAAATTTATTTGGGTTTCAGATATACGGGACGGGTTTAGATCCTGGGACATTATTGTTTATAGGAATAGAGACTGATACGGTATCCTCCCAGACTCATCAAGTATACCATTCCTTTTATGAAGAGATGAGTATAGATAATAAGATCCCCCATAACGCTAAAAACCTGTTCATTGACCTAGCTGAAAGTATTGCCGGTAGTCTTAATGTTACCAACTGCTATGTGTGTGGAGGTACTAACATGGGAGACCAATGGCCTTGGGAAGCAAAGGAGGTAATGTCCGGTTCTGAGGCAGTTGACCAACTAATATCTACACAAGCCGATTATCATTTGAGTGTTAGAGGTAAATCTGAGTGGAGATTAAAGACCTCCATCATAGGTTATGTTTGCATAGCAAGGAAAGGAATAATGTATAATACTTCTGTAGGAGAATTAACTTGTCTAGGGCAAAAAGCTTATGATGATGATACTAAAAATACAACTTGGTGGTCGGCTTCAAATGTCTCAGAACCATCTAACCCGTTTGCTAGATATGCCAGTTTAAAGGATGTGTGGTTTGATTTATCCATCACATCTACCTGGAGAGCCCCAGCAAATTTGTACTGGATCTGTGGTAAGAAAGCCTATTCGGAGTTGCCACAGGACTGGGAAGGGGCATGTGTGTTGGGTATGCTCAAACCATCCTTCTTCTTGTTACCGATTGAAACAGGTGAGACTTTAGGTGTTAAAGTGTATGATGTGAATCATAGGAAGAAAAGGGGACCCTTAGAGATAGGCACCTGGGAAGATAATGAATGGCCTCCCCAGCGTATCATAGATTATTATGGGCCAGCCACGTGGGCAGAAGATGGTACCTTTGGTTATAGAACCCCAATTTATATGCTCAACCGTATTATAAGATTACAGGCGGTGGTTGAGATTATTACTAATGAGACCTCACAAGCACTCAATCTTCTAGCGAAGCATAATACCAGGATGAGGACAGCAGTGTACCAAAATAGATTAGCCTTGGATTACCTTTTGGCAGTAGAGGGAGGTGTATGTGGGAAGTTTAACCTGAGCAATTGCTGTCTTCAAATAGATGACGAAGGGCAAGCAATAGCTGAGCTTACTAGCCATATGGTTAAACTAGTGCATGTGCCTACTCAGGTATGGAAAGGGTACAATCCAAGAAGTTGGTTTGGTAGCTGGTATGAGTGGTTTGGAGGGCTTAAGGCAGTGGTAGGTGGAGTCCTACTGATTTTACTGTTGTGTCTACTCCTACCGTGTCTTATACCCTTAGTAGTTAGGTCTGTGCAAAGCCTGATAGGAAGTATAGCAGAGAGGAAGGCTGCTGCACAGATAATGGCGATATATAAGTATAAGGCTCTAGATCAAGGAGAACCAATGCAGGAAGATGAGTGTTAAAAGATTCACATCATAAGATAAGTCTGGTCTGGTTCATGGTAACCTGAGGTATATGCAAACCAAGGTTAAGTGATGCCTCAAGTAATTGTGAAATATCAGAGGCATCAAAGGGGGGAATGTGATGTAATTCCAGTAAAATACAAGTTTAGCAGGCTAAGATTGCCACAAGGCATATGTATGTATATGTGTTTGTAGTATCAGTTAGTTAATTACACGTAGCTAAGATACTGTTATCACTGTACTGACCAGGTGCAGGAATGTAAGAACTGGAATTACGCGTCCCTCTCCTTTGTATCAGATGAGCCACGTGGTTAGACCGGATGGATGAGTTTAGACTCTATTTATTAAATAGGTTAAGGGTATGTGTGGGTGTAGTTAATTGTGGGAGGAGCTACAGTGCTATATAAGGAATGTACTCTATGTATTCAGTACTCAGACTTTGCTGTATTTTGGTGACGCTAGTCCCTCTGAGTCCCGATCGGTGATCCAATAAAGAATCTCTTCCTTCCTGAAGAAACCTGTGTCCATCTCTCTGTGCTTGGCTTCCGTCAGTTTCTCCGGTATCATCAGTTAATTAGCTACACGTAGCTAGGATACTGTCATCAATGTTACTGAGCATGTGCAGGAATGCAGGAACTGAAATTGCACTTATTTCCTTTGTCTTGGATGAGCCATGTGGTTTGACCAGATGTACAAGTCTATATCCTGCTCATTGATTGGTTAAAGGTATATGTGGGTGTAGCTATTAATGGGAGGAGTTATAGTGCTATATAAGGAATGTACACCATGTGTTGGGCTCTCAGATATTTTTGGAACAGGAGTTCATCTGAGGCCCGATCGGTATGTTAATAAAGACTTCTTACTTCCTGAGGACCTGCATCCATCTCTCTGTGTTTGGCTTCTGCTGGTTAACTCGGTAACAGAAGTAGGAAGGAATCTTCTTTGGCTGTTTGACAGCCAAGGGTGAGATCCCTAGTTATTTTATAAAAGTGCTGATTTCTCATAGAAATCAACACCTAAATAAACTGGGTTTAAACTAGGATACTACTCACCCATAAAGCACTTAAGCAAGCTGAAGTGTTTTGGGGTGTGGAGTGTTCCTTTAAATCTTGTATATTGTTTTGTTTATATTGCCTGGAGCTGACATTAACAGTGTTAATAGCATTAAAACGGCATAAGAAAATGCTTTACTAATATCACTAATAGAAAAAGTGATTTATGTTTAGATGAAGAATGACCTTGTAAAATGTAAGGCTAGTGTACTCCATATTAATAAGATATCCATTGTAGGCGATAGATTTTTAATTTAAACAATGTTTACAATGTTAAAAAAAAATAAAAATAAAAAAAAAATGTTTTAAGCGCTTCCCAGATAACCACTTATCAGTATATCAAGAATATACCCGGGAGGCGAGGTCTGAGCGCAGAGCTGAGCGGACGCATGCAGGCACAGCTCCCGCTCTGCAGGGCGTTTAAAGCGACTAAACTGCACGAAATAGCCCAGAAACGTTTATAAAACGGGCCACCAGCAGACGGGTAAAGCTACGCTGAACGTTCTGATACCAGACATGAAGCTACCACAGCCGGATTACCGTGAGTCGCATTCAAGGCCTAGCACGGCAAGCAACCTGAATGCCGGGGGAGGCGGACGATCCCCCGACACAGGGACGGATAAGCATGACAGCTCTCCTGTTCCCCTGCTACCCCCCCCTATGGACCGGTGGGGGTCATCCCGGTCCCCGCTGGAAACTCATACTCACCCGCCACGGGGAAAGACACCGTCTGACGGCAAGCTACACGAGGCGCCCAAGATGGCCGCCATGCACCTTATCGGGCAACACACAATGGATCTGAGGCTCCAGCAATGGAGATCGCACTTTGAGACCCGGTTCGATCAGATCTGCGAAGCATTTTGGAGCAGCCTACAACATAGGCCCCAATACCCTCAAGCAAAACGAGAGATCGCACCAGCGGCAGTCCGCCTGTCCCACTCCAGGCAGAGGACCCACGCGGGTGAGCACCCACTCCGCCACGCTTCCAACCGGAAGGCTCCCCGCAAGACGCAGAACTCCGGGAGCCAGATACCAAAAAGACGAAGACCTGCGACATCTAAATCCGCTAAGCGGCGCCGCACAAAGCAGCGAACAACTGGGAGGAGATGGGGAAGGAACGGATACAACCAACATGGGAGCCGACCCGGCTCTGATCCTCCATACCAAGTGGAGACCAAACGGAGAGACCCGAGCGACCATTCTCATGAATGGGCCACACGTCAAACGAAGAGACACCCCATGCAGGGGACCAGAAAGGCTGCTTACCGCTTTACAAGCCCGGCGAGATTTCCGAACCGAGGGATTGGCTGAATCAGAGACACTCTTTGCATAGCGGACACTGCAGCTAAACCCAGAGCCCGCCATGATGATGATGGACGCTGTCTTGCCCTAAAGCTACACCATACCGCAATTACCATACCGTTCTCCAGCGGCCACCTCATCTAGCACTGTATGACTTTCTTACCTCTCAATGCATACCTCATATTATGTTAGGTTGTGGTACCCTGTTTCTAAAAGTAGTTTGTGAGCATGTTCTATTGATCTCCCCGATTAAGTTATGCCCTGGTGGATAAAATTAACTAAGCTTACAGAAATCTGTTACTAATAACTACTCCTGAAGCATGTGGTTCCTAACTGCCTCCCTACCTAGCCTGTTTAGAACTAACCTTACTGTTATTAATGTACACTGCACAGCCGAGGTATTATAGCCATTTTCAGGGTCAGTTAGCCATGCCTAATGTAACTTTACCAAGTTTTGTTAACCTAAACGTTTAATGCTAGCTTGTTCAGCAAGTACTTGTACTATTGTATTATTTTATCACTTAACCTTCATGTCAGTTTACACACTGCTCTCCCATGCTTTATATTGTCTCTTATACTGACATAGCTGTTGATTAACCTGGAACCAAGCCTGAATCTCATACCAAAAAATGTGCAGATGTAACCTATGCCGATTAATGACCGGTACCTGCTGTTGTGGCAGTGCCGGAATGTTTGTCATCATTATGCACGCAAAAATAAAGAATTAAAAAAAAAAAAAAGAATATACCCGTCTCTTGCTTTCTCCTATGGGACAGTGCTTTGCTCTCTCCCCTCAAAATATTGTAAAGCGCTATGGAATCTGTTGGCGCTATATAAATGGCAATAATAATAACAAACTCCGATTTCCATTAGCCGCTAATCAAAATATACACTTACAATATACAAAAAACGTTACAGTGGATGGTAAATATGTATACCGTATATACTCGAGTATAAGCCGACCCGAATATAAGCCGAGGCCCCTAATTTTACCCAAAAAAACTGGGAAAACTTATTGACTTGAGTATAAGACTAGGGTGGGAAATGCAGCAGCTACTGGTAAATTTCTAAATAAAATTAGATCCTAAAAAATTATATTTATTGAATATTTATTTACAGTGTGTGTGTATGAATGCAGCATGTGTATATGAGTGCAGTGTAAGTGTGTGTGATGCAGTGTGTGTTTGTGTATGTGTTGCAGAGCCTTGGTGGGGGGTGGGCATTTTTATTATTATTTTTTTAATTATTTAAAAAAATATATATTATTTTCTTTTTAATATTATTTTATTATTATATATTTTTTTTTCTTCCCCCCTCCCTGCTTGATACATCGCAGGGAGGGGGGATCTCACTCCCTGGTAGTCCAGTGGCATGGGTTGTGTAGGAGGGGGGCTGGCAGAGAGCGTTTACTTACCTCTCTTGCAGCTCCTGTCAGCTCCCTTCTCCTCTGCGCCGGTCCGGTCAGCTCCCTCTGCAAGTCCCAGTGTAAGTCTCGCGAGAGCCGCACTATGACCCCGCGGCTCTCGCAAGGCTTACACTGGGAGCTGACAGAGGTGCTGAACGGACCGGCGCGGAGGAGAAGGGAGCTGCAGGAGAGGTAAGCGCTCGCTGCCAGCCCCCAGTCTGTATTATGGCAATGTAAAGTGCCATAATACAGACATTGACTCGAGTATAAGCCGAGTTGGGGTTTTTCAGCACAAAAAATGTGCTGAAAAACTCGGCTTATACTCGAGTATATACGGTAGACCTCAAAGTTCCTAAAATGCTGAACAGAGTGAGCACTCTTATAAAGTGCAATGAAACTCTCAAACTTTAATAGGTTCATGCTCTTTAATTGTTTACACTCTAGAAGTGCAGAAGTGTTTGTTAACTAACCCAGCATACACAATTCATTTTTTATTTTATGAACTTTATAGTTTGTATAATACTGGTGTGTGCTGATCCCCATGTTTGTGAGTCTGCATTATGCTTCGCAGAGGATATGATGCCTACACTGAAGACTAGATGGGCGTCACTTACTGGGCCGGAAATAATTAAAAACATTTTTTTAAAATCACTTTATAGGTTCATTCACTTACTTTTATTGTTTATTTGGGACTAGAAATCAGTCTGACTGCTCTCCTTCCCAGACTTTCACTTTCCCTCTCCTCCTGTCCGGCTCCACTCCCTTTTCCTGTACTGTCCCATTTAACATCACAATGACCATGTTTACTCTCTGATGTTAAGAGACTTTTTGACAAAAAGTCTTTGCTGCTGGCATATATTTATTTAATTGCCATTAATAACCTAGACAGGATTACAATAATGTGTTGACTGCTTGCATCAGATCTCTAGCCTTGTAGACCTCCATTCCCACATACCTTCTCCAGTCTGGCTCTCTTTATATTCATTTCCACTCACATGTTTGTAATTCACTAGTTGTATTCTTAACATCTACCATAGACTGTCATAAAAAGAAATTACACATTTTTCTATTGAGCTAGTTCAGGGCTTGACAAATCCCAGGTCGCTGTGGCCATTAGGACATTTGTCCTGGCACCTTGGATTTGTGAGCCTGTTCAGTCCCAGAGGTGACCGGCTGCCTTAGAGCAGAGGCGGGCAGTCTGCTCACGGAGGGCAGTGGAGGCCGGCTCATGGAGAGCTGAGGGAGGCGGCCGGCACATTGAGAGTTGAGGGAGGTTTACTGAGCATGGAGGCAAGAAGGGAGGGAGCTGTAATCGCTCTGCTCCCTCTCGCGTCTTGCAGTGATGCCAGGAACCGGAATATGACGTTACTCCTGCCCAGCGATGGAGCTGAGCAGGGAGATGACTGCAAGCCCCACTTTACCCCAGGGAATGCCTATCCACTCCAGCTCTTCAAAGGTAGGAAGGCTGGGTGGATTTTATTTAAAATAAACGTAATTGTCTGTGTGTGTCTTAGTGAGTGTATGGTTAGATGATCTGCTCCCCTCCAATCACAAGGTAAAGGTGTTTTTACTCACCCTTTTCCCACATCGTGCTCGTGACACCGCGGCTTGCCCCACCTCCATGGCGGAGATCATCAATCTTGACGATCTCAGACAATCCCCATAGGAAAGCATTGGGAGTCTATTGCTTATGCACGGCAAAATACCACTGCACCAATCAACTTCTCCTCATTGAATCAATGCATCCCTATAGGGAACATTAACGTAGTTGCTGCACAGTGGGAAGTACTGACCAATTAAGCACCTCTAGAGACCGTCTGAGTGACTGTCACTGGAGGTGTCACCAGGCAGCAATATAAACACTGCCTTTTGTCTGAAAAGTCAGTGTTTACATTGAAAAGCATGTAGGGACAGGATATAGACTTTAGAAAAACTACATTAAGCTGTAGTGGTTCTGGTGACTATAATGTCCAATGCAATGGCTATGCCAGACTACAAAACAGATCTAATTTTTAAAAATCATTTTGTACTGCACACAATTTTTGCATTTGATCTTAAAAGCTGCCATGTTATAGTAAATAGTTACTGGCTAACACTGAATGGTTGCTATTGTATACCCTTTTCACCTCCTGTAAAGGCCATCTTGTGTGTCTCTTATAACCCCCCTGTGTATTTCTTTCCCCAGACCTTTGTGTGTCTCCCCCCCCCATTCCTTTTGTGTGTCTTTCTCTCCCCCCCCCCTCCCAGCCCCTTTCTGTGGCTCTCTCCCGTCAGCAGGTTTTGTGTGTCTTTTTTCCATGCGATGTAGACATAGTTATGTAGCAACACAAAACCATACAGTCATAGATATGCAAGCACACAGCCATACAATCTACACATACAGATGCATATAGTCATACAGATAGAGGCATACAGAGCAGGGACGGATCCAAAGCTTAAGCCCGGGAATGGCACTGGTAGTTGGTTGTAGTGGCTGTAATTGAAAAGTTAGGGAATGTGGTAGGGGGATGTAGTGGGGATATTATGGGACTGTAGTAAGGAAATAGGGGTTACAAAAGGGGGCATGGGGCTGCACACTGGAGCGCTGGGGCTATGTTGAGAGGGGCACAGGATCTGCAGGGGGCAGGGGCTTTCGAAGAGGCCACATGGGCTGTAGAGAGGGGCACAGGGACTGAGAGGGGGAACAGGAGCTGTAGAGAAGGGGACAGCTGCTGTAAAGGGGGCCACATTGGCTGTAGAGGGGGGAACAGGAGCTGTGGAGGGGGGGCTGAGTCTGAAGAAGAGGACAGTGGAGGGGGGGGGGCAGGAGCTGAGTAGGGGGACAGGAGCTGAGAAGGGTAGGGGGACAGGAGCTGAGAAGGGTAGGGGGACAGGAGCTGAGAAGGGTAGGGGGACAGGAGCTGAGAAGGGTAGGGGGACAGGAGCTGAGAAGGGTAGGGGGACAGGAGCTGAGAAGGGTAGGGGGACTGGAGCTGAGAAGGGTAGGGGGACTGGAGCTGAGAAGGGTAGGGGGACTGGAGCTGAGAAGGGTAGGGGGACAGGAGCTGAGAAGGGTAGGGGGACAGGAGCTGAGAAGGGTAGGGGGACAGGAGCTGAGAAGGGTAGGGGGACAGGAGCTGAGAAGGGTAGGGGGACAGGAGCTGAGAAGGGTAGGGGGACTGGAGCTGAGAAGGGTAGGGGGACTGGAGCTGAGAAGGGTAGGGGGACTGGAGCTGAGAAGGGTAGGGGGACTGGAGCTGAGAAGGGTAGGGGGACTGGAGCTGAGAAGGGTAGGGGGACTGGAGCTGAGAAGGGTAGGGGGACTGGAGCTGAGAAGGGTAGGGGGACTGGAGCTGAGAAGGGTAGGGGGACTGGAGCTGAGAAGGGTAGGGGGACTGGACTGAGAAGGGTAGACTGGCTGAGGATAGGGCAACAGGAGCTGAGAAGGGTAGGGCAACAGGAGCTTAGAAGGGTAGGGGGACTGGAGCTGAGAAGGGTAGGGGGACTGGAGCTGAGAAGGGTAGGGGGGCTGGAGCTGAGAAGGGTAGGGGGACTGGAGCTGAGAAGGGTAGGGGGACTGGAGCTGAGAAGGGTAGGGGGACTGGAGCTGAGAAGGGTAGGGGGACTGGAGCTGAGAAGGGTAGGGGGACTGGAGCTGAGAAGGGTAGGGGGACTGGAGCTGAGAAGGGTAGGGGGACTGGAGCTGAGAAGGGTAGGGGGACTGGAGCTGAGAAGGGTAGGGGGACTGGAGCTGAGAAGGGTAGGGGGACTGGAGCTGAGAAGGGTAGGGGGACTGGAGCTGAGAAGGGTAGACTGGCTGAGGATGGTAGGGCAACAGGAGCTGAGGATGGTAGGGCAACAGGAGCTGAGGATGGTAGGGCAACAGGAGCTGAGGATGGTAGGGCAACAGGAGCTGAGAAGGGTAGGGGGACAGGAGCTGAGAAGGGTAGGGGGACAGGAGCTGAGAAGGGTAGGGGGACAGGAGCTGAGAAGGGTAGGGGGACAGGAGCTGAGAAGGGTAGGGGGACAGGAGCTGAGAAGGGTAGGGGCACTGGAGCTGAGAAGGGTAGGGGGACTGGAGCTGAGAAGGGTAGGGGGACTGGAGCGGAGAGGGGTAGACTGGCTGAGGAAGGGGGACAGGGGCTGAGGAAGGTGGACAGGGGCCGTGGGGCCTCTAAAAAAAATTAAAATGTCCTGCAGCCAGGGAAGTCAGCCTCAGTGTAAAGGTGTAAATATGTCCTGATTTATATTGTCTGGGTTTAGTTTCTATTTAAATTCAGTGTTTGTTTAGGATATAAACTTAAGTGAATATGATATTTTCTTATTTACAGAGTATGGGTCAGAAGATATTGACATCCTTCCCAATGGATTGGCATTTATTAGTTCTGTAAGTATTAAAGCATTAACGTGTGTTCATTTAAGTTTGACTATGGTGAGGATAATGCAGGGAAAATGTATACTATTTTTATATGCGTAATCCATCAAAAGGGAACAATCTTTGCAATTCCAGAAAATGTAAATACATGTCCTTATGGAAAGTGTATTTTTGTAGCAATACACCATTAATCATTTTTGGAAAGTGAAAATAACCGGAAACCTCATGTCTCTTCTTACTTTGCACAAACAGGGAGTTGAATAAGATAGCCTGTACCAGTGGTTCCACATTTTTTTTTTTTTTTCAGTTAAGCACCCATTGACAGCCAATTTCTATAAATTGTACCCCTCATATTAATAAAATGTAATTACCGTATAACCGTATATACATATTTTTTGTGCTGAAAAATCCCCACTTGTCTTATACTCGAGTTAATGTCTGTATTATGGCAACTTAAATTGCCATAATACAGACCAGGACCACCGGGCTCATTACAAGGCCGACGGTCCTGTTGGGGGCTGGCAGGAAGCTGTAACTTACCTTTCCTGCAGCTCCTGTCAACTCCCTCCTCCTTCGCGACGGTCCGGTCAGCTCCCTCTGCAAGTCCCAGTGTAAGTCTCGCGAGAGCCGCGGGTTACCGTGGCAACGCTCCGCACTCATACTCACACACACTGCATTCATACACACACCAGGCATTCATTATATACACACACTGTAAATAAATATTCAATTAATATAATTTTTTTTAGGATCTAATTTTATTTAGAAATTTACCAGTAGCTGCTGCATTTCCCACCCTAGTCTTATACTCGAGTCAGTAAGTTTTCCAATTTTTTGAGGGTAAAATTAGGGTCCTCGGCTTATATTCGGGTCGGCTTATACTCGAGTATATTCTGTAATATAGTTGCCGATATTTCAAACGTATATGCTTTTTCTCTGCCCTAAGCTCCCCTGCTTCTCCTCTGCCCAAAGTTCCTTTTACGCTATCTGACCTCACATTTTTTTAATATAATACAATGTCTCACAAATAGAAAAACAGTAGTTCAACAATATTTCCACTGATATTTTTGTTTCTTTTGTTGAAATATAATTGTTTTAGAATTTGTCTGGATTATCAACTCCTTTAATGTATTTTTGTTTTCTCATCTTTCTTAGTAAAACAGTGAAACATTATTTTTCAAATTTACCCCACTTACCCTCTCGCCAGTCTCCCCCTCTAGATATTCTGAGACCGTGATAGCTCCTGCTTCCTACACCTATGGCTATAAGTACATATAAGGGGCCACTTTGTGGTATGATAAATTCTCAAGTTGACAAGTTTTGGCACTCACAACATCCTTCACAAACTGCGGCTGTGGGAACAAGGCATTATCTCACTCAAACCAACTTTAGCTTCATCGTGCAGTTTTGGTGCACAGCTCATACCCCTACAGTTAAATCATAGCCTCCATGGGGAAATGTTTTTTAAATTTTCAATCTGCTCCTACAGCACAGTGTGTTTACTTAAGAAGTTTTTTCCTCCTACTCTGTTAATTGAACTTTAATCACACACAAGAAGCTCTTGCAGTCTCTAGCAGGCTATTAATGGAGCAATAGATAGGAATTTCTAAATTAAAGAAACACTATAGTCACCCACACTACTTCATCCTAATGAAGTATTCTCGGTGCCGTTGTCCTTTAGTTTTAACACTGCAATGTTTATATTGTGGGGTTGGGTCTATTTCTGACAGCCACTAGAGGCGCTTCCTTCTCCACACAGAGTAAAACTTGGTCTGGAAAGCCAAGCAATACTTATAGCAGTATTTGATTGCAGGAGTGTGCCATTTTGCCGCACATGTGTTCTACAATCCAATTCATCATATGAGAAGCATTGGATTGCACAAGATCACGGGTGATTTCAGCATGCTTGCTGACTTCACCGGAGGCAGAGCTGGAGTCCTGACGCTGGAAATGGAGTGTGTAGTAGTTATTTTATTTGATTATTTACAGTGCAAATTAGGATGGGCATAAAGGAACCTATAGTGTAGAAATTAGTTTCGGGGCTATAGGTCCCTTTTAAACACACTGTGCAATAAGAAAAGGTAAAAAATAAAAACAATTGATTCTTTATCAGGAAGCATTTAAAAAGATTGTGTAAGTTACAGCCAGGGAAGGTGTGTCTAGAACTGAATGAACAAAGCAATTTAACTATTGAATGAGAATTAATCATTAAAACTGCAGGGGCATGATCTATACCCTCAATTAGAGTATCCTTTGATTATTTTTACACATGCTACCTACCCAGAAAGCTCTTCTAGCTAACTGTTAATCCTCACGTTAAAGGGACACTATAGTCACCAAAACAATGTTGGCGTAATGAAGTAGTTTTGGTGTATAGATCATTTCCCTGCAGTCTTACTACTCAGTTCTCTGCCATGTAGAAGTTTAATCACTTTGCTTATGCAGCCCTAGTCAAACCTCCCTGCGTGTGAATTACACAGCTTTCCTAAACAATTCCTGTAAAGAGTCATCTAATGTTTACACTTCCTTTATTGCAAGTTCAGTTTAATTTAGAATTGCTTATCTCCTGCTCTGTTAAAAGCTTGCTAGACCCTGCAGGAGCCTCCTGTATGTAAATAAAGTCAAATTTAGAGAGCAGAAGATAAAAACATTTATATTACGTTACATCTTGTATCTGATTGAAAATGAAACCATTTCTTTTTTCATGCAGCCTGTGTGACTCACAGCCAGGAGAGGTGTGGCTACGGCTGCATAAAAAGAACCAGAAGTGATTTAACTCCTAGATGGTAGAGAATTGAGCAGTGAGACTTCAGAGGCATAATATATACACACACACAATTGTTAATTAAGCTACAGTTGTTGTTTTTTTACTATAGTGTCCCTTTAAGTAACAATTTCATACTTTTTACATGTCTGTTCATTCAATTACACTAACACTGTCTTTCTCATTTTTAGTCTTTCACTAAAAATTTTAAAATGTGAAAAGCAGGAATGCCTTGCAGTGTTGTTGTTGTTGTTGTTGTTATTATGAAACAAATACTATAACAAATCCAAAACCCACACTAAAGTTCTATTTCTGTAATTTTAATTGTTCCTTGCAGACTGTGCAATATTGTCATGAACCACTCTTCAAATAAATTAAAATGCATGATGTATCTTTTATTTAATTTTTTTTAGGGCCTAAAATATCCTGGTATAAAAAGCTTGGCACCTGAAAAACCTGGAGAAATATTTCTGTGGGACCTTAATGAAGAAAATCTGCGTCCAAGCTCATTGCGTTTCAGCAGTGGGTTTGATATCTCCACATTTAGTCCCCATGGTATCAGTACTTACATTGATGAAAAAGGTAGGTTGCTCGTATTTAAAGTGTTACTCCAGCCACCGTGACCACTTCTGCTTCTGGAAATGGTCATGGCCAGCCCCTGCTTGCCAGATTGCTAATACGCAAAGTTTACATCAGCATTAGCAATATTCAATATATCTACATTTGTAGACCTTTATAGACTGAGCCCATGAGATGATGGGAGAAAACCGAGGGATGGTGCCGGCAGTCCAGTAGCCCCACAAAAATTAAAACAGCATGCAGTTGGATATGGTTGGATAGAGTGCAGCAAAGACAAAAGAAAACATTGCCAAAAAGAGGAACTTTGTAACTGAAAGAAAAAGCAAAAAATATTCATATGAAGATTTATGAAGAACACACTTATAATTCAAAAACTTTTTATTTAAATAAATGACCAAAAAACAAAATGAGACCATTTGCAAACTTGAAGAGGGTGAACGCTCTTTAAATAACTAAATTTCCTAATTAAAGGATCACTAGTCAGACTGTAGATCTGAAGGGAAACCGTGACAATGCAGAAGAAAGAGCACTCTACAGTTGTGAGTACTCAGACTACATCAGTTAAGACAAAGTCATATCGAAGATTTTAAAAATCCCAGTTAGACACTGCCTAGAAAAGGAAAATATGTCATTTTGTCTCTTTAAAAAAAAATCACTGGTGAGACCAAACCTTGACTATGCTGTGCAGGATTGCGCACATGTTCTAAAGAAGGATATCATGGCACTAGAAAAAGTGCAGAGACGAGCTACAAAATTGATAAAAGGAATGGAGCATTTTAGTTATGAAGCAAGGTTAACAAATGTAAATCTCTTTTGTTTGGAAAAACGGCACCTCAGAGAGAAGATGAAAGCCTTATACAAATATATTCAGGGCCAATACAAACTAGACTCGGGCACTAGAGAAATTTTCGTCATTCGGACTAAATAAAATTGGAGTTTTTGTGCAAAAATGATGGGAGTGAGCAGAAAGAAAGAAAAGGCACCGAAATAATGAGCCATTCGTGCATTTGGATGAAGTGTTCAACCTTTTGAATTACAGACAGTGTAATACAAACAAACGTACGCGACTTGCAAATAAACTAATGGCGCATTGAAGAATTTTGTTTGGCGCCCATTCGTTCGTTAGGCTCCTGGGGGACCACACTTTTTTAATTAAGTCAGCATTTAGGCATTAAAAAAAACAAAAACAAAAAACAATTACAAATAAAACGGTGACCAGCTGTTATCTATCCTGTAAATTGAGTTAATAGTATTGTAGCTGACAGTATTATGATTAATGTTAATTTTATGATTTTTTGTTGTTTTATTTTGGGTTTTTTTTTCTGCATGATTCCAATTGATTTTTGTTTTTTTTTATTGTCCTCTCAGATGACACGGTATACCTGTTTGTGGTTAATCACCCACATTATAAAACTACCATTGAAATATTTAAGTTTGAAGAAGAGGAAAATGTACTTAAGCACCTGAAAACGATTAAGCATGGCCTGCTACCGAAGTATTATACATTTTATTATTATTATTTATATAGCAGTGTATGTGTATATATACATATATAAATATAACTATATAACATATTCTACAGCTGAGTATATTGATCCTCCAGATACAAAATGAACTAGTAGTACACATTCGGGGCTTATTCATGAAACCTCAAACTGTAGTGAATAAAAAAAAACAAATTGGAAAATGTAGGCTAAAATAGCAAAACTGTGACTATAGTGAGTAGGAGTTATTTAATGTTTTAACGTGTATGGACATAAACGCATGATGTGAAGGGCTCTATTAAATTAATAATGTGCTCCCTTATAATCTTGGGGGGGGGGGGGGAGGAGTTCAGCTACTATAATGTGATCTATATTATACGGGTTTTCTTGAATAGCAAGCTGTCAGTTTGCTCCAAAACAGCCCAAGTCTTGCAATTATTATCTTTAAACCCAGCCCCATGTGCACATCTCTAGGTAGTGCTGGTAGCAATGTTGGAATTAATTCATAGTTTTTGTGCTCATTCTTCTGTGTTCTATTTGCCTCGTAGAGCCTACATTTCTTACAATACTGTGTCTGTCAATTAAAGGGCTACTCCAAGCATCATAACTTTAGCTCTCTGTAATAGTTATGCTGTGAGGAGTAACCTGGCACCATTTCCCGGTAAGGGAGCAAACTGTTTGCTAACATTTTGGCACTTACCTGGGACCCACCAGGTGCTGATGCAAATGACCATGGCTGACCAATTTTCAGCTTCTGTAGTGCTGTAGAATCCAGATACTGATCCTGTCACTCATTGATTGGAAAAGAAAACACTTTCTCACAGTAATTGTGAGTGACAGAGACTCGGGGCAAGTGTAATCACTGTCCTTATTCCTCAGAATCCCCCAGTCAACTCCTTCTTAAAAAAAAAAATAGCCCTTTGATCTAAACTTATCCTAACATTTTTTTTTTTTTTACCTCCCCCTCCATACTATACCAATTTTAAATGGTGGCCTGCTCTTCTGCATTAAAATGGGACACAGACACAACATTAAAAGTCCCACTTTTCAAAACTAAAATGGCTAGGTCCCACACTTGTCACTGTAATGCCATCAAAACATTCAAAGGTAAACACGACAGACATTTTATTGCTCGGTAGATCAAGCTAAACAAAATTTGGGAGGAAATGTCAAGTTATATCTGCATTTATAATAAAAACTGAATTTTTACTTGAAATTTTGTCGATATAAAGAGACTGGCTGCATTAAGAGTGCAAGTGTAAATCCTTCAGTGTATCTCATTTTAAATATATATATATACACACTTTTGTCTTTAAATTTTTAGGGTTAGTGAGAATTTTTGAGAATTTAAAGTGAATTTTAGTTTTAAGGCCTATAGAGACAAACAGTTCTGAATTCTTGTTTGGTTATTTTGACCTTAAATTCAAAATTCTCTTTTGATTTCACTGCAAATTTCCAACATTTCTCAGTTTAGTAAATAACCCTGTATGTGTTACCACTATTGATACTCCTCTTATCAAAATCTAACAACCATAAGCTTTGCAATGTTTTTGGTTTATGCCCTTTTATGGTGAAATATATATATAACCTGTATGATTTGGTATCCACTATCAAAACAAATTAATATATCTATTGTCATATATTTTTCCTAGCTGCACTAGTTAACTACAAATCATAATGGGAAAAAACTGAAAAATATTTCCTCTTCCACCCCCCTATTATTCCAGAAGCTAAATGATTAGTTAGATATTTCTAGAGGGTGTTCAAAGTGCAAAGTATTTAAAAAAAAAACACATTTGCAAATGCCGCTGGAAATTGTGATCCCCTTTTTTTCCTTTCTGTACCCCACCTCCCTTTTTTGTTTTGAAAAAGATCAATAAAAACTTTAAATATAAAAAAACAAAAAACAAACACGATTACCCACTAAATAAGTAAGAGGAATTAAACCTTTGAACAAAGACATAGCAAAAAAAAAAAATAGCTCTTGTCATGAAGGGGTTAATGTTTGTGAAACTTACACAGAAAAGCCCTATCAAGTTAAAGAAGATATTCCAACAATTAGGAGACTATAATTCTATTCTAATTAATTTTATCTTGTCCCATTATAAGGCGAAAGAAAGGTTTTGTTTTTTTTTGGGGGGGGGGGGGGGGGGGTGGTTTACCGTAAGAACAAAAGGATGTGGAATTCACTGCCTGAAGAAGTGGTTTTATCAGAGTCCGTACAGATGTTTAAATAGCAACTAGATGCATATTTGCAAAAACATAATATTCAATTATGTAATTTTTCAACTGTAGGGTAATAGCTTCTTGATTCGAGGAAAAATCTGACTGCCATTTGGGGGTCAAGAAGTATTTATTTTTTTTTAGTGCAAAATTGGAAGTGCTTGCAAAAAAACAGATGTGAGGACGGCTGAGCTTGATGGACACATGTCTCTTTCCAGCCTATGTAGCTATGTAATAATATGCTATAACATCTATTTCCAGCCTATGTAACTATGTAATAATATGCTATATAACATCTCTTTCCAGTCTATGTAACTATGTAACAATATGCTAAATATCCTCTCTTTCCAGTCTATGTAACTATGTAATAATATGCTATATAACCTCTCTTTCTAGTCTATGTAATAATGTGCTATATAAACTCTCTTTCCAGTCTATGTAACTATGTAATAATATGCTATAACATCTATTTCCAGCCTATGTAACTATGTAATAATATGCTATATAACATCTCTTTCCAGTCTATGTAACTATGTAACAATATGCTAAATATCCTCTCTTTCCAGTCTATGTAACTATGTAATAATATGCTATATAACCTCTCTTTCTAGTCTATGTAATAATGTGCTATATAAACTCTCTTTCCAGTCTATGTAACTATGTAATAATATACTATATAACATCTCTTTCCAGTCTATGTAACTATGTAACAATATGCTATATAACATCTCTTTCCAGTCTATGTAACTATGTAACAATATGCTAAATATCCTCTCTTTCCAGTCTATGTAACTATGTAATAATATGCTATATAACCTCTCTTTCTAGTCTATGTAATAATGTGCTATATAAACTCTCTTTCCAGTCTATGTAACTATGTAATAATATACTATATAACATCTCTTTCCAGTCTATGTAACTATGTAACAATATGCTATATAACATCTCTTTCCAGTCTATGTAACTATGTAATAATATGCTATATAACATCTCTTTCTAGTCTATGTAATAATGTGCTATATAAACTCTCTTTCCAGTCTATGTAACTATGTAACAATATGCTATATAACATCTCTTTCCAGTCTATGTAACTATGTAACAATATGCTAAATATCCTCTCTTTACAGTCTATGTAACTATGTAATAATATGCTATATAACATCTCTTTCTAGTCTATGTAATAATATGCTATATAACCTCTTTCTAGTCTATGTAATAATGTGCTATATAAACTCTCTTTCCAGTCTATGTAACTATGTAATAATATGCTATATAACAACTCTTTCTAGTCTGTTACTATGTAATAATATGCTATATAACCTCTCTTTCCAGTCTATGTAACTATGTAATAATATGCTATATAACCTCTCTTTCCAGTCTATGTAACTATGTAATAATATGCTATATAACCTCTCTTTCCAGTCTATGTAACTATGTAATAATATGCTATATAACCTCTCTTTCCAGTCTATGTAACTATGTAATAATATGCTATATAACATCTCTTTCCAGCCTATGTAACTATGTAATAATATGCTATATAACATCTCTTTCCAGCCTATGTGACTATGTAATAATATGCTATATAACATCTCTTTCCAGCCTATGTGACTATGTAATAATATGCTATATAAACTCTCTTTCCAGCCTATGTAACTATGTAATAATATGCCATATAACCTCTTTCCAGTCTATGTAACTATGTAATAATATGCTATATAAACTCTCTTTCCAGCCTATGTAACTATGTAATAATATGCTATATAACCTCTCTTTCCAGCCTATGTAACTATGTAATAATATGCTATATAACCTCTCTTTCCAGTCTATGTAACTATGTAATAATATGCTATATAACCTCTCTTTCCAGTCTATGTAACTATGTAATAATATGCTATATAACCTCTCTTTCCAGTCTATGTAACTATGTAATAATATGCTATATAACCTCTCTTTCCAGCCTATGTAACTATGTAATAATATGCTATATAACCTCTCTTTCCAGCCTATGTAACTATGTAATAATATGCTATATAACCTCTCTTTCCAGTCTATGTAACTATGTAATAATATGCTATATAACCTCTCTTTCCAGCCTATGTAACTATGTAATAATATGCTATATAACCTCTCTTTCCAGTCTATGTAACTATGTAATAATATGCTATATAACCTCTCTTTCCAGTCTATGTAACTATGCTATATAACAAGGGCTTGTGGGAGATTTCCTTTAACCAGTTTTCAATCGTCACAATATAGTGTCTGGTATCCTTTAATTAACCGCCCTTATTCATAGTTTTGGGAACAGGGCTGGGCACTGTATTCTCCTAAGTTGCCAACTGTGCATGCATGCATTTAGGCAGGGATTTTCTCAATGGGCACCTCCCCAATTATATATATGCGCTAGTTGGATTGGTATGGATTTGAAGTAAACAATTCCTCCTTTGATGTCAAATGTAAAGGGACAGTCTCACAGCTGGTGAAATTTTTACAAAACCTGTATGCAGGGAGTTAGGGTGCACATCGTTTAATAAAAAACGGATTACTCTAAAACATCGTATTTTTCCTTGCAGTGTTAACAATATTGTGCCTCTGGGACCTGAGAGCTTTTATGCCACCAACGATTATTATTTCTCAGATTTTACCATGAGACACCTGGAATTGTTCTTCGGGTTAGGATGGTCAGACGTGGTTTACTACAGCCCCAGTGAAGTGAGACAAGTGGCCTCTGGATTCTATAGTGCGAATGGAATCGCCATGTCAACTGATAAAAAGTAATGTATATAGTATTCAACCATTTGGATCTGGAAACTGTGTAAGGCGAACCATGAATGTACACTGCAATATATGAAGAAAAAGGTGGCCCATGAGATTATCACATATCAAGAGGACAGAAAGGAGGCAACCCTAAGTAGTAGGAACAAAGAAAGAGAAGAGAAAGGAATCTGTCCCTGGAATTAAAAATCTGGAAGATACTTTAATAATACATATCAAAAGACGTTTCCTAAGGTAAACTACCTCTAACACTGTAATATAGTATAGACTGACCGTCTGATTGAGACAGACAGCATAACCAACATAGGATGCTTAGAGCGTTTACATAGGGGATAAGGGGAGTGAGGGAGGACACAAAACAGAAAATAGTAAATTGCAAAGTAAAGGTTTAAATTGCAAAAATGTTGTAAATAATCCGGAGTAAATAAGGTGGTCAGAATCGAAATATGTAACAAAGCTAATTAAGACCGTATAAAACAAAGAAAAACTGAGAAAAGTGATTCCGTGTATCTAGATCCTCACACTATGAAACTCAATGATATCAAGTATAATATCATAGGGCTATGTGCAAAAGAAGTAACAGAAATTGTTACAATAGGCTTAGTAAAGCTAACTTTCTGATTCCAGACCGCTCGGATTCGCTACAAATGTGTATCAAAGTATATTAACCTGATCTTTAGTAAGGATGTATCATGATATCAATTCCTATACGAGTGGATACAACACAGTATAGACCTGCCAAAGAATAAAGTTAGCAGAATAAATCGTAGCAACTAGTCCTATTGAAGCATATCAGGTCAATGGGTCCGTTGTAGTAAAATAGACTGAGTACCTTGTTTTCCAAAAAAGTACCGTGCTGGACTAACAGGGATCATGCACAGATAATATCATCCAGTGAGCTAACGGCACTAAGTGCCAGGATATGACTAGGTAGTAGAGCTGGTAATTATCAAAAGATAAAGATACATAGGGTGGAATAGTTCCTTCATGGGCACCAATTATAGTAAAGAAGGAATACAGATAGAACAAAAATACAGCAAACAAGTTGATAGCAAAAGATAACAAATACTGTAAATTAGCTAAGTGAGTAGATACCCTGGTCGGTAAATTGCTTCCCAATATACTTTGGTCGGTATATTATTTGCCAGTAATTCTAAATGGCTAACGATCAGCCGGAATCAAAATGTCTTACCCGGTCAGTGTGTTACTTCCCAGTATATCGTGATCGGTATACTGCTTACCATTACTCCTAAATGGCTCCAGATCAGCCGAAGTAAACTTCGTATATAAGTACTGAAAACGATTTATAAGATTTTGAGGGAATAAAGTTTAAGACCGCAACAGAATTATGCTGGGGGATGCAGGGATCCAAGTGACGATGTCAGGAAGGTGTTGGTGCAGTGTCGAGCCCGACGCGCGTTTCGTCCGATTTAGAGGCTCGTCAGGGGGAAATGACTCCCTCCAGTGGTTAGATTAAATATCCCGCCCTTCGGCCTGATTGGTCCATTTTTGGCCAAGAGGTGAGTAAGAATACGGTGGCTTGGTGAGGTCAAAATGTATAGCGCAAAGTTCTTTATCTATTGATGAGCTTTGCAGACAAAAGCAAACCACAACTCTAAGTTAATATATTCATACATAGAATATATAATGTACAGTCCATGATCATGGTAATAGACCATAGAGAATGAGGTAAAGAATAATAATAAATAGGTTTGAAAAACCTTCTTTTAATAGGGATATGAATATAGATCAATAGTAGTTGTCTCATAGTAATTAAAAATACTGGTAGTAGTAGTGTATATAAATGGTGGCACGGATTCTAATGCCACTAGTGTGATACAAAAATAATAATAGTTGTCTCCTTTTAGTTAGTATTAAATAGTATAAATATGAGTGTATGTCGACAAGACTGCTTAAAGAATTTACCAATATAGAGAGAGAGTCTCGTTGCATTAATTCAAAGCACTTATCAACTAGATATTAGTGAGTAGCAGTATTTTCAAGTGCATATCACTAGCGTCTTTAATTGTCATGTGCATAGTCTGTGACTGGATTATAATGTCACTGATATGCTCTGATGAGTCTTTTTTGCCACTTTTTACTATAGATGGGCACAAATCCGTATGTCTTGTTACCATCAGGCTACCGATGTATATATTTGGCGTATAGTTGAATTCTTCATTTAAGCCTCGAGGAGCTAAAGTCTTAAAAGTGAAAATCCAATGAGATCCCTTCTGTAGAAAGGTTTTGTTGAAATTGCCTTTTCTTGGGTTAGGTAGCAATTTCTCGATGGCCTGAAATCGTAGGTTATCAGATTTGCTGTCATGAAAATTAAGAATATGTCTTGCTACTGGGGTAGGAGTAACGGTGTTGTTAATGGAGTTGATGTGCTGTAAAATCCTACGTCTGAATTGTTGGAAAGTTTTACCAATATATTGGGCTCCACAGCTGCAAGTGATCAAGTAGATGAGTTTGATATGTGTTTGAGTGGAGATGGCTGACTTTGAGGGTGAGATGTATTGACAGGCCTTACAATGGCCACATTTGAAAGTTCCCTTGAGACCAGATAACCAGTTCGTTGGTGGTAAGGGAGATGGGAGATGGCTATGGACTAATTGATCTTGGAGGTTGGTTGGTCTACGTGCTGTTAGAGGTGGATAACTTGGTAGTATCTTTTGGAGCACTGGATAATGTAGAAGGATTGGCCAGTTCCTTTTCAGGATAGTGGCCATGTTTTCCCAACCTTGATCAAACGTGGCAATGCAGCGGGGGGCCTTTGACTGTTACGGTCTTGTGAAATGAAGGCTAGTGTGTCTGTCGATATCACATACTCGATTAAAAGCCTGTTTGAGAACACGATTTGGGTATCCCAGTTCTTTAAAGCGGGATTTTAGAATTTTGCATTCATTATAAAAAGTCTGATCCTGTGAACAATTTCATCTCGCCCTAAGATATTGTCTATAGGAGATAGAAGCTTTTAAATCGATAAGGATGATGACTCGTCCAGTGTAGCAAGCTGTTAGTGGAGGTCTCCTTCCTAAATAATTCGGTCTGGATGGTACCGTCGTGTTCCAACAGGATCTTCAGATCTAAAAACACTAGTTCATGTTCATCGATAACATATGTCAACTTTAAGTTGATGTCATTGTCATTGAGCATTTTTACAAAGTCTTCAAACATGGGGACGGAGCCTGTCCATAGGAGCAGCATGTCATCAATGTATCTGTACCAGCTCAAGATGTACTCATGAAAGCGGCTGAACCTAGTGGTAGTGACGATATGCTGCTCCCACCATCCTAGGAACAGATTGGCATATGTGGGTGCACAGGCCGTCCCATAGCGGTGCCAGAAATCTGAAGATAGTAGAAATCATTAAACAAAAAATAATTATGTGTCAAGATGAACTCAAGAGAGGCTAGAATAAAGTCCTTTTGTAAGTTGTTATACGAGGTGTTATCAAGGAAAAATCTACATGCCCTCAGACCCATATGGTGGGATATGTTGGTGTAAAGGGAGACCACATCCAAACTTGCTAGTTGAGTGTATGGTGGGACAGTCATGTCCTGCAATGTAAGATGTAGGATCTTTTCCACAAACTTGCTCAAGGATTCTGTAAGACAGTTGTTGCCAGAAACGATGGGTCTACCGGGGGGGGGGGGGTCGAGTGCCCTTATGTATTTTTGGTAGACAGTAAAATGTTGCAATGGTTGGAGTTTTATTTGGTAATAGAATAAAGACGCTAGTGACATGCACCCGAAAATACTGCTACTCACTAATATTTAGTTGATAAGTGCTTTGAATTAATGCAACAAGACTCTATCTCTATATTGGTAAATTCTTTAAGCAGTCTTGTCGACATACATTCATATTTATACTATTTAATACTTACTAAAAGGTGACAACTATTATTATTTTTGTATCACACTAGTGGCATTAGAATCCGTGCCACCATTTATATACACTACTACTACCAGTATTTTTAATTACTATGAGACAACTACTATTGATCTATATTCATATCCCTATTAAAAGAAGGTTTTTCAAACCTATTTATTATTATTCTTTACCTCATTCTCTATGGTCTATTACCATGATCATGGACTGTACATTATATATTCTATGTATGAATATATTAACTTAGAGTTGTGGTTTGCTTTTGTCTGCAAAGCTCATCAATAGATAAAGAACTTTGCGCTACACATTTTGACCTCACCAAGCCACCGTATTCTTACTCACCTCTTGGCCAAAAATGGACCAATCAGGCCGAAGGGCGGGATATTTAATATAACCACTGGAGGGAGTCATTTCCCCCTGACGAGCCTCTAAATCGGACGAAACGCGCGTCGGGCTCGACACTGCACCAACACCTTCCTGACATCGTCACTTGGATCCCTGCATCCCCCAGGATAATTCTGTTGCGGTCTTAAACTTTATTCCCTCAAAATCTTATAAATCGTTTTCAGTACTTATATACGAAGTTTACTTCGGCTGATCTGGAGCCATTTAGGAGTTATGGTAAGCAGTATACCGATCACGATATACTGGGAAGTAACACACTGACCGGGTAAGACATTTTGATTTCGGCTGATCGTTAGCCATTTAGAATTACTGGCAAATAATATACCGACCAAAGTATATTGGGAAGCAATTTACCGACCAGGGTATCTACTCACTTAGCTAATTTACAGTATTTGTTATCTTTTGCTATCAACTTGTTTGCTGTATTTTTGTTCTATCTGTATTCCTTCTTTACTATAATTGGTGCCCATGAAGGAACTATTCCACCCTATGTATCTTTATCTTTTGATAATTACCAGCTCTACTACCTAGTCATATCCTGGCACTTAGTGCCGTTAGCTCACTGGATGATATTATCTGTGCATGATCCCTGTTAGTCCAGCACGGTACTTTTTTGGAAAACAAGGTACTCAGTCTATTTTACTACAACGGACCCATTGACCTGATATGCTTCAATAGGACTAGTTGCTACGATTTATTCTGCTAACTTTATTCTTTGGCAGGTCTATACTGTGTTGTATCCACTCGTATAGGAATTGATATCATGATACATCCTTACTAAAGATCAGGTCAATATACTTTGATACACATTTGTAGCGAATCCGAGCGGTCTGGAATCAGAAAGTTAGTTTTACTTGGCCTATTGTAACAATTTCTGTTACTCCTTTTGCACATAGCCCTAGGATATTATACTTGATATCATTGAGCTTCATAGTGTGTGGATCTAGATACAGGGAATCACTTTTCTCCGGTTTTCTTTGTTTTATACGGTCTTAATTAGCTTTGTTACATATTTCGATTCTGGAGATTGTTACCACCTTATTTACTCCAGATTATTTACGACATTTTTGCAATTTAAACCTTTACTTTGCAATTTACTATTTTCTGTTTTTGTGTCCTCCCTCACTCCCCTTATCCCCTATGTAAACACTCTAAGCATCCTATGTTGGTTATTCTGTCTGTCTCAATCAGACGGTCAGTCTATACTATATTACAGTGTTAGAGGTAGTTTACCTTAGGAAACGTCTTTTGATATGTATTATTAAAGCATCTTCCAGATTTTTAATTCCAGGGACAGATTTCTTTCTCTTCTCTTTCTTTGTACACTGCAATATAGTCAATATTATGTAGAACAGATTACTATGTACAATAGTGATGGTTTGTTGCCAAAATAATTATACTTAAAACAAAATAAACTGCAACACTAGATTATTCACTGTGGTGTATTAACAAACTATATAAATTATGTAAGCATAGAGATATAAACTCTGGTCCGTCTACTTTAACAAATATTTATTCAGAGACAAAACAACAACAACATACAAATAATGACACACGATCTAACTAACTGATAATAACAATTAAACCGTATAAAGTCATCAGATCCCACTCGTAGTTCACCATAATACAAATTAGCCTGTGTCTGCTCAGTAGCACAGCCAAGAAAGAACAGGGAGGAATGGAGATAGGGGAAGTTGTTATCTCTATCCTGACTTGTAAAGGTATTGAATTACCTAATTACCATATCCAAGGGTAAAGCTTATCCCCCTGTCTTGGTCACATGACCCCTGGTCACCATATTAGTTTGATGACAAAATGTCACCACATTCCCTCACTTTTTCTTCTCTTATGTTGAGCACATCTAAAAATAATAATATATCCCTTTTATCTATCTAAACTATGAGATCTGAAGTAGGAAAGTGGTGGTGGTGGGAAGGGGGGGGGGGCGGGGAGACACAGGAATTATAGTAAGTGAGATGTGCAAGGTAAAAGAAAAGTCAAATAGGGGTTGCATCACCCCACAGTCCCCCACTTTTTCTTCTTCTATGTTGCCCCGTTATTTAGTTATCCCTCTAGTACAGGAGAACCTAGTGGGAGCACAAACCTGATATATACAGGAGAAATTCAACCCACTGTCCCTCCGGAATAGTTCCCTCAGTGACATAAGTCCTCCTGTACTTTCCTATGGCTGTCAAGTCACATATTATACAAAGTGTCGGAAAGCATTAGTATATAGTTGATAGAATTTAGATGATTGTGTGTGATACTTTACACCTTGGAGGAATAGAAATATTACTAGAATGTAGACTCTAATCTTTTTAAACTGTCTCCCTTATTTGCAGTATTTTCTGGCCGTATTGCCTGTTTCCCCATCCCTACTGTGATACAGCTTATACTTATCCATCCTGTAACAAGGATCCACCACAATCTTCTGTTGACACACATCTTCATCCTAATACAGCTTTTCTTTGCTCTGTGGGAACACTATATCTCATCATTAGAAATGTAAAGCTATACGGGAGTCTAGAATTCTGAGAGAAAGAACAAAAGAAAAGAAAAACAAACATACATACAGATGTAGAAAACAACAACAAAAACATTATGGGAGTTAATTGCTGGGACCCCCCAAATGACCAGTCTTTCCCTCCTCTCTCATCTGTTCCCTAAGCTATTTTACATCTGCCTCCAATCTCTGTCTGTCTCCTCAGGTCCCAGTATTCTCGATTCTCTTCTTTATTCCTCAAATCATCCAAATTTTGTCTATTGGTCTGATGCTCATCCCATCTATGGTTCCTTCTCCAATTATTCTCCCAATAACTTTTTCTGTGATTTTCCCAGTTATTATCTCTCCTTTTTAGCCTCTCCCATTTATTATTATTCAGATTATTGTTGATTGCCTGAGGCTCCTCCCTCTATTTCTCCAATAATCTCCCATTACATTTCTCCCTTTAGCACTCTTCCTATCACTATGGTCCCTCTGTGGATCTCTCCATCTTTTGTCAAAATTCTGTTTTGGTCTCCAGTTCTCATTATCCCTCTTGTTCTGGGGTACATCCCACCTCTGGTTTCTCCATTTACCATCTATATCTCTACCAGAGTCGACCTTTAATGTTCTTACGGCTGAAACAGAGCAGGTCTGTTCTGTAAAAGCATGTTTGATCCACCACTTGTCAACTCTAGTTAATACCATTTCTAAGTCTGTTGGTGTTGGCTCAAAAAGCCTGACAAATTATTGAACTCCCAGGGAAGGGCTTCCATTACTTTAGTTATGTGTTCTGGTGAACCCAACATCATAGGGTGCTGTGGCTGGCGCAATGTAGACCAGAACAATAACCGTTGGGCTACCTCTCAAGGACCATCAGTTGGCCTCATGGTAATATTCGCTATTTCTTTCTCTATGATGAGTAGATAGAAATTAGTTACATATCACCCCCATCTCCTCGGTAAATAAAGGGTTATTTACTTGCCTGATCAAAGCGCCGATGTCCCTCTGTGCTCGGTCGAAGCTCCTCCTCCTCCATCCTACGACAAGTGGGCTCTAATGTGCATGTGCGGCAAATCTAACGCTGGGTGACCTCATGCAGATACTGAGCTGAAGTGGTCAGGATGCCTACAGTGTCCTTTTAGCTGGTGTTTAGTTCCTAGACTCTAATTCTCTTTTTGTCCTTTGTGCTTCCCTAAAGGTTCATTTATGTTGCTGATATCTTTGGTCATACAATTACTGTTTTGGAAAAACAAGCAGACTGGTCCCTGTCTCCAGTGAAGGTGATATGTTTTTCATCACTAATATATCCTAATGTAGTGATAATACACAGAATAAAAGTAAATAGTAATGACTTTTATAGTGCTTTTTCTTTACATCACAAAATAAAAGTATGTTTTAATCTCTAAATAGTTCTCTAGGATTGTAGATTTCATCTTTAGTTTAATTGAATTCTTCTGGAGGGGAAGAGAATAGACGTTTGGCCAGATTTGCTAAACCATGTTTTTAAAATCTCTTGTGCGTCACCCAGATGGTTTTGAGCATCACACTTCAAATTGCATTACAGGATCTATTCCCTGAACCTGGAATAATGGGGAATTCACAAAAGAATTGCTAATTTCATTTTGAATTAGATAAATTGTAATATAGCTGACATATTGTTAATATGGATGATTTGGTCTAAACTGTCCAATTCCCACACTCCAGTTCCCAGTTTAGTGAATAAGCCCCCAATAAAACAAAATTAACCCTCTGAGAACAATAACAACTTCATAATAATTAAGTTGTTATGGTGCCAGAGGTCCCTAGTGCTGACTTACCATCAAGGAAGAAACTGTTCATAAATCTTTTCTCAAGCTATATTGTAAATTAGAAGTTACAGATAGGCTGAGAGCATCAGGTGACGCCACACCACAACCCTTTACATACCCTATAAGACAAACCGTTTCTTCTACACAATTGCAATCCCACAAACAACCTCCAAACACATACAACACCACAGAGAGGTGCAGATTGAGTCTCCCGTGCTCCCTTCCTCAACAGAAGCTTGCACAGGCCTGGTGCGGGAGAGCTTTGTTCTCTTTACCGGGCCTGCCAGCGACTGAAGCTGTATAGCGATACTTAAAATAATCTTCCTATCCATATACACACAGAATATAGGACACAAGCAGTAACAAAAACTGTCCGATATTCTGAAAAATACTGTATATACACAGATACACAATTTATCCGTGTTCACTGTAACAGTTCTCTTTCTCCCCTTTAACTGTTAGCACTTTCACAAAGTTGTTTTGGAGTTATAGACTTTTTTTTTTTTTATTCCTCTCATTCTATCATTATTTATTTCTGACAATATGGAGTATAGTATCGATGGTATCTATGAGCTCCTAGCTGTAACTCTGAATTTAATTCTATTTGTTGTTCTATTCAGAAATGCTTTAGATTTGTTGTTTTTTTTTATTAATCTTTATTTTTACTTCATTTTTATATAAGGTTCTGCAATTAGATACACTTTTGGACAACTTAGTTGTAGACCCACATACAGGGGATATTTGGACAGCTGGACACCCAGATGGCAAAAAATTAATATTTTACAATCCTGATGATCTACCTGGATCTGAGGTCAGTGTACACAAACTAATATGGAATAACTTACCCCATCTTAGAAAATAAAATGACAAAACTGTCAATTCTGCCCTAAAAATCATGTTTGTGCAGGAGTGAACACTGTAACATTTACCCAAATAATTGTTGTATAGCAATGTTCCTTGGACTGAAACAGCTACAGTATTTTTATACTGTTTTGGTGTGTAGGTTCTGCACAGTATCAACAAATCTTACTATGGTTTAACCTCATATCATGCTGTTATACATTCCTAACACGCAAAGGTATAATCGTCTTGAAATGGACTCCAGAGAAGAAAAGTGGAAATGGGGGTTGCGGTGCCACAGAGCAATATCTGTCTGTCTAAACCAGTGGTGCCCAACCTTTTTTGAACCAAGATCTACTTTTAAAGTTGCCAGCCTGTGGAGATCTACCAGTTCACATAGGAAGCCATGTCCAATGCCTATCAGTGCATTTAGCATGCACATAATAAACAGAAAACCCATTCAGATATCATAAAAAGTAGTTTGTGAGTTGCAAAGCTGTGGCAATAAATGTATTTCCCTACCTCAGTGGGACTTCTGGCATTGGGAGGAGGCAGCTAGTTTCTCGTAGTCAGGGCAGTAGGAGCTGGTACCAAGCCTTAGGCAGACCACAAGGTGAATGTTTGTCATTATGGATCTGTACTTTGAATTTATGATTTTCATGTGAGAGAAAGCAGTCACACACAAATAAGTTGATCCAAAAAGTGCAGTCAAGTTCAAGGCACATCTTCCGAGGTTGGGCACTTTAGTGAGCACTTCCTTTCAGGACGGCCAGGTACAGGAAACAGAAGTTACTGTACCACGGTGCGCACTGCTCTGCTCGGCCACGCTACACAGAGTGCCTGGCAGGAGGGAGCACTGTGCGCCCACCTCCTGCCGTCGCGATCGACTGAGAATCAGCCCACGATCGACCGGTCGATTGAGATCGACTGGTTGGGCACCCCAGGTCTACACTATATGGCCAATAATATGTGGACACCCCTAGTAATTGAGCTCAGTGACTTTTAAACATGACAGTGTCATAAGATGTCCCGTTTGCAAAAAGTTAATTTGTGAAACTTCTACAATACTAGATCTGCTCTGGGTAACTGTAAATACAATCATTGTAATGGGGATGCACATAGAACAGCCCAGCCACAAAGTGGTAGACCATGCATACGCACAAAGAGGGAATGCTGAGTGCTGAAGTATGCAGTGTGTAAAAATCTCCTATCCTCTGTTGCATCACTTATTACAGAGTTCCAAACTATCTCTGGAAGAAACAGCACAAGAGTTGTGCATCATTAATTGGGTTTCCATATCAAATCAGCTTTGTGTAAGCCACACATCAACATACACAATGCCAAGAATCATCTGGACTCAGGAATGGTGGAAATATATCCACTGGAGCAATGAGTGTCTATTGTAAAGTTTGGTGTAGTGGTTTGGGGTTGTGTTTTAGGGATTGGGCAATAAAGGATCATTTTATTGCTGCAGGTTACAAAGACATTTTGGACAATTGTATGTGTACAACCTTGTGGTAACAGTGACTGTGCCCTTGAGCACACGGTCCATGAAGACATGGTTTGATGAGTTTGAGGTTAAGGAACTTGAATTGCCTGCACAAGTCCCCTGACCTCAACCCCATTGAACCCTTGTGAGACACCAAAATATTGTGGAAACTTTTTGAAACAAAGTGTCAGCTGTTATAGACACAATGGTGAGGGTCTAGCAATTTATTAATGCCCCTGGATTTCTAATGGGATGTCCATTTGCTATTGTCTGTCTCTCTCTATTCCAACCCTTCAAAAAGGTTGACCTTTGTACTATTTCACGTACTACATGTCTTATGGTTTAATACTTTGTGTGGATGTGGGATAGGAAGAATGCATGTTCAGGGACAGATATTTTGCATCACACTAGCTTGGCTCCCAGCTAGTGTGAGTTTAATGAAGCTATCTTGGCACAGTGTTTATTTTATAGGGTATGTTTGGGGTTAAAAAAGCAAAACGCGGAGGGGCGGAGCCTAACCTTCCATGGAGTAAGACGTGTGCTCTCCTAGCTCTCTTACCCCGGGCATACAATCCGCATCCATCAGCCTCCACAAAGGTGCATCTCACCCCCAAAACTTAACGCAGACCTACAGCAACCCCATCACCACACATTCAGATGGGGGGAACGAAAAAAAGAAAAGAATCCACACCGTCAGTGGCCACGATGTTCCGCGCCAAAGAAGACAAGCAGCCATCTTGGGCCCAGAGCCAGGCAGACACAGGCTCGGACTCTGAAGAGAGTGACAGGGAATCTACAGACACATCACCTCTTACTAAAGATGATCTCCGAAGAATGCTCAGAGAAACATCGGCCGACATCAAGGCCTACACAACGGCAGCACTCGAAAAACAAATATCAGGCCTCAAAGAAGACATAGAGGCGCTGACCTCTCGCACAGGCACCACTGAACGCCTCATAAAAGAAACCCAAATACAAACAACCACCCACGGCAGAGAACTGGAGAATCTGTCGGACAGGGTACGTTTTCTGGAGGATGGCCTAGAGGACTTAAATAATAGATCCCGCAGGCAAAACATACGCATACGGGGCCTACCGGAAACCGTCTTACCGGACGCCATACTGCCAACCATTACAGCAGTATTCCACTCCCTCCTGCCTGACACCCCAGAACACGACATATACATAGAAAGAGCACACCGAGCGCTGAGGCCGCCGACATTCAACCCCAATATCCCCAGGGATATCATCGTGAAACTCCTTCACTTCCCAATTAAAGAAAAGCTAATGAACGCAGCCAGAAACCGCCCGCCTCTATATCAAGGGCAACAGCTTCATTTCTATCAAGATCTGGCGCCTACGACACTGAGGAAACGCAGAGAACTAAAACCCCTCACCACCGCGCTAATTGAATCCGGGTGGCGCTATATGTGGGGGCACCCTTTCAAGCTGACAGCTAAAAAGGGAGACCAAACCTTCACCCTCCATCAAGTCACCGACATGCAGGATTTTGCAGCGCATCTGGGAATCCCCTTGCGGTATCCACCGGCCGACTCCAACCGTGCCACTCCAGGAGACAACAGCCGTAAAGAAGGACCCCGCTCCAACACAAGCCGCATGCAGACCAAGAGGAAAACACCATCGGTCCCCCAGGAGCAAACCCAGACAGACACTTGAACGGTACCATGAACAGCTGCCAGAACCACATCGGCGGACCCACAAAGAGCGGAAAGTTCCACTCCGTGAACGTGGTCCAAGGACACTGTTCCTCCGGTAGTATGCACTACGAACTGTCACACCCTAGTTAAGATTAACGTTTCTGTTTGACATGCAAGTTTATTACAATGTTATATTTATTTGCCATGCCATGACACCCCAGAGCACTATAACTGCCCCTCATTAGGCCTAGACCTCGCAGGCCTCAGTCCCAAGCCTATAATAATGTCGCACGAGTGCGAGGGACAACATACATACCCCACACACCCCGGACCCCAACCGGGTCGGGGAGCTACATAATTGCCTCCCAACCACACAAAACGACCACACCGGGGCACGACAGGCCACAAGGCAAAGTAGAAGGCCTTCTTGGCCTCCCCAAGACCCATCACCCTAGCTCAATATCTGCCCAACCCACTTAAGTGTATCTAGAGACGCGACACACCAGCGCGCAGTCTCTCTCCCCTCACCACATCACCAGCGAGATGCTGCCCTTTTTATGCCCCACTTGTGGATGTCCCCACTCCTCATCCTCCGACCCTACTCGGCGGGGGGGGGTGGGGGGAGAGATGGGGAGAGGGAAGGGTTGGGAAACGCCACAAAGACCCAGAGGTCTCACAGTGCCTCGTTCTCAGACCAGGCCGGACCGAATGAGCTAAAGAGCACCCAGGGGGGAAGGCAAGGTTCGATACCCGGAACCCACACTGAAAGGCAGACACGCAGGGGGCATATTTAATATGTACAACTTCGAAACTGGGCCAAAAGTAAGGCAGAACAACAACTAAGGCCTTACCGGTGACACCCTTACAGAAGGAAAGGGCGTAGCGCCCACAGATTTAACCGGGGGGGAAAGCAAGAAAAAACTAGCGGTAACATTTTAGTAACAAACCCCAGGGGAGGAACACTATTTCACAAAAAGAGGTTTGATTAATGCAGAATGTGTCCCACCCCAAGGTACTACTTATATGCTTATTTCTATTTTTTACCAGAACCGCACACCTTACCCCTCTTCTTTGCATTATATCGTTAGGGGTGTTTTGAACCGTCATTTACTTTGAAGTGCAGTTGTGTGACAAACTATAGCGCCTCACTGATATCCAAACTATACTTAGTTACATAGCGCCTCTCTGCATGTGTATATGTATTTATCAGAATGTATCCCATTGCCTGACAGAAGAGGCTCCCTAACCTCACTAGAAACACCCCCGCACGACGACATCACGACAACGACCCCCCCTATGCCCCACAACCATACGACTTACCTTAGAGCAATATAAGGCGAAGAGGGAAGGGCGACAACCACCACCCCCTAGGGCTATGTGAGCCAATCACAACCTGACACTCTAAAATTAACTCCCTCGAGAGACCCTGAGCACACGAGACCGCCCCATCAAGCTTACAAGCCTCACAGAGAGCAGACACCCCCTGAGGTATACATGCAGCTCCTGCAGCCCAAAAGGTACCATAACCTATTAAAAGGCCCACCAGACCCCAGACACAACTCCCCTGACACTACACCTTACCCAATCAAGTACACGACCAGAGACAAACAACTAACACCGACTGCAGTGCCTTCGCACGCGCCTTTGTCTTTCAGCAAAAACTATCCTCGATACCTGGAACATGACGGACAGACAGAACGCCTAACCTGGACAGACACAAGCGACTGCCCACCAACGAGAAACCAGACACCAACCTTGAACCCACCGATTTCAATACGCGAACAGGTTAGCAGAAAAACACACTTACCACAGGCACAACAATGACACATGACCGACACCGACACCTGCATCACCCACCAAAGAAATCACGACAAGCACATACGACCTAGGAACCACTCACACACATAACCAAGACAAGAACCACGCAGACCATGGCGATTAACAACGCCCTCATGACCTCACATCACGAAACTGGCTCTCATACATCACCACCCTCCAACACAATAACCTGAAAACAGACCCTCTAACACACTCTCACTCGCACGACGCGAGTCAAACCAACCAGCACAATTGAAACTCTTACTCAAACCACCCTACCCGAGATGCACCCTCGGAACTAGAACAGAAAACCCGGGGACAGAGAGGGAGAGGCGAAGCACCGACCCACCTCCACCCTCAAAACCCCAACCAAACGTATAACTCCTAGCTCACCTGACCACAAAGCATAAACAAGAACACCAAAACCTCACATTGCTTACAAACTATAAACATCCAAATAAGCAAACCCAGCCGCCCAAAAGACGCCTGGCAACCAACCAGTAAGACCAGGACCCAACCCACTCCCCTATACCCAGATCCACCTGGGACATCCCACAAACCCCCCCCTGCACCGCCACCCGTCACCCGACCCATTACCCCGAATCCCCACCCCTCCCCGCTAACCAACAACCCCGCTCTCCCCCCCCTAACACGCACTACATAAACGAAACACCACACACAAGACACAACACAGCCACACCCAGCATGCCGGCCACTCTGACCTGCCTATCGATAAATTGTAAAGGACTAAACAATCCGACCAAACGACACCAACTAATGAGATGGGCAAACAGATCTAAGGCAACGTACTCCGCCTTCAAGAGACACACTACACTGAAGCTAAGCAATTCCCTCTCCTGAGCCGACACTACCGAATCAACCATTTCGCCAGCTCCTCTCACGGCAAGCACAACGGAGTAGCCATCATTATCCGAAAATCGTGCCCACTCGTCATTCCAGCGCACAATAGCAGACCCACAAGGCCGATACCTCACAGTCACGGGCAAAATAGGCACACACTCATACGCCTTCACTTCCTTGTATGCCCCAAACACACCCTCCAGCACTTTCTGGCACACGCTACAAGCACACCTAGCTCTGTTTCCCTCCCACCACTCCATACTTGGCGGAGATTTCAATGCATCCCCTTCACCCTCAGTCGACAGACTCCGCACTCGCACGCACACTCAACATGGACCGCCGACGGCCAAAACAGACAAATTGCTCTCCTCATTCATCTCGCGCACCCACCTCCTAGACGCATGGAGATCTCAACACCCAACATCTTTAGATTACACCTTCTTCTCGCACCCACACCACTCATACTCCCGCATCGACCTTTTTCTCATCTCCCCAGCACTGGCACCAATGGTTCACTCCACATCCATAGGCCCCATTACGTGGTCCGACCACGCAGAAATAACACTCACAATTAACCTACCTTGCACAGTCCGACCATGGTCTTGGAGACTGAACCCCCACTTGCTTCATAACCCACAAATCAGACAAGAAGTAGACAGGGCCCTCACAGAATACTTCCAACTGAACAAATCCGCGGACACCTCAGAAGGGACCCTATGGGCTGCCCACAAGGCAGTGATCAGGGGAGTCCTAATAAACCAAGCAACAATACATAAAAAACAAAAGGTAGCACACCTAGAAAAAACACTCACAACTCTCCGAACCCTTGAAGCAAAGCACAAAGCAGACCCAACACAAGAGCTAACCGAACAGATTAAAAAATGCCAAACTGACATAAAAACATATATGGCAAAAGACTCAACAAAAGCCTTACTATGGACAAAGCAACTCTTTTATGACAAAGCCAACAAAGCCGATACATTACTCGCACGAAAACTCAAACAAAGAACCGAAAACAAACAGATACACAAAATACGCACCCCTGATGGAGCAATCACAGAAGCCCCAGAAGAAATTGCTAGCGTCTTCCTAAAATACTATGAGGCTTTGTACGATCACACACCAGGAGCACGCCATAACCCAACACCTATTAAAACACTAACAGAAACATATCTCAACCAAGTAGCGTTACCCTCCCTCAATGGAGAAGCAGCACAAACACTGGCCAACCCCATAACAACAATAGAACTCGCAGGGGCGATAAAAGCCCTGAAACCCAACAAAAGCCCAGGCCCGGACGGGTTCACAGGGCTCTATTACAAAACATACGCCCCCACCCTGATCCCACACCTTTGCAACCTATACAACACCATCTTACAAGGCGACCCACTACCAAAAGACATGCTACAAGCCAACGTATGCCTCCTTCCAAAACCCAACAAATCACACTTAGAACCAGGACACTACCGACCGATCTCCCTCCTCAACGTAGACTTAAAACTGTTCACCAAAATCCTTGCCGACCGCCTAAACCCCCTCATACCCAAATTGATACACCCAGACCAAGTAGGCTTTATACCGACGCGACAGGCCAGCGACAACACAAGACGGACATACGACCTCATATGGACGGCACAAACCAGACACACACCGACCCTTTTCCTATCGCTAGACGCAGAAAAGGCCTTTGACAGACTATTATGGCCCTTCTTATTCGCCACTCTAACCAAATTTGGATTCCCCCCAACATTCATTACCGCCCTACAGGTACTATACGCCACCCCACAAGCCCACCTCCTATTACCCCTAACAAATCCCCCCTCCTTCACGATACACAACGGCACACGCCAGGGATGCCCGCTGTCCCCTCTCCTCTTTGCGCTCTCCTTGGAGCCGCTCCTGCAAACACTCAGAACAAACAAAAACATACAAGGCCTAAAAATCCGCGGAGAAGAATAAAAAACTGCAGCATATGCAGATGATCTACTCATCACAATAACAGAACCAATAACTTCCCTCCCACCACTCCTTCAAGCCTTGGAAACCTACGCCAACATATCCGGATATAAACTGAACATCGACAAGACTGAAGTCCTAGCCATACACATAGACGCCCCCACAAAAACGGCTATACACCAAATCTACCCCTTTGACCTCGCACCCACACATATCAAGTACTTAGGTATAGCCATCCCAGCAGACCTCTCTCGCAGCTATGACCTAAACTACACACCCACGATCCAAAAAATCAAACAAGATGTAGAGAAATGGCAAAACATGCCAATATCATGGCTGGGAAGACTGGCATCGGTTAAGATGAATGTCTTACCCAGGCTCTTATACTTATTCCAAACTCTACCAATCCCAATTAAAAACACTGACATCAAGCAACTACAATCTACAATCGACAAATTCATATGGGCCAACAGACGCACCAGGATCAAAAGACAAACCCTATACGTTCCCAACAAAGCAGGGGGTTTAGGCCTCCCACACCTCACCCACTACTACCAGGCAGCTCAGCTAACACAAGCACAAAACTGGCACGCCCCTTGCGGAACCAAAAGATGGGTAGACCTAGAGCACGATATCTTTGGCAGGGACTTCCCATCATTATACATATGGCTCCCCAGAACAGCAAGACCTCCCTTACCCCGAACATCCCCCGCAATCATCAACACTATCAACATCTGGGACAAAGTAACCCAAAAAAGTGGCTTGACAACACAACCCTCACCCCTGACACCAATTCTCCGCAACACACACTTCCCACCCGGCATGACACCAAAAGACTTCGCCCGATTCGAAGAAAACGACCTCACACGACTACACCACTTCTATAGAAACCAACAACCAATACCATTCGCGGACCTCCCACAAACTACACCATACCGCACCTTCGACATGTTCCGCCACCTACAGCTTAGGAGCTTCCTCGAAACTCCGACAATAAAACAGGCCGGCACAAAAACTCTTACGCCCTTCGAAAAACAATGCATACAAACCCCTACACACAAAGGACAGATCTCAAAGCTATACACCCATTTAATTCAAAACGTTAAACACGGAGCACTTACATATGTGTCGGCTTGGGAGAGGGACATAGGTCCAGCCGAGGATCCAACAGACTGGACCGACATATGGGAAGCCACGGCATCCATATCCATATGTGTGAACCACAAGGAACAAGCCTACAAGACACTACTGAGATGGTACGTCACCCCACTAAAACTCAAACAGATGGGCAGGTCGGACAATGACCTATGCTGGAAAGGCTGTGGACACAGAGGCACTTACATACACATGTGGTGGGAATGCACACACACAACACAACTATGGAACCAAATAGAAACCATGGTATCACAGATCCTCCACACCAACATACCACACGACCCATGGATATGGCTACTATCCAAACCCATGGCCAATACACCAAGATCCCAAAACAAATTGATTGCCAAAATTGCACTAGCAACCAGGAGAGCCATCGCTGAGAAATGGGGAAGCCCAGACACACCCACGCTAGACACAGTAAAAAGGAAAATTAAGGACACAATCAAAATGGACGAATTGTCCGCACTGGTTCACGACACGACCACACATTTCAATAAAATTTGGGACCCATGGTTCTATGAATACCCACCAACAGCCTAGACCACCAGTGAGCACCCACACGGGATCACATCCCAAGTACGCGTCAACCACACATATCCCACACCCATAACCCCCTCAGCCCCCCTCCCCCCGAGTCAGTAGACCGCTAGAACACCCCTACACAAACCACACTCTCCTACCAACCGAGCTACGATACACGCCGGCACCAATGGCGAACAAAAACAAAGGACACACATGACCAAACAATAGCAATACGCAGCAAACACACACTCACACTAACGATTAACAAAGCAATACAGCACCCACAACGCACACCACACCGCACCACAAATGACGCCGAAACGACCCACAAACCACACCCATACCGATGACATATAACGGACAATAACTCGCTTAGAACGGAAGAGCACAAGAAACAGAGACAGACACTACAAGCTGACAATTCAGGATATCTCCCACCCCGACCCCTCTCATCCCAGAGGAGCCCGAAACCCAGCGGGACGACTTGACCACTGAAGTACGCAAACACAAAGGGTACAACAGAAAGATCACGAAAGCACAATGTGCAAAAAAGGTACCCCACAACTGCACACCTATGATAGGACAGGGCATCCTACCCCCAACCCTTTAATCTTCTGTACCCTACCCAAACCACTAGACCAGGATGTATCACGCAAGAATGGAATAATGATATGTATCACAACGCTGAGATCCATAATCACAAGAATATTGCAACTGTCGAAATATTCGAAATACTGAAATAACTTTATGTGCAAGCAATATATGTTCCTTTTTCATGTTTACCAAATGTTTACCCCCCGCTTATTTTCTGTACCCCTTACCCCTAAACAAAACAAAAAAATCTTTCAAAATAAAGAATTTATAAAAAAAAAAAGCAAAACGCGTGTCCAACACGTCTCATGCAAGGGTTAACATACCTTTTCATGAGTTACCCATCATTAAAGTGTTCACCTAGTAGGCTGTTTTTCACCCGCTATATTTCTGGTGCTCCTCCTTCTCTGTCAAAGAACAAAGGCAATTATCAGGCATCACCAGAAAATAAATTCTGGGCAGTCAGAATTTAAAAATCCCCAAAAGAGTATTTAGTTAAACATCACTTTACATGACAAGTGACCCATACAAGCACACAATTATAGCCTCTTAATGGACTTATTTAGTGCTCTGTGCTACTTGTGGCATTGTTCCCTCATAAGTAAAATAAAGCTGTAGCCCTTTCTGTGTATGCAAATACATTTTGAAATGAAGGGCCTGGTACTGCTGTCTGCCCATATTCTCAGGCTGACAGAATGTATGACTTGTAACGGACCGTTTCAGCATAAAAGGGGAAAAAATGCGTTTAGGCGATAATCCCCTTTTCCATAGACCAGCAGCTACTATAAGCACCAACTTCCCGAACTCCCAAACTGCACGAATTCACCAACTCTCGTACAGCAGACACACGAACCCTGGAAGCAGCCGAACAGGAAAAGCAATACGAACAGCTTACACTCCTGGCAGTCGGCATACAGTCCCCTTTCCCCCCAAGAAAGAGACACACTCCAGCTTCAGGGTTAAACAGCAACTCCTTTACTCAGGGCTACCTGCCCAGTATTTATGCAGGTCTCCCACCTGGTGGACACTCCCCTAGGGGACCAAATGGAAGACTGTAACAAAGGACAGACATAAACCAATTACAGACACACAGCAGTAAACATTCCCACAATGCATCCTGGTTTCCTCCCTTCTGCCCTGGAGATAATTGTAGAGGTAATCCAATTATCTCCCAGGACAAAGACAAGACTCCATTACACATGTGGGGATCTAAATACAGTATTATGCTTTAAAATATATAAAGTCACTTTTATTCCACCCAACACAGACATGTTACATATCCCCAGATAGCTCAGGTCTGGGTGCACATTATTAGGTGAATGGCACCCAGACTACATGAATACAGTTTAATCGCCATGGAGCCAAAGTCTTTAATCACACAAATAGGCTCCATGGTATAGCTATCTGGGTTACTACAATTCCCATAGAAATACCGAATTCCAGTGTTCGGTTAACCTTGTACGATTAGGACCCAGGCGACAGACGGCTCAGCGGTGTTCGTGCAATTAAGTGTCCGTTTATAGTTCCATAGAATCCTCGCCGAACACCGCTGGTCTTTTGCACGATTAAAATGGCCGCTACCTCGTGGTCGGCAAACGAACAAAGGCCACCCAGCGTTCATCAATTAAGCTGCGGTTAACCGCAGCTTCTGGGCGGTTATTTGACGGCACACTCCATCTCCTAGGTGGTCCCTCATACGGTAGTTTGTTCGGTAGCTGGAATCTACCGAACACCCCGGCTGAAAGGCACGAATATGCCTTTCTGCAGGTAAAATAAAGCTTGTTAAAGTCTGGTCCATAGTCCAAAGGAAGCAGGCGAGCAACCAGGCTTCTCCAGCTCATAGTGGCGAGGTTGGTTTCGCCACACTTCTCCCCTTTACCAATTAGACTAACAGGGTACCTGACCTCCTGCCGGTCAGTGCCCTGGTTAGTCCAGCAACCCACCCTTAAAACACAACTATTAGTACAGCCCCCCCACAATAACTGGGTACTACACCTGAAAAAATTACAAACTTGTCCAGGTCCAGGTGTCTCACCATGACTGTGTGGGGAACAGTTAGGCTGCCTTGGTGGGTTGCTGAGGGGGCAGAGACCAGCGGTATTCTGTCCTGGTGCCAGCACTACCACGGAAGTAGTCTGGTTGGAGCCTGGTTGCTGGAGACTGACTGTCTCCCCTTTAGGTGCATAGCTCGGCTGCCGGAGGGGGAGACCGACTGTCTCCCCTTTGGATACATCGCTCTGTGGCTGGGGGACAGGACCGACCGTCCCTACCCCTTGGGCTGTAAGTACAGAGACTACGGTCCCATCTGCACAGTCGTGGGGCTTAACATCTCCCCTTGGTGGGTTAGGCTGCCGCTGGAGAGAGGGTGTAACAAGCTCCTCTCTCTGGACGGTAAGCTGCCGCTGGGGAGAGGGGGTAGCAGGCTCCTCTCCCTGCCACTCTCTCTGCTGGTGGAAAGGGGGACCAGCTGTCTCCCCTTTCATTCTCTTGTCCGGCTGCTGGGGTGCGAGACTGACTGTCTCTGCTCCCGGCAGGACACACTGCCGCTGGGGAGGATGGACGACACCATCAGCTCCCTGGGGTACACACTGCCGCTGGGGAGGGAGGACGCTGCTCTTCTCTCCCTTCACTTCACACTGCCTTCTTGGCACATCACTTTGCTGCTGGGGGGCAGGAACAACAACCCCTGCCCCCTGTAACTCAGCCTGCCGCTGGGGAGGAAGGACTGCACCTTCGGCTCCCTGGGACACACACGGCTGCTGGGGAGGATGGACGACACCATCAGCTCCCTGGGGCACACACTGCCGCTGGGGAGGGAGGACGCTGCTCTCCTCTCCCTTCGCTTCACACTGCCTTCTTGGCACATCACTTTGCTGCTGGGGGGCAGGAACAACAACCTCTGCCCCCTGTAACTCAGCCTGCCGCTGGGGAGGAAGGACTGCACCTTCGGCTCCCTGGGACACACACGGCTGCTGGGGAGGATGGACGACACCATCAGCTCCCTGGGGCACACACTGCCGCTGGGGAGGGAGGACGCTGCTCTCTTCTCCCTTCACTTCACACTGCCTTCTTGGCATATCACTTTGCTGCTGGGGGGCAGGAACAACAACCTCTGCCCCCTGTAACTCAGCCTGCCGCTGGGGAGGAAGGACTGCACCTTCGGCTCCCTGGGACACACACGGCTGCTGGGGAGGATGGACGACACCATCATCTCCCTGGGGTACACCTTTGAGTCCCCGAAACGCACTCTGCCGCCGGATAGGGCGACCGATACCCTTGGCTGGATCTGCCATGAACCGCAGGTACTCATCTACATGTCCACTCACAAGCCGCACGCATTTCTCCGGGGGGTTGGGTCCGAAGAAAATCAGTCGTGATCTCAGCTCTTTGTCAAACTCCTCCTGCGTGTAGCTGGGTGCCATGCTTGCTCTGCTGCAGTTGGTTCCTTGTAGATAGGGTCGCTGTACGGGTACTGGCGTTGCCCTCACTTTGTAATCCAGGAATGGTGTTGTCTGTAGCTGTCCCTCTGGTTGTAGGAACGATCCCGCCGCTTGCCACCAATTGTAACGGACCGTTTCAGCATAAAAGGGGAAAAAATGCGTTTAGGCGATAATCCCCTTTTCCATAGACCAGCAGCTACTATAAGCACCAACTTCCCGAACTCCCAAACTGCACGAATTCACCAACTCTCGAACAGCAGACACACGAACCCTGGAAGCAGCCGAACAGGAAAAGCAATACGAACAGCTTACACTCCTGGCAGTCGGCATACAGTCCCCTTTCCCCCCAAGAAAGAGACACACTCCAGCTTCAGGGTTAAACAGCAACTCCTTTACTCAGGGCTACCTGCCCAGTATTTATGCAGGTCTCCCACCTGGTGGACACTCCCCTAGGGGACCAAATGGAAGACTGTAACAAAGGACAGACATAAACCAATTACAGACACACAGCAGTAAACATTCCCACAATGCATCCTGGTTTCCTCCCTTCTGCCCTGGAGATAATTGTAGAGGTAATCCAATTATCTCCCAGGACAAAGACAAGACTCCATTACACATGTGGGGATCTAAATACAGTATTATGCTTTAAAATATATAAAGTCACTTTTATTCCACCCAACACAGACATGTTACATATCCCCAGATAGCTCAGGTCTGGGTGCACATTATTAGGTGAATGGCACCCAGACTACACGAATACAGTTTAATCGCCATGGAGCCAAAGTCTTTAATCACACAAATAGGCTCCATGGTATAGCTATCTGGGTTACTACAATTCCCATAGAAATACCGAATTCCAGTGTTCGGTTAACCTTGTACGATTAGGACCCAGGCGACAGACGGCTCAGCGGTGTTCGTGCAATTAAGTGTCCGTTTATAGTTCCATAGAATCCTCGCCGAACACCGCTGGTCTTTTGCACGATTAAAATGGCCGCTACCTCGTGGTCGGCAAACGAACAAAGGCCACCCAGCGTTCATCAATTAAGCTGCGGTTAACCGCAGCTTCTGGGCGGTTAATTGACGGCACACTCCATCTCCTAGGTGGTCCCTCATACGGTAGTTTGTTCGGTAGCTGGAATCTACCGAACACCCCGGCTGAAAGGCACGAATATGCCTTTCTGCAGGTAAAATAAAGCTTGTTAAAGTCTGGTCCATAGTCCAAAGGAAGCAGGCGAGCAACCAGGCTTCTCCAGCTCATAGTGGCGAGGTTGGTTTCGCCACATGACTCACATTTGTAAGTATTAAGCCATAAATAAAAAATCTATTTATATGCAGTGTGATACTTTGTCAATACAGTTTGTCATGCCCTACACTCTACATCTACTGAACCTGAATAGGGATAATATATAAGTTGTTGCATCGTGCTTGCAGGTTAAAAGGCCATGTCATGATGAAGAGGCTTGTTATCAGGTTGATTGAGAAGGTTTGCCAGCCTTCATCAAAGAGAGGACCTTAGAAATGGTCACATCTGTACTACGCAGGCTACAGATATTCTAAAGCTAAATGAAATGCCTATCTATCTCAAAATGGCCCATTCCCATAAGTGAACTTGGTGTCTAACACTCTGTTAAATGTCTTTCATTTGTAGGTTGTCCGTGTGCAGAACATTCATTCTGACAATCCTATAGTGACCCAAGTGTATGTGAACAACGGCTCAGTGATCCAGGCGTCTTCTGTGGCTGCCGTCTACGAGGGGAAACTTTTTATAGGAACTGTATTTCATAAAGCTCTGTACTGTGATCTCGAGTAACCACACGCACTCTGTATGACATCTTTCTCCAGATCAGTTAAACTACAACCACTGTTTTAAATACTGTTGTATAAAATGATTAACTGCAGGAAAAAAGTACCAGTGTATCAGGTGTGCCAAATATAAAAGTGAAATAATATGTTGGTGAGACAGTTTCTTTAAACAATTCAGTGTGGGCAATGTACTTCATCAAAAACCTTTGACTTTTATTAAAAAAAAAAAAAAAGTTTACCAATAATGGTATTAATTATTGGTGTACACCACTGTTGTTTTTATTTTATATATATTTTTTTCTCTTAAAAAGCACGATTAGCATAGTTTTTCAAACCTGTCTTTTAACAAAGGTAGAAGAAAAATTGGCCCGATGAGCTCATGTTTTTGTATTTGTATAATAGTTTTTCTGGATTTCCAACTGCAATAACTTTCTAATGAGTTGCCACATGAAAACTGTAATGTGCCAGTCACAAAGCTTTCCCATAAGATTGGCTGAGACTGTCAAGGAGGTAGATCAAGCATGTTAAACTTGCGGCCCATGGGCCGCATTCAGCCCACAGTGGACATCTTTGCGGCCCGGGGAGCCCAAGTACATTCCTTGTTGTTAAAGCAGAGTAGGCACCTGCTTTCCCCACATTGCAGGTGCCTACTCTGCTAAAACTTACCCGGCCGGGGAGGAGGGCCAGCGAGGGAGCTCAGTGTTCCTGCTCCTCACTGCTCCATCACGCGCGCCGTCTGTAGTGAAGCCGAGAGCCAGAATATGACATCATATTCCGGCATCACTAAATTTAGCATGAGGGAGCAGTGAGGAGCAGATAGAAGATCCAAAGGGAGAGGCCCCACATCGGCTCCCAAAGGTAGGGAGCAATAATGAAAGTGTGTGTGTGTGTGTGTTTGTCTCTCAGTGAGTATGTGTCTGTCTGTGAGTGTTTGTGTATCTGTCTGTGTGTTCGTCAGTGTTGCATTGGCTGCGACTGGACAGTGGAGGACCTGGAGATGCACGGAGGCACGCAACGCCACATTCTGATGTGACATCGACGTGCTCCACCTTCACAGGGTTTCAAGAAGTAGCAGGAGGATCAGATTTGGCACAGGGTGCAGACGACGCCATTTGGGTTATACCAGAGGCCGGACTCTGGAGTCGCATACTGGCAGCGGCAATGTGAGTGGAGTCTGCTTGTTGTCTAGAGAAGGGTGCTGGGATGTAGTACAGGGGGAGGACTGGGATTTAGTGGGGGGGGGTGCTGTTTTTTTTTTTTTTTTTTTAAATACTGTACTTTTCAAAATAAACCTACGTTTCTATGAAAATTTAAGGGTTTTTTTTTTTTTTTTTTGCAGCGCAAATAAACTTAAATCTTGTTTATTTGGCCCACGCTAGACTTTGAGTTTGACATGCTTAGACCAGCCTATCTACATCCATGTACACTGTTGTGGCATTTGACATTGATATCTACCTACCTGCACAACAAAAATAAAAAAAAACATTATACCGCTAATATAAACAGGTCTTTATGCAAGTTGTCAGTAGAAATGTGTGAAAGAATATGAAAAGTAGCTTTCATGTAAAGAAAGGAAAATAAACTGAGGCCTCTATTTTAGTATTGCTCGATAAACTAGTCAAATGAATAAATTATTTTTGGATAATTAAAAAAAAAAAATAATATTGTGAAATTATTTGAATGATGTAAAGGGTATTTTTTATATTTTCATATTTCGAGGGAAAAAACTAAAAAAATATTGTAAAAGCTTATCAAACATTTTAAATCAGAAATGAAGGCCTCGGTTTAATATTGTTGGAAAGCTTTTCAAATATGTGTATATCACAGCTGGTATCCTTCATAAGAAATCTCTCTCTCTCCCCCACTCTCTCTCTCTCTCTCTCTCTCTCTCTCTCCCCCTCTCTCTCTCTCTCTCTCTCTCTCTCTCTCCCCCTCTCTCTCTCTCTACCCCCCTCTCTCTCTCTCTCTCTCTCTCTCTCTCCCCCCCCCTCTCTCTCTCCCCCTCTCTCTCCCTCCCCCGTTTGTAAAGCCCTGATTCCTGATCTGAACCCTAATGCAATTGGTTCCAAAATTAGCAGGCTGAACTAAAGAGTTGACATCGTGGACAGGCAGAGGAACAAGCCTGAGAAAAGTATGAAGGGAGCTTACTTGAGATGAGGGTTAGTTTCTAATTTTAAAATGAGAAAAGAACGAAGCTAAAACACTTGGATTTTAATGTGACTGACTACAGCCATTTTAAAACATTAACACTTTTTATTGATGAACAAGATCATAGGACAGACTATACAGACCTTAGGCTGCTTTTTAAAATTTACCCCTAATTTTGGAGACTTTGACAATGTAGACCAAGCATGTCAAACTCAAAGGCTAACACGGGCCAAATAAACAAGTTTTAAGTTTGTGTGGGCCGCCAAAAAAAAAAAAACCTTCAGTTTTCATAGAAACATAGGTTTATTTAGAAAAGTACAGTATAAAAAAAGTTGCCTGACCCTGCATGTCCTCCTGCTCGAAGGCTTCGAAGTAAAGAAAATAGCTAATTTATTTTAGCGAGACGTGCAATTGCATATAACCAATGTTTTAGTCAAACTACCTTGACATATTAAGAAAAGTTTTGTAAAGGGACTGAAATGGTAAATGTATGCTTTTGCACAGCTGTAAACAAAAACAAATGATGTTATCTTGTTGCTTTGAAGTCCTATGAGTGGGTTCTTCACTTTGGCTGAGATCATCAAACTTGATGACCTCAGCCAATCCAATGCTTTCCCATAAGAAAACACTGGAAGGCTATTGTGCATGTGTGGCAAAAAGCTGCGCAGTCAGTCAGCATCTCCATTCAGACCCAATCTAATACACTGCTGCCTCCCCCCATTCTAATACACTGCCCCCCCTCCCTCCAATCTAATACACTACTCACATATCCAATACACTGCCCCCCTCCCTCCACTATAATACACCTCCCCCTCCACCCAATCTACAATACACTGCCCCTTAATCTAAAACACTGCCCCTCTCCCTCCACTCTAATACACTGCCCTCCCCCAATCTAATACACTGCCCCCTTTCCTCCACTCTAATTGAATACACTGCCCTCTCCCTCCCCCAATTTAATACACTACCCTTCCCCCAATTTAACACACTGCCCCCTCCCACCACTCTAAGACACTGACCCCCTTCACCACTTTAATACACTGACCCCTCCTTCCCCCAAGTTAATACACTGCCCTCCCCCAAATTAATACACTGCCCCCTCTCTCCCCCAAATGAATACACTGCTGCCCCTCCCCAACTTAACATACTACATAGGAAAATGCCCCTACCCCTCTTCTCTTACCTTAAGATGAGCCGCCTGTCCTCCAGTTCCAGCCCTGCCCAGATGCTCCTCTTGGCCTGCTCTGCAGACAGACAGTTTCCCTCTGGAACAATAAGGAAGGGGGAGCATGACTGCTGCCCAAGATTGGGGGCTGGGTTAAGATGGATACTTTGTGGCTAAAGTTGTGGTTCTTAAGGAAAGGGAGAGGGAGGGGACTTACCAGTCAGCAGGATAAGTGAGGGCTCCTGACTGTTTTGTCCCTGTAAGACAAGCATCCCAATCAGTAATTTTCACTTTCTTTATCCCTTCCCTGTTTCCTGCTGACTCCTGCTGGTCACCATACCTGTTTCTGATGAATTTTTGCTAGTTATGGTGGCCTCTGGAGCTGAGTTGCAGAGGCTCCTGCAGGTGTACCTTGAGGTGCATGGACAGGGAGCCCTGGGGGAGCTGATGTCGGGAGTCCGCGGTGTCACCCAGGCTGAGACGTCCGGTCAGCCTGCTGCCCAAGACGGACGGAGGGCCAGGAGATCAAGGCCTCCGTCGCGTCTTTCTCCAAGTCCTGTTCGGTGCCAGAGGAGGGGGAGAAGTGGCGGCTCGGCCGCGCAACCAGAGCGGGGTGCAGTACCCAGGAGGAGGAGGATCCGTCCGGAGGATGGCGGCGGTGTCCAGGCCCAAGATGGCAGCAGAATCCAGGGAGAAGAAAGGGCGGGAAGATCGCGCTCCCCGCGCTCTTCTCTTCCGGCCCGCACGGAAGTCGCGTCAGCACGCTCGGTGCGGGACATGGGCACGGCCGGAAGCAACGTCAGCACGCAAGGCGCGTACGTGACGGCACCGCGCAGGAGAGCGCGGACGTCACAGGCCTTGCGTTCCAGCGTGGTTCCAGCAGGAAGTGAGCCGGGAACCACGCGAACAGTGCCCAGGAGGGCACCAGGAAGGAGGAGAGTCCACAGGAGTGCAAGCTCCAGCACCCTAGAAAGCAGATTACGGTCGAGCCAGGAGGCCGGCCGTGGATCACCCCTGTCATCTGGGTCCAGTTCCTGTTCGGAGGAAGGTGATGCCCAGCATCCTCAGCCGGCCAGCGGTAAGTGTTGCGCCAGCGCTTGGAATGCGCTAGCTGGGGATAGTGTAGGTAGTGGGTTAATGGGTCAGGAAGTACTGGGGTTACTGAGGGCTGTGTTAGGCTCCCGGGGGGGGGGGGCCCTCGGTGTCCCCAGTTCCAGTTACTCTCCCTGCACAGGCCCATGACCAGGATAGTGGTCAGTTGAATGTACGGTCAGGTAGGGCGCAGGGGTGCTTGCCAGGTTGTGAGCTGTCCTCACTAGGGATGCACGTGGCGCTGGATGTTAAGGAAAAAATTATCAAGGGTGAATACGTGGATTTACTGTCCCTGGTCCCCCCGGACCGGGAGTCAGTGGATAGACCGCGGCGGGGGGACTCGGCGGACGGCGACAGAGGTAAGCAGCTGCTGCGTACGTTTGGGAACTGGCTTCAAGGGTTCTCCATATTTGCAAGTGTGCTGACGCGGGCCTTTCCTGAGAAGGCACCTGCGTTATTTGGGTATTTAGATCCTTACAAGGTTTATGGGGGACAATGTTGGTTACTTTATGACCAACAATTTCGCCAGAAGATGGCGGTGTGTTCAGGTATGGACTTTGGGGTCCAGGACGGGAGCCTTTGGCTCTTGTTGATGACCCCCAGTCCGTCCCCCTTTCCGGGAGCAGCCGGCGCGCCGTCCAGTGCGCCGTCCAGGCAGCGCAGGGGAGTCTGCTGGCTCTACAATGAGAGTCATTGCAAGTGGTTAAAGAAGGGCAAGCACGGCGGGAGATCCAATAGGAAGGATCTCCCTAGATTGGAGGACGCCGGTGAGCGTGCTAAGGATGTGCCCTTGGCTCGACCGGTATCCTAAGCGTAAAGATGCAGGGGTTCTGCTGGAGGGGTTTTCGACAGGGTTTTGGATTCCGTTTGTTTATTCGGATTCCCCTTCGCTGGCGGACAACCTGCGTTCGGTTGTGGGAAAAGAGGCTATACTAGAGGATAAGTTGAGGAAGGAAGTTTGTTTGGGCAGGATGACCAGTCCATTTGACACGCCTCCATTTCCCAATTTGCGTCTTTCCCCGCTGGGGTTGGTTCCTAAGAAGGAGCTAGGATCCTTTCGTCTCATTCACCACCTGTCCTACCCATCGGGCGGGTCGGTGAATGATGACATTGACAAGGAAGAGTCGCACGTTCGCTGCGCCTCTTTTGATCGGGCTTTAGAATTAGTCCGGGAGGCGGGGAAGGGAGCTCTGGTGGCTAAGTCGGACATCGAGTCTGCTTTTTGACTGCTCCCGGTCCACCCGGACTGTTTTCACCTGTTGGGTTGTCGGTTCCAAGGTTCCTTTTTCTTTGATATGTGTTTGCCAATGGGCTGCGCTATCTCTTGTTTTTGGAATGGGTGGTCGCTCAGGTTGCAGGGATAGAGTCGATAACGCATTACTTAGACGATTTTCTGTTTGTGGGCCCACGGGAGTCGGATAACTGCGTGGTGCTCTTAGATTCCTTTCGAGCCGTCGCGGCGTATTTTGGCGTGCCAATAGCGGTAGAGAAAGACGGTAGAGTCTTGTCCTACTTGGGTATTGAGGTGGACACTTGGAGCATGGTTTTCCGTTTGCCGGACGAGAAACTAACTCACCTGCTACAGCTGGTGGATTCGGTGAAAGGGGCCAAAAAAGTACCGCTCCGGCAGTTACAGGCCTTGTTAGGGCATCTGAACTTTGCCTTTCGGGTATTGCCGATGGGCAGGGCCTTTTGCCGTCGCTTGTCCTTGTCGACGGTCGGAGTCAAGCAGCCGTTTCACTTCATCCGGATCAATCACCAGCATCGAGAGGATCTGCAAGTTTGGAGTTCATTTCTGGGTAGGTACAACGGGCAATCCTGCTGGCTGCGCCCGGCAGTGTCCAACACAGATTTGGAATTGTACACTGACGCGTCCGGGTCCGTGGGTTTCGGTGCCTACTTTCAAGGCCGTTGGTGCGCGGAGGCCTGGCCCCGACAATGGCTAGAGACTGAATTGGTGAGTAACTTAACGTTTCTGGAGCTCTTTCCAATTGTGGTGGCTGTGGAGCTCTGGGGTGTAGAGCTGTCGAATCAGAAGGTGGTGGTGCACACGGACAACATGAGTGTGGTCCATGTGATCAACCGATCTACATCTGCGTCTCCTCCGGTGTTGACGCTCTTCCGGCGCCTGGTACTGCTTAGCTTAGCACATAATTTGTGGTTGGTTGCGCGCCATGTGCCTGGGGAGCAGAACGTTATAGCCGACTCTCTCTCTCGGTTTCAGTGGGACAGGTTTCGAGTGGCGGCTCCAGAGGCGGCACGGACTGGAACCTCGTGCCCCGTGGGCATATGGGACCTGGTTTCCACCATTTGAGCCGGTTGGTGAGGGAGTCGCTATCGGAGTCGACGTGGAGGGCGTATTGTGCGTTATGGCGGAAATGGAAGGATGTCTTCAAGGACAGAGAGGCGTCTTCGGATGAAGGTAGGTTGGGGCGACTCTGGCCTTCTTGGAGTTACTCTGCGAGGAGGGTAACTCGGCAGCAGCGGCCGAGAGGTCGTTAGCGGCCCTGTCTTTTCTGTTCCAGTGGTGTGGGTGGCAGGATGCTACCAAGTCATTCTGCGTCTCGCGGGTTATGAAGGGCTGGAAGAAGGGTCGTAGGCCAGACTCTCGGCGTCCAATCTCCTATGAAATCTTGTGCAGACTCCTGGAGCGTCTGCCCCAGATTTGTGTCTCGGCCTACGAGGTTCTCCTGTTCCGGGCTGCTTTGGCTCTCTGCTTTTTTGCGGCCCTTCAGATAGGCGAGCTGGTGGCTCCAAGTACACGGGCGCCGGCTGCCATGCAAATCGCTATCAGGGTCTCGACGGGCGACGTGACGTTGCTCATTCGAAAGTCTAAGACTGATCAGGCAGGAGAGGGCGCATCGGTTCGGATTCAGGCTACCGGTGAGCGGTTTTGCCCGGTTAGGTTACTGGGAGACTTCTTGGAGGTGCGGGGTCCCTGTTGCGGCACCGGGATGGGTCATCACTCAGCCGGTTTCAATTCGCCAGGGTACTTCGTGCAGGGGTTGTCAGTATTGGGCTGTCTCCAGGTTTGTACACCACGCACTCATTTCGAATCGGGGCTGCCATGCAAGCTAGGCAGCTGGGTCTCCCCACAGAGGCGGTCAAGCGTTTGGGGCGCTGGCAATCGGGTCGGTTCCAGCTCTACGTGCGCCCCCATTTGCTGTAGGCTACCGGCGCAGCAGTTACGGTTGTATGTTATTTTCGTTGTAGGTCCTTCTCCTCGATTTGTCTGGATCGTGGGACACTCCTTTGTTTATTGGGCTGCTATGCGTGCTGAGACTAGACCCTACGGCTGTAACCTCGGTTTATCGTACAAGGTACAAGGTAGCAAGGGTAAGTTGGAGGGATATTCGGGGATTGTCATGGGACGGGTTATACGCCGAGCTGGTGCAGCTCCGGCGCTGCGTGTCAGGGCCGGTGACCTTGGTGGTTCATGTGGGCGGGAACGATGTCGGACGGCGTTGGTCCCTGGACCTGGTGTGTGCGATGCGGCATGACGTGGCCCGCTGCTTTGCGTTGTTCCGGGACCTGACCCTCAACTGGTCCGATATCGTTTCGCGCCCGGTCTGGCGGACCGGGGGTCATGGTAAGGCGTTAGAGCGCTATAGGCATAAGGTTAATATGACCATGTCCCGGTTTGTGCGCCAACTGGGGGGTATAGTTGTTAGGCACTTCGAGTTCGAAGGGGTTAATGATGTTGTGTTGAGACGGGATGGTGTTCATTTGTCCCCCATTGGGTTAGATATTTTCAATATGGGACTACAAGGTGGAATTGAGGCGGCGCTGTCGGCGGGGGGGAGAACTGCCTGTTGGGAAACACCCAACAGCTGGCAGAGTTGGACTAAGTTAAATTGTTATATTAAATAAAGCTGTGGCCGTTGCCCTTATCCACAAGAATGAGGTGTCACCAAATACATTCCAAGCTATATTAATACATACCGATGAGAGGGGGGGTACAGCTCCTTACTCCACACTGCACTCCCTGTCCCAACACCTCCTGGAACCGCTCAATCGAGCATAGGGGGATTCCTTCCACAGTATATACACCGACAAAGCGGTTCACATTAACAAGCTTGATAAACACCAGGAGACCTAAGGCCCTCTACAGCCACTGGCAGGAGCGTATTTTTAGAACACATTGGTCATTTTACAGCTGTCACGCTGCCCAGCTATAACAAGTGTACATATTTTATTTAGATGACATCGCGACTGTTAACCTATTTTATTTTATTATATTTTATAAATGTCAAATGCGCATCACTTATTTGCTTAATTCTCTCTGGATGCATGCATTTTTATAGTCACATGCTACGCTATGACAGGGCACCCCATGGGTTGTTTCCGCGAGAAATATTGCATAGACACACCTGCCCGAATAGCGGTATGTTTAACCTCCAGCAAAGCACAGCAAATGTGATGTACTACTATTACCCGCTCTCAAAGTTATTCAATTGTGTTACTCGTTATTAGTTTATATCCAGCAAGGGTTACCAAGCGTAACTTCTTGATGTTCGCCATGCACTCAACTTGTATACAATGTTTTCTTATGTATACTCATAGATTGAAATAAGATTGTTTACATGCCATCCGAAAAAAATTGTGCACGTACTCAGGCCACTGTTTAATCTGTATGTAACATGTACGCTGTTGTGGCGTTTGTCCTTGCAATGTACCTACCTGCACATCAAAAATAAAGAATTTAAAAAAAAAAAGAATGAGGTGTCACGTGTATTATTGGGGGGCAACGGATTTTGGTCGGGGACTGGTTGGGTCAGCAGTCAAGACACTCTGCCCTCTTGTGGCTGTGGGAGGAAAGACAAGGATAAGACCAGAAAGATCTTTCCTGTCTTGCGGTGGTCGCACCCACAGCACAAAGCAGCCCCAGGGCAGGCGGGCCGCAAATATATTTATTGTGGGACGCAAGTTTGACATGCTTGGTGTAGACTTATTTATAATATTAATGAAAGGAAACTGAGGCTATTAACTCAGTCAACACAAAAATACCTCTAATTTTTCTGAAGAAGAAAAACTGACTGCCCTGTAAAGTATGCAACAATTCCAGACATTAAACCACCAGCAGAGCAAAAAGAGTCTGACTGAGGACAGTGTTTATGTTGACAAACTTTTGTGCCCTTTTGTGTAAAATCTCCATCCCTTAAAGCTACACAACATGCATTACACATATTAAGGTGTATCTAAGTATCCGCATATACATTGATTGTAAGTCTCGGTCATATTTTTATACAACAATATACTACTTAACAATGGTTTGGAAGCCTGCAATAACTTTCTCAAACAAAGAGACTATTCATTTTGAACCCAGTACTTTTACTTTGAGTCTATTAAACTTTGTCCTCGCTCACAACAGTTTTCTTTGCAATGGATATGTGTACCTACAGACTAGTGGCACAGTTATTGGGATATGCTGTTTCCCTATATTTGCAAATTTGTGCATGGCAGTTAAGAAAAAGAGAATTGTATTCAGTCCTAACTTGGGTTATCTGGTCCAGTGCATTGAATTTTGGATCAGGTGCATCGACAATGTCCTTATCCTCTGGACTGGCTCCATCAAACTTTTTTGGAAGCTTGTCCGTGAACTTAAAGGAACACTCTGGGCACCATAACAACCTAATTAAAATTAAGTTGTTCTGGTGTTAAAAGGTCCCTGATGCTGGCTTACTTTAAGTACTTGTTCCAGAACCGAATCTCCTTGCTTTTCAATTATCAAAAATTCTGTAAACCTGAAGGGTTTTGCAGAATCTGGTAGTGGCGCTGCTGATTGAGTGAGAGCGGTTAGCTGACTCAACCAATCTGTGAATCCCCATTCATAAAACTGGCTTAAAAATGGTATGTTTCCCTTTGGCCAGTATAAGAGCACAATGCAATTGTACAGTTATAAGAGGCTTTGAACGTGAAGCAGAGGTGTGTTCCGTAAACAAGGCTATCTGAATATTAACTATTATGTGAGCAAATAATTAAGATCACCTTGAGTGCATAACTTCTAAACCAAAGACATTTGAGAACAAACCAATGAGTATAGCTACATTCAATCCTGCTTGGAACAGAATAAAACAGGCCATGCAATAATTCTGACCCATTTTGCAAGCGAACCGGACTTGAAAGATATCAACGTGAAGGGCAACAAATTTAAGAGATGTTTTATGGCGACCTGGGTCCACAATGCAAACATTTTACTTTCTTGGCTTTGTCAAACAAAATGTGCCTACAGATGCGGTAACTGTTCAGCAATACAGTTTATATTTTCATTTAAACAAATTAATAGGAAGACGGTAACCGTAACTAAACAGTATTTCTGAATTAACTAGTTTATTAACTGAAATTCAACCCATCTGATATCCCACGTTACATACAGGTGTAAACTGCAATATGTCAGCCAGAAATTCAAAAAAGGAATAAAACTACAACATTTTTTGGTTATTTTCACTAGTTTCAAGACAAGCTATTTGCAAGCTATTTTTAAATTGAGATTGTGAGGGACCGTCACCAAGGCAATTTAATATCACTTGAAATGGCAGCTAAGTGGTTGAATCTAAATATTATGACATCTGATGGATTCAATGTTGAATTTAACTACATTCCCTTCATGCATGAGTGAGAAAATTCTCACTCAGAAAATAGTTTTATTTTTCTATAATATGTGGACACAGAGAGTTGGAAATAGTAGTTTAATTGTGAGTTGCTTTATTTTTAGCACATTAATTCTGCATAATGGATCTTTCAAAGCTTCTAGTGAGAGGACTATTCTGATTTCTGTGGATGTGTCAAATAATCTCTGTATTAATAGATCAATGTTTACTAATGGAACCATTTGGACAATATTAAACATTTGCTTCATTAGCCCCCTGGAAATCCATACCCAATAGGCCCCTTGAACATGCGGGCCAGGCCCCCGGGAGTGACGGGCTCGGTCGCAGCTGCGACCCCTATATGTACGCCACTGTTTACAATAATGTAGAGACAGGTCCTTCCGTAGAAGTATAATGCACTATTGTTCATTCGATTCCTGGGATACTTTTAAAACACACTTTTATAGCTCATTTGCTTTGCTTTTCTGCGCAGTTAAAACTCAAGGCAGGTGTACATGCCTTCATCCATATTCATGCTGATATCAATTGATAACATACCGCGCCCCTTACTGTATGATGTCCTCACATCACAGCCTATTTGCTGTCAGCTTGTGTGACAAATGGAGTTAAAATATTATGACTATAATCACTCTTTGTGCTCTGATCGTAAGCAAAGAGGGACAGCAGAGCGACAGATTGTATCTGATGATGACATTGTTCTATGTGTGACAGGAACATGATCAAAGTCGGTGCAAGGATTTTTGGGTACACAGGCAAAGATGATTATGGCGCCCCCCACCCTCAAAAAGCATCTTCACCACCACTCCTGCAGAAGATAATAAATAAAAGGAATAAGACAGCGCTAGATAACTTTTGGCAGCAACCTTAAAAAAAAGGGAATCCCTCAAACCCTTTGAAATAAGATAAATAAATACAATAAAAAAGGCTGCGCACAAATATAAAATCCAATGGTTAAACAAAAAAGGAGAGAAATAGTCCAGCTATTGTGTCCTTACAAGTGTCCTTGGATGTTGAGGTCTTCTACTTGTATAGTGGTATCACTTGATATGAAAGATAAAAAGGAACAAGGAACAACCAATGGTGTAGTACGTAAAATTCAGGTATAGGTGTGAAAAGAAATAGTATAAAACTCACATTTACCAGAGCTAATATCCAGCTCTGGAGTGAAGTGCGTACAGCGGTTTAATCCCCGCTTATGGGATATAAGGCAGGTTCCTCTCCGTGAGTGGTTTTCGATTCTCGGAATAAAAAGAAGAAACAGCCAATAGTGCTCACTGTGTGGCAATATGAATAAGAATAAATAAAAAAAAATTGTACTTACAAAATAAGAGCAGGCACACTGCTCTTTGATGACAGCTTGGGTGGATTGAATATCCAAATTATTTTACTTAAATTTTTAAACAAGGGCCTAGATTTAAAAATTTTAAACAAACATGAATTTAATTTTTTAAATAATAAATTTCCTATTACCCCTGTTATTTATTTTCTTCCTAAAATTCATAAAAATGAAGAACATCCCCCAGGTAGACCTATCGTCTCTGGGATAGGATCACTTTTAAGTAACCTCTCACAATATATTGACACCTTACTCCAACCTTCGGTAAAACTTATGAAATCGTACCTAAAAGACTCTATGTCACTTTTAAATTTTTTAAATGATTTTACCTGGAATAATAATTTTATACTAGTCACTTGTGATGTCCAATCACTTTACACCATTATCCCCCATGATATTGGTTGCCAAGCTATAAAGGAAATTTTAACCCAAGAAGCTAGGATTCCTGGTATCCAAATCGATTTTATAATAGAAGGTATCAATATTATTTTAAAAAATAATTATTTTTGGTTTTTAGACTCTTTTTATCTACAAAGGAGAGGTACTGCCATGGGGACCAGGTTTGCCCCCAGTTATGCCAATTTGTTCATGGCTGACTGGGAAAATGAAGCCATCTGGGGTAATCATATCTGGCGGGCAAACCTGGTCTCTTATTTTAGATACATAGACGACCTTTTTTTTATCTGGGATGGACCAGAAAAACATCTTATTGATTTTATCAATCATTTAAATACCAACAATAGAGGCATTATCCTTACACATGAATTCAGCAAACAATCCATCAATTTTTTAGATCTTAATATTTTTATTAAAGAAGGCCAACTCCAGACAAAAACTTTCTTCAAAAAAGTATGTGTAAACACAGTGATAGACAAATCCAGTTGCCACTATAAGCCTTGGTTAGAGAGTGCTCCTAAGAGTCAGTTTTTACGCCTCCGTAGAAACTGTTCTGAACTCATAGATTTTAATGAACAAGCAGAGGTTTTAAAAAACAAATTTATGGAAAAAAAACATTCAGAATCAGATCTAAATACCACAATTAATACAGTAAAACAAAAGGAACGAAATGAACTTTTGATATACAAAAACAAAGAAAATAATGAAAATATATCATTTCCAGTTATTTTTAATTTTAATAATAAAAGTAACGATGTCAAAAAAATAATAAAAAAACACTGGCACATACTAAAACACGATGAGGTACTCAATCCCATTATACCCGCTCACCCAAATATTGTTTTTAGAGGAGCACCCAATTTTAAATCAATTTTAACTACAAATTTTACTAAAAAATCTCCTCCCAAAAATTTATCCTTTTTCCCTCAGACTAAAGGTTTTTACAGATGCAAATTATGTATTGTGTGTAAAACTGTGGATCATGTTATTTCATCCAAAGTTACAAAATTCATGTCTAATCAAACCAAAAAAGTGTATGATATTTATGATTTTATATGCTGCAATACTAAAAATGTTATCTATCTGCTCGAGTGCCCATGTGGCCTCCAATATGTGGGGATGACCACAAGGTGCCTAAAGATAAGACTGAGCGAACATTGCAGAAATATTAAAAATGGATACCTAAACCATACAGTATCCAAACATTTCATTATGCACAATAAAGACCCACGCCTATTAAAATGTGTTGGTATAAAAAAATGTTCTACCTCCTGGCGTGGAGGTGATATAAAAAAGTTACTTGGTAAAACAGAGATGGAATGGGTGTATAAACTTCAGACTCTTATACCCCATGGCCTCAATGCAGATTTTGACTTACATAATTTTTTATAAATATTCATATAATTTGATGCCTGTACCTTTAAAGCAAGATTTTATTGTTATTTATTTTATTTACATATTTTATTTACATATATCCTGGTCTTATTGTTACCTGCAAATCACCCAACTTTTTATTTAACCTGTCCATTTTATCAGTATTGGCCCTTTTTAATATAAGGTGTATTTGTTCCTTTAATTATATGCATTTATGTTCTCTTCCTATTTTATTCCCCTTATTTTATTAGTCCCCTTTGGGTATTTGCCTCTTAATTTTCAATCTTTTAACTACATTTCCCATAATACATTTCGGCCTCTATTGCCGAAAATCATGTGACCACTTTTTACTGTTCAAAAATAATATTTGGCATTTTCGTTTTTTAAAATTTATCTCTGAATTAGCAACAAACGAATATGGGTAAATACATGTTTAAATTTTAATGTAATGGGAAACGGCCGTTGCTCGCGGCCAAATTGTACTACATTTCCCACAGAGCATTGCGGTTATGCTTCCGAAAACCGGAAGTGACGCCGGTCATGTGACCATTTTAAAACTTTTAAACTTTTAAATCCACACTTTCTTACCCTCGTTTTTGAATTATATCATCCAGAACTATGTTGCTAGATTATAAAAAGAGCTCCCATTAAGTGATCTAATGTAATTTAAAATTTTAACGCTCACGGCCAAATTGAACTACATTTCCCATTGAGCATTGCGGCTACACTTCCGAAATGCGGAAGTGATGCCGGTCATGTGACAATTTTGAAACGTTTAAATCTATACTTTTTCACCCTCGTTTTTGATTTATATTAATTAGAATCATGTTGCTATATTATAAACTAAGCTTTTATTAAGTTATTAACGTATTTTAAGTTTTAAACGTGCTTTTAATTCTGATTGGATGGACCAAGTTTTGGCGCCAAAATTCAAATAATTATGTTCCTATATAATATCTACCTGCCAGGTTAAACATGTTATTCCATTTGAAAAAGTCCTTGAGTGACGAAACGCGTTATGGATATTTAATATTGTGTTTTATATATTAAAGTATTATTTGGTCATTTGTTTGTGCCAATTATCTTTTTTATAGACACATAACTTCTATTTTACCCTGGCTTTTTATTGTTATTTTTATCTTTTTTTACTGGTTTTATAAAAAACCTTGAATACCCCTGGAAGTTTCCTGTACTCAAAGAAATCCTTAGGTGGGGATCAATCCACCCAAGCTGTCATCAAAGAGCAGTGTGCCTGCTCTTATTTTGTAAGTACAAATTTTTTTTATTTATTCTTATTCATATTGCCACACAGTGAGCACTATTGGCTGTTTCTTCTTTTTATTCCGAGAATCGAAAACCACTCACGGAGAGGAACCTGCCTTATATCCCATAAGCGGGGATTAAACCGCTGTACGCACTTCACTCCAGAGCTGGATATTAGCTCTGGTAAATGTGAGTTTTATACTATTTCTTTTCACACCTATACCTGAATTTTACGTACTACACCATTGGTTGTTCCTTGTTCCTTTTTATCTTTCATATCAAGTGATACCACTATACAAGTAGAAGACCTCAACATCCAAGGACACTTGTAAGGACACAATAGCTGGACTATTTCTCTCCTTTTTTGTTTAACCATTGGATTTTATATTTGTGCGCACTCCTGCAGAAGACCTAGGAGGGCCTGCTATGACATAATATACACGCAGCCAATAATAAAGCAGGGGAGTGATAACCAAATAACAAGAAGAAAAGGAACAATGAGGGGCAGAGCTTAACCACGGAGCCGAATGGACGCCATTCCTCAGGGCTCCACAGCACCATCTGAGAATCCGCCGGTAATCACAGGTACGGGGGACCATCGACCCGCGAGACCCATAGCCACGGCACCAGGGCTCACAGGGCTACCCACCGATGCCCTTTTTACACTCACCCTCTGGCAAAAAAAGAGTCCGCAAATCTCGGGCCTACCTCGCCCTCCCGCCGGTATCACACTTACCCGCGGCATCCCTCCTGGGCCTTGAGGACTGGTACATACAGGCGGCCGACCACTACCAACCACCAGACGACACAATGGGGAGGCGATCACAGAAGCCACAGCAGGCTGCGCCCAGGGACTCCCAAGATATAGGAGCCCTACTACAGCGCACTGCAGGCCACAAAATGGCGGCCGACCAGGACCAGGAGACTGGCTCCACAGGCACAGAACAACTACCACAAGGCAGCAAGGCAGACAGGCGTTCAGAATCCCCCAGCAGCCTACAAGCAATAGTGGATGAATCAGCCCCAGCCACTAAAAAAGATATCAGACACCTGCTGCAAGAAATAAAGCAGATGTTCGACGCCGACATAAACCTAATGCGCACAGAAACACAGGCAGTGACAGCACGAGTACAAGCCTCTGAAGAGGACATTCTGGACCTCAGACAAGAGGTGAAAAGCATGGGGGATACCCTGAAACACTTACAAACAGCGAACGCAGCGCTCCAAAACTCACTAGACGCCATGGAGGATCGCAGCAGACGCACACATATTAAAATTTGGGGAATTCCTGACACAATCAGCCCAGCAGAACTACCACAATACCTGAGGAGGCTCACGGCAACAATCCTGCCACACACACAAGCTAAAAAGCTGGAATTTGACAGCCATTTCCACATCAACAAGGCCAAAAGGGCACCCGCAACGGCTTCAAGAGATGTCATAGTCAGATGTCACTCAATGACAGACAAACGTCGCATACTGGCTGCGGTGAGGGACAAGACACCCCAAGCCTTCGAAGCCTCACAACTCTCCTTTTTCCAAGATATCACGAGGAGCACCCTGCTCTGGAGAAAATCCCTGAGCGAAGTCACGGAACAACTGCGGAAAGGAAAAATAGAGTACAGATGGCTACTACCGAGAACACTGGCTGTCATCAGCGGAGCGGAGGTCCTAAAACTCACTTCACTCTCGGAGGCCCCTGCACTTCTCCAAAAAGTAGGACTTACACAGAATTCCTCAAAGACGGGAACGACACCAGCCCCCCACCCGTGGGACCCAGAGCGAACTGTTCCATTCTACCCCAGGGGCAGCAAGAGACAAGAGACTGGGACCTGAATAAATGTCTACCGCTGATTTCCATGCCCTGCTGTTCTCCTACTTTCTAAACTCACTCTAAAAATCTCTCTATATTCAAAGTTGTTTAATGTCTCCCACCACATAGACCGTGACGCGACCCCCCCCCCCACGACCCTCTTTGGTTAAGGGCCGACACCACTCAACATTTCACGTATACCATACCAGACATGCAAACTACACTAAGGCACCGACAAAACACAGGGCTCACACCGAGGCATACACGTCAACCCAAACTGCGATGGGCGACAAAAACTACCAATCCACCTTATACCCCCCCCCCAAGCAACTGGGATAGGTGCCCTACAACCACTCCTGAGACCCTACTACCATCTACGCACTCGACATATTTCACTACACCCAACTCGCCCTATGGGTACCAACACCATGGGCAAACTCGACTCACAGAAAAAAAGAAAAAGTGCACACACAGTTCTAATAGGCTCTCTCTGAATACACGGACACACGCTAGCTCCCACGACTGTCTACCTGAAAGACAAACACAATGTGCTTGTTGCCTACTCCTCCGTTACTATCAATATTCATGTGTTAAATTGACTGATCATCTCTGTACTAAGTTACTGTCAATGCCTTTTATCAATTTGCCTAAGTTAAAAAGGCAACACAAGCATGTTTTACAACAAATTACGTGCACAGAAAATAAAGAATTAAAAAAAAAAAAAGCATCTTCACCTGTGTGCTTCTTCATCCGCCTTTTGTTTCTTATCCCCTTTTTTAAATGTCTTACCCCTTTAGTGTATCTTATCCCCTATTTTTCACCATTGTGTGGCTACATCTCCCTCGTGTATCTCTTACAACCCCCCGTTGTGTGTTTTACTCCCCCCAGCCCATTTGAGTGTCTCCTTCTCTCCTAGCCCCTTTGTGTTTTTTACTCTTTCCAGCTCCTTTGTGTGTTTATCTTTCACCACCAGCCCATCTATCTCCCCCCAGTACCTCTTTGTCTTTTTCTTCTTCTCCTGCCCATCTGTGTTTCTTTCACCCACAGCCCCTTTGTATTTCCACCCCCAGGCCCTTCTGTGTGTCTAGCCCCTGTGTGAATTTGTCTCACCCCCAGACCCATCTGTGTGTCTCTCTCCAGTCAGGCCCCCATGTGTGCCACTCTCCCCTCCTTGTCCGTTAGTGTTTCTCTCTTCTCCCCTCCCCATCCCTTAATGGTCCTCTTCCCTCGCCTTCCTGTCCATTATGGTCCTCTTTGTGTCCCCTTAGTGTTTCTTTCCTTTTTAGGTCCCTTAGTGTTCCTCTCCCCTGCCTTCCGTGTCCCTTAGTGTTCCTCTCCCCTCCCTTGCCTGTCCCTTAGTGTAACTCTCCCCTCTCTCCCACTTAGTGTTCCTTTCCCTTCTTTTTTATCTCCCCCCACCAAAGTTTTTCTTTTTCCCTTCCCTCCCCTGTACCTTAGAGCCCCCACCTTACATTTCTACTGACAACTTGCATAAAGACCTTTTTAAAAATTGCATGTTTATGTTCTATAAATACTTTATTTTTCTTTCTTCATGTAAATCCTTTCTATGCATTCTTTTCTTTTTGTCTGTGCTATGGAATTATGCATTTTACATTGAAATAAAAGTAATTATATTCCCAAATAGAGTTCAATTACAGGAATCCCACAACACAATTTTAGAAGATCCTGAATAAGAAAATTTCTCTGAGACTCAAATCATCTAATCCGATGTGTTTTAACTTTATTATCTAAACACTCTAATATCTAAGTATAATATCAAAATGTGTGCTAATTAACGATTATCATTGTGACTAAAATGTCCTTTCTATTAAAATAATAATTCTGTTATTCCCATCTAACCAGGCAATAATAAATTACCTCTAATTGAACATCTGTCAAACTTTCAATGTTGGACTGCTCTTTTCTGAAGTCTACTTAGTCAGGTGAAAGTGTAGGAAGAGATATCTGTAATAAATCTAAAACTTATTATTACAATACTGAAAACCTGTCCGACTCGTACTTTTGAAAAATCTGTTTATGTATTAAATGTGCTTGTGCTGTTTCTTAAAGGGACACTATAGTCACCAGAACAACTACAGCTTATTGAATTTGTTCTGGTGAGTAGAATCATTAACTTCTGGCTTTTTCCAGTAATCACTGTCTTTTCAGAGAAAATGCAGTGTTTACATTACAGCCTAGTGATACCTCCACTGGCTACTGCAGCACTGCCATTCAGTGTCTTCACCCTCTGTGTGGAGACACTGAACTTTCCTCATAGAAATGCTTTGATTCAATGTATCTCTATGAGGAGATGCTGACTGGCCAGAGCTGTGTTTGACTTGTGCTGGCTCTGCCCCTGATCTGACTCTTTGACAGTCTCAGCCAATCCTATGGGAAAGCAATTTAATTGGCTTTTGATCAACACTTCTTATGATGTCAGCCAAGCAGGCAGATCAGAGACAGAGCCAGCAGCTACAGGCTTGAATACAAGTAAGATTTTACTATATTTAAGGAGGCCTGGGTGATGGTGTTTTTAACACGATAGGGTCAGAAATACATGTTTGTGTTCCTGACCCTATAGTGTTCTTTTAAGGTAAACACTTCAGGCACCATAACCACTAAAGTGCAGTGGTTTTTAATGCCAGAAATATCTTGGTGACCTCACTGGAAGTAGTCAACCCATTTTAGAATGGTGTGAATTGTTATCTGGTGTCCGCTAGATACTGCTCCCTCCTCTGTTACTCCAGACAGAGAGCCAAAAGCTTTCTGTCCGAGCGAAGCCTAATGACGCTTCCTTTTACTTACATCACCCTCTAGTCAGGAATTAGGGAACTCAAACGGGAAAATATGACAGACCTCAAACGCTTCTTCCTCAGGATGACTTTTTATTGCATTAGTTTTCTAACAATAATGATACTAATGGACAAGAGCTTTATTTACATTTACAAATGGTATTTTGTCACAGGCATGTATAGAGCAATCAACAGACCACAGATCTCCGGATTTAAATGCTACAAAAAAAGGTAATATGGTTAAACTTGATTCTGAAATGCAATAAAAATATCATTACGATAACCAGGTACTAAATAAACAAACGTGGAATGGATTTTGTATTCCTTTCATGCAAATGAAAGGGTATTAAAGGAACCAAACAGAACCTCCAGGACACTTTGTAACTGCACTAATAAGAGGAAATAATCTTAATAAAAACACCACCTGTCACAAGTGAGACCGGCTGAGAGTGATGTATGAATAATAAATTAATAAAAAAGATGCTAACTCACAGTAGTACGTGATAGACCGGTTACTTAACCATATGTTTTTTTACTTATTGGACATTTTAAATTACAATACACAGTAAATATGTGCAGAACACATGGCAAAACATTTTAAGCAGTCCAGTCTTACAAGGGTAACATTTTCACATATTGGACACACTTTATTACCTGAGACATTTATTAGTACATTGGCTGTAGATGATTTTTTTTTAATGTATTTTCTTCTAGTTACATTTCACAAAGGTCCTAACGAAATAATAATAGTTTGTTTTTCCAGTGCTCAGACAGCAGGGATGGTTATGAACAGGAGTGCCCAAAAGTTAGATACCGAGATGTTTTAAAACTACAGCTCCCATGATGCTCTGCATTACTAAAGGCATTCTAATGGCATGCAAAGCATCATGGGAGTTGTAGTTCTGTAAAACCTGGGGATCTAGCTTTTGGGCACACTTGGTTTAGAACAGTGATGGCTAACCTTGACAGTTTAGAACATCGATAATTAATACAGGGCATGTTAACTGAGCCAGTTTGACTCCTGGGAATCCTGATCAATTAAAATAATTTTATTGTATCCAGTGGAACGGCTCGCATATATGGAGATGGTTATGGTGTTCTGCAGTGACGTTTTGAAGAATAACAATACTTTTCAACATGACTTGTTTTCCCGTAAAATGGTTTTCCTTAGACTTAAATGAACTAGTAGCTAGGTAATATCATTACCTAACGTAACGTAACTTTACTGAACCTCAGAATAATGTTGGTTCTCAGAAGTATTGAGCCTACAACACAGTCTGGTCTGTTTGCTTAGCAATTTACTTTTGCATGCTCTTTTTAGATTTACTTAAATGGAAAAAAATGCAGGATTCAATGCATGCATGTTTTCATTGGGGATATATAACTAAATAGTGATTTTAATTGACGTCAAAATATTTTGGGCGCTGTGGAATATCTCTTTAACTTGCCTAGGCTAAAATAAGAAACTATTTAAATTCTGTCCCATTAGGGAAATCCAAGTTGTCATAATTCTATTTTTGCAATAAGTAAAAACATAACTTAATGTAATCAATTTGTACATTTTCTTCCAAGATCCTTAAAAAGGAAATATCTGTTACTTAACACAATCATTTTAAAATAAGCAGTCATTTATGTTGTTCATTAAACTCAAATTAAAAGCAATCCAGTCTTAATTCTTATAATAAGTAAATAACTTTAAATTAAATGAGGTATCTCAAGAATAATGAAAATAAAATATACAATGTTTGCTAACTCTGGAATAATATAAAATTACAATGGTTTCATTAAACATAATAAATAATAGCGCAGGTAGAATTACACATAGAATCTATGTCCAAAGAACGATACACATAATGTAAACATAATAAAATAAAATAAAAATGTTTTACCATTCTAAAACTTTATATACAAATCTGGCTAATGTTTCAGAGTTTAAACATGAATGGGTCTCTGTGTATTGTAATGGACAGTCAAACTTGATATTGAACCACAATTGATAAACTTTACCATTCGCTTACAGTGCGAGCTCTGTATCTCATAATACGAGCTCTGTATTTGACTTCCCTGTGGCTTTAGGATCCAGGACAGGAAACTGTCAGCTATTCACTAAAGTGAGAATTCAAAGTGAATTTAAAATTTAAGGTGAAAATAGCCGATCTGGAATAATTCTCTGAGTTAGTTATGCTTTTAGTTCAACTACTCTTGCCTTCAATTTGAAATTACTTTGAATTCTCACATTAGAGAATAACCCTGCATGTCACAAATAGAACTATGAATATTCCCATCATCCAAAACATAGCAGGAGTAGTTATTTTATTATTATTTTTGGCCTTTATGTAGCGCCAGCTTATTCTGCAGTGCTGTACAAAATTATGAAAGGGGTAAATTTAACAATAAATGAGACAATTACAAACTGTTACAGGAACAATAAGTTGATGAGGACCCTGCTCAAACAAGCTTACAGTCTGCAGGAGGTGGGGTATCGTTCACAGCAGTTAGAGTGACACCTGTCTTTGCCCTGGAATGATTAAACAGGTTCATATGGTACAAATCGAGTCGCCACTGGTTGCAAACAGCACAAACAGAATTTAAAGTTACATAATAATGTTCTAGGAAACTGGTTACACTTCTTTTTTTATTATTATTAAATAATAATACAAATAATTGCACACCTCCAGGTTAAACAAGAAATAAGGCTGCACCATTTATAAATCCATCTGTAGATGAGGAAGGAAAATCTTGAAATAGATCATTTTAATTAACAAAGCAATGCAAAGGATTGCTACAAACACATAATTCTATCAGATAAAACCAAGGGCATTTTCCTGAATCCATTCTAAGTATGTATGCTAGCTGTGTGACGTTTTATAAGTTGGCAAAAGTTTTACATAATTTTGATTGCATTGCAAATAGTAATTATATCATGTGTTAAGGCCAGTCTACAGATATTAACCCCTTAGCGATGTTAAGACGTCCTAACTATTACGTCCTAACTATAATGGGCTTTAGTGCCTCTAACCCCTTAAGGACACATGACACGTGTGACATGTTATGATTCCCTTTTATTCCAGAAGTTTGGTCCTTAAGGGGTTAAGGTGTAATGAGACGTCCTGCAGATATGGTGGGGGCTCCCCTTCTAGCACCAACTTCTGCACTGTTTGCTTGTGTTTTTTTCACTCTCTCTCCACCCTCACTCTACGATCTTCACATAAGATATTTATGACCCTCTGCAAGAATGTTGTGTATGTTCTATCAAACCTGTCTTATCTGCACTCATGTCGCTTTAACCCCTGTATCACAACTCAACTTTGAATTCTATGTGTCGTCTTGCTCAAAAAATTTTCAGACTTAAGAACGGGAGGTTCCCCCGAAAGCTTGTCATTAAAAAATTCTGTTAGTCCAATAAAAAAGGTATTACAACATACAACTTTTATCTGAGTTATATAATAAAACACATTTATAATATCAAATAATAAAACATAGCAATAGGTTATCTTATGGTTAGGGCTGGGGTTAGTGGTAGGGTGGGGTGAGGGTTATGGTAAGGTTAGGATTAGATTTTGGAGTAAGAGAGTTAGGGTAGGATTAGGGTAAAGTAAGGGTTAATGCTGGGATAGTGTACAGTTAGGTAAAGGGTAAGATTAGAGTTAGTGTGGTTGTTGGTATAGAGTTAATGTTAAGTATCAAACATGTTTTAGATTCTAGACATATAAGCAGGGGCGTACCTAGAGCATTTGGCACCCGGGGCGGACCCTGAGTGTGGCACCCCCCCCCCCTCCCCATAATAAAAATGTAAGAAAACACCCACATTTTTTTCAATGTTTTCAATAATATTTATTGCACAAATTTGTAAACTGCTTGTAGCATTTGTAAAATGCGCCAGTTTTGTAGAAGGGGGAAGACCAGTGCTTTTGTAGAAAGGGGCTGGTGAGAACTGCCCTGCTCCTTTCTACAAAGCCCCTTGTCTCGCCCTTCATATAAAAACCCTGCACCCCGATCACATAAATTTCATACACTCCCTACACATAAAAACCCTGCACCCCGATCACATAAATTTCATTCACTCCCTACACATAAAAATCCTGCACACCCCTTAATAAAAAACCCTGCACACCCCCTTAATAAAAAACAAAAACGTGCACAACCCCTCTTAATAACAAAAAACCTGCACACCCCCCTTATAAAAACCCTGCACACCCCCTTAACAAAAAAACAAAAATCTGCAGTGCACATCCTCCCTTAATAAATAGAATACTGCAACCCCCTTAATAAAAAAAAACCTGCACCCCCATTATTTAAACCTCCCCCTTTAATTCTTTAATCCACAGCCCCCTTTAATTAATCCACACCCCCCTTAATTAATACACCCCCCTTAATTAATCCACAACCCCCTTAATTAATACACCCCCATTAATTAATCCACAACCCCCTTAATTAATCCACAACCCCCATTAATTAATCCACACACCCCTTAATACACCCCCCTTAATTAATACACCCCCCTTAATAAATCCTCACTGCCCCTTAATTAATACACCCCCTTTAATTAATCCACACACCCCTTAATTAATACAGCCCCCTTAATTAATCCACACCCCCTTAAAACACCCCCTTAATTAATCCTCACTGCCTTAAATACACCCCCCTTAATTAATCCTCACTCCCCCTTAATTAATACAGCCCCCTTAATTAATCCACACACCCCTTAATTAATACACCCCCTTAATTAATCCTCACTCCCCCCTTAATTAATACACCCTCCTTAATTAATCCACACCCCCCTTAATTAATACAACCCCCTTAATTAATCCACCACCCTTAAAACACCCCCTTAATTAATCTTCACCCCCTTAATTAATACACCCCCCATAATTAATCCTCACTCCCCCTTAATTAATACACCCCCTTAATTAATCCTCACTCCCCCCTTAATTAATACACCCCCCTTAATTAATCCACACCCCCCTTAATTAATACACCCCCCTTAATTAATCCTCACTCCCCCCTTAATTAATACAGCCCCCTTAATTAATCCACACCGCCCTTAATTAATCCACCCCCTTAATTAATCCTCACTCCCCCCTTAATTAATCCACACCCCCTTAAAACACCCCCTTAATTAATCCTCACTGCCTTAAATACACCCCCCTTAATTAATCCTCACTCCCCCTTAATTAATACAGCCCCCTTAATTAATCCACACACCCCTTAATTAATACACCCCCTTAATTAATCCTCACTCCCCCCTTAATTAATACACCCTCCTTAATTAATCCACACCCCCCTTAATTAATACAACCCCCTTAATTAATCCACCACCCTTAAAACACCCCCTTAATTAATCTTCACCCCTTAATTAATACACCCCCCATAATTAATCCTCACTCCCCCTTAATTAATACAGCCCCCTTAATTAATCCACACCCCCCTTAATTAATACACCCCCTTAATTAATCCTCACTCCCCCCTTAATTAATACACCCCCCTTAATTAATCCACACCCCCCTTAATTAATACACCCCCCTTAATTAATCCTCACTCCCCCCTTAATTAATACAGCCCCCTTAATTAATCCACACCGCCCTTAATTAATCCACCCCCTTAATTAATCCTCACTCCCCCCTTAATTAATACGCCCCCCTTAATTAATCCACACCCCCTTTAATTTATACACCCCCCCTTAATTAATACACCCCTTTAATTAATCCACACCCCCTTAATTAATACACCCCCCTAAATTAATACAGCCCCCTTAATTAATCCTCACTCCCCCCTTAATTAATACACCCCCCTTAATTAATCCTCACTCCCCCCTTAATTAATACAGCCCCCTTAATTAACCCACACTCCCTTAATTAATACACCCCCTTAATTAATCCATACCCCTCATAATACCCCCTTAATTAATCCTCACTCCCCCTTAATTAATACAGCCCCCTTAATTAATTCACACCCCCCTTAATACACCCCCTTAATTAATCCTCACTCCTTTAATTAAACCTCCCTCCCCTTTAATTCTTTAATGGCCATTATCCACCCCCCCCCCCTTTAATTAATTTAGCCACATCACAAAAAATGACTACTTACATTTTGATGATGCCTTGACCGACTGGGTGCCTCACCGCCCGGATATTGGATCCTTCCGCTGGATAGTTCCGTGAAGGCGGGCTGACGGCGCTGCGCACGACGTCATCACGTTGCGCGACGCCGCGGCCCACAACACTCCTCCCCCTTCTCATCCTGGAAGTAAGTCCTGCCGGGCCGCAAAGGTGCTGCGGCTGTGCGCAGCCGCCGCAGCGTAATGATGGGGGGTGACACATGACACTGGGCGTCATGGCACCCCCCTAGTCAGTGGCACCCGGGGCGGGCCGCCCCCCCCGCCCCCCCCTTAGTACGCCACTGCATATAAGGCATTTAACATTTAGGATTGGTACAAATAATCTATTTTGAGTTATTTTTAATGAGTTGCACTGGGTGAAATGTATTTTTATTTTTAACAATTTTAAACATTTTATTTGCATGTCCTGTTGTGTTAAGTATACATCCAGGATATTAATGAAAGCCCCTTTTCTCCTTCAAAAAACGATGTATAATATTTGTGGGGGCACGTGAATGCAAATCCTTAAACTATGGTGGAACAACCCTATAGCTCAGATTTAAAGGACCACTCTAGGCACCCAGACCACTTCAACTTAATGAAGTGGTCTGGGTGCCAGGTCCAGCTAGGGTTAACTAATTGTTTTATAAACATAGCAGTTTCAGAGAAACTGCTATGTTTATCAATTAGTTAAGCCTTCCCCTTTTTCCTCTAGTGGCTGTCTCACTGACAGCCGCTAGAGGCGCTTGCGTGATTCTCACTGTGAAAATCACAGTGAGAGCACGCAAGCGTCCATAGGAAAGCATTATGAATGCTTTCCTATGCGACCGGCTGAATGCGCGCGCAGCTCTTGCAGCGCGTGCACATTCAGCCGACGGGGAGGAACGGAGGCGGAGGAGGAGGAGAGCTCCCCGCCCAGCGCTGGAAAAAGGTACGTTTTAACCCTTTTCCCCTTTCCAGAGCCAGGCGGGAGTGGGTCCCTGAGGGTGGGGGCACCCTCAGGGCACTCTAGTGCCAGGAAAACGAGTATGCTTTCCTGGCACTAGAGTGGTCCTTTAAGGTATTGCTTTTGCTCAGAACAATTGCCTCTGTCCTTTCATTATGGATTAAAAAAAACACCTGTTGATAAAAAAAACCACAAAAAAAACCAGTCAGGGCCCAAGTTATTTGTAATGGGAAAAGTAATCAAGTAAAGAATTGCTAGAAGCAGGGACAATTGCATTAGTAGTATTTAAATGCCTCTATATTCTGCCACTTCGATTTAGACACTTGGATAGCTCAGGTGGATCGTTATGGTTTTAGTTATTTTATTTTGTTTAACTACATGAATTCAGAGCTTTGTGGGGGAATTCAGGAAAGGTTTAATTTAATACTAAAACAGTCTGCCATTTACTACTTTGGTTGTATTGTGGCAGTTAACCCATGTACATTTTAGGAGGCCCTGGTAATCTATCAGCAGTTGTGGTGGAATCTCGGTAACAATAAATTTAGTAGGCCGAGATTACCACGTGGCATGTGTACGTGCATATGTATCGATCAGTTGGTTGCACGAGGCAAGATACGATCAGTAGTGTACGGAGCATGTGCAAGAATACAGGATGTAGTATTCCCCTCCTCCATTGTGCTGGACAGGCCATGCGGTCAAGCAGGAAGTTAATTCTTATTTGTATTGATTGGTCAAGAGAATGTGCGGGTGGAGCTTAATATGGGAGGAGTTATGTGCCTATATAAGGAGCCTGCACTATTGTCCGGGGCTCAGAACTTGCTGTATTTTGGTGACATTAGTCCCTCTGAGTCCCGATCGGTGATCCAATAAAGAATCTCTTCCTTCCTGAAGAAACCTGTGTCCATCTCTCTGTGCTTGGCTTCCGTCAGTTTCTCCGGTATCATTTGGTGCATTGGCCGGGAAGCTCATCGTTCAACGGTAGCTGAGAGGCAGAGGCGTGAGACGGTCTATCTTTTCCCACGTTCTCTACGGCTGCACCCCTGAACTTCTGCGTGGACCTCCCTTCGTCTCGGCGCCACTGGTCTGTTGTCCAGGAGATCATCTGCCTCTACGTAAGAAGTGCTGGGGTGTCCCCGTCGATGAGTGTGAACTCAGGTTCAGGAACGAGGAGGTAAGACAACTGCTGTTTTAGACGGCAGACCCACTAGGGGTATACCGATTGTGCGGTAGGCCCATAAGGGGTTTGAATTGTGTATGGAATCTGCCCCCTCTGTCGGAGGGAAGGAGCGAAGGCGCACCGCTCAATCGAACGCTCTTTAGTAAGACCGTTTGATTTGGTTAGTCAGGCGGGGTCCTGTGTAAATAGCCCTAGCCGGACACCGGTGTCTTGTCTAGACTAGCGTTCTAGGGTGTATAATACGTTCGCTAGGTCGGAGGGACCGGGAGACTAAGCGGCGCCTGTGTAAATTCGGTTCGCTAGCTCTCAACCTATCTTGGCTAAGTGGGAAGGCGTGTAAATTTGGAACCCACTAGATTTTTGATAGTAATCGACTAAGAGGCGCCTGTGTAAATTCGGTCCTCTAGCTCGCTATATGTGGTGCTTGGGCAGTGTGGCTAACCAAAACGGGTGTACATAGTTTTAGGTAGTCCATTCAAGGTACTGGCCAATAGTTTAGTTGGGAATTGTAAATGTGTTAAAGATTGTTTAGTAAAGTGTATATCTTGTTAGATAGCGCGAGCTCAGCCGTCTAGCGAGAGTGTTAATAGTGTGTTGCTGTATCATAGTGCACGGTACCATAACCCTGTATATTTACTGACACTGTATATAAGTACTAATCATTGTCGTCCATTGCATGTTTAACACCATAACCACTAATAATTGTATTGTGACCTTAAATTGTGCTTTGACCTATGCTAACCGTACTGTAACCGCTATTTGTAAAAGACGATGTTACTGGGGTGTGTTATAGACGGGTAATTCATATATAGAGAATTATAGCGTGGGTGACTGTATAGTTTCGCCAAAGGGCATAATATTGATTATCTAGTGACTGGTGTAACAGCTGTGTGTGTACGGGAATTCCCTGAGTGTTTATTGTGTTATTGTGTACGTTTCACTTGGTAACCGTACCACGTGGTGCTGTTGCCAGAGGAAACGGGTGTGACTGTTGAATAGTACGCGTGCATAGTATTCGTTGTCAACGACGTTCCATTGATAAGTATGGGCGCGTCGGAGTCAACGATTCCGGATCCCTTAGGTTGTATGGTAAAGAATTTTAAAAAGGGATTCAAAACATGTGATTTTGGGGTTAAAATGTCTCCTGTACGTTTGGTTACTTTGTGCACTAGGGAGTGGCCTACTTTGGTTGCGGCATGGCCGCCACGTGGTAGTTTGGATCCAAACCTGATACAGCGTGTACACGTGGCTGTATCGGGTAGGCCTGAACTTTACGGGCAGTTTCCATATATTGATTGTTGGAGACAGGCCGTAAATGACTCGCCAAAATGGATTCAGATATGCCACGAGGAGCAATGTCGCCTCATGGTGGCCAGGACATGTTTGTCCACTAGGACGGTGGTTAGGCCCATTTTGGACACGCCCCCTGAGTCCGAGATCCCTTTACCGCCCCCTTACTTCCCTACAGGAAGAGGTAATGCGAATGCAGGAAGTTCTATACCCCTCCCCTCATTACCCTCATCCACTTCCGCTTCCTCCTCTAGTACAGAATCCACCCCCCCTCGTATTAAACCTCCCCTTCCGGAACCAGAACCAACCCCCGTTAGATCTAAATATCCTGATTTGGCGCCACTTCAAACTTCCGGTCAAGCTTCTTCTAGCTCGGCTGGGAGTATTCTATTTACTAACTTTTCCCAAAATCAAGCTCCCACATCCTCATGCCCTATTTCCCCCCGACTGGAACCCATAACTGACGCCCCTCCACGTAGCCCCATACTAACCCGACAACTGACCGGTACCCAACAACTTAGACATTATCAGATGCCTCTTCGTCTGAATCCCGGGTCAGCCTATATCGATGCCGCAGGTCAAATGGCACATGCTGACCCAGTCTTCGTATATGTCCCGTTAACTACTACCGATCTCTTGAATTGGAAGACCCACAATTCCTCGTACACTGAGAAACCACAAGCTATGACCGATCTGTTCACCTCGATAGTTCAGACACATAATCCGACATGGGCTGATTGCCAGCAGTTATTAATGACTTTGTTTAATAATGAGGAAAGGACAAGGATTAATCAAGCGGCCATTAAAGCGCTAGAGGATAGAGCCCGTGCTTTGAATCAAGCCAATCCAGCAGCATGGGCCGCAACACATTACCCTAATACCGATCCCGACTGGAATGTAAATGGCGCAGATATGGTTCAACTCAGAGCCTATAGAGACGCTATAATTGCTGGCATGAAAGCCGGAGGGAAGAAAGCTATTAACATGTTGAAGACAGTTGAGGTGATTCAGAAAAGTGATGAAGCGCCCAGTGTCTTTTATGACCGATTATTGGAGGCATACCGCTTGTATACCCCCTTTAATCCGGAAGACGCAGATAATTCCCGAATGGAAAACTCCGCCTTTGTCAGCCAAGCTTACGGAGATATTAAGCGCAAGCTACAAAAGTTAGAAGGGTTTGCAGGTATGTCTATCACCCAACTAATGGAGGTAGCGAATAAAGTGTACATGAACAGGGACACAGAGACGAAGAAAGAGGAAGAGCGCAAGATGCGTAAAAAGGCTGATATGCTAGCGGTAGCGATCGCAGGCGTAGATAGACGGGGCCCAGATAGAGGCGATAGTAGATGGAATAGGGAGCCTTTGAGTAGGAATCAGTGCGCGTATTGCAAGGAAGAAGGGCATTGGAGAAACGAGTGTCCGCAAAGAGAGCAGTACGAGAGAGACTTACCCAGGGCAGGTTACGGAAACTTTAGAGGCAGAGCGAGAGGTAGAGGAGGCCCCGGAGGGAGCAATGGTAATAGAGGGAGTAATGGGAACAGAGGAAGTGTAAGGGAAGATAGGTACTATCCAGCAGCGCAAAGGTCCCGCGATAGAGAAGGTAGGGACTTTGTAGGATTGGCTGACACGGTCATGGAGGACTATTGATACCGACCGGGCTCCATCCCCCTTGGTCGAGCGGAGCCTATGGTCGATGTATCAATAGGGGGAAAAAGGAGTGCGTTCATGATCGACACTGGTGCTGAACATTCGGTGGTGACTGACCTAGTTGCTCCTCCATCTGGAAGAACTATTACTGTAATAGGAGCAACTGGAAGAAGTGCTGCAAAACCGGTTCTTAAAAGTCGACTCTGTACATTGGGAGGCCACGTAGTAAAACATCAATTCCTTTATATGCCTGAATGTCCAGTCCAATTGCTGGGACGTGATATGCTATCTAAGTTACAAGCGCAGATTACGTTCCTACCAAATGGAACAACATCCTTAAAGTTTAATGGACCTTCAGGTATTATGACATTATCCGTACCAAAGGAAGAAGAGTGGCGACTTTATACAGCGTTGACTAGCCAAAACCCTAGGAGTGATGAATCCTTATTCAACATACCAGGAGTTTGGGCAGAGAACAACCCACCAGGACTGGCCCGCAATATTCCACCTATTAAAATCGAACTAAAACTTGGGGTTTATCCAGTGAGCCTAAGACAATATCACATCCCGCAGAAGGCTAAGAAGAACATCCAATCTTATCTGGATAAGTTCATACGGTATGGTATCCTAAAATTCTGTACTTCCCCCTGGAACACCCCATTGCTGCCTGTTCAAAAGCCCGGTACAGATGAGTATCGACCTGTGCAGGACTTGAGAGCAGTCAATGATGCGGTTGTTAGTATACATCCAGTTGTGCCCAATCCATATAACCTGCTTGCTTTAATTCCGGGCGGGGCTACTTATTTTACAGTCTTAGACCTCAAAGATGCCTTCTTTTGCCTCCGAATTGCCGCAGAAAGTCAATGTATCTTCGCTTTCCAATGGGAAAACGCTGTAACGGGCTCAAAACGCCAAATGACCTGGACAAGACTGCCCCAAGGGTTTAAAAATTCACCTACCCTATTTGGTTCAGCTCTAAGTCAAGATTTATTGGATTTCGAGTCCATCCCAGGAGAGTGTGTATTGTTACAATCAGGGCCGGCCTTAGGCATTTGGGCGCCCTGTGCAAAAAATCTTCACAGCGCCCCCCCTTCCCGTCCCCCCTCCCCCACTCCTTACCCCTTCCCACACACCCTGTCACACACACACACACACACACACGCAGACAGTCTCACACACACACACACACAGTCAGACACACACACTCACTAACAGACAAACACACTCACAGACACACACTCACAGACACAGACACACACTAACAGACACAGACACACTAACATACACAGACACACACTAACAGACACAGACACACACTAACAGACACAGACACACACTAACATACACACACTAACATACACACACTAGCATACACACACTAGCATACACACACTAACATACACACACTAACATACACACACTAGCATACACACACTAGCATACACACACACACTAACATACACACACACACTAACAGACACACACTAACAGACACAGACACACTAACATACACACTAACAGACACAGACACACACTAACATACACACACACTAACATACACACACACTAACATACACACACACACACTAACACACTTACAGACACACTAACATACACACACACTAACATACACACACACACACACCCACATTAACACATTTTTTAACATTTATTTAGACCCCCCCAGCCTCCTTACCTTTGGGAATGCTGGGGGGGGTCTCTTCCTCCCTGGTGGTCCAGTGGCTGCTGGGCTGGGCGGGCGGCGCTGGCGAGGGAGCACTTCCTCTGAGCTGTATGCTCAGCTCCCTCGCGCGCTGCAGAGTGAGGCTGGGAGCCGGAATATGACGTCATATTCCGGCTCCCAGCCTCACTCTGCGGCGCGCGAGGGAGCTGAGCCTACAGCTCAGAGGAAGTGCTCCCTCGCCAGCCGCCCGCCAGCGCCGCCCGACCGCCCAGCAGCCAGGCATGTCTGTTAGCCGCAAGGCTAACAAGACATTTGCCTTGGGCATCTGGGGGCGGCTTTTTTTGCCGCCCCCTGGAAAATGCCGCCCAAGGCAAATGTCTTGTTAGCATTGCGGCTAACAGACATGCCGTGTGAGCTATGCGGCCGCAGGGCGCCCCCTGCACCATGGCGCCCTGTGCGGCCGCACAGCTCGCACACCCCTAAGGCCGGCCCTGGTTACAATATGTAGATGACTTGTTGATAGCAGCAGTTACAAAGGAAATATGTCAGCAAGCAACGCACGATCTACTACACATTCTCTGGAAAGCAGGATACAAGGTGTCTAGAAAGAAGGCTCAGTTGTGTTTGCCAACTGTCAAATATCTGGGATTCCATATCTCTGAAGGTCAAAGAATTATGGGGCCAGAGAGAAAAGAAGCTGTGTGCCAAATACCGATACCCAAGAATAGAAGACAAGTGCGAGAATTCTTGGGGGCAGCAGGCTTCTGTAGGATATGGATTCCCAGTTACGCGATACTGGCAAAACCTCTGTATGCAGCTATCAAAGGTACAGAGCACGACCCCTTCTTATGGACTCAAGAACAGCAAACGGCATTTGAAGATGTGAAGAAGGCTTTGATGAGTGCCCCAGCATTAGGTCTACCTGATCACACACGACCATTCTACCTGTATGTACATGAGCAAAGAAGAATGGCTGTGGGAGTATTGACACAGTACTTGGGATCATGGCAAAGACCTGTTGCCTACATGTCTAAGCAACTGGATGCAGTGGCCAGCGGACTTCCACCTTGTCTAAGAGCCGTAGCTGCAGCCGCCCTGCTAGTAGCTGAAGCCGATAAACTCACTCTGGGTCAAGAACTTTATGTACGAGTCCCACATGCAGTACAGACGTTGTTGGATTACAAAGGAAATCATTGGTTTAGTAACAGCCGTATGACCAAGTATCAAGCAATGTTGTGTGAAAACCCAAGAGTGCATTTAGAGACTGTAAACACCTTAAATCCAGCTACCCTTTTGCCACAACCTACTGAAAGTCAACATGATTGTTTGGAAGTAATGGATGAAGTATTTTCAAGTAGACCAGATCTTCGTGATTTTCCCATCCAGAACCCCGATGTTCAATATTACACCGACGGCAGTAGTTATGTGAAAGAAAGGATCCGCTATGCAGGATATGCAGTAACAACAATAGACAAGGTGATAGAAGCTCGGCCACTGGCAAAAGGAACATCAGCACAAAAGGCAGAATTGATAGCACTGACACGAGCGTTACAATTGGCTGAAGGTTTAAGAGTGAACATCTACACGGACTCCAAGTATGCGTTTTTAACCACTCATGCCCACGGAGCTTTGTATAAAGAAAGAGGACTATTGAATTCAGAAGGCAAAGAAATCAAGTACGCAGCCGAAATCCTACAACTATTGGAAGCAGTGTGGGAGCCGAGAGAAGTCGGTATTATACATTGTCGAGCGCATCTGAGAGGAGATGGTGATGTAACCAAAGGAAATCGAATGGCAGATAGTGCAGCTAAGCGTGCCGCTGAATCGGGAAGACAGGAGTATGTGGGGCATATAGCTGCTCTTATACCAACTCCACTGTCTCAATGGACTCCAGTTTATACAGCTCAAGAAGAGGAGTGGTTAAAGACTGAACCTGGAAAGTATTTGGAGAACAAATGGTATCAGTTAGAAGATGGAAGAATAGTCATTCCAGCATCACTAGCGGTAGAAATCGTCCAAAACTATCACAACGGGACACATTCTGGGAGAGACAGCACAGAAGAATCTCTCAGAAAACATTTCTACATACCAAGATTGTCCAACTTGACTCAGGCCATTGTACGAAGATGTGTAACGTGTGCTAAAAATAATGCAAGGCAAGGACCAGTAAAGCCACCAGGAGTCCAGTTTATGGGGGGACTCCCCATGTCCGATTTACAAATTGACTATACAGTGATGCCTAAATCGGGTGGACATCGCTACCTGCTGGTAGTTGTGTGTACCTATTCAGGCTGGGTAGAAGCATGTCCTACTCGTACAGAGAAAGCAGGAGAAGTTGTGAGATTCCTGCTACGAGAAATAATACCCCGATATGGACTACCCTGCTGTATAGGATTGGACAATGGTCCAGCTTTTGTTCATCAGTGCCTACAACAACTGACTCATATGCTTGGTATAAAGTGGAGGCTTCATACGGCATATAGACCCCAGAGTTCTGGTAAGGTAGAGAGAATGAATAGAACTATTAAGAATCAGTTGGCTAAAATGTGTCAGGAAACCCAACTTAAGTGGAACGTTCTCTTGCCCATAGCTCTATTGCGAATCCGCAGTACACCTACCAGAAGGATGGGCCTCTCTCCTTTTGAAATCATGTATGGGCGACCACCTCCCGTACTTGGTAACTTAAGGGGGGATTTGAGTCAGTTGGGAGAAGGAATTACCCGGCAGCAGGTTGTAGAGTTGGGTAAGACTATGGAGGAGGTACAGAAATGGGTACAAGATAGATTACCTGTGAATATTTATCCCCCAGTTCATAGTTACCACCCAGGAGACCAAGTGTGGATTAAAGAGTGGAATAATGTACCGTTAGGGCCCAAGTGGAGAGGTCCTTATGTTGTTCTTTTGTCTACCCCTACAGCGATAAAAGTAGCCGAGGTGACTCCGTGGATACATCACTCCAGGGTTAAACCAGCAGCAGTCGATTCTTGGCAAGTTACAGCAGATCCAGAGAATCCCTGCAAGATCCGGTTAAAGCGCACGACTCAGTCGGAGTGACGAGGAACTTTGTGGATTACAAATTTTATTGTTTCTGAGATTTGGTAAGTGAGTGAGAAGGCCATAATAAAGCCTGTCCGCTCACCGACGTATAGTATATAAGCCAGGAAAAGTCTCGAAGGGACCCCTGTGAAGACGAGCAGAACTCCATTCCCTGCAGCCCTTACATCCTGGAAGCTGAGGTGCCTTCGCACAGACGAAGACTGAGGATGACGACGAAAGATGTGTTTATGATAATGTTTTTATATGTGTATTTTTATATTCAGGAAGGTAGAGGTACCGACACTCCTAGCTGTGAGGTATGCATTAAGACTACAAGAACAGGTAACCATATTTCCCAAACCCTAATTTGGCATTCACAATACGAGTGTAAAGGAGATGTATAAAGATGTAGATACCTAAATATAGAATATAGTGTGTGCCATTTAGGAGTAGGAGAACCTAAGTGCTTCAGTCCAGAGTATCAACCTTGTACAATTTGGTTGACTCTCAGGAATGGAGATCCTCAGGGGACCCTAATTAATAAGACGGTATTAGAATCCGTACATTCTTCGGGTGTTCTGCTATTTGATGCGTGTAAGGCGATATCAAGTGGTAGAAAGCCATGGAATGTATGTGGGGATCTTAGATGGGAGAGGATGTATGGGTCTAACGATAAATATATTTGTCCCAGTAGTAAAAATAAATATGTGAGTCCTAGATGCCCAAATAGAGATTATAACTTTTGCCCATATTGGTCTTGTGTGGGGTGGGCAACTTGGGGACAGACAGTAGACAAGGACATGATTGTGACTAAGTTGCCTACCAGCCCATATTGTAAGTCTATGGAATGCAATCCAGTCCATATACTTATAAATAACCCCGACAAGTTCTTAGATAAATATGGTAATTTATTTGGGTTTCAAATATATGGGACGGGTTTAGACCCTGGGACAGTATTGTTTATAGGGATAGAGACTCATACGGTATCCTCCCAGACTCATCAAGTATACCATTCCTTTTATGAAGAGATGAGCATAGATTATAAGATCCCCCATAATGCTAAAAACCTGTTTATTGATTTAGCCGAAAGTATTGCCGGTAGTCTTAATGTTACCAACTGCTATGTGTGTGGAGGTACTAACATGGGAGACCAATGGCCTTGGGAAGCAAAGGAGGTAATGTCCGGTTCTGAGGCAGTTGACCAATTAATATCTACACAAGCCGATTATCATATGAGTGTTAGAGGTAAATCTGAGTGGAGATTAAAGACCTCCATCATAGGTTATGTTTGCATAGCGAGGAAAGGAATGATGTATAATACTTCTGTAGGAGAATTAACTTGTCTAGGGCAAAAGGCTTATGATGATGATACGAAGAATACAACTTGGTGGTCGGCTTCAAATGTCTCAGAACCATCTAACCCGTTTGCTAGATACGCCAATTTAAAGGATGTGTGGTTTGACCTATCCATCACATCTAACTGGAGAGCCCCAGCAAATTTGTACTGGATCTGTGGTAAGAAAGCCTATTCGGAGTTGCCACAGGACTGGGAAGGGGCATGTGTGTTGGGTATGCTCAAACCATCCTTCTTCTTGTTACCTATTGAAACAGGTGAGACTTTAGGTGTTAAAGTGTATGATGTGAATCATAGGAAGAAAAGGGGACCCATAGAGATAGGCGCCTGGGAAGATAATGAATGGCCTCCCCAGCGTATTATAGATTATTATGGGCCAGCCACGTGGGCAGAGGATGGTACCTTTGGTTATAGAACCCCAATTTATATGCTCAACCGTATTATAAGATTACAGGCGGTGGTTGAGATCATTACTAACGAGACATCACAAGCGCTCAATCTTCTAGCGAAGCATAATACCAGGATGAGGACAGCAGTATACCAAAATAGATTAGCCTTGGATTACCTTTTGGCAGTAGAGGGAGGTGTATGTGGGAAGTTTAACCTGAGCAATTGCTGTCTTCAAATAGATGACGAAGGGCAAGCAATAGCGGAGCTTACTAGCCATATGGTTAAACTAGCGCATGTGCCTACTCAGGTATGGAAAGGGTACAATCCAAGTAGTTGGTTTGGTAGCTGGTATGAGTGGTTTGGAGGGCTTAAGGCAGTGGTAGGTGGAGTCCTACTAATTTTAATGTTGTGTCTACTCCTGCCGTGCCCTTAGTAGTTAGGTCTGTGCAAAGCCTGATAGAAAATATAGCAGAGAGGAAGGCTGCTGCACAGATAATGGCAATTTATAAATATAAGGCTCTAGATCAGGGAGAACCAATGCAGGAAGATGAGTGTTGAAGATTCACATCATAAGATAAGTCTGGTCTGGTTCAAGGTAACTTGCGGTGTATGCAAACCAAGGTTAAGTGATGCCTCAAGTAATTGTGAAATATCAAGAGGCATCAAAGGGGGGAATGTGTTGGAATGTCGGTAAAAATAAATTTAGTAGGCCGAGATTACCACGTGGCATGTGTACGTGCATATGCTGACGTATCGATCAGTTGGTTGCACGAGGCAAGATACGATCAGTAGTGTACGGAGCATGTGCAAGAATACAGGATGTAGTATTCCCCTCCTCCATTGTGCTGGACAGGCCATGCGGTCAAGCAGGAAGTTAATTCTTATTTGTATTGACTGGTCAAGAGAATGTGCGGGTGGAGCTTAATATGGGAGGAGTTATGTGCCTATATAAGGAGCCTGCACTATTGTCCGGGGCTCAGAACTTGCTGTATTTTGGTGACATTAGTCCCTCTGAGTCCCGATCGGTGATCCAATAAAGAATCTCTTCCTTCCTGAAGAAACCTGTGTCCATCTCTCTGTGCTTGGCTTCCGTCAGTTTCTCCGGTATCACAGTGCCAACAGTCCTGAATTTGCTGATGCAGTCCCACATTACTGTCCCAGTAAAAATAGGTTTCAGTGACCAGACATACATTTTGAAATCCACTTACAGATTTCAAACTACAGGAGTATGCATGGCACTAGGACCATGCATAGAGACCTTCAGTAGCACTCAGTGCATGATTTGCATTTAGGAGGAAGGCTGTTATTAAGACTGGATACCCTTCTAAGTGGTGGACAAATCCTTTTCCCGTCCCTGCAGAGTTCTGCTAGGCCCGTCCCTGCAGAGTTCTGCTAGGCCCGCCCCTGCAGAGTTCTCCTGAAAGATGTGCAGGCAATATTGGCAGGTGTGATACTACTATATTCAAGTTTCCTGTTTTAAAAAAAAAAATTTTTTTTATCATTCTTGAAATATTGCATCACATGTTTAACCCGCCAAGACTCACACAATTAGCTGAAATCAGAAGTATTATAGAAGCATCATCATTACTTAAATGCACCATAAGGTCAATCACTCCCTGGATAATTTAGTACAAAATGTTTCCTGCTCATGTGTATCTGCATATAATTCAGTATATCTGTATGAATTTTCAGAAACAACAGCAGATAATAGCCCAACCCATTATTTTGCTAACTTTTGGGGTGTAAAAAGCACTACACATACTCAGGGATATGGGGTAGTGGGGGGTGTTTATTGGGTCACATTTACCACAAGGTAAAATCTGACGGAGTGTTTCATTAATACATTGGGTATGTTATCCATTTGTATTTAGTTTTTCATAGTTATAAATACATTTTATTTTTAAGAACACACCACTAACTTCTGGATCATCAGTTCACCTTAAAGGCAAACAAAATAAATAATTAAAATACCTGATTCCTTATTTTGTTTTATTTGTGCACACTATGTAAAATGACATGTAAAGTCTCCGGGCCGGTACGGTAGGACTGAACGTAGATTATTTCATGAAAATACATAAGATAACGTGCTGGGATGGGATACAGATGCTTTTGCGAAGCTAGTGCAAAGATACAGGTTTACATTGCTCTACATTATCATTGCTAACTCTTCCAGAGATATTTCATATTAGTTTTCCAACCTCTTTTTTAGATAACAAAATACCTAATAAATGCCCCAAAAAGTATAGTAATAGAATATAAATAGCTCTCGCTAAATGTTCCCCCCTTTTTTAATTACATGACCATCACATCAATTTGGATTTTGACTTGCAGATGGTGCTTAAATCACCTTTTAACAAAATAAAATAGTTCTTGTTTTTTTTTCGTTTTTTTTTTTTTTTTTAAACATGTAACACATTTTTGTAAGTAGCTCCAAAAATAAACAAACGTCAATGCAAAATACAAAGCAACAATTGTATGTTAAATTAATACTTTTACAGATGACTGATATAATGGATATAATGACCCATTTAGCAGTTCTAACCTCTCCAACATAGACTTTTCAACAGGCGGACTGCAAGAAATTCTAAAAATATCAGATAAAATAAAAGAAATGAAAATTCTACAAATATTCATACTACTTGAATGGCTATTGTCAGAAATGAGCATGTACAGTACATTTACCAATATCACATACATACAATTTTAAATAAACATAACTGATCACAAAATAAAAGTTTACAACTGCAATAACCCAACGAATATATATGCACATTGCATTTAATGCACGTAAAAAATAAAAAGAAATGTTTGTAATGTTGCATCTTACTCCTGTCAATAAAAGGTACAGTCTCAAAATTAAAAATGAAATAAAACAGCATTTTTCTGAATGAAACCCTGCAATAAAATACCAAAGTACAATCCAGTGTACGATCAAGTATGCATCCGAAGATGGCAACACAAGTCAGAAGCAGATCCATTAACTCCAGAAAACTGTCTGTTAGTTATTCTGGACACCAGGTGTCTGATGGGTAGAGAAGCGTTCATGGTAAAATAGTTTGTTTATATATAAAATATCATGTACCATCCTTTGTAGACAGTAGTACAACCCAAAAGTCAAGTAGCATTTAGATGCTTGTTTCATCGTTTCATTTACACGATCAGCAAAGAATACAATGATATTTAATTCAATACTGTATATTAAAGCATGTCTACTGGTGAGACACACAGCAGCTTTTTATTTACAGCAGAGATGGGCCTGAGCCTCTACAGCAGTTACACCACAACTCCTATCACTTTGACAGCCATGATTGACAGTATAAACTGAGTAGTGTGTATCATGGAGTGCTCTCTTTTTGATCTGTATAGTCTGTACCAAACTGACTTGCTATCAAATAGGTTGACTGTGAATTACAAATCCGAAAACCCATTATATGACGCATGTTATAGGAGCACGCCCAGCACCATAGCCACTACATTGTGTTTTAGTGGTTACGGTGCCAGGAATGACCTGTCCTCCTCCCACGTCAAACTGTTTTTAAACAGTTGACTTCTTACATAGGGTTCACAAAGTGTTGTTCCCTGCCACTTTTGGGGCAGGAAGTTCTCTGCCTGAGCGAAGTCCAGCAGCAGAGCCGTTCCTGGGTTCTCTGGAGCCGTTCCTGGGTGCCCAGGTGCTCTATAGATAGTTGGGGTGTGCTGTGCTAGACTCGGTCCCTTCAGGTAGGTCCTGTCCCCTCATGGTCGGTGCCTGGCGGCAGTGGTGTTGGGCCTAATGAGAGAGTTGGGACCTTCCTGAGGGGGAAGGCCCTTGCACTGCACACCCCGCCTATCTGTGGAGCACCTTGGCAGTCTGCACCGACTCAAGATCGGCTCTGCCTGGTAATGCAAGACATACTTCATTGGCTTAGAGCAATCAGCTGAGGTTAGCTAAGGAGAGCTAATGGAAGCTCCTAGCATTAGCCTGTCTGTCAGACAGGAAAGAGAGAAGGGGGGAGCGTTTCCACTTGGATCCCAGGTAAAAAGTCAAACAGTTCTAAAATAGTTTAGAATCATAGCCTATTTGTAGACTAAAATACTATCTGCACTGAGCCGACAAAGTTTTTTTTTAGCATGGCAAGTTGCTAATGTACAACGTCACATCACAATGTATTTTGAACTGGAAAAATAATAATAAACAGCCTTAAAGAAAAACACATATTGTGTAAAACCACAGTAATATTATACCGTTAACACTAGTTTGTCGGATGCTACTGATGTCTCTTCATCCATATTAATTCAGTGTAAAGACAATCTGCAATTTAAAACATTATTCACATATGTCAAATACACAAGTGTTCTTAATGGCTTTTTTTCTTCTTTTTTTAATTCACAGCAAATAGAACAGGACTATAAATCCCATATACCAAGGGACCCAGAGCTCCTAAATAAACTTCCAGAGACTATTGTCATAGGATCTGTGATCTTCTTTGAAATAAGAAATAATTCAAGCAAGATCCTTCAATTAGATGCCTAAATTATACACAATTCTATAAATAATGGTAAGCCACATTAACTGTAACCCAGAAATGGCAGATTTTGAAATATCATTTGTAAAAAGTTATGATATAAGTGGGTTGTAAATGCCATTTATGCAATCACTTATAAACCCTCTGGCAGTAAAAAGCTCTTTGTCAATCTCACCTACCCCAAGATCATGTCATTAAAACATACTATGAGAACATATTAACCCCAACGTCACACTCTCTACACACTGCACAACTGGAACAAACATTTTAAGTATGCAGTGTGTATATATGTATGCATGGACTTTAACGGAGCATTCCAAGTACCATAACCACTATGACTCCCTGTTGTGGTTATGGTGCAACAAGCGCCCTTGCAACCCCTCATTGCAAGGAGTCAAATTGGTTTTGAAGAGGCGCACCCTGTCTTCACTGCCATTTACAAAAAGCCAGGAGTTCCGGCAGTTGGAACTTCCATTAGCTCTCCTTGAGTTAAGCCCTGCCAGAGAAACTCACGGCCCTCGCTAGATGGTATTAGAGACAGGGAGCGGTCCCTGGGAACTCTAGTGGTTACACTGTAAGGAATGTTCCTTTTAACAAATGCATTAAGACTGTTGGCATTATGTTTAATCAACGTTAAACCAGAGTGACAAGTCCCTGTCAAATATGTAATTGGTGCTGGACCCAGGTAAGTGACAGAAGGTGTTTTAACCCCTGTTGCACCACGAGGGGGGATGCGCTTGACGGAGGGGGAAGGTATAGTGCCAGGATAACAAGTTTGTTTTCCTGGTACTATAGTTTCCCTTTAATATCTACTCAGTGCACCTCTTTCCCTAAATGTCTCTTTAGTGTAATTCAGAGTTTTTGCACCGGCCCTGCCTGCACCACATATCAGACAAGTAAAACAAGTCACAATACGCATGAAAGCAACTAATGACTGAGGAGGCTTGGTAGATAAGAGTATTGATTTTTTTCTTGTTACCATTATAACAAACATGAGGTTTTATCATCTTATGCGATATTACTCTATTATGCTGCAACTTGCATTGCTCAAATGTCTATATATTTTGTTTTACCTAAACCTCAATAAAATAACGATTAACAAAAAATAAAGAGGAAGTACAGAATGACATGGGTGCTTAGCCAAGATAAGATAACTAGAAATGTTTGTAATAATAATAATTGATAATACATCTTACTCATTGTGGAAATAGTTAGAGAAATGTAACTCACAACACTGTGTGTAATGTTCTAGATTGATTAATCAATAGTATTTAAAGGGAAAATATCTGCAGAAGCACTGCAATTATTTGTAACTCTATCCAAGTTGTTTACTAAAGGGAGAATTCAAACTGAATTAAAAGTTAATTTCATATCTTAAACCAACACTCTGGGCACCATCAGAATTCTTACATAATTGGGCCGTAGCACAACTGATTGGCTGACAGTGGTCACCTGACGCTCTTAGCCAATCAATGAAACCCCATTCATAAAACTGGCATGAAAAAGGTACATTTATTTTCAAACCAGTTGACTGCTCTCAGCCAATCAGCGGCTCCGCTGCCTGATTCTGCAAGAGCCTTTCGGTTTAGAGATTTTCTGAAATCAGAAGGGCAAAGAGGGAGGGAGATTCTGTGCTGTTACACAGACTTTGGGGTTGAACAGTTCAAAAACTGGACATCTTGGCACCATAACAACTTAATTTTAAAAAAGTTGTTATGGTGCCTAAACTGTTCCAATAAGGCCAGAGTAAAGGAACTGAAAGCATAACTGAATTAAATAATTTTTCCAGTTCAGCTATTTTGACCTTAAATGTGAAATTCACTTTGAATTCGGTGAATAACCCTGAATGTAACTATAATTGCCATAATCCTCATTATATTGTAGAATGCTATGGGATGTCAGATATTTCTTCTCCCTGAGACATAGGGCAGGATTTAAAAGGTGGTGTAAACATTTTAAAAAGTGCAATACTCACCAATCACTCTCTTAGCTTACCTATTTGAGCCTTAACTTCATTATTTGTTTTCGCCCTCATCATAACTAACTGTTTAGTAAATGAACATATTTTAATTTACGCCGATGCTCAAGTAGATGTGAGCTCTCTTCTGTTTTTTTTACCAGCAAAAAAATATTTTTACTGCCAGAGGGTTGAACTAATTGCCAGAGGGTGAAGTTAATTTATCGCCTTAAAGGTCAATGACCAATGACCATGTAAGCATTGTCTAATACATAATAGAATAGGACTTGCTTGAACAGCATGCAGTATTCAGTCACGGAATGCTACTAAATAGAAATCAAAACATTATTTTAAAGAGATTTGGCAAACATAATAATTTATATCTTCCAGAAAATAATCTCTGTTGAGTATAATATTCTCTATACTCTGAATCTATTCGATCCATAGCAGTATATGCTGTGCAGGTCCTGTAGATATAGACCATAGTGCGAATTGTGATTTTGTCTTCTGAATGTCTAAGTAAGTAGTTTGATACATTGATTACTGCTCTTTAGTGCCTTTATCATCATCTGTCGATGCTTTGTCCCTTGCGCTGCGCAGTTGTTGCTCCTGTTCTTTCTTTCTAAGTCTTTCTTTTTGCTTTTCCATTTTTTCTTGAGCTTTTCGTACTTTCTCCATTGACAGTTTCATGTCTTTTATTTTCTTTTTAATGATTATTCTGTCTTGGGAATTTACAACAAGAGCCTACAGAAACATATAATGAGTTATTGTCAATTGCACAATAAATTGCCATTAGTATAGCCACGCAGGACCTAAAATTAGTTCTTTGGTGTAACAAGGTAGTGGGTGAGTACCATACATACACATTCTCCCGTGCTGACTTTGCTACCTCTCTGTGCTTGCTTAATGAGTGATCAGGTCTAGAATTCCTGGTGATAGTGGAAAAGCAAATTATTTCTACTACAGCAACACATACCTCATCCTTAATCCTTTCTACAGTGGGCATTTAGACATGATATAACCTTGTGCTCAATGTATATAACTCACTGCATGCTGTAGAAAATAGGGAAAATTAAATGCATCCTGAAAATGGCATTCTCACTTAATAAGGGACACATACACTGATCAGCAACAACATTAAAACCACCTTTCTAATATAATAGAGATCCCCTTTGTCCTGCCTAAACAGCTCTGATGTGTCGAAGCATGGACTCCACAAGACATCTCAATGTATCCTGTGGTATCTGGAACCAATTTATTAACATCAGATCCTTTAAGTGCTGCAAGTTGAGAGCTGCAAATTAAGAGGTGGAGCCTCCATGCGTCGGATTTGTTGTTCCAGCACATCCCACAAATGATCAATCTGATTGTGATCGGGGTAACCATGACACTAGCTGTCCTTCCTTGCACCACTTTTGGTAGATGCTAACCACTGCATGCTTGGAATTCCCCACAAGACTTGCCATTCTTTGGAGATACTCTGATCTAGCCGTCTAGACATCACTATTTGGCCTTTGTCAAAGTCACTCAGATCTTTTCTCTTGCCCATTTTTACTGCTTCCAACACATTAAAATTAAGAACAGACTGTTCACTTGCTGCCTAATATATCCCGCCCCTTGTCAGGTGCCATTGTAACAAAATCATCAAAGCTATTCACTTCACCTTTTGGTGGTTTTAATGTGGTGGCTGATCAGTGTATATAAAGGGTCCCTGGGACATGAGGGTGTAATAGCATTTGCACCAATACGACCGCTATTGTAATGCCAGAATGTGGTCCAAGTGCCTGTCACGTGTTTACTGTGATACTTCCACTCTGTAGTTCATAGCGCTATGGAATCTGTTGGCGCTATATAAATGCCAATAATAATAATAGGATAAATGTTTTAGTGCCCCACATGTAATCGGGGATCTTATGAAGAGGATAAAAGACAAGGTTTATGTTTATTAAGGAAAAAAATGTCCATTTAATAATTGGAACTCTCAAACAAATAACGGTCTACTTTATCTACACTTCTTAAATACAGCTTAACTAGTTTATTATTAATACATTCAGTCAATAAAATCCATATCTATAAGATGTGAACAATTAGAAACATCCCTATACATACTGCATACATTCATTATGAAACAAGGAGATGATGTGAATGAATTAAAAAGCATGGACTAGCAATTAACGTCTAAAGCCTTCAGCAAGCTGAATTTCTCCAAGTGCTCAGAGTATTTGTGTGTATCTTTGTATAAATCATAATCATCTTTCATTAGTGCTCAAATATATCTCTCTGTTTGAATTTTGGAGTGAATTCATTGATAAATACAAGTCCGAAAAAATAACAGCCTCTTACTTTAAGTTTTGTACCGTCCATCTGAAGAAGCTGTTCACCGTTAATATTTTGGGCAGTGAATTCGGAAGCGCAATGTTCAAGGTTTAGATTCCGCAGCCAATCAGCCACTTCTTGCGGGCTCCATTCCTGAACTGTATGGTTTAGCCACGGACTGTGTTTGGGTGACTGTCCTTCGTCAAGTATCTGCAAGAAAAATATATTTAGTAGGGGCTGAAATGATCACGTGTTACCAGATATTCATAGCCATTAAGGTGAAAGAATTCCTGATATTCTGATACATTCCTAGGCATGCACAGAAGGAAGCATAGGGATTGAAAATATGTTACATTTAAGTTCTTGATTGCTGTATTCTGTCTATCCTGAGTTAGAGTTTCATATTGCTTTGCTGACCCCCTGATGCAAACCAGGTCCTGTTGTAGTCCCTCTCTTTCGCCCTATCACTGATGAGGTGGTCTTTAGCTCCATTCCCCTAGAATGACACCACTTATATACCACCTCTTTTAGCTTTTCCCCTCTTTGTCTCGAGTGTTTTCTCCCCTTCTCCTGCTCTCTGTTAGTAACTTTTCCCTCTCCTTTGCTAATCCTCCTTCTCACACTAGTCTTCCTCTCTCATTTTCTTCTCCCACGTCACCATCCACACTATCTTTTAACTTTCACTTTCCACATGGTCTATTTTCCTTTATCTTGTCCATGCCTCTTCCTGCTTGGTGGTCATGGAGGTATTCTGATCTACACATGTGGCCCATGTCTCCCCCAAGGGCTGGTTAGGTTAATATCTTATTGAGCGCACCAGTTATGGACACGGGGTAGGAAATATATATCAGTAAATGGTTTTGCACATACAATATATTATTCTGTGAACTTAAAGGTGGAAGAAATAATGCCACCAAGATGGGGAAATATTTGCACGTAAGGGATAGACTGCAGGGATAAGCTGGCAAATTGTAGTTGGTCGAGCAAGTCAATTGAATGGCGTAAGCTCATGGTGAAAAAAACCTTGTGAGTATAAACCTTTAACACTCATTAATAGTATATGAAGAATAGCAGGATCACATACAGCATTTGGTGAATTAAATATATGTACAACATCCCAGATTTCCCCAGGGGTCATATGTAAAACTGCAAGCAGGGATATAAGCTTCGTGCTCAGATTTTGCATATTAGAAAAGTCCTGTGTGCCTTTTGTTCTGCATATTGCTACTCTACACCAGGTGAACAAAATAGGACGAACCTGTAATTATATCAATATCTCAGAACCAGGAAAGAACATCATGCAAGAACAAAGTGACAATGTCAAATACAAACATTGCACTTATCAAAGAAGAGAAGAAAGTACGAGCAGACAGCACAGCAATGAGAAATGGAATGAATCAGTGCAAATGAGAAAACGTAAGGTGCTCACCTCATCATCTATCATATCCAGGCTCTGAGTAAATATTGTTAAAGAAATGGGAGAGACACAAGAAAGTTTAAAAGATTAAATTAGTGAATATTTCACGTGTTTGTCTGTCACATATTAAGGTTATCATTTAGGTGTTTGGAAATTTGAGCATTTTCACGTAGTAATCATTTTTAAACTTAAATATTTTTGACAAAGCTAGTATCAGATATTAAGGACCTCTGTCTATTTACTAAAACATGTGTTAGTCAGAGTTAATTTCATATGTGATACATTCCTGGGCATTTAATAATATGAACATGATGCTCGTTTAGTTAAGCTGGGCAGTTTAACATTCTCCATTAAAGGCAAAATCGCTCAGCATAGGCTTTGTACTATTTGATAGTATAGAAATAATTGTGTAGGATAGACTTTATCTAAAGATGGGACCACGCAAAATAAAAAAATAAAATAAATGGCGTTTATGACAATACAGGATACAGGGATTTTATGAATATTTTTTTCTGCAAATAAAAAAATAGGGAAATTATATATCAATCTTCCTAAATTCCATTGCATTCTATGTGAACACAGTGTTGGGTTGTTCTATTTGACAGGGTTTAAAATGCAATAACCCCCTCCCCCCAACAAAAAAAATCCATTACATAGTTCTCAAAATGTATCTACAAAGCTATGACTCCTGACTAGCTCTTAACAATAATACAATTAGTTTGTGTTCACTCTTTTTGTCTCTGCCACATAGCTTAACCCCCACATTGAGATGAGGATCACCAAGCGCCATCATCCTTGATGGTCCACTTTGAGGGACCATGGAAGATATTCTGTGCTAGACAAGAAATTTTATTCAATGTTTGCATTTTGTTTTACCACATGTCTGGCACACAGGAACAATGGTCTTCCTGTGCACTTGTATACATCAGCATGGCCGGGGAGTAAATATTGGACATCCTCAGCTGTTCTCACCCTCTGGCTCACTGGCTCAAATGAAACATAAATTAAAGAAGCTGGCATAAAACGAGTTCCTACCTCATCAGAAGACAGTACTAAGGAATGAGAACGTTCTGCTCTCTTCGGTTCTGCAACCAGGCCACTTAACTCCGCTGAACTGTTACTGCTCGGACTAAAATCATCACTTAATGTGAAATTCTAAAAAAAAAAAAGATATATTTGTTAAAATGTACTTTTCTTATTGTACTTTTCCACACAAGATGAGGAAAATCAAAGAGGATATTCTTGATCAGATCCACAATAGTTTATACCCAGTGTTTGATGGATAAAGCACATAATGATACAACACACTTGTTTAAAAATCTTTTTTTTACGCCTAACACACATGTATAGGATTATTTTTGTGTTTACTTAGAACGATTAAGAACATCTATCATGAAAACAGTGATAATATTTAATTGAACATTGTCTTATAAAAAATGTTCTAACTATTCGAAAAAAATATTAGAAAGAATATTTAAAAGTCATAATATTATATATATAAAAGTCATAATATTACCGTAATGTACTTAAGTATGATATGCTTTATTATATATGTTATATGACGGCCAATGGTTCATTGTAACATATTATTTCGTGATTCACTGTGGTGTGTTGGCTGGTGGAACAGTGTGATATAATAGCCAGTGACTTGCCGTGATATGATATGTTGGGCAGTGGCTCACTGAAACATGTTGGCCAGAGGCTGTGGTATATTGTGGTATATTGGACAGGATCACTGTGATATGTTGACTAGTGATTCACATTGGTGTTTTGACTATTGGTTTACATTGGAACGTTGCCCATTGACTCACTGTTGTACCTTGGCCAGTAGCTCATTGCAGCATGCTGCTCTGTGCTCACTCTGTCATGCCAGCCAGTAGTTTGCGGCAATAGGTTACTGTTTTGACTTGGTCTGTTGACCAAACATTGTTTGGTGGTTGAAATGTACAGGACCAGTCCCTGACAATTTACCAAGTGCAAACTTTAATAATCCTTCCAGAAACAATTTTATGTCTTATCAGCGGCATACCTTGGATAAAATTAGTATTCCTTGTTTTAAATAGTCACATAAGAAATAGTAAATCATTAAATATGCTTCTACATGGTCATAGTGGCTAACCTTTGGGAACCAAGCTCTTGTAGATTACAATTTTCACTATAGTCCACCAACTATCTTTAAAAATGTAGTCATTCAACAATGGACACAGTGTCTTAGCTTAGTTATTAGAGGCTATGGAAACAATAAACTTATTTTGCTTTTGATATATCTCATTTGGTGACTGAACAAATATAGAAAATTGGTACAAAGCAAAACTTAAAGGTTAACCTTTTGGAATCAAACCACGGTGGATTACCTTTCATGAGATACTTAGAATTGAGAAAGCCATCTTGGGAAATATACTCAACAAGAGCTGGAACGCAATAGTGTATTATAACACCCTACACAAACAATACAATTACTGCCTTTTAATATAGATTTTGGTTAATTAATATTAGCAGACCAGTATGGAACAAATATATGGTGATCAATTTAAAAACAACAACCCAGGTTACACTAATGGCTGTTGCAGATGACAACCAGCTGCATGATCTAGTCAGGTCTAAGCTAAGTGGTTATGGGCTTGGTTAGTATTCATATGGGAGACCAATAACACAGGTTCTAGTTATATATAAATGTTTGCATTTTTTGTACTTTTTTAGTCAGTTTTATTTGCATTACATGCATTCTTTTTACTTGAAAGGGAACACAAAGAGAAAAGACATGGAGGTCGTGCAGGTTTATTGCATGCGGTACACTGAGGAAACACAAGACAAGTCAGTATACGGCATAGGTAACGCAATTTTCAATAAAATAAAAATCAAGTCCATAGACAATCTATATTGCACACAAGTAGTCAATTTCTAGACTTCTAGATTGTAATATCAAATAGTAAAAGTGGAGCCATCCCCATGGAGCCTAGTGGAACCAGCAGGCACATGTAATTGATATTTTGCACATTTAATTGGTAATTTTTCATTTACTATATTTTGCATTTAATTTTATTTTAATTTCTAATACTGGTGATTTTTTTTTTTTAAGATAAGCAGCCCCCAAGGTGGAATGATTTTTGGGTAACAACCATTAACTTTTTGTTACCAAACTAAAGTAACTCCATTAGTATTTGCTAACATTAACCGAGATACAGCAATGTGTTTTATTTCATCTGAGATTCTGTCGAAATCTATGTGAAGTCCATTGGTTTATATTTGAGTGCGGTAAACAATCCCTGAAATTAACAAAGAGAACCCAGTTTTCACTGATTCCATTCATTGGATGTGTGCAGAAATGTCTATTGAGCCTAGGATTACCGTATTAACCATGCTTTCTTATACACCTATTACCATCTTCATTCTCCCAGAGCACGAGAATACTACCAACAAGCAGCACAAACAGTTCATGTGCAACGGGCAGAAAAACAATCATCTACGGGTTATTCTCTAAAGTGTGAATTCAAATTGAATTTCAAACTTAAGGCCATTATAGCCGAAGCGGAAAAAGTCATTTATGCTTCCAGTTGGGGCTACTTTTGCCTAAAATCCATTTCATAAAGAATTTATTTTATTTATTTTTTTATTCAAAAAGCGATGAGCAATGTTAATACATATTATGGTTTATAACATAAGCATTAATTGAGACCTTAGTTAGAGTAGTATAGAGTCTGGGTATTATCACTGATTTGACACAAAATCTTTTATAATCAATGGCGATACCACTATTATATTTACACCAGAACCAAATGACACATTCGGAGTATATTTATCGAAGCATTACTCTTAATACACACTGTAACTTAAATAGTTTATTGGGAATCTACAGGTTATATTGTACGATTTAAACGTCTTTATCTATTCATAAAAATAAATAAAAGTAAAACAATAAATTAAACAAATATGACATTTTGAAAATGCAAAATCATGCAAACCAGCTAAATAATGTTAATAAACTCGCATTTATTAGTACAAATGTATATAAATATATATATATATATAATCAGAATACTATACCAAAAGACATGAATGGCGATTTACTGGTGGCCACAAAAAGAAATGCTGTTAGGAAAACAAGAACAAAACAGCAATAGATGTAATGAGTAAGACAGTGAATGTTATGGTAGTGAAAGACAGTGAATGATAAGCAGAGATAATTAATTTCAGCAAAACTCATGAAGACTCATGCACAATCAACAAGGCTTAAAGTCACAAGTAATATATTAGTAATGTCAGTAATGTCAGTGATGGCGTGAGTTTTATTTTAAACAAAGATAATAAAACCAATGACATAAAAACACCAACGCGTTTCACCCAAAGGTGTTTCCCCCACCCCCCAAAGTGTAAAGTGCAAAAGTCCCTTTGGGTGAAACGCGTTAGTGTTTTTATGTCATTGGTTTTATTATTTTTGTTTTAAATAAAACCAGTTTTTTACCTTACCTGGACCTTCCTGATTTCATCCCTGAAGATTCTATCTGGAGAAGCCACACTTTTTACCTTCTTGGTGGGGAGGAAACCACCTATGCTACACAGGAGTGAGAAAAAAAGTATTTTTTGGCTCTCCTTATGTGGGTATCCCTCCTTTTATTTTGCTTTTACAACAGCAAAACAGAGAGCACTATTTTTCTGTTTTTATTCTCATTTTATGTAACTGGTTGTGAATATCTGTGACACTGCAATTTGTAGGGAAATACCCATGACCGCTCTACACTTTAACTGGCCTTTGACCCTGACCTACCATCTACAAGGAACCAAGCTGAGCGACATATCCACAGGCCTGCCATCACCACACCTTGCTGGGTTTCACCTGGAGTCTCTATGTTTGGCGTTTGGTTTAAGAGGCTTAAGCTGAGAACAAGATGTAGCGTTATCTAACTATCATACAGTTTCACACATATAAAGCCTGCATAAATGAGGAGCTGGGGAAAACATTACAAGTTCATCTTATTCTATAAACATGTAACTATATACGTATGGACCAGCCCCTGTCTGCTAACCAAGTAGATATCTCTCTCGATTCCTGCACCAGTTACTAAAACAAATGGCAAAGGTTCATGAAAACTCCTACGTGAACATTTACCTGGGGAGAAGAGTTTAATACAATCAAGTGCATTCAAGGAAATAATGCTATAATCATAAATTACTTAATAAAAGGATACTGGAATATCTGACCAAGTCTTTTTACTCTGTCAACGAACCTTTTGGGATAACAAGCATTCTGGATAAAGCTATGTTTAGAAATATAGTGGGCAGGAACAGAAGTTGGACATGGCATAGATATTTACTAAGTGGTGGTGATACAAATACGCTTTATATTATGGGGGGTTTATATTTTATGTTACTATTTACATACTTGAGAGTAGAAAAGTTTACTAGATACATCCTCAACGGCTATCACCATCTTGCATGGTAAATGAGAAGTGAACACGCATCTGTCATAGTATTTAATATTTTTTGGATGAACCAGGCCTACTCCTAAACTTAGCTAGACATTCTTGTTGAAGTCACAAATGAAGCAGGTGTTATTTGTTTGTGGTTAAAAGGTTAAAGAGTTAGGAAGAACTTACAAAAAACAAGATATAAACATACGGGAAGATAAAAAGCAATGATTTGAGTGAATGTAGGAAATTCAATAAAGAACAGGGCTAGACGAAAAGGCAGGACTGAATAAAACATGTTGGCATTTCTCAACATTCTGATTGGGATAGGTGCTAAGCTTTGCCAGAAACCCAGTACCAATCACAGTGTAATCAGCATGCCAGAGCTACTGCATTACAGAGAGATCTCATTGTCATGCTAAAAAATGGCCATTAGATGGTGGTGAGATACCGGTCTCTAATGTTTTAGTTTGGAATTCCCTCTGCTTATTTTAGTACTGATATTAGCAGAGGGAATCCTTAGTTTTAGGGTTAGGGTAAGGTAAGGTAATGCTGGGTTAGGGTTAATGTTATTCTACAGGTATGGATTGTATAGGGCTAAGATTATGGTCATTTTAGGGAGTTAGTGTAGGCATATGGTTAGGGGTAGGGATGGTATGGGGGTGGTATTGGGTTAGCATCAACTACCAAAAATTGCCATATATATATATACATAAAAGCAAAAATCTGAAAACAATGCGATTTTTTTACATTTTATTCACACTTAATGGTGCTTTAAGTATACACATAGGCTATTAAAAGAAAGCACCTTATGTCATATTTTATGTTTTGTTTTGGTTCAGAATTTGACAATTGCCTCCATTGTTAGGGGTTAACAAATATCTACCCTGATTTGCTATGATCCTACCTTATGTCAACACTACAAACAAACACACCCATGCATTCAAGCACTAACACTACACACAAATGAACACCTGCATTCAAATGCCAACACTACATATAAAAACAACCATTCATTCAATTGTCAACACTACACAAAAATACACACTTGCATTCAAACTTCAGGACTACACACAAATGCACACCTGAATTTGCACGCTACATACAAACACGCCAATGCATTCAAATGGCAACAGTACATTCAAACACACACCTACATTTACACACACACATACTCCATACAAAAACATCCTTACAATCAAACACACAAACACTGCTCCCAAATACAGTTTCTGCTGGGGAGAGAGTGAGGGGGGCAAACGTATTTCTTGCATTAGGGCCCTCTTTACAGTATTTCAGCCACTGGCTTGGCACTTTTGCAAGTCATCAGGATTCTAAATACACACAAACTCTCAAATGCCTGCATGTTCTTAAGTTGGATAAGATGTGTTTCTGCACAATGAGTTTGAATCTACACTAGGTCTTTATTCAGTAAACTCTAAACTTTAGTGTTATTTAATCCATATTGTAAAATTCTGACTAAAATAGTCAAACCAAGACTATAACCAAGCTGGTCCAGATCAGCTATTTTCAATTCCAGCTATTCAGCTTTAAATGAAAAACATCATTAGAATAACAGCCCATACTACATACAACTGGAAAAATAGAAAAGTTGTAGAAACCAATGACCTTTAATGGTAGGGGAAGCAAAAACGTGATTTCCTTTGCTTGATTATTCCTCCTGGGATAACAGATTCCAGCAAATAACATCCTCCACAGCTGTTATTTAGGAGCTCACTATTCAACTCAGCCTGGCTCCCTCGGTGATGCATTCTGTATGTATTATTTGTTTTCTACACACTGCAAACTGTTTTTACGAACTTTTATGTTCTCACTCTTAATCCTAGAACTATCAGAAAATGTCAACCTGCTCTGTCCCATAGGATAATATTCTGAAGCTGATACTATTACATTGCATTCCACGTATCCATCCTAATCTCTCACCCTTAATACTAATCTGTGAGTATCAAGTTCTGCCATGTCTTCTGATCTGCAGGTGTGTGTCAGCATCTTTCTTCTTCATCTTCTTACATTTATCTTTCATATTAAACCTTTTCAAAGAAAAGCTTTAATATAATTACGTTCACAAAAAAATGTATGACAGATTTGATTGGTTAATATAAAATAACTAATACAATTACAAGTGCTTACTTCTTTGAGTAGAGTTCTGTGCTTAAACAGGCAATTCTGATTTATTCCTAGCAATTTAATTGTGGTGTTTTGTCCTAGTAATATCTATGCTAAATCCTACTAAGTGCTTATACCATTTTCAAATCAAGGGAAAAATATGTAAACAAACTACGTGGCTCTATGTAGACCACGAAGAGCACACCATCCAATATTGGGAGTTATGGAATCAGTATGGATGGACCTTCAAGGGGGTGTTGCCAATGACGCAACTTAAGTCAATGGCGACACTGATATGGGCAGGTCCACTCAGTAAGAGGGTGTGCTTGCCCACTGAAAGAGCATGTCAGCCTGGCGTTGAGTGTCCATTGTAAATCTAATGCACCTGCACTGTGCTGCCTGGGGACAGATTCCTGGTGCCTTTGGGTGAGGAAAAGGACCCCGGTATCGGGACTGTCCTGTCGTAAGAGGGACAGTTGGGTGTCCTGAATGTGTATAAATTCTGCACCTCTCCCGGTATCACAGAGAGAATCAGAACTTGCGATATTGCAGTTTGCTAAGGCACAAAGGATATACGATGAAAGAGGGCATATTCAGTTTATTTTCATTCTATCGCCACTACATCAATGGTCAGGCAGCAGTTCAGCAGTAAACTGGACAATCTTTACACAGATAATTGTACACAGGGTCTTGTCACTATGGTGCAGGTTGTGGTCTATGAGTTGAAGGATTTCTGGTCCATTGTTGGTTCATATAAAAAAAGGGCTTCAGGCAGTGGTGTACATATAGAGGTCGCAGCTGCGACCGTGCCCATCACTCCAGGGGGCCTGGCCGCCCTGCAGACCCGATCGACCGGGTGCCCGCTGTCATGTTTTGCCATTCAAGGGGTCCATCGGGTGGCCCATGCTGCTAGGGCCACCCGATGGGTATGGCTTTTCTGGGGGCTGGTCAGCGCTGCGGCGCTTTAACAGCGTGAACGGGCCCCCTATGATGACATCACACGCTGGGAGGAAGCGACTGCCCCGGTCACTCCTCCCAGCAATCGCACAGTGCCCGCGCAGAAGGAAGGATCAGTTTGCACCTGGGCCCCATGGATTGTGTGTACGCCACTGGCTTCAGGCATTTACAGGGTTCAAATTAAAGCAGATTTATTGGATCAAAAAGCGCAACAGAGGAACGTTTGACTTAATACACAGTGCTAATTAGTCTCTTTTTTTAATACATTACCAGTTAGTGCTGCCCTATTATCGCTATAGAGGTTGTCCACAACTTTTTGATTGTTAATTCATTTTTAGGATCTATCTGACACCTTGCACCAAATCCTAAGGGCATTCGGTGCACTTGTTCTCGCTTCCCTTTAAGTGTAGTTAATTAGTTGTGGGTGTGTACATTACTGATAGGAAAATGAAAATATTCCACTCTGTACATCACTCTAACCAAAGTTCTATTATACTAGTAGGTTTTTTGTGCTACTATGTAAATTTATTGTTGGTGTGTGTGACCCTCTCTATTATTTTCTATAGAGATATAAACAAAATGTTCACAAAATATATAGTTTAAGCACTTTGTTTACAACCCACCAATTTTGCATAACTTCCAGATTTTAAATAATTCTAACACATCCTTACAGGGTTTTGCACTAAACTCCCAATTTTTCACATATTAAATCTGAATGACAAAATTTAAGCAAAAATTGGCAAGTTGTGAATACGGCAGATCTGGAGAGTTTCAAGATTAGCTATGTAGCCTCAGTTTTTCCATTCAGTTTAGTGAATAATCCTCGATTGTTATATTTTTGCATTAGCTTTTCAAATGATTTAATATTTTTGGATAACTATTTAAAATATATATATTTTTTTTTCAAAATATTAAAATATAACAAATATATCAATAAATAAAAAAAATATTAAAATGTTTTTCAAAATATTAGTTTATTTTGAAATCTTATCCAAAAATATTACATTAAACCTATATCCACCTTCCACACCCTATTTCCCCAAATAATTCACCTGTCCCATAAAAATATAATATATAAGTTTGAGTGAAAATCTTTTACCATTCCTTGTTTAAACACATATTGTGACTGTCCTCATCAATCTACCTTTGCCCCTTTTTTCACTGGGCTGATATTTTCAGATGATTGATGTATGGAACTGCCGGATTCTGATGCGATGTTGCTGGCAGAATTGAAGCTTTTGTAGATATCTCGAAGTTCACGGTACGACGTACAATGTATGGGTGGTGAACCCTACCCTAATGATGTTGCCTTAGTTGTACTTTGTATTGTGCCTCTGGAAGTCCTGTTTTATAGAAGGGAGTTACACCTTGTATTAGAATAAAGATACCAGTTTCTAGCACGATCATGGTATAACGTCAGCAGTGGTCGCATGGACCACTATAGGATTCTTATACTATGAGGAAATTAAACTAACAAAATGTACAGTAAAACAGCTTTTTTGTGAAGATCTCTAAAGTCATATTATTTACATTGCAATTCCGGCAGTTTTACACAACATGCCAACAATTCTATATACAGTAATAGTATATTTAACACCCTTAGGTTTAAAATCGAACGCTTTGATTTATTACACTTAAATGAGATTCAATTTGACCATTAAAAGTGACTTTCAGCATTAAATGAAAACTTTCACTTGCTATATCAAATCTCTTACAAACTTATTTTTCACCACTAGATGGCACTGTTATATTACATTGCAAATTACAATGCAACGGTAATACATTGTAGCATGTAGACTGCAAATTCTAACAAAGTGCATTTGTGGATGGGCTTAATTTTTTATGACTGTGCAAACCCTTCTTTACCTTACCTTATTCTGTAAATGTGCGATTACTAAACATTTTGACCAATTTTCCTGGCAAAAGTGCTTAAGCTTTGTCATGTTGGATGGTCACTTTTTTAACATCTATTTTCAAGCCTTCCCACATATTCTCAGTAAGTTTGAGGTTTTGACAATTTTAACACATTCACGTTTTTTTGGTTTGTAACCACTCGAGCTTAGCTTTAGTCTGCATGTCTATAGCAATTACCTGCTCTTGGCTTAGGAATCTTGAAAACAGAAAATATATTTTCTCTAGAAGTACCATGCATTTCCTTTGTTCCTCTTGCCCTCACTCCTATTTGATTTCCTAGTGTGTGTTAATTAAAGATGTCAGTAAAATATAATACTAGCGCCATTCTGTTTTCTGTGAGCATGGAATCTCTTGGTGATGATAATTGTTGATTTGAGATTCATGCAGCATTTTGGGCTACGGTCAAAACTTTATGTTTCTACAGACTAGAGAATCTTTTTTTCCATATGTTTGCTGATTCTTCCACATTCCTTTGACAAACTCCAAATGGGGTATCGTGGAATTTTTATTGAAATATTTTTTTTTCCATTTTTATGTTTTTCCCATTGTCAGTTTCTCCCACCTCTGCTACGGACCTTCCCAGCTCCTTCAAAGTTACTGTCGACCTATTGGTTATCTCAAACATATGTCCGCCAATTCATAATGAATTGGGTTGAATATTCAAAGTTTAAGATTTTTTTTTTTAAACTGGCCCTCAATAGTACTTCTCCAGAATGTTATCTTGGACTTTCTGATATCTCCTTGGTCTTCACAATGTTGTTGCTTTAACATATACGCTCTAACAAACTCTGGAGCCTTTCCGATACTGGTTATTTATTCCAAGGTCATCGTACACTTCAATTGCACACAAATTCAACCAATCATGTGATCTGAAGGCAACTGGTTGCAGTGGATCTTTTTAAGGGTATAATAACAATGTGGATGAATATGTATGTAACCAACAAACCTGAAAAAAAAAAAAGTAAAAAAAAAAAAAAATTAAGCCAAATGAATAATTGAAATCTCAAGGGGATACTTACACTGTATCTGTCTGGTTCAATTTCTTCTCCTGGCTTAGGACTTTATTATCCTTCTCCACACAGAGAGAAGAACTACCTTGCTAAAAAGTATAAAGGATTTCCAGTGTCACTGGCACCACAACTCCTGTGCCACCATCTTTCGGAGAGACAAAAATAAATTCTCCAGGCACTCAAGGTGTTCAAGCCGCAGGCAGATTTAATGGTTCAAAAAAGAGCAGCAACATTTCCACCTGCTAAGAGGTCTTTGTCAGAATTGATATTCTTTTTGTCTGCCTGATCGTTGTGGGATTGCTGGTCCGGCTCCAGTGCACCGGGTGTTTGCTGGAGCTTCTTGCTCCATTTTTGCATCATCTTTCAGAGAGGCTAATGTTTAGATCAACGAACATTTAATTGTAAGAACTAAATTATTCAAATATGATTAGATATTTTTTCTCAATGGATTACCTTACTATTTTGGCAGCATAATCGTCATATTTTTAATAGGTTTTATACTCCACACCACTGGTTCAACATCATTTAGTTAGGGTATCTCTTGTAAAGGTGAGGTCTTCCAACAGTATTGCTAAATTATAAATAGAATGTTAGGGATTGGTATGATGTACCAAACAGTTCCACATTTTTTTTAAGATAGTGTGAAATATTAGCATTCATACTACTATTAAAAAACCCTGATAATATTCTCGCTTTTTAATATATGAGAGTACTATACTATCTTTTGCATTCACTTGCTGACCTTGAACTAAAGCTAATCACTTTATAAAAATCACTTAGTAAAATTCACACTGTGAAGGTCAGTATGTATGAGATTAACTCACCCATGGTATAATTATATAATATAATTACAATCATCTCATAAACTCTTTTATGAATGGATTGATCTATGGTTGTGTGGTGCAGTGAGGGTGCTTTTATGAGTCTGTGTAATATTTTTTATGTTTTATATGCAGGATTTGTTACTGGTTGTTATTATTATTATTTATTATTTTAGATTACTCTTAGAGGGACAAGGAAACCATTATAATTTTGAGCATGTAAAATAAATCACATAGAGTGATAATACAGGCATCTAACAACTTTAGCTTAAATGAAGCAGTTTTAGTACTCAATTCTCTACCATGTAGGGGTTAAATCACTTTTTTTTCTGTTATGCAACCAAAACCACATTTCCACTGGCCTTGACTCACATAGCCTATATGAACAAGATGGTTTTATTTTCAGTCAGACCATAACTTACTTTAGACGTTTTTTTTTATCTCTTACACTGTTAATTGAACTTAAATCACTCATAGGAAAGCTCCCACCCTATTTATTATTTTAGATTACTCTTAGAGGGACAAAAAAACCATTATAATATTGAGCATGTAAAAAATCACTTAGAGGAATAATATAGGCATCTAACATATTTAGCTTAATGAAGCAGTTTTAGTTTATAAATCATGCTCCTGCAGTCTTACTACTCAATTCTCTACCATGTAGGAGTTAAATCACTTTTGTTTCTGCCATGCAACTAAAGCCACATTTTCACTGCCCTTGACTCACATAGCCTTTATGAACAATATGGTTTTATTTTCAATCAGACCATAACTTACTTTAGAAGTTTTTATCTCCTCCACTGTTAATTGAACTTAAATCACACATAGGAAAGCTCCCACCCTACCTGAGCAGAATGCTCTCCCCAGCTGTTCCCACCTCCTATAACCTCTGACCCAGTACCAGCACTTTATTTAGTCTACCTCAATACAAAAAGAAAGCTGCCCGATCCTCCTTTTCTTACAGAGCACCACAATTATGGAACAACCTCCCGCACACTTTCAAATCTTCCCCAAGCCTAAAGTCCTTTAAGAGATCCCTCTCTACATACCTCAAAACAGAATGCACGTGTCATGGTTGATTATATATTTCCTACCTGTTTTATGTTAAATTTTGTATATATTGTGTATTAATATTGTTTTTGTATTTTATTGTACCCTACTGTATCAATGCAATCTTTTGTGGACCCAGGACATACTTGAAAACGAGAGAAATCTCAATGTATCTTTCCTGGTAAAATATTTTATAAATAAATAAATAAATAGGAGGCTCCTGCAAGGTCTATGAGGCTATTAACTGTGCAGGAGATACATTCTAAATTAAATACACTGTGCAATAAAGAAAGTATAAACATTAGATGACTCTTTAAAGGAAGTGCTTAAGGCTGTTTAAGTCACATGCAGGGAGGTGTGACTAGAGCTGCGTGAACAAAGTGATTTAACTACTACGTGGCAGAGAATTGAGCTGTGAGACTGCAGGGGCATGATCTCTCTCCTCCAGTGTTAGTGAAACATAAACAAACAAACGTTACCGTCTGTGAACATAAATTCTGCCTACTAATAATAGCGAACTACAAAATATAGAAAAAAAATATATAACAACAGAATATAAACGGGAACTGTTTTTTTTTTTTTGGTATTTTTTTTTTGTATAAATTAACATCTGTATGTGGTCAGTGCAAAAGGAACATTAGTTTGTGTATACACGGAGATAGAAACATAGGAATTCTGACAATATTTGGGTTTAGTGAGTCTACCACAGATTTGTGGATTTTACATGGGCATCAAAACACACGTAGACAACGCAAAGCTGTGCACTAGTAACGGTCACAAAATACGTTTTTATTTTATTTCTTTATTATCTCTTCAAACTCTACCAGGCACAAAAAGAAATACTGACATTTGAAAACTCCTGTAGAAAACAAACACTGCTATGCATAATTTCTTAATTTTTTTCTGATTGTATGTCAAGTGCACAAAACCTAGCAGTTTTAAAATCTAAAGCAACACAGATTCAGCATTGTTCCCTCACCTATCCTAGTGATCTACAGAAAATTTATTTCACTCCTCTATACCACTGTTGGTTAAAAGTTTAGCTCTTTTCTTTATAATTTTCTCAATTGTGTTTGTAACACTCACTAATGTTCAGATTAGGTTTTAAGCCCAAAACTATGACTAGACTTCAAGAATATGATACCTTCATGTTGAAAATTAGCTATTTTGGTTGAGTGATGGAAGGGAGAAGATAGTGACAAGTCTTTTGTGGTGAACAGGGACACAGTCCCTTCTGAGTTCTGCTGTTCATCCTCTTGGTTGCCAGCTACGTTTTTAAAGGCAGAACTGCTAGTGACTGGGGACAAAGATGACGCACCAGAATTCGATGCTGTAGAGCAGAACCTCATGGATATGGAAAATGGTGATTGTGGAATGTGCTTTGGACTACCGTAACTGTCTCAGAGCTGTTGGCCTAAGAGGTTATAAAGTATGTTATGTAGAGTCACTAAATCTAAGGGGAATTTACTTTCAAAGTGACTCTGTAGGCACTATAACAAATTTATCCCATTGAATTGGTTATAGTGCCTGGTGTCCCCTGTCACAGTGCCTTCATTCAGTGTTAAATCATTTTTGAAGAACTTAAAACTAAATCAGTGCCCCTTGCCACCTACAGCTTGTCCCCTAATGGAGGTATGACTAAAGAAGAGATTACACACTTCCTTCTAGCCATATAATAAGCCAGCAATGGGCACTGTAATGGTCTTCTGACAATCATAGCCACCCATTGTTGCTCGGGCTAATGCTTTCTCACTAGCCAATGAGTAGAGACTTGATGTGCTGCTGGGGGGGTCTCACTTAACATTAAAATATTACAAATGTTTTAACGCCAAATAGAAGAATGACGCCAGGGGACTCCAGGCAACATAACCACTTCAATGAGATGAAGCAGTTACAGTGCTTACAGTTTTTTAATGAATGGTATTTCAAGGTGCTAAACTGCATTTGGTAAAATACTGTGAATAATACAGCAAACTAGTAATTCTAAAGCACAGGACATGAGTTTTGATCAGTAAGCTCACAATTCGTCTGATGAATTATGGGTAAGGTTGCCCCTTTCCAAATCTACAGAAAACACCACATATATTTGTGATAGCAGCAGTCTGTGACACATTGTAGACTGCCACTTAATCAAATAAAAAAAAACAACACAAAATGATACAGAACAGTAACAAACTCTACAGTACAGATTAGCTGACCATGGATAACAAGAATGTGACATCAAGTTGAGTGTTGTAACCAGAATGTCAGGCATGCAGACTAAATAAGGAGCAACCTCGTGAGGTTTGATGGAGCGGAGTTCGTTGGTAAGTATAGTTCGTGGTAAGGACAGCGCGCGCTAGGGTTTAGGTGCAGGGCAGCTCGCTCTACCAGTAAAGCCGTAAGCTCGCGGCCAGGGCAAGAGCCCTGATTGGTAGTTTGCAGCGCGAGGTTCACAGTGGAGGGAAATTAGGGAGTAGAAATTTAAAGGCGCCAGAAATTATTTACCTCAACTTGTGCCAGACAAATCTGAAGGTTGGCTGTTTTAAATATTTGAGCTGCTGCTCCCACCCACCTTCCCTTCAATTAGGAACCTATGTCGTGACCTTATTATGGGATATAAGTCGCCCTCCTAGTCATCACAGGAGGGTGTATTTGGTTTAAGATACATTTTTGGCTCCTGGCTTTGGGGGCGGAGCCTTGGAAAGTGGTTATGGTTAATATGTTGGTTTGGTTTAAAGTTATGGTTTTATTATTATTATTATTATGCTTGTTGATGTTTAATTGGAATTGTGAAATTCGGAATAAAGGTTCATGGTCATTCTCCAAAGTATATTATTGAAGTTATTAAATAAGCAATTTTATAAAATAAGTTGTTTGTGTTTATTTATATTATGTATCATTAAGATTGCATCGTTCAAACCTTATGAAATCAGGCTGATTAATAACTCACAGTTTGTCGTACCTTCCTTTCAATGCTGTCTTCTCCATCAGTGGAACTGATGCTGTCGCACAATCTGGTTCGAGATGGTTTCTGACGTTTGCTCTTCACAATTAGTTGAGCTCGTGTTTTGAGGGCTTTGGAGTCCAGCCTTTCTGTCTCCGGTACCACTTCATTAAAATCTGGAAAGGAAATGTCTCTTTATAAGACACACATTTAGAAGACGATCACGGACTATACTTTCTATGATTAAACTGAGAACAAAGATATTTTACAAGGGAATTGTCCATTTTCGGTCAATTTAGGGAATGGTAAACCTGGAAAAATGGCTGATGTGGAGAATTTCTTTGGTTCAAATATTTTTGACCCTGCCAGAAAGCAGAACTGTGAAACTAAGTAGTACGGATACTGCGATTGCTGGGACACATTTTGATAGAGATATCAAACTAGCTTCTTAAATTCTAGTATAGTTATATTCATCTAACCCTAATCTTCTGATGGAGGAGAAACACATGTAAGACAGCTCAGTTCTTACCTTTGTGGAAGTCAGGAGGTGTATAAATGTGTCTTAAATAAGTGATATAAATGTTATCTACATTAGAGCTTATGGCATCTTTGTAAACAAAGATAAATATATCTCTACTGGGAATCGACAACTAACTGAATATTTATTACCTGAAATTACAGATAAACTATGAAATACATTAAACCTATGCAAAATTGTGTTTTCAAGATCTGTAAAGTTTGATCAAAATTACAAAACTATTTTATTGAAAAATGTATATAGTCTTATTCCTATAGCTCTTACCTGTATAGATTGCCACAGTCTTTGCAAAGAAATTAACATTTTTCTAAAGTCATGGCTCAAAGCACTCTAAATACTTTAATGTATGCCTACATACTGTGCTCTCAAAACTAGTGTGTTCTCCTTCCTATAATACGGCCCACGCAATATGAAAAGATCATTATTTTATTGCTAATCAATGATCTTGTGTAGAATTGTCCTGCATTTCAAAATACAATAATTAAATAACAATAAGTTACACATTTAAATTCTCTAATGAGGGACTAAAGATAATCTGATTATTCGAATTAATCTAATTTAAACATAGAATGAACCACTAATTTAATATTGTATGCATAAAATCAAAACACAGTTTGTAAAACTACACTGGCTCGTACAGCTACATCTCATCCTCCCAACTGCTGAGTACCAAATATTGTCAGACACATTATGATCCAGTCAGTACATTAAATGTTTGATGCATATTTATAATGGCCAGACCTTGTTTATTTGTTTACCGATTCCCTTCAGCCGCTGTTAGAGCATAATTTGCAGTAATAATGGGACAGGTGACACTAACAAGCACTTTTATACAGATTTCTTCTGTATGACTTTCCCTTTTTATGTTACTTCTTGATAGCTACCATATGGATTAGTTATCTTACTCTGGATATGTAAGTGCTATTAAGTATGCCCGAAATAAAGTCACAGGTGAAATTATTTGTGTGATGTATTTATTTAGGAATTCATTCTTCACTTCGTACTAGGGAGCTAGTAACTCCTTAGTTAATTGTTTGCCCAGGAAGAGAACCTGATTGAAACAACAGAGCAGACCCGGTAAGAATAACTCATTTATGTTAGATTTTTATTGATGGGGAAATCTCTAGGGATTACTCAATTGTGTATAAGATGTTTTTAGAAACAAATAAAAAAAAAACACCTAACACCCTGACACGACCGGGTAATCCCTAAATCCTGGACAGGTAGGTGTGTCTTGAGGACTGGTTCGGAAACCACTGCTTTTGTTTATTGTTACTAATTTGTAGTCTCTCTAAACCCCGACTATTCTTCAGAAAAGGTTTATTATGTGTAATGCATTTGTTAAATTTTACTACCAGCATACATGAGCCAACTTATACGAACAAGTATGTTGGTGGGGGAATTTATAAAAAAAAAAAATGTTTCGCAGGTTGAAAGATGACCACGATAGAGACTACACAAAATATGTGGTGTTCAAGCTGTCATGGGATGAAACTTGAAACAATTGAACAAAATGAAAACAAATAATTCCTAAATGGTGATTGGCTCCAATAAACAAAGATCAAAATAAATTCATACAAGTGCTGGCTTTTGGCAGTGTCAGGTATATGCTTTGATTGTGAGAGGGAGAAATGCAAATATGGTCTTCATTCTGAATAATCCAGGTAAGAAGTCATTTGTGCAGAAATGCAACAACGAACACATGTGCAGCATGGAAAAGTTCATAAAGCATCATTTTTTGGTAATGAATATAGTGGGGCCTATTTGCGGCCTTCTGTAAGACACAATGTCTATTCCGTCACAGTTTAGGATGAACAGTGTAGCAAGCCATTCAGCACTGATGGAATTGTGAATGCTGAGAAATAGAGATGTCCCGAACAGTTCGCTGGCGAATAGTTCCCGGCGAACATAGCTTGTTCGCGTTTGCCACGGATGGCGAACATATGCGATGTTCGGTCCGCCCCCTATTCGTCATCATTGAGTAAACTTTGACCCTGTACCTCACAGTCAGCAGACACATTCTAGCCATCAGCAGCAGACCCTCCCTCCCAGACCCTCTCACCTCCTGGACAGCATCCATGTTAGATTCATTCAGAAGCTGCATTCTTTTTTTTTTTAGACAGAAGTGTGTTATATTTGAGCATGCTAGGCTGAATGTGCGTATATCATGGCTAGTTGCACTGAGGGTATGAGTATATAGCAGTACATTGTTGTGAAAGATGGCTGTCATGTTTAGGGTGTAGCTTGCACGTTATCAACTGTGTATTTATATCAGCAGCTCCACCACTAGTTTTAAACCAAGTGTGAACGCCCCATGAGATGAGACTAGTGAATAACATAATACATGAACGATTAAGGTAAAGGCATGTAAGGAACTACGACAATAAACTCTTTAGGAGGTGAAATAATGACATGTTTAAATGCTTGCTACTTTACGATTAGTTCATGTGCAGAGAGCAGTTCATGTGATCAAAGGCATGGTGTTGAGGATCGGCTATAGTGGGACATGCTTGGCAGGCTGCTGTTTACTGCTTGTGCTCATCCGATCGCTTCTGGGCGCCAGGTGCAGACCCTGGGAGTCCCTGATACCTGGAACAACAAAGGCAAGTCTCTGGCTGAGTGCTGGGTTCGCGCCTTGAGGTGGTGGAAGCTTGTTTTGTCGGGTGGTCGGATCTGTCCCGGTGGTGCTTCACGTCCGGTGCGGGATTATGGTGGTTTAAGGTGGAGGTGAGTGCTTGACGTGGGGCAGGCTCTGCATTTCTGTTTGTGCCTCCGGTCCCGTCTTCGACGCCTTTTGCGTTGGTGGATTTTAATGGGGACTGCTTCGATTAGCTGTGGTGGAGCTTGTTGGGGCTGTGGTGGAGCTTGTTGGAGCTTCCTGCTTGTTATTTGCTTCCAAAATTGATTAAAGAGTCTGTCCAGCTTAGACTCAATATCCTGCCATGCTTTGCTGGTACCAGGAGGACACGCGGCTGCCGCCATATTGGGAGAGTCGCAGATGAGTATGTCAGCCTGGGCGGTTGTGCTCTGTGCGTCCATTAGCTCCAGACAGCCTCTCAGGGGTGGACCGGGATAACTCCCACCAATCCGAGGGGGGGGGGTTACGGAGCTCCTGCCGGGAAGTAGCTGCTCCTGGGCATCCCAGGATCGGGAGATCGGACGCCTCTCCCGCCCAGTGAGCACCAGGCCACACTTGCCACGTGGAGGTAAGTAAGACTCTGTCAAGTTGCTGACCGCTATTAAGCATGTCGGGTCAGTCAGGTAGGAGCAACATTGCTGGGTCATCCCCTTCTGGGGTGAAATTCGCTTGTTGATAGCTGCTTAAAGTGAGAAATTGAGAGAGCTCACATGAAGTGCGTCTTTCCTCCATGACAGCTAGGTCCCGCCCCCCGTAAACTGCAGTCTTAGTGAGAGAAGGGACAGTGTAGCTGCTGCTGATTTAATAGGGAAATCGATAGCTAGGCTAGTGTATTCAGTGTCCACTACAGTCCTGAAGGACTCATCTGATCTCTGCTGTAAGGACAGCACCCCCAAAAGCCCTTTTTAGGGCTAGAACATCAGTCTGCTTTTTTTTCCCCTGTGTAATCTAATTGCAGTTGCCTGCCTGCCAGCATGTGTGTCAGGCTCACAGCGTATACTGTGCCCACTTGCCCAGTGCCACCACTCATACCTGGTGTCACAATAGCTTGCATTTAAAAAAAACAAAAAACTTTTTTGACTGTAATATAATAGCAGTCAGTTTCCTTCACACGTGTGCGTTTCAGGGCCTGCCAGGGCACAATGTCACACCAGTGCAACTCATATCTGGTGTAACAGTAGTGTACATTAAAAAAAATAAAAAAAATTTTGACTGTAATAGATTGAATAGCAGTTAGTTGTCTGCAAGCGTGTGTGTCAGGCCTACAGCGTCTACTCTGCCAACTTCTGCCAGTGCACAGTGCCACTCATATCTGTTGTCACAGTAGCTTGCACGCATAATACCACTAATTGAAAAAAAAATGACAGGCAGAGGCAGGCCACCCTGCAGGGGCCGTCATGGTGCTGTGATTCCCTTTGGCCCTAGAATAATGCCCAGTGTTCAGAGGCCACGTACCCTGAACTCGAAATGTTCTGAGGACATAGTTGACTGGCTAACACAGGACACCCAATCTTCTACAGCTTCTGCTCGGAACCTTGACGCACCATCCTCCTCCAGCTTAGCTTCGGGCACATCTCAAGTTACCACTCGCCCGCCTACCGCCACCACCAACACTAGCACCACAGCCGCTTCACTTGATCTGTCAGAGGAGTTATTTACACATCAGTTGGAAGAAATGAGTGATGCGCAACCATTATTGCCAGAGGATGTAGATAACAGGGATATGTCTCAGTCAGGCAGCATTACACACATGGACGTACGGTGTGATGATGATGATGATGTTGTACCCGCTGCTGCTTCCTTTGCTGAGTTGTCAGATACAAGTGAAGCGGTTGGTGATGACGATGCGTCCGTGGATGTCATGTGGGTGCCCGCTAGAAGAGAAGAAGAACAGGGGGAAAGTTCAGATGGGGAGACAGAGAAAAGGAGGAGACGAGTTGTAAGCAGGGGGAGGTCATCGCAAGGAGCTAGTGGCACAGTCAGACAGCATGCATCGGCACCCGGAGTCAGCCAGACAGCACGCCAATCAACACATGCTGTTGCCACCACCAGAATGCCGTCATTGCAGAGCTCAGCAGTGTGGCATTTTGTTGGTGTGTCTGCCTCTGACAACAGTTTGCGGTGTTTGCGGTGCGTTAAACGGGGAGTTTGGTCTGTCACTGTGAAGCGGGCGTAACCCTTACACTACCTGATCGATACAACATCATACCTGATGTTTTAAAGCACGTTATTCCAAACAATTTAGGAATGTTAGCTGATTTATGCCCTTTATGGATTAAAACCAGACTCTGCATCAACTATGTAATTTTCCATGGGAGTTTTGCCATGGATCCCCCTCCGGCATGCTACAGTCCAGGTGTTAGTCCCCTTGAAACAACTTTTCCATCACTATTGTGGCCAGAAAGAGTCCCTGTGGGTTTTAAAATTCGCCTGCCCATTGAAGTCTATGGCGGTTCGCCCGTTTGCGAACATTTGCGGAAATTCGCGTTCGCCGTTTCGCCAGAGAGACCACCGGACCACAAGGAAAAAAGGTAAATTTCAACCCCCCCTCACCCTGCCACCCGACCTGTCACCCCCCTCACCCTGACACCCCACCTGTCACCCCCTGTCAACACCCTGTCACCCCCCTCACCCTGCCACCCGACCTGTCACACCCTGTCACCCCCCTCTCCCTGTCACTTCACCCTGTCACCGCACCTGTCACTGCCTCTCACTCTGTCACCCCGTCTCACCCTGCCACCCCACCTGTCACCCCCTCACCCTGACACCCCACCTGTCACCCCCCTGTCAACACCCTGTCACCCCCTCTCACCTCCTGTCAACACCCTGTCACCCCCTCACCCTGACACTCCACCTGTCACCCCTTGTCAACACCCTGTCACCCCCTCACCCTTCCTCACCCTGCCACTTCACCCTGTCACCCCCTCTCACCCTGCCACCCCACCTGTCACCCACTCTCACCCTGTCACCCCACCTGTCACCTCCTGTCAACACCCTGTCACCCCCTCACCCTGCTACCCCACCTGTCACCCCTCTCTCACCCTGCCACCCCATCTGTCACCCCCTCACCCTGTCACCCCCTCTCACCCTGACACCCCACCTGTCACCACCTGTCAACACCCTGTCACCCCCCTCACCCAGTCACCCCACATGTCACCCCCTGTCACCCCCTCACCCTTCCACTTCACCCTGTCACCCCCTCTCACCCTGTCAACCCACCTGTCACCCCTCTCACCCTGTCACCCCCCTCTCACCCTGACACCCCACCTGTCACCCCCTGTCAACACCCTGTCACCCCCCTCTCACCCTGCTTTCTCAGTGTCTGAATTTTGCAGTCTGTATGGCCCCGTATAGCTTCGTATACTAGCTGTATTCCTGACAACCACTAGAGGGTGCTGCCACTGGTATGACCTAGTTTGACTTGGTTATGTGAAATACAAGGTCAAACTTTATCAATTGCTGATCATAGTGAAGCACTGCATTTCTCTATGAGCAGCACTTTATTGGACAAGGGCAGCATTAATCACACATGTGCTTGTCTTACCAATGCTTCTCTATGGAGAAGCATTGGGTTACACAAGAAGGTGAAAATAAGATAGATTGAAGAATGTTGTCACTGAAGGCGGAAAATAAGATAGATTGAAGAATGTTGTCACTGAAGGCGGGTGGCTGAAGTCTTTGCTGGAGTCTTTGCGCTACAAATCTGGTAAGAAACCTATTTGATAAATTTGATTTTGGGAGGCTGTGAAACCCAATCGGGAGTAGAACACTATAGCATTAGCAATACATGATTCTATGACCATTGGATTGGGCAACGGAGAGAGAATGAATGACATAGTGTGACCAAGGACAGGGTGTGGAAGAAACTAACCCAGCACTGGATTTATAGTAAGTTTTATCTTTATTTTACAGTTTTTGGCCATAAATCAAGGGGCATAAATTATATTGCAAAGGGCTTAGAGACATTATTTAAGCTGGTTTCTGAATATGTAGTTTGTTCTCACTTCAATAAAAGGTAAGGATGTAATATACTGAGATTGTGATTGTGGGTGCAAACCATGAAGTTGCTGAACAAAGAGTTTTAGTGATTTTGCTTAGTGTGCAGTGGAAGAGGACTGTCAGTTCTGTTTTCTAACTCCATTCAAGATCCTATAGGCAATGGGGTATGGCATACTTGCCAGGGTTGAAGTTTCACTTTCCAATAGCTAGTGGGTGTGTGGACATTTTAAAAGAACACTATAGGGTCAGGAACACAAAAATGTTTTCCTGACCCTATAGAGTTAAAAACACATGTAGGGTCTCTGGCCCTCTCTTTCCCCTCTATAATATTAAGAAAACGTATCTTATTCCCAGCGCCGCGTGGGTCTGCAGGCACTGGCCTCCTTGGCTGTTATGATCAGAATTGATTATCTCAGCCAATCACAATGCTTACCCATACGAAATCATTGGATTGGCTTAGATCGTCAATTCTGATGATCTCAGCCAAGGAGGCCAGTGTCTGCGGCTACTTTTATTCAACTAATTTGTCTAACATTTGGTTCCCTCTTTGATTCACTCTGTTCATTGTCAACTAAATGCTAGTTTGAAATGGATACCATTGCTTCAGTGAGATTCATCTGAAAATAGCTTAACTGCGCTTAAACCAAATTTCATCGATACAAAAAAAGTAGGATTTAGGGAAGATTTGAGAGTTAGGAATGATTATAGTAACACATGGAGGCTTAGAGTTGGGTGCAGTTACCTTACCCTGGTCTGTATCAGTGAATTGGGTCAAATTAATAAAAGGAATTTGGTTACAACCTAGTTGTTTGTTAATAGCCAAATCAGCTAAGCTAAATTAAAGTGAATATTCAATTAAAGTAACCAAATTCACCTTTCATGAATAGGCAGATGTTTTATATTTGGGTAAATAAGCTCTATGTCTATTAATACCAAAGTGCTTGAGAACAACACTAGTTAGGTTTAATCGTATTGTAGTACCAAAGTGCTTGAGAGTAGCTATCTAAATATGTTTATTTGAAGAGAGAGGAAGGAAGACAATTTTGTAAAATGTTTTTAAGAAGTTTTAGTTTATTGTTAGGGCCATTTTTCACAGGTACATCAAAAAAAGAGTTTCAAAAAGTGAGGCGGGGAGGGCTAGGGGGCAGAGGCGGCTCTCTAAGTAAGAGATTTAGGCGGCCGCCTCAGGCAGTGGCGAACACACGATCCGTGGGGCCCCAGTGCAAAAATTGATCCATGGGCGCTTACTCTGTGCGGGCCGGGGCCGCAACACATGGCCCCCTGCGACCGCAGTATGTACGCCACTGCGTGCAAATACATACACTTAAAGGACCACTATAGGCACTCAGATCACTTCAGCTCAATGAAGTGGTCTGGGTGCCTGGTCCCTCTAGTTTTAACCCTGCAGCTGAAAATAATGTTTCACTGAGGGTTAATCCAGCCTCTAGTAGCTGTCTCACTGACAGCTGATAGAGGACATTCCGCGATTCTCACTGTGAAAATCACAGTGAGAAGATGCTGGACGTCCATAGGAAAGCATTGAGTAATGCTTTCCTATGGGCGGTTTGAATGCGCACGCGGCTCTTGCCGTGCATGCGCATTCAGAGCTGAGAGGCGGATTGGGGAGGAGAGATCCCCAGCATCAAGGGAGCCTGGCGCTGGAGAAAGGTAAGTGCTGAAGGGGTTTTAACCACACACACTGTCACGAACAGACGCATACACACTAGCTAACAGACACATACATTTACTAACAGACACACACAGTGACAGACAGACATATATACACACTTACTGACAGACATACACACTCACTTACAAAACATGCACTCTCACTGACTAACACACTCACTAACAGACACCAAACAGACCCACTAACAGACACACACAAACTAACACGCTCAGTAACAGACACACACAGTAACACACTCACTGACACACACTAACACACACACACTGACCCTCACTAGCAGACACACACTCAATAACAGACACACACAAACTAACACACAACTAACACACACAGTAGCACAAAAACTAATACACTCACTGACACACTAGCAGATAACACTCAATAACAGACACACACAACTAACACACTCAGTAACAGACACACACACACAGTAACACACACACTGACACACAAAAATTAACACACACACTCATATGTTTTTATTTAATTTAACCCCCCAGCCTCCCTACCTTTGGGAGTGCTGAGGGGATTCCCTGTGGTCCAGTGGAGTCGCGCGCGGCTTACTGATGCCGGAGCTGTAGTGACGTCATATTCTGACTCCGGCATCACTGCGGTGCGCGCGAGGGAGCTGGGCAGAGAGCGTTCAGGGGATAATGCTCACTTGCGCGCCCACCATGTAACGCCACTGCCAGCCTCGGGGGGCCCTGAGGTGGCCAGCTCCTGGGCCCCCCAGGGGAAGAGGCTGGCAAACTGACCACTGGCGATATGTACGCCAGTGGCCTCAGGCCTCGCGCTCATGGTGGCCTCGCGGCTGCCTAAATCGTCTTAGGGCAGTGCGACATGCCGTGATCTTGGTCAGAGACCGAGGGGGCCCGGAGGCTTGCCCTTTATGTCACCGGGTGCGAGGCCCCTCCACACCGCCTGCCCTGGAGAGAGCCAGCCTCCAGTCTGCAACTCTGCCAGGTGCAGAGCTGCAGACTGAGGGGTCTCGCGATCTCAGTCAATCGGGTTACCACGGCAATCCTCTGACTGGAGATCGCAAGACTTACCACGTGGTCTGCAGCTCTGCACCCAGCGGAGCTGCAGACCGGATAGGGAGCCCACTGGACAACCAGGGATACAGCCTGCCCATCGGACCACAAGGGAATAAGTTTATTATAAAGGTATTTATGACCCCCTGCCCTGTCACAGTCTCAGCTCCCCCCACCCCCTACCCTGTCACAGCACCCTACCACCTTCTGCCCCCCCTGTCCCCCTGCCCTGTCACAGCCCCCTTATACCCACTGCCCCAGCCACCCTAATTCTCTGCCCCCTACCCTATCACTGCCCTCCTTCCACCCTCTTCCCCAGCCACCCTCTGCCCTCCTACCACCCCCTGCCCTGTCACAGCCCCCCTACCACCCCCTGCCCCAGCCATCCTACCACCCTCTGCCCCCTACCACCTCCTACCCTGTCACGGCCCTATTACAACCCCCTCCTCCAGCCACCCTACCACCCCCTGCCCCAGCCACCCTACCACCAACTGCCCCCTACCCTGTCACTGCCCTCCTATCACCCTCTGCCCCCTTACCACCCCCTGCCCTGTCACAGCCCCTCTACCACATGCTGCCCCAGCCCTCCTACAACCCTCTGCCCCAGCCTTCTTACCACCCCCTGCCCCAGACACCTTACCACCCCCTGCCCCAGCCACCCTACCATCCTCTGCCCCAGCCACCATACCACCCTCTGCCCCAGCCCCCTACCGCCCCATGCCCTGTCAAAGCTCTACTACCACCCCCTGTCACTGCCCTCCTACCACTCTCTGCCCCACCCACTGCCCTGTCAAAGCCCCCCTACCCACCCCCTGTCCCAGCCCCCCTACCACTCCCTGCCCAAGCCACCCTACCATCCACCACCACTCCCTGCCCCAGTCAACCCCTGCCCCAGCCCCCTACCACCCCTTCCCTGTCGCAGCCCCCAATCAACCCCTGCCCTAGCCCCTCTACCACCTCCTTCCCTGTCACAGCCCCCATCACCCCTTTCCCAAGCCACCCTCTGCCCCAGCCATCTACCACCCCTACCATGTCACAGCCCCCCTACCACCCCATGCCCCATCCCCCCCACCCTCTGCCCCAGCCCCCAACACCCCTTGTCCTGTCAAATGCCTCTGCCTCCCCTGCCCTGTCACAGCTCCCCACCACCCCTGCCCTGTCACAGCCCCCTGCCACGTCCTGCCCTGTCACAGCTCCCCCACCACCCCTGCCCTGTCACAGCCCCCTGCCCTATCACAGCTCCCCACCTCCTACCCTTTCACAGTCCCCCCAATTCCTACCCTGTGACAGCCCCCCATCTCCTACCTTGTCACAAACCCCCACCACCTCCTACCCTTTCACAGACCCCTACCCTGTGAAAGCCCCCCTACCACCCCCTGCCCTGTCACACCACCCCTACCACCCCTGCCCTGTCAGCGCACCCCCGTCCTGTCACAGCTTTCCCACCCTATCAAAGCCCTCTACCCTGTCACAGCTCCCCCTACCCTGTCACAGCGCCCCACCCTGTCACAGCCCCACCACACCCTGTGACCCCACACACACCCTATCACAACCTTCCCACACACACACCCTGACACAGCCTTCCTTCGCACACCTTGTCATTCCCCACCCATTCCCTATCATTACCACACACACTGACACCCCTTTCACACACACTGTCACCCCCTACACATACACTATCACCATTCCCAAACACATTCAGTCACCACACACTGTCACCCCGCTTAAACCCACCTAATCCTGTCACTTTCACCCACTCCAACAATACCAAACTCACCTGCCCTTGCTTTGCCACACTTACCCTATCACTTTAGCCCGCCAATCCTGTCAGACTCACCTTCTCTTGCACTGTCACACTCACTCTACCACATAAACCCTTACAATCCTCCAACTGTGCAACACTCACCCCAAACCCTGTCACATACAGGTAGACAATGCCAGATACACTCAGAAATACACACACCGGCACTTATGTATACATGACTGCAAGGCTATGTAACCATACCCCTCAGTAGTGTATAAACGATTGGCATAATTGCTAATTAAATGTGTTGATTGCAAATTAAGTTAGTTTGCATATTATGCCATAACTACAGTCAGAGAGATCACAATGCCGCAGCACAGGGAGCCGTGACACTGCAAGTCTCTGAACAATGAATACAGAGACTAGCTCTCTGTATCCGGCGCTGCAAGCTTGTCCTTGAATATAACTACAGCACCCTATACACACAAGGCAACCCCTATTTATTTATTTTTAGTTTGGGTGTTAGTGGGAGCCTCATGTTTGAGTTTCGCCTAATCTTTATCGCAAGCAAGCTTTAGTACTTAGTAGAGCACCCTTTTGCTGTTATGACCTGCTGCAAACGAGAGGCATAGCCAGACACCAGCTTCTGGCAGCGTTCCTGAGGAACTTTAGAACATTAATCATGAGCAATGGCCTCCAGTTCAGTAATATTTTTTGGTCTGCATGCTGCAACCGCCCTTTTCAAATCCCACCAAAGATTTTCTATGGGGTTCAAGTCAGGTGACTGTGATGGCCACTGTAGAATTTTCCAGAACTTCTTCTGCAATCAAGCCTTGGTGGAATTGGAGGTATACTTGGGATCATTGTCTTGTTGGAGAGTCCAATGACGTCCAAGCTTCAGCTTCCTCACAGACATAATAAAAAAAATTTTCAGAGGATTTCCTGATACTTCAATGTATCCATCCAGGTATCATAAATCCTGATACTTCAATGAATCCCAGAGCATCACCAAGCTACTAGCATGCTTAACTGTAGACATTGTTGTTTTCCATGTGTGCTTCATTCTTCTTCCTCCAGACATACTGAAACCTCAGTACCTGTTGCCACCAACGCTTGCTGCAGGTCTTTAGCAGCCACTTGAGGGTTTTTCACAACATGCCATCTCAGAAATCTGGTTGAAGCATTTGATAGCTGCCTTTTTCTGCCCTGTCCAGGTAGTTTAACCACTGTTCCTTCAACTTTCAATTTGCGAACTATGCTTCCAACTGTGTCTCTAGGTTCATTCAGTGCCTTTACTATCTTTTTGTATCCCGTTCCTTGTTTGCGATTGTGATTATCTCTTCTCTTAAACTTGTGGACTATTCTTTTGATTTAGCCATATTTCTAACATGCATTCAACGTGACTCTCAACAAACCCTTAGCCAGTTCGGTATTTCAAGTGTTCCAGCTCAAGCTGACGCCCTTGATTAGTTGCATCAGGTGTGCTTGAGACAACATCTGTTTGGCATATTTGTGCTGTTGTGAAGGACTCTATTCAGAGGTTAAATAATTATGGGGCTGGAGAAGTTATTACAAGTTGTTTTTTCAGTTAAATTTGGGGAATCTAGTTTAAACATTCGTTGTGTTACGCTATTTCAATTGCTTTTGTTTGATTTGCTCATTGCAAACAGCGGAAAGTCAGTAACTTCTGACAACCTGTTTTTCAATGGGGGTTGAATAATTTTGATTACAACCGTATGTGCAGCATTTCAAACAGAATGCTGCACAAACAAACACGGCATTGTGATCTCTTCTGAACGCTTCTAAAAGCAGAAGTTGTTATGATGGTTGGAGTAACCCTCGAAACACTCTATATTTATATATCTGTTTAATGGTCAGGTTGGCTATTGTGGGAGAGTTCATATATTTCGTATAAACATCTGTGACTCAAAGCAATACATTTTAATGGAATGTAAAGAGAATATTGTATTGTTTTCTCAAATTAAATTCATTACAAATTGCACTTGGGACAAATGACTACAATTCAACATTGCAAATATTCTTTTGCAATTATAAAAAATTCAGAGCATTTAACATATTGATACAATATCTTTACAACTAAAATCTACTTCCACTTACCAAATACATCATCAGGTTCTCCTCCCTTCACTGCTCCTTCTGCAAATGTGCAAAATGACCAGTTAATTATGAGTTAATGGGGTTAGCAGACACATTGCGATTTGATTATGATAAATTAAAGCAGTGTTTCAAATGGATCGATGAATGTATTACAAGAAAACAAAATAATGGGTGAAAAAATAAAATGTCCCGTATATGTCTGTTATGTTTGTGGACTATATTTCCCAAGTCACCGCTGGTCTATATCATTCCCATCATTTCCAAGAATTTGGGGTTCTAATACATTTGTGTACAATAAGAGCATAAAAAATTGAGTAATCATATATTACAAGTTATATGACTTATCTACATGTTCTACTGTACTATGCATAGAAAAATTTCTTGAAATAATGCTATTGCTAAAGCTATACATGTACGATGGTGGTCGTGAATGACCAAAGAGAACAACTAGATGACCACTTGAGTGATCATAGAACATAAAATTTAGCTACTGATAAATGATTTTCTTCTGTATGGCAGCAGTCCATAAACGTTTATACTAAAACACAAAAGATTAATCCGACATGAAGCAGCAGAATTCACTTGGCAAACATGTTCTCATCCTTATTTGTTCCCAACCTGCATTGTCCAGTTAGTCAAACAGCTGAGTAAACGAAGAAATATGCCAAGTGAGGACAGCTGAAGCATAAATGGCACTCATATTCAAGGTTCAAGGTTATGGCACTCATATTCAAGGTTGAGACCATATGAATTAATACCATACAGAAGAAATTTATTCAGAACCTGCGAGATCTTCTAAAGCTTTATAAAAACCAAAACTCTCTGATCTTTTACACATTGTCTTGTGTGATCCACATGAAGAAAGATATTGTCCTGAAAAGTGGTCAGTGAAATACTAAAAAATATGCCAGAGCCATAACAGTGCCCAAAACATTGGTTAAAAAAGAACAAATAGCAACGGTCATAAATTCATACCTCCCAACTAAACAATATGATACAATAGGCATAACGGAAACATGGTGGGATGAGACACATGACTGGGCAGTTAACTTAAATGGGTACACGTTATTTAGGAAGGATAGGAAAAACAAGAAGGGTGGTGGGGTATGTTTATATGTCAACCATGAGTTAAAATCAAATCTTAGGCATGTGGAGTGTGACGAGGAAAATGTGGAAGCTTTATGGGTAGATATCTGCTTGGGTCAAACAAGGGGAAATCAATTATTGGTTGGGATATGTTATGAACCACCTAATGTAAATATTAATGAGGAAGAACAGCTGGGAAAGCTGCAAATCAGGGTAACACGTTCATTATTGGAGAGTTTAATTACCCGGACATAAATTGGGATAGGGTGACTAGTAATTCAGCAAAGGGAATCAGGTTTTTGAATGTGTTAAATGACACCTTTTTGTCACAACTGGTACAAGCACCCACTAGAAAGGATGCTTGTCTGGATCTCCTTATAACAAACAATGTTGATCTTTTGACCAACATTCAAGTAGGGGAGCATTTGGGAAATAGTGATCACAATATGTTAATATTTTATAAATAAATTTAAAAAAAGCAAAAGCACGTGGGGTATACTAAAACATATAATTTTTTAAAAGTCAATTTCAATAAGATTAGGGCAGCTCTACAACATATCAACTGGCATAAACTCCTTAGTGAAAAAAAACACTGAGGATAAATGGAAACTATTCAAACAAATATTAGAAAGGTACATTTCTCAGTATGTACCATTGGGTAATAAATATAAAAGAAACAAACTGAAACCAACGTGGCTTAGTAGAGAAGTAAAACAAGAGATTAAAAATAAGAAAAGGGCATTTAAATCATACAAATCAGAGGCATCCTATATAAGATATAAGGAAGTCAATAATGCTCGCAAAAATGCAATTAAAGTGGCTAAACTTAGCAATAATCAGCATGGTTTTATGAAACATAGGTCAAACTAACCTAATTGCATTCTACGAAGAAGTAAGTAGAAGTATAGATGTATAGGGTGTTGCAGTGGACGTGATCTACTTGCATTTTGCCAAGGCATTTGATACGGTTCCTCACAATAAGTTAGTCTTCAAACTAAAAGAAATTGGTCTAGGGGGTTATTCTTGTTCTTGGGTAGAACTAAAATAAATTGGTCTAGATGGTTATTCTTGTTCTTGGGTAGAACATTGGCTTAAGGATAGAGTTCAATGAGTTGTCATTAATGGTACATTTTCAGGATGGACAAAAGTGGTAAGTGGTGTCCCTCCGGGTTCTGTTTTGGGGCCGCTTCTATTTAACATATTTATAAATGATCTTGAAATAGGCATTGAAAGCCATGTTTCCGTGTTTGGAGATGACACAAATCTTTGTAAAATAATAAAATGTGAGCAGGATATTGCTTTGCTGCAGAGGGGTTTGGATAGATTGGGGGACTGGGCACTAAAATGGCAGATGAAATGTAACGTAGAGAAATACAAAGTTATAAACTACGGGGTCAGGAATGCAGAAGCAACTTACACACTAAATGGTAGTGAATTAGGGATAACCACACATGAGAAAGATTTGGGAATTGTTATAGACAACAAATAAGGCGGCAATATGTAATGTCAATTTGCAGTTGCTAAGGCCAGTAAGGTTTTGAAATGTATAAATAGGGGCATAAATTCTTGGGCTAAAAATATAATTTTGCCTCTTTATAAATCGCTGGTAAGACCACACCTTGAATATGCTGTGCAATTTTGGGCACCTGTTCTAAAGAAGGATATCATGGCACTGGAAAGAGTGCAGAGACGAGCTACAAAATTGATAAAAGGAATGGAGCAATTTAGTTCCGAAGAAAGGTTAAAAAATTTAAATCTCTTTAGTTTGGAAAAAACGGCGCCTCAGAGGGGATATGATAACATTATACAAACAAAGTACAAACCATTATCTGGAACTCTATTCATAAACAGGGCTATACACAGGACACAAGGTCATACATTTAGGCTGGAAGAAAGGAGATTTCATCTAAGGCAAAGAAAAGTTTTTTTTTACAGTAAGAGCAATAAGGATATGGAACTGAACAGGTGGTTTTATCAGAGTTCATACTGATGTTTAAACTGCAATTGGATACAAACTTGCAAAAACATAACATACAGGGATAAAAATTCTAATTAGTAGGGTAATAGCTGCTTGATCCAAGGAGACATCTGACTGCTATTTTGGGGTCAAGAATGAGTTTTTTCCTAGTTTGTTGCAAAATTGAAAGTGCTTCAGACTAGCTTTTTTGCCTTCTTTTGGATCAACAGCAAAAACATATGTAAGGAAGGCTGAACTTGATGGACACAAGTCTCTTTTTAGCTATGTAATTATGTAACATTGGAAGCTAATCTAGCAGGACAACAAGATAGAAAGCAAGATGGGACATGATAATAAAGTAATGTACATCACTGGTGACACTGCAGGAGCTTGTCCCCCCCATAAAAGCATGTAAATTTGATGCTCACTGCACCAAAAAAACATTCAATGTTAAAAGGACACTAGAGTCACCCAGACCACGTCATTGAGATTAAGTGGTCTCGGAGCAGTTGCCCTGTCCTTTTAATCGTGCAATCTAAAATATTGCAGTTGTTTTAGACATGTCTTTCTGACACTGAGCAGGTCAAAACTCTATCACGTGACACAGAAGGTCATAGGAAAGCACAAAGTAAAATGCTTTCTATTGGGGAAGCAAAGATGGGCATGCGGCACTCATCATGCATGCTCATCAAGTCTCCAATGGTCCTCTATGAGTAGCATTGGATTGGACCATTGTTAGTGTTGGCCATACATCCTCATTGACATCGTGGGAGACACTGGAAAAAGATAAGTAAAAATTTTATTGTATTCATTTTTATTACAGATTGGTGTGGAGGGGGAAATTTACCTTTATATAAGTAGGGACAGGGGCACTGGTAGCTTTAGGAATACATGTTTGTATTCCTAATATTTATAGTGTTCATTTAAGCATGCCAACTCAATAGAGATAATTCTATCTTAGAAAAAATCAATTTGTGTAAGTTAAAATTCACTCTTTATTACTTTGTTAAATATACGACCACAAAGGTCACAGTGTAAAAAAGGAGCACAAATAAACCCACCACTTCACAATTTCCACCCAAATTGCCTGCACTTAATCATAAGTCCACAGGGCCATATATTTTTATCAAAGAAAAAAGGGGTTAAATGTAACCTACATGACAGGATTTATCCAAGGGATAATTAAGTGTCTCAGTTAAGCTAACATTTGAATGCTTTTTGTCTAAGCCCTGTTGACTACAGATGCTGTGCTTCGTGTGGTTTATTGAAGTTCAGTGGGATATACCTATTTGTGTTTTTTTTTTATATGGTCCTAGAGCAATGTAAGTGCCCATCTTCATATTCAATATCATTTGTATTAAGTAGCTTGGTAGTCAATCCAGGAAAGCAAAACTCAGATACTGGCAATGATCTGGATGAAAAAGCATGCATGAAACTTTTTGAGTCCCCGTTTGAAAGGATGTCTATAACTGGGGCAGTTACCATATTTGCTCATGTTGTTCCCAATAAAAAGCAAACCACAAATTTAGATAACCTTAAGCCAACCTAAATAATTAACACTAAATTGGTAATTAAAATGAAACGATGCACTAACCGTCTCAAAATATCAAGCAGCAATGAGGATCTCACAAGTGGAAAAACTAAAATACATTTATTGAAACCAACTATTAAAAACAAATAGTGAAATAATATTAAAATAATGAGAAGTTCTCCAGTCCAAGAGGCGTTTCACTGTTGTTTTTTTCAGGCGGAATAATCCTTCTTCTGTATGGATGTCCTTTTAAATGTGAGCAAGTTTCTTTTCACTTGGCTGATTGACCAATCCGTACCTTCATCTGGCAAAGGATTTCATTCGGTGGAGTGTGTTCGTATTCGTACACACCAAACTGGAAGTGACGTATCGGGGCTAAGAGCACCATGGGAACTTTTGGATTGCTAGAAACTTGAGATCTTTTGGATTACTGTTATATGTTTTATTTTGTAATTTAAAGAAAGGCTGTTTTTTTTATATTGGATTTTAATGTTTCTTATATGTTCTTGTATGTGTGTGTTCAGGGGACGTGTGGCTCTGCCCACGTATCCCAAACCGTTCAATTACAGATTGATCTTGGTGTCCAAAAAGCTCATCTTTATTTTTGCTCCAATTATTTCTGTTTTCAAAACAGGGTATAATTTTATTTTAGCAGTCAACAAAGAACATAAAGAATTCAATGATATAAAAATAGATTATAAAACACGTCTGTGGTAGAAAGTCTCTTATAAACACACAAAATTATAAAATATATGTAATAAGCAACTGCCATGTCACCTGATTCTTTTGGAACAGTCAGTAATATACCAGCCCCTACAAATTGATTTCCTTTTGGGCATTCATTGGATTCTCACCAATAACTACTTTTGGCTCAATAATCAGTTTTATGTATAGGGATGCGGAACGTTGATGGTGATCAGGTTCGCACTGGTGAATCTTTTTATGTCCTTTTGAGAGCACAATACAGTGTACCAAGGACATGATGGGGGAGGAGGGGGGGGGGGGGGTTAGAACCTGGTCCACAATGACATATTTTATATATCTTTAAAAAAAATTCTTCATTACTTAAACCAAACATAAGACTGTAAGCTCGTTTGAGCAGGGCCCTCGTCTATCTATTCTTCCTGTGTCACTGTGTAATTGACTAATTTATTGTAAATTTACCATCATATCATAATATTGTAAAGCGCTGCAGAATTAGTTGGCGCTATATAAATACCAATAATAATAATAATAATAGGTTATTTTTTTTATATAAGATTGTAGAAGATGAGGCACATTATTCAAACAGGTGGACACGAATAGTAACATCCACCAAAACAGCTGTCACTTCTCTCCATGGCTATTAAATGCCCCCAATGCACAATTCTTATGGATCAGATGTAACTGCACTGATCCAGATATATTCCATAAACAGGCACACAAAAAAGGATATTTTAGATAAAAATGTACCAAAAGGACCTCTTAGACATAACACATAAAGATGTTACAGAAGATGGTTAAATGAATGGTTTAAATATAAAAATAATACAAAAATATTAAAGACACAGATGATCAAATACCTTTATTTGCGACTTTAAATGTAACAGCCATCAAGTGAAAAAGTCAACAAAAATATTGGCCACTTTTAAAGAATGATGCTCTTTTTTTTCTTATAAATTAGATACTTACTGATCAAACCCTAATAACATACAGGGGAGTACCTAATTTAGAAAGAAGATTGTTCCAAAACGATACTAAACCATCTTCCAAACACACGTTTCTTAATAATTATAAAGGTTTTTATGGCTGCAGTACTTGTACATCAACGGGCAAAATAAAAAAGACCTGTAAAAAAATTCAAATATCCTCAACTAAAAGGAAAAGCATATGAAATGTAACAATTAATCAATTAATAATTTATTACTCCAAAAAATGATTATATGACCTTATAGTTTGGGTTATTTGGGCAGATCCACACGTCCCCTGAACACACAAATACAAGACAATATAAGAAATATTAAAAACCAATACGAAAAACACAGCCTTTCTGTACATTGCAAAATAAAACATAACAGTAATCCAAAAGTTCTCACGTTTCTAGCAATCCAAAAGTTCCTTAAAAAACGGAGGGGAGATGACTTGATAAAAAACTCGGCCAAACCAAAATTAGATGTTTCTTTAATTTACACATTATGCAATCTTATAGTTTAAATAATGATTTTGAGCTGTGCCATTTTTATATATAAAATACTGGAGAATAATTTAAATTTCAGTTCTTTCTTCTTTTGTGTTTAATAGGATTCACACACACACACACACGATTAAAGTATAATAACACATTATTGTCAATAAATAGGAGTGCTGTATACTCTTTACATATCAGGCTATAAGTAAATATATACCTTCAAACATATTTTTTGTTTTTTAAAACATTAACTCATTTTCTCAATTAATTATGAATTATTTTCATATGTAATCATTTGTTCTAATATACACGTTTTTAAAGTTCCTAAGCCCTGTTTCAGTGCACTATTTCATGCATAACATAAGTGTATTTGTTTCCTAATTTATTTATTTTTCCCAAGCCCTTTTTGTATAGTAGAAGAAGCACCGCATCACTGCACATTGTTGATACATCATTTTAATGATTGTGTGTTGTGTTTATGTTTTCATGTTTCCATGGATATGAGGTGGAAGGTGGAGGTTTGTATAGACAATCGCCATTCTCTTATTCTGGAAGTGACGTGATGCTCTTAGCTCCAATACGTCAATTCCGGTTCTGAATGTACGTACACACCCCACCAAGGACTATCCTAGACGAACATATGGATTGGTTGAACAGTCAATTGAACAGGACCTAGCATGCATTTAAAAGAACATCCATACAGAGGCAGCATTGTTCCAATTGAAAAAGCAACTCAGCAGAAAAGCGTGTCTCAGACCAGAGGGCTCCTCATTATTTTCATTTTATTCCACCATTTGTTTTTCATAGTTGGTTTTAACAAATTTATTTTATTTTTTCCACTTGTGGGATCCTCATTGCTGACTGGTTCTTTTTCTAGGGGATATACTACCCTATAGTGGTATTCTGCTATTCATCTCAGAGCCAGCTGTAAGGCTCTTCACAAAATGAGCTTAGGCAGATACATTCACCATCCGATGAGTCTTATGAGATACATCTATCCAAGGTCTAAGAAGAAACCCTTATGACACAAGTGCTATAGATTTGAGCCAATCTCTGTTGGGTTCTATGTTATGTGAGTGTGCCCTTTTTAACAAACTACTTACCGCACTTTAAACTCCAGTGTTACCCTATATTTTCAAAATTGCTTCCCTTTTGAGAGATAGATTTAAACCATTAATTCTATCGAATTTGATTTCACAGGAAAACTTTAAATATATTCATGAAAGTTAAAACTTTTCAGCTGTATTTTGTAGATTTCCTTTCCATAAGGAGAAGTGCCTGTCTTGTAATAGCTTCTGATATAATTGTTACAGAGGAAGTTAATTAATTGGTTTATAGGTGATGGGGTCATGCATTATATATTAACATTATCTAATTAAATAGTTCTACAGCTTCCAGTTAAAGGATTACCCATAACAGCTCGTTCATTTTATTGTGGAATATGATTTATTATGTTTAAACGACATCACTCTCACTCTTCAGTGTTAAATCTAAAGTTATTTCCATTTAGCCTTCTAAAGGCATATGGTGGGAAGCAAACACTCTCAGTCTATCTCTGTCTGTTAAGGGAAACTTTTCTGAAGTGTACAGCCAGGGCCTACTTTCACTTAAATTGACTGGTCAATCTGTGTAACATGGTCTTAATGACCACAGTAGCGGATCTTTTTTTTCCCTCTACCTGGTCCAACAGGGAAATGTTTGCTGTTATTGGAAGGGGGTAGGGAATGAGCAGCGAGCTCCTTTAAGTCAGACCGAGTATACAGCAGAATCTACGCTACAGAGAGGAGACACAAACAAAGACAGACAAAAAGCAAGAGACATTGGGGAAGGGGGAGAGGGTAAAAGACAAATGGGGGCTAAAGAACACAGGGGAGTTTAACAGACACGGGGGCAGGAACAAATGGAGTTATAAGACAGAAGGGGAGTCAAAGTGAGTGTAAGACACAAAGAGGCAAAAGGGTGATAAGTTACACTAAACGGTGGTAATATAATTAATAGGGGTGGAGATAAGATATAATAAAGGAGTAAGTCATTAAAAATGGGGGATAAGAATCAAGTGAGGGTGTAAGGGTCCAAAAAAAATGGAATAAACATGCACAAGGAGGAAAAGAAATACAAGAAAGGTAATACAATGATCAAAAGGGGGAAAGGGGAAACTAAAAGGGAGTAAGAAACACAAAAAAAGAGGCATAAGGTGCAAAAAGGGCACTAGGAGAGAAACAGACCTACATAAGTGAGGACACATTTTGGGAGGTGTAGCCCAAAATTCTTGCACCAGCTCTGTCTATGACAGCTGGTTGAAGAACAGATGTCCAGGGTACCAACTTCTTAGCCTGTAGCCACACCCCACGAAATTACTCTCCATGCATATTTTAATTATTGGAAGATGTGTAATGCAGGAAATCTAAGTATCTAAGTGCTTTAAAAAATTCAGTGTCACAGCACATAATAACACATTCAGGACTTTGTGGGGAATCTATGCGTTTAATTTACACTATAACTTTTAACAGTGTTGCATAGTTTTTTGTTACACAAAAGTAGCAATCTAATTAAATGAACTGGGATCTATTCATTTATTTTGGTGAAATGAATACCAAATTTGTCAAATATTGTCCCAAAACAGTGACTTGGAAAAAAAAAAAAATTATGTCAGATTAATTTTGATTCCATAGTTAATATTTTGACATAAATTTTATAAGAAGAAGTTTTAGAGAATAAACATCACTGTTTTTAATCTCCGTACACCTAAATACTTTTTATTAAAGCTATCAATATTACAGCTATGAAAAAAACTTGTGTTGGTTTTAAGAATGGGCCTTTGGACAGGATATTAACATATAATGTCAGATATAACATGAGAATTAAACATTTTGAAAACCTCTTATTTCTGAAGAGTTACATTTATGCTGTTGTTTTTCATTTGTTTTGTTGCAGATGTAAGCTGCAAATTGCAAATTTAGGCCTCAATTTAATATTGTTGCACAAGCTTTCAAATTATTTAATATTTTCGAATAAACCTTTAAAATAATTTAATATTATAAAAAATAATGTAATAGTTGGATATTTTTTGATATATCGATATTTTTTTTAATATATGATATATACTTTGATATTTTAATGTGTTGAAAAAATAATTAAAAAAATATATCTAAAATTAAAAAATCATTAATATCCAACAACATTACATTGAGGCCTAAGTTAGAATGGAGGCTAAACAATTGCTAATTATGAATACAGCAGATTTGATAAAACAGTTATTTCTTAATAAAACAGCTGACCCCCCCCCTATAAATGTCTTTTACAGGTGCCACGCGGCTAGGATTTATTCACTAACAGTGAATTCTGGTGGTATGAAGACTGGACTGCAAAATATATGCTAAAATAGCAACGCTTTGACTAGGGCTGAGATGAAAAAAATGTTTGAAAGAAGATAATATTGCCTATAGCTTGCAGTTCTTATTTTTTTGTTTTGTGTTAAATTCAATACAATTCTCTATTTAGTAAATGTATGCCAGCTCTGGAGAGTTCTTCTTTTAACACGCAATATAACAATTATTTGAAGAGACCGAGCCTGGGGAAACGTTCTAATCAGGCAGAACATTTGTCCCACAGTTAGAGTTCATAAGTAATCGTCAACATCTTTATTTAAAAAATCCACAAGTAATACGACTTTATTAGGTTTAATCACTAAATTGATAATGGTTAGGAATTCTAAGTGAATTTCAAATTTTAGCCCAAATAGTTGAACTGGAACAAATCTTCATATCAGCTAAATTTTAAATTTGCCTATTTTGGCCTAACATTTTAATATCATTTTGAAGTTACATCAACTTACCAAAAATTCACACTATAGTGAATAACCCATTTCATTTCCAATTTGAGGGTTACCTGCTTAAACACTAGCATCCCCCCCCCCCTTATAGATTTTTACCTAATATAATATATAAAGATTTTTTTTGACAGATGTTTTTTAATATTATAATGGTTGTGCTTACTTGGATACACTTACATGGATCTCATAAATAATTGTATATATAGTTTAGACATTTCATGTTTTATATTGTTTTGTTTATCAGAACATTAACCTTTATCACCAAGTCAGCCTTGCAGACCATTTGGATCTTACCTCATGTTGCTTGAAGATGGATGACACATTAACTATACCACTTAGGTTGTTTAATTTGTCATAGTGTATTATACTGTAAGACAAGCCCATCGGAGCTTTTAAAATATGTATTTTTTTTTTACCCTTTAAGGAATAACTAGACCAAGAGGTATGACAACTTATCTGTTGATTTCAAACCATTGTGAAAATTCATGTGATTCAAATAAAGAAGAAAAAGCCAAAATATGAATATTGGCAAATAATTTTAAAATATGATCAAATAAATAGTTTGATGGGAAAATGGAGCAGTTGAAATCAGAGATGGGCACCATGCATGTGAGTTGCATAATGGGTGATCCCTATTTAATGGACATGAGGTCACTCGTTCTTCTTTCAAATACACACTTAAATGGGCGTGACTGCTTGATTCAGTATGGAATCAAAGAGCCATGAGAAGGCTTTATTTTTTTAAATAACTTTATTAGAAACTGTTGAATTTCAAATAGGTCAAATGAACTATGCCACACTGTTAATTAACTAAACGGAAAACCATTTTTTATATTCTTCATGACATTGTAATTTTGTGTTTAGACATGAAATATATTGTAATATTATTTCCCCAGTTCCACATATGAATTATATTCTTTCAGATCTCTTGTATATCATTTATGCTCTATCATGAGATTTTAGCTAGCTTGTTTTTTTTTTTTTTTTTTTTTAAATATGTACAAAATGTGGTGGACGGTTTTACACACCCTGTAACATTTCCTGACTCCTTGCTTAGCGGTATAAAACATAAAAAACATGCAAGATTTTTTACAAGAACTGCAAACACAAATCTCTGAAGTGGGGGATCCTAAATCTTAGAATGTTGTATCAATGAGCTTAATAATAAAAATAATTAATTCACAACAATTAATACAGGCTGTCTATTGTTGCATATTATCTAATAAAGAACCTTATGGTCAGAACAGTCACAAAAATAATTATTAAGCTATAGTATTGAATGTTTAAAATGAAAGATATATTTACAAAGTTGGCATAAAAAGACTGTTTCTTTAAGAATCTATTGCCTTAACAGTGACATGTAACAAGTATAATAAACCGACTAACAAAATGTATCCCGAAATAGACTACTGAGTGAGGGATTGTGTCCAATCTGGAACTAGATCCTTCATTTTGCAAGTCGGTTGTCATATCACTGTTTAGTGAATAGACTCCCTGGAAAAGTTATATCAACATAAATATTTAACTTTGTACAAGACAACAATGACGACCTAGGCCAATAATCATAAGCAGACACGTTTTTAATGTATTGCTTCTTAGCTAAATAATAATAATACTATTAAAGTATTTGTCCGGAGAGGGTACACTTAGCTTTCAATATTGTCTATTGTATAAGAACATCCTGGAATCTACATATAATTAGGATCTATTGTGTCATTTTGATATACTGTATGTTTCACTGTAAATGGATTGAATACTGGGTGGAAATTAAAACACAGATTTTCACACTGAATCAGTAGCCTCTGAGTAAAGGACGGGCACGTGTACATCCATTAGGCTAAAACAAAACAAATGACAGCTCATTTAAGTTAACACAAAGTAAAATGTCTCCCATTACAAATGTGAAAATGGGCATGTGGGAAAATAAACACAGCTTTCAGTTTTATTTTAAACTTTCATTTGCTGTTGTCTTGCATTTCTAAGGCATTGGAGATCATTACAGACTGTTACAAATGTAACCTATGCAGGTCTGTTATTGGATAAATATTACATGTGATACTCCGTTACTGACGGAGTTCTGTTCCTACAACCTGGTCGTAGGATGCCGAGTCTCGCATGTGCTAGAGAGCAGGTTTATGTTCGGGGGAATTCCACCGAACAGAGACCAGCATACCAGCGCAAGGAATCCCTCAAATCTATATTTGGGGAGAATTCCCTGTCCTTCCACTTCTGATTGGCAGAGAGCGTAAGCTGATTCTAAGCGAGTCTGCAGCTCCCCATTAATAAAAAATACGCACAAATAGCCATTTTGTGAATGGAGAGCTACAGCATCAGCTGACACTCTCAACCAATCTGTGTTGCCCTTGTCCTCAGCAGTCTGAAGCTTTTGTTTAAACAGTCTCAGAGCAGCGGATGGGCAGGTAAATGGCACTGGGGGATGGGGGGTGTGGGGAGACTTTTGGGTAAAACAAGAATGCAAAATCACCATTACAGCAGCTTCACTATCCACTTTTTTTTTTATTGCTTATTTTAAAGTGTGCATCTCTGCACCCAGACTAGAATAGTGGAATTTATTTTTTATTAAACTGGTAGCTCTTCCTTGACACTAGGGTATTTTTGAAATTGAAGACAGAGGATTGAAGTCATTATATTGGGAAGTTATAATAATGCAGCACTATGGTATAAAGATAAGTAAAATTGTACTCACAAGTGGAGTGAAGCCAAACTGCACTATGGTACACTCCACTTGTGAGTACAATTTTACTTGTGTTTATTGCATTTTTATTTTAATGAGAGCACTATTAGTTGTCTTATTTTTTTCCTATCCTGAGTGTTGGACATCATCCCTCTGGAGGACTCCTATCACACATCCTTTAAGCGGGGATTATACCGCTGTACGCTCTTCACACCCGAGCTGGATATAGCTCTTTTAAATGTGAGTTGAACCTACTTATCCATTTATTTTATCTTCACTTGTCAGTACATATTGCACCATTGGCTTTTTCCATTCTTGTTTTACATACGAGCAAGGAGGCTGAACAACTTAATCAATCGATGACACTACACCCAAAATCCAGCAATCCATAAGGACATTTACCTCTGTGTGAGACTTTGTTTTTGGCTTTTATCTCATCTTTTTGGTGATTTTATTAGAACTTTAGCCCCACTGAGTTAGTGAGACTATACTAATTATATTGTCTTTGGACTATTCTATATACTATTATTACTACTTTTTTTTATTAATACCTACCTCTTGGCACAACCCTTCTTCTGTTTTTTGTGCTATGTAAACAAGCATTAAAATGTTACAGTATCCTGTCTTTCATTTTATTTCTCTCCAGGGAATGCAATGCCAAATCCAAATTTACCTTTACAGCTGGTTAGAACACTGGGCATGTCAGTTCCTTAAAACTGGGAAACCCAGGTTCGAATTCCTGTCATACCACTGTATAGGATGCAAGTCTCCTTGGGTAAAACACATCCATCTAAAATCCTCAAAGACTGCAAACTTGTTTGATCAGGGCCTTCTTTCACTCTAATATTCACTTTTATAATTGTGAAGCGCTGTATAAGTAATTTACTGAAATGAACCCTTATAGCAATAAGTTGGAACAGCTAATCACAGGCTCAAAGGAGAAACAAGGTTGTAAATGTAAACTCTCTAACACAGGGGTGCCCAAAAGGTAGATCCTCATATGTTTAAAAACTACAGCTTCTATATTGCTTTGTCATTCTACAGGCATGCAAAGCATCATGGAAGTTGTAGATCTACCACATCTGGGCAGCTACCTTTTGCTTTAACAGGTCCTAATAATTTTCCACATATGTGGCAGTGTTTACAAGCTCTCTGTTAGAAAGAATACAAATGACTTCAGAGACAATGAAGAGTAAACCAAAGGATATAAAGAATAGACCATTTCCTTCATTAGTTTGCTTGCAAGCACTGTTCACTTTCAGATAGTAGAGGTGTGTGTACTCTAATTTCCACGAAGCCTCAAGGTTTCTCTAAGAATTGTGGGAAATGAAGAGAAATGGAATTTGTATAATACATGACGAGTTCCCTTAACTAAACCTAAGCTGTGGTGACAAGGATCGAAAACATTTAGGGTAAAATGTCCAAGTTGAAGACAAAACATCTTCAATTCAGCAGAACAGGAAATGTGTTCCAACTCATCCAGAGTGTTCTGACATTTGAAAGGTCATCTCAACTCGTTTCTTTAAATGGACCTCCTTAAGGTTTATTCATTTAACAAGGAAAAGTGAAGAACTGGCAAGGAAATTCTACATTATAGACTAAAATTGCTGAACTTAATTATTCTCCAACTCAGATAGTTTGTAAGCTTTGATATTTTTACTAAAACTTGCAATTATCTTGTCAGTTCTCCACAATTCCCTGGTTTAGTGCCTAAGCCCTTATGTGTCTCGATATAAAACATAGATGCAATTTAAAAAAATTATAATTTTAATCAGAATCAAAGAAGCAGACCTAGGATTTCTCATTGGCTAAATATTTTTAGAATTCATGTTACGTGCATTCTAGTAACAAAGCTTCAAAGTCTTCTGATTTAATTAAGCTAACTTGAAAGGCAATGACTATACCGAAAATGTATTCTTATTTGAATTTCATGTAAAAAGGCACAATTTGTAACACGTGATACATATCTCTTTTTAGGATGTAACACGCTTCGTAGATTATTAGTGAATAAGTAGCCTTATTTTAAAGGGATCGTTTTTATCTTATTTAACACTGCAAACATCCTCTTCCATACACTTTCATTTTTTAATTTTCCTTTTGCAACTATTTAAAAACAAAACGTTTCAATACTAATCCCACTGAAACTCTGGATGAGAGGTTAGGGGTGGGGCTTAACTGCTTTAAAGCAACACTATAGTCACTAGAAAAACTCCAACTTAATGCAGTTGTTCTGGTGTTTATAGGCATTTTCATGTAAATACTGCCTTTTCAGAGAAAAGGCAGTGTTTACATTGCTGCCTAGGGACACCTCCAGTGGCAGTTACACAGACGGCCGCTCGAGGTGCACAGTGTGCAGCACTTACATTTAGCGTCGCCATGCTTTGCATGGAGGCACTGAACTTGTCCCATAGAGATGCATTGATTCAATGCATCTCTATAAGGAGATGCCGATTGGCTAGCGCAGCATTTTGCGCATTAGCTTCCCAATGCTTTCTTATGGGAAGGCATTGGATTGGCTGAGATTGTCCATTCTGATGATCTCAGCCAAGAGGGCAGAGCATGAGCAAAGCCAGTAAGTTTTAACCCTATTTAAGGGAGGGCAACCTAAAAAGTGCTTTTCACACTAGAGTGTCAGGAATACACATTTGTATCCCTGACCCAAGTGTTCCTTTAAATGAAACAACTTCATAATTAACATTATGAAGTCAATTTGACCACTGCTGTAATGGTGCTGTAATGGTAATGTTATTGAGCTAAATTGTTTGGCCTCAGTAAATCTTAAAGGGACACTATAGTCACCTGAATAACTTTAGCTTAATGAAGCAGTTTTGGTGTATAGAACATGCCCCTGCAGCCTCACTGCTCAATCCTCTGCCATTTAGGAGTTAAATCCCTTTGTTTATGAACCCTAGTCACACCTCCCTGCATGTGACTTGCACAGCCTTCCATAAACACTTCCTGTAAAGAGAGCCCTATTTAGGCTTTCTTTATTGCAAATTCTGTTTAATTAAGATTTTCTTATCCCCTGCTATGTTAATGGCTTGCTAGACCCTGCAAGAGCCTCCTGTATGTGATTAAAGTTCAATTTAGAGATTGAGATACAATTATTTAAGGTAAATTACATCTGTTTGAAAGTTAAACCAGTTTTTTTTTTCATGCAGGCTCTGTCAGGCATAGCCAGGGGAGGTGTGGCTAGGGCTGCATAAACAGAAACAAAGTGATTTAACTCCTAAATGACAGTGAATTGAGCAGTGAAATTGCAGGGGAATGATCTATACACTAAAACTGCTTTATTTAGCTAAAGTAATTTAGGTGACTATAGTGTTCCTTTAACACAATAGAATGTCACAATTTGTCCCAAAATATACAGGAGGTGTGCCCAACCTTGGTCCTAAAACTGTTGGATAACTCCCATAATTCTTTGCCAAACAAATCTGAAGACCTTTGGCATGGACGCCAAATAAAAAAATTCTGTCTGACAAGTTTCTTCCACACAAACGAAAATAGTAAGTGGGAGGCATGTTTGAACAACAACACTATGGACAGCTACATAAAACTTAGATTTAATAACTGTATATATTTTGAAACATGATACATTTGAATAGCTCAGTATAAAATGAAGTTATTACATTTTTTTTGCCACAGCTGTGACGTATGGCATGTTAGATATGGGTCGCTTCATGGTAGATTATAGAAGCCAGCATTTGGTCTTGCACGCCCTAAATGCAGATAATGAAAGTAGCAAAATGCATTAGAGGATAAACCAACCATCAAGTGCTAATGCCAGTAGTTCATACAGTCCATTAAATCCTGAATGATTGGTAAGTATATTTCACATTGGTGTAGATTTGTCAAAGTCAGTTAAAAGTTCAAAACGTAAGGCAAGAGAAGCTAAAGGAATCGACAGGATTTATCTGTCGGTTATTGCTCAAATTTTATAACTTACCACCACTTTTCAGACTATAACGCTGTAATGAATACTCCCAGGTGTTAAAATTAATGTGAAAATATAGATAACATGGTTCCTTTAGGCCAGCCATAGGTAAATAAAATAGGTATAAAAATTGGAGTACAAAATTAGCCATCTCTAGTTTAGGCAGAGCACTTTTTGTGAAGTTGGACCTTCAAACGTGCACAGAAATGCAGTAATAAAACACACCTGAAAGGTTTTTTTTGTGTTTTTTTTTTACTTATGATAGGTATATTGCATATAAATTATAAAACAATAATACTCTATGGCAATGTACAAGGGTGCATCAAAGCCAAATAAAATCACTTTTTATGTGTACATACTTATGGCCACAAAGCACAGCGGTGTATACAGTAAATGTCTGGCATATGATGAATCCAGCTTTGGTACAGATCTATGCAATACATACATTTAAATTGGGTCATTGCCATTTTTGTCTTCCAATTTTAGTGTAATTAAACCTGGAAAATGAAAATCCCTGTCATGGTTTCATGCCAGCATGTAGGGCGTGCAAGATATGACTCAGAATTGATAAATGCATCTGTGAATGTATCTAGAGTGATTGTATCTCATGAAAACAGAACTACCATGAAAACACTCTAGATTTTTCTATCCCTATGTGGAGAAATCTTCCCTTTTCCTAATAAACAGTCTTTAGAGTTCTAGATTGCTTCAGATATGTCCAAAATGAATCACACTTGGATTGCCAAACCCTGCGTTTGATTATGTACAGTGATAGTTTATTTGTTTTACAATAAAAGACAAAAACACAAACACATATATAGATATTCCATACCCTTTCTGTGTAGTAAATTGTCAGACACCTCCATCTCCTCATGACAGAGTAAACAAATACAAAAATGAAACCTGTGTCTTACCATACTAATAATGTTACAGCAGTTGGCGTTAACACAGCGCTCATTACATGCATAATGCATATTTTCAGAAGTGTCATTTTTTTGTTCTCATTTCAAGTGCTTACAGAAGATTTTCAATGTTTTAACAAACCTTCCTTTAAGCCATCCAAACACGGTTCTTGTTTTTCATCCAAATTCTCAGCTGAAACCCCACTTGAATCTTCTTCAAGACTTGTCTTGCTTTCAAAAATGTTGTTGTTATTGTTAACTTGACTGCCATTTTGCTTCAGAAGCCTAAATACTTCTGCCTCAAGGTCTCGAATCTAGAATGAACACAAGAAGCTATTTTTCTGAAAGTAGCGGTTGTATTGTGTTTATTTTGTAGTAAGTTGACAACAGAGGCACACAATTAGGCAAAAACAGCTGAATCCTGGAACTTTGTTGTCAGTTTACTGTAAAGGTTTACCGATCAAGGTTTTTTAATCTTTGTAATTCATATTTATTTAATATTTTTTAGCAAACCAATCCAGAAAAAAAACAAAACAAAGGTCAATGATTAAAAGTATACTCACGCGAGACTGCAAATTCTGAACCTCTGCAAGATGAATTTTTTCCATGTCTTCAATTTTCTTTTTTTCAGCTTCTTGGCGTTTCACAAAGTCCATTTCCCTTTTAAATAAAACAAAACCCAACACACTTGATTTTTAAAAATATATATACATATATATTGTGCAGAATTTAAAGGTAATCAGAAGTAGGTGAACATGGTAAAAAGCTGTTATAAACATTCTTGCCTTAACCCCTTCAGGACGGAGTCAAAAGTACACGTTCTGATCAAAACAAAACGTAAACAAAAACTGGAATTTGCGCTATATGTCTGTTCAACCGTAATTCACCTCTTTCATATTAAATGCACCCGCACTTATTATATATCATTTTGTTCAGGAGAAACAGGGCTTTCATTTCATAACAAATATTTATATCCGAAACATAATTTATTATGAATAAAATTTAAAAAACTGAGAAATTTTAATTTTTTAAAACAAATTGTAGTTCCGCCTCACATTTTAGCTGTAAATGTCATAATACTGTTATGACATACTGAAAAAAAATGCACATATTTGTAATCAACGATGTCTCACGAGTACAACAGTACCCCCCATTAACAGGTTTTATGGTGTTTTGGAAAGTTACAGGGTCAAATATAGAACGTTCCATTTTAAAATTGAAATTTGCCCGATTAGTAATGTTACCTTTGAGACGGTGTGGTAGCCCAGGAATGAGAATTACCCCCATAATGGCATACCATTTGAAAAAGTAGACAACCCAAGGTATTGAACGTGGGGTATGTTTAGTCTTTTTTAGTAGCCACTTAGTCACAAACACAGGCCAAAGTAAGCTTTCATATTTGTTTTTGTGTGAAAAAAGCAAAAAACTAATATTTGGCCAGTGTTTGTGACTAAGTGGCTACTAAAAATGACTGTACATACCCCATTTGCAATACTTTGGGTTGTCTACTTTTGCAAATGGTATGCCATCAGGGGGGTAATTCTTATTCCTGGGCTACCATACGGTCTCAAAAGCAACATAACTAAACTGGCAAATTTCAATGTCAAAAAAATGAAATGCAAGCCTTATATGTGACTCTCTAACTTTCCAAAACACCATAAAACCTGTACATGGGGGGTACTGTTATTCTCGGGAGACTTCACTAAACACAAATATTAGTGTTTTAAAACAGTAAAACACATTACAACAATAATATAGTCCATAAAAATGCCGTTTGTTTGTAAAAAATGAAAAAAATGTAACTTTTACTTAAAATATCATAGTTGTAATACAATTTACCAGTTTTAAACACTAATATTTGAGTTCAGCGAAGTCTCCCGAGTAAAACAGTACCCCCTATGTACAGGTTTTATGGTGTCTTGGAGAGTTACAGGGTCAAATATAGTGCTTGCGAATTAAATTCTCTGCACTTTCTCCCTGTTTTGTCAGGCATGTCAATCAAATTTTATTTAATCAAATCACATAATTATGTTAAAAGATTACTTAAATATACACGTAGAATTTTAATATACATGCATTTATAGGTATTTAAATTCTACGTGTATACTAATGTAATCTTTTATGTAATTATATGTATTTATCTATATATATATATATATGTGCGGTTATTTGTATTTTTTATATAGATAGATATATATAGAATGTCATTCTAAGTGTATTTTGTTACCAATATATATATATTAATAACAAAATACAGTTAGAATGAAATGACATATGAATATATAATTTATTTTAAATTTTGTTTCAATATTTTATTTATTTATTTTATTATTTTATTTAATTATTTATTTTATTATTTTTATTTATTATTGTAATTATACGTATATATATCTATACATATTCATACATTGTAATTATATGTATATATATACATATTATATATATGTAACGTCATTCTAAGTGTATTTTAATATTAATATATATATACTAATATTAATATTAAAATACATTACGTATGACGTTACATATATATACATATATTATAAATATAATATATATACATATATTATATATATAAAAATACTTTTAATTTATTTTTTAACATGTTCAAAAAGATCTGGCACATCCTCAAAGAGCGATCACATGGCCCCCGGGGGCCTCATTTGCCGGGGAGGGCTGCCTGGGCTGTCAGGCAGCCCTCCAGAAGAGGATCGCGGCGGAGGTGAGTACCGCCGAGGTCCTGGGGGCTTAAGCCGCAACGGCGTTCTATGCCACCACAACGGCTTTATAGCCCTTTAAAGCCGCGACGGCATAGAACGCCGTAACGGCGTTAAGGGGTTAAAGGGACACAATAGTCACCCTGAGTGCCAGGTCCCTTAGGTTTTAACCCTAAGAGAAACTGCTATGCTTACATAGCAGGTTTAATCCAACCTCTAGTGGCTGTCGTCCTGACAGCCGCTAGAGGCGCATCTGCGACGCTGAATGCGAAATTTGCATCCAGCGTGCAGAACGTCCATAGGAAAGCATTGAGAAATGACGTCGGCAGGGGAGGAGAGGTCACCAGCGCCGAGGGAGCCCGGCACTGGATTAAGGTAAGCTGCTGAAGGGGTTTTAACCCCTTTAGCGCCACGGGAGGGGGACCCTGAGGGTGGGGGCACCCTTAGGGCACTATAGTGTCAGGAAAACGTTTTTTTTCCCCCTGACACTATAGTGATCTTTAACGGTTTCATTTCTAGACCATTCACAAAAGGAGTGGCTAGCGGAAGCACTTTGTAGAACACATGCTTTCTATTTTTATTTTTAATTGGGAATTGATTCTTATTTTACAAATCTACACCTATGAAGAAACATTCTTACTGTGTGCAGTATTCTCCCAAGAAATTTTGGATTTTAACTGACATTTTTCACTTGCTCTGAGGGCCACCATCATGGGGATACAGGCCATATACACCTGTAAGGAGCATGGGTTGCTCAGAGGACCCAGGCCCCATATTGCAAATGTAATATCAAGCCACAGAGCAGGGAGATCAAATGTCTCACTCCCAGGGCCATGAAACACCAGTATAATGAGGGAGATTGAGTCTGAGTTTGCCTCTCTGTTCCTAAACTTTCACCACCTCCACCACGGCAACACTCCAGTGCTGCACGCTTGCAACAGCAATTTATAGCGGCTTTCCCACATCGTGCAATTTAAGTCAGAGCGCTCAATCAAAGTTCTCTGATAGGTATATATCAGAATTGACAGGTTTCAAGATTTACTTGCCAGAACAGAGGCTTAAGCCAACCAATTACAGTGCTCGGACTCAAACTGCATGGCATTAGAAATCCTTTATAAAGCTTTCCCCGCCCGGTGAACTCACCTCCACGTCTGTTTAAATATTACAAGCAAGGATCCGCAAGCTGGTAGCTCCCTCCTTGTAATAATTAAAACGAGCAAATATAAGAACGAATTGCATTGACAAGATATTGACAAACAAGCAATTGGTTCTTCATTCATTCATTGTAATTTGCCTTCATACATTCGTCTTTCTGAAAAAATGGCAGAACTGCAAAAAATTCGGACAAAAACATTTTAAAAGTTAACATCTGATTGGAAATTAAATATTTTTTTTCATGCAGGCCGGGAGAGATGTGGCTAGGGGTGCATGGAGAGATACAAAAGTAATTTAAACAGTGAGGCATCATCTATACACCAAAACTGCTTCATTAAGCTGAAGTTGTTTTGGTGACTACCCAATGAAAAGCACGGCCTATATATTGATCCAATATATGTTTAAGTAGTTCTTCTTTTCCCATTTGAACTTTCACTGTTTTTTTGTAACAGAAAATCTAAATATTTGGGAAAAGACACAGAAATTAAAATGGAGGGGAGGGAAGGGGAAAGACTTTTAATTCATGGTAATAACTGGTGATATTTCAAGTAAACCGTAACCACTAACAGCCCAAGTTTCTTGTAGTAATGAGATACATTTTCCATCCTCTACCTAACCTCTTGTACTGGCTGCTCATTTTACAACTTTGCGACTTGTGCAAAAACATGGGATGGGCGGTGTAAAAAAATTCCCTAAATGGCCACAACATTATTGGATATACAGCTGATATACCATAACTTACATAAAATGTCATAAATATTAACAAAAACAGCTTGTACCGTTCCAATGTGCATGGCTCTAAATCTGTTGCTTTGGACTCAATATATTTCAAATTCTATGGATACACAGCTCTGTAACTTTTTAAAACAAATAAAAAAATTATCAAACTTTTTAACAAATCATTATAGTGCCTTATTTAAACCTCTTAAAGCGGCACTGTCATGCCGAACTTACCTTTCCTCAATCTCTTCCTCTTCTCCCCCTCTCTCAGGATCTGTTCTTCTTTTCTTCCTGTCTTCTTTAGTTTTCTTTAAAACCATAAGACAAAGTAGGGACTCTTTGTCTTATGGGATTCCTCCGCTTGACCAGCTCTGACCAGCGGAGGAGCAAAGTGTGCTTCATTTCCGCTGGTCAGAGCAATTTTCCCATGATCCCTAGCTTTCCTCCCTGTTCCCACAATGCTTCCTGTCAGTATTGCCGAACGTCCTGTCACTTAGACAGAACGCCGGCAAAACTTCCGAATTGCATCCTAACAGAATGAGAAGAGTTTCTCCATTGGTGTTAGGAAGCAATTCGGTACTTTGTTTGTATCGGAATTTCATTATAATGAATGAAACTCCGATCCTATTCATTGCCGCGGCTGCATCTTGCAGCCGCTTAGTAGATAACTCCCTAATTCCCACGGTATCAGGGAGCTATCTACTAAAAGGCTGAAATACTTGAATTGGTCTTTCAGCCAACTTTACTAATACTAAGTAAAGATTACTTAGTATTAGTAAATAATATGCCCCTACTCGCTATACCGCGAGTAGGGGCATGTCTAGTAAGGAGTGAGCAGCCAGTGGCTGCTCACTGTAAAAAACAAAAAAAAAACTAATAAACATCCCCCCTCCCGCGCGGGGGTTAAAGATTGGGGGGGGGGGGGCTACTGTCTTCCCTCCTGGCCCCCACCCCTGCGCGGTGGGTGGGGGCCCTAATAAAACAATAAGGGGAGGGGACCTACTGTCCTCCCCCCCTGGCCCCCACCCCTGCGCGGTGGGTGGGTGCCCTAATAAAACAATAAGGGGGGGGGACCTATTGTCCTTCCCCCCCTGGCCCCCACCCCTGCGCGGTGGGTGGGGGCCCTAATAAAAACAATAAAGGGGGGGGGACCTACTGTCTTCCCCCCCGGCCCCCACCCCTGAGCGGTGGGTGGGGGCCCTAATAAAACAATAAGGGGGGGGGACCTATTGTCCTCCCCCCCGGCCCCCACCCCTGCGCGGTGGGTGGGGGCCCTAATAAAACAATAAGGGGGGGGGGGACCTACTGTCCTCCCCCCTGGCCCCCACCCCTGAGCGGTGGGTGGGGGCCCTAATAAAACAATAAGGGGGGGGGGACCTACTGTCCTCCCCCCCTGGCCCCCACCCCTGAGCGGTGGGTGGGGGCCCTAATAAAACAATAAGGGGGGGGGGACCTACTGTCCTCCCCCCCCGGCCCCCACCCCTGAGCGGTGGGTGGGGGCCCTAATAAAACAATAAGGGGGGGGGACCTATTGTCCTCCCCCCCTGGCCCCCACCCCTGCGCGGTGGGTGGGGGCCCTAAATGAACCCCCCCCCCATCAAGGTGACTAGGGGTCCCAAGCCCCTAGTCACCCCCCACCCAAAACATTCTATCCCCTACCTACCCCCCTCACCCTAAAAATAGTGAGGGGGGAATAAAATAACTAACCTGTAAAAAAAAAAAAATTAAACTTGCCATTTGACGTCTTCTTTTTTCTAAATTCTTCTTACTTCAGCCCCCCAAAAGGCCAAATAAAAATCCATAAACCCGTCGCACTTTAAAAAAAAAAAAAAAAAAACGAGCGCAAACAAAAATTAATCCATCTTCACCCATGGAGGGCACGCCGCGTACTGAGCTCCGCAGGGCGGGTCACGGCTTATAAAGCCTTGCCCCGCCCTGCAATTAGGCTTAGAACACAATGATTGGTTGGTTTAAGCCAATCAGAGTGCTCTGTGTCATTTTACACAGCGTGGGAAAATTCAAAATAACTTTCCCACGCTGTGTAAAATGACAGATCACTGTGATTGGATGGTTTTCAAGCCATCCAATCACAGTGCTCTGTGTCATTTTACAAGCGTGGGAAAATTCCAAAGAACTTTCCCACGCTTGTAAAATGACACAGAGCACTGTGATTGGATGGATTTCAAACCATCCAATCATAGTGCTCTGTGTCATTTTACACAGCGTGGGAAAGTTCAATTTCCCCACGCTGTGTAAAATGACACAGAGCACTGTGATTGGATGGCTTGAAATCCATCCAATCACACTGCTCTGTGTCATTTTACAAGCGTGGGAAAGTTCTTTGGAATTTTCCCACGCTTGTAAAATGACACAGAGCACTGTGATTGGATGGCTTGAAAACCATCCAATCACAGTGATCTGTCATTTTACACAGCGTGGGAAAGTTCTTTTGAATTTTCCCACGCTGTGTAAAATGACACAGAGCACTCTGATTGGCTTAAACCAACCAATCATTGTGTTCTAAGCCTAATTGCAGGGCGGGGCAAGGCTTTATAAGCCTTGACCCGCCCTGCGGAGCTCAGTACGCGGCGTGCCCTCCATGGGTGAAGATGGATTAAATTTTTTTGCGCTCGTTTTTTTTTTTTTGTTTTTTTAAAGTGCGACGGGTTTATGGATTTTTATTTGGCCTTTTGGGGGGCTGAAGTAAGAAGAATTTAGAAAAAAGAAGACGTCAAATGGTAAGTTTATTTTTATTTTTTTACAGGTTAGTTATTTTATTCCCCCCTCACTATTTTTAGGGTGAGGGGGGTAGGTAGGGGATAGAATGTTTTGGGTGGGGGGTGACTAGGGGCTTGGGACCCCTAGTCACCTTGATGGGGGGGGGGCATTTAGGGCCCCCACCGCGCAAGGGTGGGGGCCAGGGGGGGAGGACAGTAGGTCCCCCCCCTTAGTTTTATTAGGGCCCCCACCCACCGCGCAGGGGTGGGGGCCAGGGGGGGAGGACAGTAGGTCCCCCCCCTTATTGTTTTATTAGGGCCCCCACCCACTGCTCAGGGGTGGAGGACAGTAGGTCCCCCCCCCTTATTGTTTTATTAGGGCCCCCACCCACCGCGCAGGGGTGGGGGCCGGGGGGGAGGACAATAGGTCCCCCCCCTTATTGTTTTATTAGGGCCCCCACCCACCGCTCAGGGGTGGGGGCCGGGGGGAAGGACAGAAGGTCCCCCCTTATTGTTTTATTAGTAGGCCCCCCCCCAGTAGGCCCCCCCCTTATTACCATTTTTTTTTTTACAGTGAGCAGCCACAGGCTGCTCACTGTTTAGTGGACATGCCCCTACTCGCGGTATAGCGAGTAGGGGTATTGGGGAGATTTTAATCTCCCTTGTGCTATTATGGGGGTCATATTGACCCCCATAGAGTGAGGGGGGGACATGGGGGGCTTAGGAAGTGGCGGGGAACACTGCTCCCTGCCGCTTCTATAGTTACATATTACAAGGAGGGAGCTGCACGCCGGTAGCTCCCTCCTTGTAATAAACTGAACGAACAAACTAACACTGATACACAGTGTTAGTTTGTTCATCTGATTTTTTCTATTCATTCATTCGTCTGTCTGATGAATGAATGAATAGGTGAAATTCCCGTTCGCATGTCCAGGTGTTTCACTGGGCATGTGCGGGAATCTCACAGTCTGTGTAGTGTGGGTAGATGACGTGTCCCACAGGGACTTCACCTACCCACACAAAGATGGCGGCGCCCTGAATAAAGATCGGGGCAGAAGATAAAGAATTAAAAATAGGTAATCTGGGGGGCTTAGGGGCATTTGGGGATGACTAGGGGGTCGATTGGATGTAGTGTAGGCGGGAGGGGGGTTAAAAAAAAAACAGGATTCGGCATGACAGTGCCGCTTTAATGTCCAATCTTATTGGTTTACATAAATTGTATTATCTTGAATGAAAGACCAACAGAGCATATGTGCTCCTGTTATAGGCAAACTATTTACAGTGTAAGACATAGACATTTATTTACAGTTCAAACATACATGACCTTTACTCATCCCCTGTATTTCTACAGCCAACACAAGGATCTAATCTATACAAGTTATTAGTCAACCCACTGTTGCGATCTGTTCATTAATGTGACACTAGGAAGGTATTCTGCAAAACTAGCTGGTTATTAAAACCCATCAAAGCTACTGATTGGTTTCCAAACAGTCAATTAAAATTAGATAGGGATTTATTAAGTGGACATGGTACAGGTAAAACACAAACTAAAAAGACAAATAAATATATTCATTCTAGTCTGCTACATCACTACTGTCTATTGGGGATTACAAAAGCTAAAAATACAAATAGTAATGGAGATTATAGCTATTAATATTGTCTACATCAGCACTGTATTCAGCGCAAGGCTGACAGGGCATTGGCCTTGGACAGCACTTTCAGGGGAAGCGGCAAAAAAGCTGCCCCCCCAAATGTCCTGGCAGATGCCTTGTCAGCCTCTTGTGCATGGGCCCACCCCAAGACTGGCATTTGCTCATTTTGTAGGTGGGCAGCGAGGGAGCGCTGTCCGCTGAGCTCTTCTTGCTTTGATCCCTCTCGTGCCCTGGAATATGACGTCACTCTGGCCCCGGCATCACAAAGAAGCATGCGAGAGAGCAGGAAGATCAGAGCTCCCTCGCCGCCTCCATTGACCGACCACCCGGTGCAAAGAGGCAAGTAGGGAGGCTGGCTGGATTGAAATGAAAAAAAAAATGTGAGTGTATCAGTGTGTGTCATGCCTAGGGCAGCACAAAACCAAGATACACCACTGGTATACATGCCATGTTGGGTTAACCATTTCAATTTGCCCTCACTATTTTAAAAAATATTTTTGAAATTAACCTGGGATCAGAGTATTCTTCTTGACCCCACCTTCCGCTTTCCACCTAGATTCACTAAGTCACCTCTCCTAATCCTTTAATTACCCCCTGTTTAGGCTGATCTACATAAATGTTATACCTTCATGTGATGTCTTAGTGATTGGCTTAAACAATGTTCCACCAAAAACTCGCAGGTAAGCACATTATATACACAATCTTTGAATGCTGAAAGATTTGTTAATTATTAGAAAAATATGATACCAGCTTTCTTACTTTTGTTGGAAGTCCTTGATCAACTTTTTGGCTTTGTTGTATTTCTTCTCTAGTGCCTGGTACTGACTCTGCGTCTCCTTCAGGTGTTCGTTCACAGTATGGCACAGGGTTTGAGCTTCGATCCAGTAGCTTTCCAACTTCATCATCCTATCCTTGTTTTCTTCTATGTTTTGTTGCAGCTGTGTCTTTTCAACTTCCCACCTCACTTTCTCATTTTCAGTGGCTTGTAACTGAATATTATGGGGAGATAGGATTGGAGATAGTGTTACCAATTGTTTGAGAAGGTTTCCTAACTTTTCCACTTTATCCACAGTATTCTGTTATCAGTAACATTATTCTCTTTAGTTCAATTAGAGAACCTCGTGTGTATCATATTGAAGGCTATGGGTGGGATCCGCTTGATATGTCTTGGAACAGGATCTCTCTGTAATGGCACAAGTGAGCAAAAAATATTTTAAGACCGGAGTGGGGATTTATCGATGGGCAAGCTACTGAGTTTCTCTACGTTTTTGTCCATTCTCAGAGTTCTCATATTCTCTGTGTTATTGTTGCAATGCATTAACTTGGCTCTCCCTGAACTAAAAAGGTAATCATGATGTGGACCCTTTGCTCACTGTGCCTAGAGGGGCAGGGGCGTATTAGCCGCGAGGCAAACAAGGCATTTGCCTTGGGCGGCATTTTCCAGGGGGCGGCAAAAAAAGCCGCCCCAAATGCCTAAGGCAAATGTCTTGTTAGCCTTGCGGCTAACAGACATGCTGGGCGGGCGGGCGGCGCTGCTGGCCGGCTGGCGAGGGAGCACTTTCTCTGAGCTGTCTGCTCAGCTCCCTCGCGCGCCGCAGAGTGAGGCTGGGAGCCGGAATATGACGTCATATTCCGGCTCCCAGCCTCACTGTGCGGCGCGCGAGGGAGCTGAGCAGACAGCTCAGAAGAAGTGCTCCCTCGCCAG